>NC_050589.1:26966704-27609204 GCF_013368585.1 Megalops cyprinoides
AAAAAAGCAGGAGGGGGTGTAATTTTTCAGAGACTTGGTGTTGTCTTGTCTTTGGCTAACTCCTGGATTGCTCCATTCCCTCCTCCCCTACTGTGTTCAGCAGACTGAAAACACAATGATTTTAACCCCTGCCCCCTTCTTATGCAAGAGAGGCCAGGCGGCCCCCATCACCTGGAACTGAACCTCAGCGCTGAGCCAACAGAGGGAAACCGAGACGACACACACCACATGGACAGAAGGGTCCAATGAGAGCATGTCTCACGCTCACTGAGAAACTAGAGCATTTCATTTTTGGAAGCTACAAAATTAAATCACAGATTATTACTATGTAGACCAGATAGCCTGCTCAGTGCATTTTATATATATAAAAAACTATGTCTCTGCCGTTGTTTATGCTACAAGTGTTCTGATTTGCTGGCTCATTGTGAACATTCTAGATGGGGTGTGGTCTAAACAAGAACACCACGTAGTAAGCACAGGAATGCATGCTTACTATGTTACCAACCAGTGGACAGAAGGAATGCAGGATCTGAATATCTAATCACAATAGAATGTCTGCGATGAAATGATTTCTGTTGACCCCACTTATTTCACTACATTTAGGCTTCATGTACATTTTCCTTCATTCCGAGTAAAAAAAGGGTCTTGTTTAGACATAAAGATGTTTAATTAGTGGTCCCGCAGGGTGTGTGGTTTCAGTGTTAAAATGTGTTAAGACTAAGAAAACATGCACTTAATAGGTGCCGCATGTCAGCTATCAAGGGCTCAGGCAAAGTAGAGGTCTTTAATTGGTACATGTAATGTGTCCTCTAGGGCCCAAAGCGAGTGGCAGGGGTGAACCAGTGTTCCAGTGAGGTGCTGATAACCCCTCACTGCCCCGCCCAAATAGCCTGGAGCTGCTGGGCATATACCCTTTCATTCCTGTCTGCATGAACCTGGAGGACAATATGCATGTTGTCTCTGACAGAAAAGAGAGTTTTCGCACTGGATCATGTTTCTTGTAAAAACCTGAAGGATTCCTGAAAACCTCACTCTACAATGTCAGGCTGCTGCCACTTCTGAGACTTCTGAGGCCCAGACTGCGAGCAGGCCAGTCATTCGCTCTCGGCCATGGCTTTTTTTTTTTTCTCGCAGCTGCTTGCTTCTGGTCCACGGTAATCGCCTCTGCCCGTCAGAGTTAAGTTACTCTACCTCTAATCTGCTGCCATGTTTAGGTTAACAGTTTTTTTCACCAGCCGCCGTGACTGAGGAAATCTTGATATTCCCCTCAATCTCACCGAAGATCTTCCTCTGCTGCCTATGAGGCATTTGGTCATAATCCAAAAGTAAAATCAAAAGAGCAAAGAAAACAAGACTGGTTTACATAATCATAGCTCCAGCCCAACGTCACATGGATCCAAAGCAGAATCATCACATAGATGTTTAAGTTATTGCCAGTTTTCCTCTGGCAATATTTATAGATGGTGGAAAAGAGCCACCTGCAACACATCTTTTATCTTGGGTGAAACCCTCATGAGAGTTGGAGGCTATGGAACTAGTTTGCATTTAGGCACAATGCCAGCAGACTAAATGGAATCTTTCTTTTGTCACTCAGAAAGCACAGCTCTGTCTCATTGGTCAGCTCCGGCTATTTAGTTTTGGGACGAGGCCAGGAGACAGTGTTGAAGTCCTCCACATTGTGCTAAAATGTGAGATGGGTATCAGGAAGGGTATTGTATGCCAGGGTCTTTAAGTCCACTTCTCTATAAGACTCTTGTCTGGAAGGCAGTGCGCAGAGGCACAAAGAGGTGAAAGGTCAAAGTTATTAATCAAGTGTTCCACGCAGCTGTGTTTTATTCTTCACTTACTTTGATAGCTCCCTGAAATGTGATGCTAAGGACAAGAAGCGGCCAGATACAGCCTGAAGCTGTGGAGTTAACCCACCTTAGTCACCTTTGCTCACGGGTGACTTGTACTCTTTCCACTGCTTGCTCATCTGAAGAGGCAACACTTGTACCTGTGTAAAATCTGGCTTTCAGGCTGACAGAGATTGTCAGTTCCCATTTGAAGGCGCTGATGATTGGGAATAAATAATCCATCGATACATAAACCAGTCATATTTCATTTGCAAAAAGAGCACTTCTCTTAACAAAGCGTTTGTCATAGAGTGCAAAAATGACAGAAAACTGATGAAAAATTCATATCAAAATACAACATGAAATGAAGATTGAAAAAAAAACAATTTTAGAAAGCAGAGAACAAACAGCATAGTGATAGTACTAACAACAAGATATCAACTTTGACCTGCGTTGGTTTTGAAGCTTTGAAGAAATACTTCAGGTCCTGTGAGTATTCATGATGAAGTTTCATGATGGTTATACACAATATACAACCACAGTTCAGATTTAAGTAAGCATAAAGATCAAAATATGTGGCCATTTGAATGGTTCCTGTGAAGTAAGCTCTTGTCAGAAATGTTCTCGGATGTTACACGGACATTTTTTACTCAGTCAAATCTGGGAAAAGTCTGTTCTGTAGAACGCGGGATGCGTTTTCTCAGTGCGTCATTAATTCTTCAGATTTTCAAATATTGAACAAATTACTAGTTTGACCACTGGGCATGACATTAATGGGTTGCATTAATGCTGTGTCTCTATGGGTCACGTAAAGAGCATGTTTGAAAAGGGGCACTTGTCCCGTTAGATGCCACATTCATCCCCCAGACAGTGGTGTCTTTAACGGAGGCTATTTCTCTGACCATAATTACATGATTGTGGAAGGATCATACTTGGTCGAGCCAAAGTCCTCCAGTCCTTCAAAAAATGCAAATGTTGCCTGAGGGAAATATGCTCCTTGGGGCTGGATGCTGAGATGAATACCGTCAAAGCCATTGGCCGTGAAAGATCTCTTCTCTCTGTCTGTCTGGTGAAGTGAAGAATCAACCTATTTATTGAGAAAGACTAAGAAAGAGCCATAGGTAAATGGCCCAGCTTAAGCAACCATCTTTACATTTTCTGAATTATTGTGGCATACTCTTTGTCGGTCAGAATTACCCTTGCACTGATTGCCTGACCAGAACAGGGGCAACAAGGCCCCCAAATTGCTTCCCTTCAATTCCCTTACAATTTAGGCTATTTTGAGGGAGGAATCCATACCTGATTATTGCCTCATGTTGAAATGCAAGTTTAGAACACATGTGAGACATCTCAGACTAAACTGAACCCTAACTTGTGTGGCAGTCACCTTGTTGCAGTCCGAACTGAAAACCCAGCTGCATAAATGACACACCCAGAAAATACAACATTTTGACCAAACCCTTGGCATAATCAACAGCATTCCTCATTAGGAAATGTGATAGTATGTCTGCAGGAGGGGCATCCACATAAAAACTGAAGACAGGTTGTTTATGGATCCTTCAATGATCCGAGACTGCCAGGGTGTTCGTCTGCATGAGTGCTGCATACCTTACAAGCACAAGTGATAATTGGCTTAAATAGGTGATAATTGCCATGGTCTGCTTGATGGTTTAAATTAATGGGGCAAAGGGTATTACAGGTGAGGAATCCAACCGGAGAGTTTATTGTTACAACACTGTTTCATTGAATAAAGCCAAGAGTGGCTGAGTTATTGACATGTGGCGAATAAAAGGTTTCATTTGTGCTCTGACACACCCCTACGCCAAGCACCATGCCAGTAGACAGCGTCCAACAGTTGTATTGAAAGATGACTGCATTGACCCTGATGAAGATTGGGTCTTTGATCAAGTCTAAAATGGCATAGGCATTATGTCAGGTAAACTGTGAACATTTTCCCTACTTCATGTTTGAATTAGCATGCAGCCCTGATCATTTGTAGTGAGGGCGCTGATACCCTTTGCCACAGATTCTGCTGAGTGCCTGCTTATCGTCACTTGGTGTGTCCTGAATGCTGCAATGCTAAACGCTGGCTTCTGCTTTAAAGCCAAAGGTGGTGAAGAAGTCACGTCTTCACATGCACAGTGGTGTTTCAGAGCCGTTCTGTGCATTTCTGCCGCTCAAAAGCAGAGAAAACGGATCATGTTTAAAACGGAGCCCCAGTGGCTGATGCAGACACACAGGCCAGCTGCGTCTGTACGTCTGGAGGGGTGGAAATAATAAACAGTGGAAGGAAAGGAAACCGCTTGGAAAATAAACAGGCCTGGTGACAAATTGCAAGTTGGTATAAAGCAAATTTGCACTCAGGCACAGTGCTTGTGTTGTCATGCTCTCTGTTGTTGGTTACCGCTGATAAAATAAACCGTTTACGAGGAGCACCACTGCATCAAAGTGGTTTATTGCTGCTCTGAAAACCTTGACGCAAGGTGAAATCAGAGCTCCCTGTGCATTCGTACATCTTTCACCATCCAATAATTTCATTCTGAAGCATTAGTATACTAAGTCTTATTATAAATGAAGATTTCCATTCCTCTCGGCGCAAACTGAAAGTTGATCAGCCGACAGCCATGATGAACACATTAGGCACTCCAAAGCCTAAGCTGCCGTCAGAACCGTGACATTAATAAGCAGGAGCGAAACAGCAAAATCCAAAGAGGTAATTAGCGCCACAGTTCCCACCTCCGTCTGCAAAAGAGGCCATTTCCTGCTCAGCATGGTCATGGCTAATTAGTGCTTTTTACAACGCCGTTTTTTGTAGGAGGTTTGCAGAAAAAAAAAATAATGAAAGAAAGATTACATGCTGAATTCTCAAAGGTCAAGGCGTTTGTTAAAAGTCTTTGTGTTGGGTGCAGCTGTGATGAGGAGCTGACAGTGAACACAGAGACTATGCTGAGCTCCCATTCTCCTCCTCCTTCCACTCGCTGCCCCCTCAGCTCTGACGAGCCAGGCGCAGAGGAGCCGACTGCAGTCCACGGCTCTGAGAGCTCATCTCCTACTCTCACGTGTATAATAACCCAGTTTGTCATGCGGTGCTTTTAAAAACAAAATTCTGAACAAAGTGTTTGAGATGCTTCAGTGTTCACCAGCATGTGGATTATGTGGTACTGAAATCAGTGCTGCTTTGAACTCAATCAGAAATCAATCACCTGACAGTTCCCTTTGACATTTAGTCTGAGTATCAAATTTAAGCAAACCTGTCTCTCCATCTATCTTATTTTATGTGTGTTTTCACTACACTGGCAGCACTGCCACCCTCTCTGGTTGAAATGCATTCCCCTTTCATGTGTTCTGGTTCTGCATATTTCACATGCCACAGTGGCAGGATCATCCTTGTTGGTGAATAATGATGATCTCTGTGTAGATGAAGAAACAGACATGATGTTCGTAACAAAGACAGGAACATTTAGTAACACAGCCGGCCGCAAGAATGCGAGCGCGTAAGTGCTCAACAGGTACCGAGTGTGGTTTTCTTTTATGGACAGGGGATGCATTGACATGTAATTGCCATTTGCGCTGAATTGCTCTGAGGGACAGCTTCTGGTTGGACCCCTGACGCTATTGTCATAAGACGTCTCCAGACCCAGCCAGACCTTGCGGCACCACCTTTACAACCTCTAATACACATGCAAATGTAGAGGCCCTATTCGTTCCCTGATCAAGTGCCATGCCTCTCCTACAGAATTTGTTTCTCACGCCCCCATTGGAATTATATCCCAAGTTTCCACGGAACATTATCACTAAGGAATATCACCTTGCCCTTTAACACTCAGGACGCAACCACCACTTAATTGTGATTTATGAATCATGACACATTAGCTGATGTGCTGCCAAGTCATCGCAGTTTATTTAATGTAATTAACGTGGTTACGTCAGGTTTACAGGGCTTGAGAGTGCAGATGCAGTTGTGCACGTTTTCCCTGTTAAAGTATTAAATATATATCTGTGTGATGTCACCATACACATTATTTAAGTCATTAAACAGATAATTGGATGAGTAGTGCTTTTGAATGCTAGTGAAAAGGAAGCAGGTGTAGGAGCAAAGAACCTGTAATTGCAAAGAGGATTTATTATTTCTGGTTATTATTTTCATTGGCAAGCTGCCCTGTATGGCAGAATCAAGCTTACGAAAGCCAGACTAAACTTTTAAAATTTAGGGTAACATTTAGAACACGGTAAGCACATGAATAACGCTGCTCCTGCCGAGTTTTTGGTTGCGACTACTATAAACATGACACTTCATAATAATAACGTAGTATAGGCAGGACACACGCCTGCCGAGCACACCTGTCACCAGTATAGAGTGGAACATTACACAACCTTTCTCTGAAGCAAAATGCCTTGCCACTTCTGTGTGCGGCAACTGTCTCATCATATTGTTTCTGAAATGAGATCATAAGCTTTGGTAAATGCGCAGTGATTGTGTTAGGAGTTGTAGAATGTTGAGAGGACTTTTTGTTTCTTGTGGTATCTATTTAATGAAAAAGCCATCCTCTCATCACATTACATTGTTGGCATTTCACAGACGCTCTTATCCAGCAGGCGATTTGAGGGGGGATGCTATCCCCCTTGTTAGCAAAATGACCAAAATGCATCCCCCTTGTTAACCTGCCATCCCCCCTCTCCATCCCCTAGTTTAGTAGCAGAGAGAGTGCTGCGTGTGCATCTGCCATCCCCCCTGTTAAAAACTAACAAATCACCTACTGCTCTTATCCAATAGATTACTATTTTACATGTTATCCATTTATACAGCTGGATATTTACTGAGGCAATTCTGGCTTAGATACCTTGCCCACGGGCACAGCGGCAAGTCCCCCAGTGGAGAATAGAAGTTACGGTTACGAGCCCTGCTCCATACCGCTATGCTACACTGCCACCTCTGCTCATGTCGCTTGTGGTTAAAGACGCTGACAACTTTCTCGGCCAGCTCAATGGCTGTGTGCCACTCAGTATGGTCCCTCTGCGCCGATAAAACTTGGTCATGGAGCATACCCAGATGACTAAGCAATTTGGCTGGTTTTACAGAATCTTGCAATTCCAGGGTTTGATCCTACTCCAGCCTCCAGCTGCACAGAAAAACTAGAGCATTTCAGCAAGTGATTTTTGTCCACCTGCTTTTTGCATGCACCACCGGCATTTACTGATGATCCCAGCCTCTCCGCAGGAGCCCAGGCACCGGCCCATCTCCCAGCAACACCGCGCAGAGACGCTTCATTAACTGTTTTCACCTTTGCGTGTTTGAGCCTGACATCTCTGAGTGAATAGTGGCAGATGGTGCCAGCATCATTATGTCGTTTCAGTTGCATTTTGAAAAATGGATTTGCTCATTGTGTTTCCTAAACCAGTCAGAAAGAGGAGAGATGCTTGTCTTGAAAAGAAAACATGCAGCAAGCTTTGCGCGTTTTCATAAATCATATCCCATAATGACAGGTCACCTTCATGAATTCAGAATCAAACAACAGTGGGATGTAGTTTGTGAAAATAAATGTCTACCACAAAGACAACTGGATGTCTTTCATGAGGCAGCACACAGCACTAACAATAGTACTAGAGGATTGTGGGGCTGATTCTGATTCTGAGGGACTGTCTTTGCTGTGAACTTCAAACACATCCGCTACTAATAGTTCTAAATACACTCCTAACTCCAGATATAATTCCAAATACATTTTTAACTCCAGACGTACTTCCAAATATATTCCTAACTCACCCTTCACTGAAAAGATGACCAGGTTTGCTTTTTTCCCCAAATGATTAATTACACAAGGTTTGAAGTTAAACATTCACATTTGATAGTGTTTTCATCTTCATTCTGGCCTTGACTCCTATTGGACGGCCAGCTACAGTGAGTGTGGTGAATTGTAGTGCCAGGTTGGCTGGATTCCTGCTCTCTATACCCTGAAGGCCTGAGGCCTTGCCAGGGTCTCGCCCTCTGTTGTGCCGGAGTAAAGTGCGTGCAGAGAAGGCTGCCACAGACACTGTCCAGCATTGTATTGGCAACTGGAGGGGGAAAAAAAGAACCAAAACAATGTTCTGTGCCTGTCAGCGTGTCGGAATTCTCCTCCCAGATAAAGGCCTTGCTCAACATTAGCCCTTTATAGTGCACGCTCCACACACACAGAGGCCAGACTGCCAGCATACTTCCTCCCATGAGCCAGGTCTAGACTTCGCCGGGGACAGAGTGATCTTAGCAGAGCTTCTAGCATGGATCAAGCCAGGACACCATAGTAATGGGAGTAAATACTGAATGTTTTTAGTGTGTGCTCCATTGCCACAGCAGCCTCCTGACCACATTTAAATTTGCGCCGAAGTGAATGTGTCTCAGACACGGTCCGCAGGGATTGGTATCAGTCCTCTGTGAGCGTGGTGCATGCTTATAGTGTGTATGAGCTATACCTCCCGGCAGATGGTTTTGCCCCTATAAACAGTGTCTCAGGTTTGTCTCTATCACCTGCCTAGAAGAGAGGGACACTGAACCACTAGCCGCCATCCTGCTGTCTGTATCCCCTCACCTTCTCTCTGCCTATATGAAAATGAAATATCTTGTAATATAGTAAGAAATGTGTTTTTCAGCCCAATAATACATTGCAAATACGTTAAGAATGTATTCAATGAAAGCAGAAGTATATTGCAGTGTACTAAAACAGCAATAAGTTGGATATTTTCTATATGTCAATTGAGCTAAAAATACATTCTGTCAAAAGTATTTTCAATGTGTTATTTTTTCGTATGGGTGACTCTCCCTTGTCCTCACCATCGGCACCCTCTGTCCAGGGCACATGGCAGAAAGGGACAGACAGGAATGTGGACAGGCGTTAACGGGAGGATGAGCGTCAGAACTTCTCATCAAGCGTTTGCTCTCACGTGGGTCCAGCTGGACTCTCGAGATGTCTTTCAACAATGTATGTTTTACAAACTCCCCCATGGTCAGTTAATTTTTTTTAAGAGCTTGATATGGTCCATATGATTTCATGGCAGAAAGGAACGGAAGTTAGCAGGTGCTGACAGAAGATGTGTTCTCTTTGTTCAGGGTCTCCCAGTTAAAAAAGCATTATGGCACCCTTATTTATGCATGCGGACTGCTCCTGCACGTGCCAGCATGCGGCATGACCTCCTTTTAATGCTGTGCGGATGTGCTCATTTCCAGGGCCGGTAAAGACACTTTTCTGCACTGAAGTAGCATTGCCCTTGTCACGACTGATTGCTTCTGAGAGGAGGAGAAACGGTCTTATTTTTTGCAGAGCTGCGTTTATTCGGTGTCTTGTCAAACGTCACTGAGATTAATGTTTTATTGTGAACAAATATCTTTTAAATGAAAAAGGACAACATGAATCTCTCATCTGTCCTGCACTAAAAACCTCGTTACTTGTTAAAACTCATTTAAGCAGGTAAGGAAGTTTTAAGTTGCCGTTTTGTAGGTTTTTATATTATAGAGCTTTGTGAGGAATTCTAAAGCTGGAAAAGAAGAGAACCCAAGGATTCCTCTTAAGAGAAAAGAAAAGGCTGAACACTCAGAGAGCATCAGAAGTAACATTACCAGTGGTAACACTTCAGCTCATCAAATACATATTTATACCCAATACAGTATGTTCTCTGTGAACTGAGACGTGCACACCTGTAAGGACACATTAATGAAACAGAGAGATGAAACAAAACAATTTTCCTGTTTATAATAAGATTTTATGCCGGAATCTTAGTATTGCATAGAACAAAGTCATATTATCATATCATCAAGAATCTTCATCTAACCATTTCTTTGTATATATGGATGAATGCTCTAGGTCATTGTTATGTTTCACTGTCCTTTGTAAGCCAGGTTTGAGCTTCTTCTTGGCAGAAGGAGCCAGTTTTTTTGCCAAAATATCCTGGTATGTGTTGGAGTTTGTAACTCCCTCCCTCAAGCTTCAGGACTGGTACGAGCAAAACATTTCACACTGGTGCAAAGACATATCACAATGGACGTGATTGTCTCAACTTAAGCATATTGTGTTACAAGTAAAGAGGATAAGCATGTCCAAAAAACTCACTTTTTATTTCATGTGATCATTAGAAGTGTTTGCAGTTGTCATTCGGCTGTAGGTTTGGCAAAATCAACTTGCCTGGCTTTGTGGCTTGCCTTCAAGATAGGCAGCTTCCTTTCCTCCTGGCCATGAATGCAACAGTAATGCCTACAAATTTGAATGGCTCTTTTTGTCAGTCTGTAACCTGGCAATGCCGATTTGTTTAAGAAATCTCCAACTGTTGCCTTGATTTATGGCTGCTTCCTGAACCATTTGTCTCACATGGTGTCAAGACAGACCTCTTCCTTCACAGTTGCCAGTTGCCTAACGTTTTTGATAATGGACACTACAAATAAAGGTGGTATATTCAGCTTTTTATAAATGTCTTTATTTTGATCTTCCAAACTGTGCAGCTAAATAACCATTTACTGGCAGTTTGCAGAGAGCTCTCTGTCCATAGCTGGGATAATGCATGGCTGTAATCCTGTATGATACTGTGCCTCCTGTTGTACCACAGGGAAACAGGAAACCTTTGGATGTCTAAATATACATCCAGACGCTTGCACTGAACTTTCAATAAACACAATGTTGATGTGTTTAATCAGATTTTGTTTTAAATGTTACTTAAAAGTGTGAATAAATTTGTCCGTCATATTTTCTGAATTGATTGCTTGTATTGATTCCATTGATCACGTTGTTTGCAATCTGAATTTTGCCCCTGCAATGCTATTATGCTATTAAATTGTATTTTATACATGCATGTATTTTTAAGCTGAAAAAATGATCCTATAGATTTTTTTTCATTAATAGTTTGTTTTTTGTCTGAGGATGCTAAGCAAAATATTGAAATGCAGACTGAACTCTATGTGACAGTGTTGTGGTGAGAATGAAAAACCACATGGAATCAACAATATTAGAAGCACTGCATGACCAAGTTTCAATGGTTGGCCAGGCAAGGTACAAACTAGCAGGTAAAGCTAACGAGTGTGTGAATTAGATCCACTTTTTAAATTTTATAGTTTAGTAGGTGCCAGTTTGAGACATGAGAAGTTCCTTTAGGGGATAGTGTTTCAGGTGCTCAGGTGAGAGTAAAAGAGCTGTGTCTTCAGATGTTTCCTGAAGACAGACAGGGACTCGGCAGAACGGATAGAGTGTGCAAGTTCATTCCACCAGAGGAGAAAGTCCTGGATAGTGATTTTACATCACAACACGGCGGGACCACCAGACGCCGTTCGGTAGCAGAGCATAGCGGTCAGGAG
The DNA here is from genome assembly GCF_013368585.1 of Megalops cyprinoides. Classification (NCBI taxonomy): domain Eukaryota; kingdom Metazoa; phylum Chordata; class Actinopteri; order Elopiformes; family Megalopidae; genus Megalops; species Megalops cyprinoides. Next base: position 26,977,850 of record NC_050589.1, read on the forward strand.
AGAACATAGGGTTGCAGCGGTGAGTTCAGGAAAATGAGTTCATGTGTGAATTTATGAGTTCAACCTAGAATTTAGCTGAAGTTGAGAAGTAACGAGAGATGCCCTTGCACGTGCCCTTTCTGATGTCTGATCTATCGGGACCCAGCAAGCACAGACAAGTAATCAGTAATCAGTGATCAGTAATCACCATCACCATCTCCAACCAACAGCAGTCCTCATCTCAATCAGGCTTTGGCATTCCTTAGATTCCAACCTTACTCTCAAATGTTAAGGGAATTCTTATTAACCCATACAAACATTCATGATCTTAGAATTTCATTATTGTTTTATGTGTATAAATGAAAAACAGGTGTTAAATGGTGTCAGACTGAATTAGTTCAGCCTACATATGTATGAATATTTCACCATATGTTATACAAGAAGGAGGAAGAGATGATCATTTGTTTCTTTCATTAATGGAGGCAGAGTGCTGACAGAAGATCTAATCTCACAGTGACTGAATGGTGTAGGTATTAAAGGCCATCTCTCTCTCCTAACCTCATTGGATAACATGCAATGAGGATTTTGGGATATTCAAATCTTTTGTCAGGCAAGATTGTACACTTCCTTTTTGTAACTTTGACACAAATGGGAAATCATCTGCACATGCTATCAATGGAAAATCGTGCATGTTTTTCTAACACGTACCTTGCCTTTGCTCTGAACCCAAGGCTCTGTGTTCTGTTGCGATATGCGTGGCTCTGGACCAGTTGCAGACACGGTGCAGGTTGAAAACAGATGTTTGTTTGGCATCCCTGACCCTGCGCGTGTACTCCTAAAGATTCTTTTTTTCTGTCCTCTCGCCCGAGGTTGTTTGAGGAAAACAAAAAAAAATCTCTCTATCTTGGCCTCCGCCACATGGCGTTGTGGCTCGAGTGAGGTTGCCAGCAGGCCACTGTCAGTTTTACAGAAGTGACACTGTGCGATTTACGACCCCATCCCTGCGCTATGACGGCACTGCTGAGGTATGGGTGCACATACTCTTAAATCCCCCCTGACGGTCAGGCGCGGACCCGAGTGGCGGCCGTTCCCATTGTAAAACGTGACAGCGCCGTGATTGATTGATCAGGTTCCGCCATCTGTCACTCCTTCGGCATTCCTCGACCTGTCCTGAGTGCATACGCCTCACAGTGCCTTCTGCCACAAGGCAGCAAGAGATGCAGCCATGCCATTCATTACCCCGCCAAAAAAAACAGAGTTTGCTTGTTAGATTTTCCCCATCGCTTCTTTGATTTATGCATGTTTTGAACAGTTATTGACAGAAGGAAATACGTTGCATGGAAAAGTGTTTTGCTGCAAAATAACTGGTTGTCCAACAGCGCATTCCGATGAGCTCTAACATTCTTGGAACCGGGGAAATACTTGAAGATGGCTATGATTTGAACTGCCTGATTAAGTGCTTTGGTGGGAGTGAAGCCCGACAGATGCTGAGACCCTCTGGGACCAACTGTGCTCCACATATTGGCATGTTGTCAAAAGTCCATCCACATCTTAATCTTATTTTCTTGCCTTGCATCACTGTGTATTATGATCCCTTGCCCTTCATAACGCATTTGAATGCGTAAAGACATATCACAGCTATGTGTTATTTAGAGGGACCCTGTGTCAGTACATCAGGGTGTTTGAAACTCTAAATTTTTGCCCTGGTAATACTTGTCTTGTACATTCATAAACAGCAAAAGTTGGGTATTTACTTTTTACACTCAATGTCTGACGCCTTCTTCATGTTGTAATGGCAATGCTGTGTTACTGCTGTGTACGGAAGGAGAAAGACAGAGAACGTACTGTCTCTGAGTCTGTCAGGTGTGTTTTTCTATCCATGGCAATTAATGAGAAATATCACATTCCTTTTGGTCCAATGTAAACTGCTGTTAAACTGGATTCCTTTTAATGCAAGCCTAATCAGGAGGGAGACAATCGCTCTGTGCCAGTTTGAGAAGGAGCGTGTGTTCCTACCGAGTGTGCTCATAGTAACACAGAGGCTTGTGCACGCCCCTCTGATCTGTCTGGGAAGCCAGGGGGAATTTTTTTCTGTTATTATTATTTCAGAAATCTGAAAACAAGGTTGCTTAGTTAACGCTTTGTTCCTCTATCTCTAGCTGAAGTGACTCCCATTGCACATCTCATCCACTTGGTACTGTAAGTTTTTTTAAAGTTTTGTGGAGTTCAAGAAATTACCACACAGGCAGTTCTCTACTACAAAGCCCTTAGTAGACGAATGTATTTACAATTAAGGCTAATGATCAACTTTGTGAATGTTGACAGACAGAAATATGCATTTGGATGTAATTTCTTGTACTGAGAAATGTTTCACTCTTCCAAGCACTTCAGCAGCCCAGACTATTTAGTGCCTTTGTAAACAGCGGTTCAACCAAACTTTGGCAGAATTGTTTGTGTACTCTAATAGTTTGTTTGGCCCAAAAAGCCACTGGTTAACTGTGTGACTGGCGTGACCGTACAGTAACAGCATAGTTATTGAGCAAGGGAACCATTCAACCCTGAATGACACATAGCTATGTTGTGCTCTCAGCTGTTAGTTTATAGATCCGTAAATTTTAAGTACCCACCAAGTAGACGCAGACAATACTTACTGCATGCTTTGATGGACTGTCAAAAATTGCCCAGGCTATACGTTTCTTCCAGCCATAAAAAAACAAAGTGTGGCAATATTCACTGTGAATGCCTCTGGGTTTAAACAAGAGCCTCATAAAGTCCAAACTCAAAACATTCCTCAGATAGCATAGGATTCAATGCCAAGGGCCTGTGAGGTCTTTCTCTTTTGTTATTGAACGCATACTGCTGTTATAGGTTACTGCTGTTGGTGTTGTGGAGCTTCTTGAATGCAGTGTAAAAAATAAAATGCTGAATGCTGTAAGCTGTAAGCGCTATATTAAAGCTCCACTGCTGTTTAAACCTGACAGTTCAGTTCATTCGCTTTGATGTGGCAGTTTATGGCTCAAGTGCATGGGGTCATCGCTGTGTTTTCACAGGAGAGCAGGAGAAACCTTCCCTTTTTGTTTCATAAAATCAGACCAAACCAAAATGCACATCCCATTGACCCCCCCCCCCCCAGGTCTATACCAGCTAACAAACGTTAAGGCCATTCTGAAAATCGCACTGTCTGTCCATGCTCTGTAATCGTGCCAGGTGCTTTTGGATCATCTTTCTTCTCCTGTAACAGGACCCTCCCATGTTGAGACCAATTAGGGAATTAATTAAGCAGCTGATCAAAGGGTGCCATCAAAGGTAGCCTGTGGGGGCTGCGCCGCGAGGAATGGGCGCTCTTAAAAGTGGGAGCAGACAGTTTATCTTCGAGGAACGGCCTCCCCCACCCCCACCCCCCCTGCCACTCTCTCGCCCCCATCTCCTTAAAACCGCCCATCAATCTGGGGCCGGGCCTTGAAATGGGATCCAGGCGAAAGAGGCATGGCTGTCAGAGGGGCTTGTGGGGCCAGCCCTCGGTGCGTGGCTCCGGCTCCACCGCTCCAGCGCCGGGCTGAACCGCACTGCCTATCGAGTGAATGCGGCCACCCCAGCCCTCCCCGCGGATCGGGTGTCCCTCTTTGAAATTGGGGACGGGATCAAACGCCCCACAGTCACTAAAGAAGGCGGCTTGATCGGCACAATGTCCCCTAATGAGGGCTTGGCACAGCCTGTCTGGGCTCTAAGCCAATCAGACGTGCCCCTATTGTGGAGAACGGGGGGCTTTCGGGCATGGCCGTGGGGATAGTGAGTGCTTATTCAGGCCCGTCTTGGAAACACGTCTTATTTTTCCGAAGGTCTTTACATTGTTTTTTTGACATTTTCAGGAGGTCTTTTTTCTTTCCTGGGGACAACCATACTCTGTCTCCCTTGTGTTTCAGTTGCTGATTAGGGATGAGCAAAGCAGGGCGCAAGAGGGTTTTGTTGTGACTGAAAGGTCAAAGTGCTGTTTCTCACAGACAGTCCAAATGGGGGGTAACTGTGAGTCCACTTCAATTAAGATTGAGAGGGGCTGTGGAAGATGCATTTGATGTGGAACATCTCTGGGCTGCGGGTCAAATCAAATCAAATTAAAAACAAATCAAATCAAATTTATTGGTCATACCACATTATTACAATTCAAATTTGTCACAAAGAGCTGTACAAATGGCATAGTGATTAATTTTGAAATCATTTACATGTGCATAAGAAAACTCAAGCAGCAGGTTTTCCTGTGACATATCAAAGATGTTTACCGCACGTAATTGTTCATGTTGCTTTCCTGTTACTTGACAAGATGTTTTTTGGCTGTATAATTAAAATATTTTTCTAATTGCATATAAGGAAATATTGTGAAATACCTGGAGCTGCTTGAATGGCTCCGCAGTTTCCTGTGGTTAAAGGCAAATAGCAGAGTGCAAAGAGCTGTTTAGTGCCTTGGCCTTTTGCAGGGTTTAATAGCATGCTGTGTGTGGCGTCCTCCCCGCTGCGTTTCCAGTGTCTCGGCTGCGGCATGCATTTTATAACGCTGTGTAAAAATGCTTCGGGGGGTTGTGCAGAAATCCTCGTCGCAGCTGAGGCCGTGATCACACAGGTGTGAGTCCGGCGAGGGACGCGAACACAGGTCCACCTGGGGATGTGAGAGCAAGCCTGTGTTTCATATTGCGTCTAAAAAATTGTGTGTTAAATAGATTTTGTTGACTGCTGCTGTTTAGCTTGCCTTTTGATGGTCGTTCGGTTGTCCCACAGGTTGTATGATCTAACCGTTTGGCTCAGGCATCAGAGTTTATAGCTGACCTTGGAAACTGTTGGGGAAGGGGCCAGCTCCCCTGGCAGAGACAGCGTGATGAACTTTTAAGCAAGGAGAGACTGAGGGGAACACAGCGTAGAAGCGTGGAGGTCCACCAGCTGGCCATCTGGACGCTAGGTGACCCCACGGTGCTATCTCCAGCGACTCCTCTTTCGCCCCCAGCCCCCCTCCACCCCCATCCCCACCCACAGCCTCTCCCCTGGCCACCTCTTTGTTCATTGTTCTGTCCTGGCCGTGCCTCCTCTCCTCCCTTTCTCTCAGAGTCACAGGAGAGGATTCTTCAGTAATAGCTCACCTCTTTTTGCGCTACCCCTCCACGCTAACCAGGAGCGGGGACAGCGCTCTTGCTTAGATTTTAACTCCCAGATGAATGCTCTCTCTAGTACAAGGTGTATGTATGTTGTTTTTTTTTTTTTTCGCACGGTTGCTAGGGGCAAATTCAAATCCCTGTAGTAACAAGTCCAATAAACTCCCCTGCGCTCTTGATTGTGCACCCCGAAGACCCCGCGAATCCCAGACAAGTTATCACATTTCCTGCAGCTCACATTCCTGAGCTGGTCTCCCTTTTGGAGCACGTTGATGGACAAATTGCTGAATTTACAAATGAGCCAACGCTGCAGGTAGTAGCTTCTACAGAATTAAGGGAATTTTTGAGGATTTAGTCATCACGATAACTGCCCTTATAATGGTCTTGATTCAAATGTCTCACCTGAAGAACACTACTAATCCAGTACCAAGCACATGCTAAACATGGGGTTTACACAACTCCATGCCTCTAAGATGAAAGTATCAAATACCTGCCATTAACAGCCACAGGCTCCTTTGGGTTCCATTCCTGTGGAAGCTCTCAGTGGGCTAAATTGATGTAATTGTCTGAGATTGTCTACATTTCAGTAAGAGGGTCTATTACCTTCAGCGTCAGGAAAAAAGAAAATGCATCTGTCAGTCAAGACAAGCATTATAGGATGCAGCTCAGGTAAATATTTGGAGACCCGTTGCGAGGTAACGTGCTGCACGGATGATTAGATGACTAGGCGTGATGGTGGCTGGAGGGACTATCCCGGGGCTTCCTGGGATATCGACCTCATCACGCTCCTTGTGTCTTTGCATCAGCCCAGCCCACGCAGTCGGTGTTGGGTTTCATTGCAATTAAAGCTTTCCACACCTACTAATTAAAATGTGAGCCAATGTATAGAAATCATACTGCAGGCTCGTGTAATCATCGCATCAGAGTGAGTCATGCAGGCTTGGTGTTTATCTCCAGGGAAAGCTGTTTGCATACATGGGGAGGTGGAAAGTACCATAAAGCGCAGCACTAAATTGAGGCCTCACAGAGGATGTTGATATTGGCACAGTGGCCACGAGTGAACTTTCAGCCTTGGTGACATTACATTACATTACAGGCACTTAGCAGAAGCTTTTATCAAGAGCAACTTACATAGGTTACAATTTTGTACATGTTACCCACGGGTACAACAGTATTTCCCCAGCAGGGAATCAAACTGGCGACCTTTTGGTTACCAGTCCTGCCCCTTACCACTATGTTACAGTGCCGTCCCATGGTGAGTTATCTTTAACCCTTGTTGTTTGTGTCTTCCCCTCTTTAGGTGAGCTTCCTGCAGGTAGGGTGGCAGGATGTTAGCACACATGAGCACTTGGGAGTCTGGGTGTGTCAGTGTGTGTGTGTGTGTATTTGTTAACCCTTCGCTTAATGACTTGTGCTGCTTCCGGTGGGTCTGTGACGAGCCCCTGTTCACAAAATCTGGAGAACAAATGTGTCATATTGAAGACGCCGTGCGTTTCCTGGAGTTGTTTGCAAAAGTTCTAAACACAGATTCTAAGCCTCATTTGTATTGCAATCACTGGCGTTTTTTCTTTGTTAATTATACCATTGAACACTTCATCGATGTTTGGTGATGAAAATGGCCTTCAAAACTACAAAAGCTGTCAATAGACAGCGATCAAATAAGCCAGATAAACAAACTGGAAGGGAATAAGGAAGGCACAATGTTGTTCTGATACAATCAAGATCTCTTTTGATCTGGTTTGGTGTTGAAGCACACCAATGCAGGTGTCAGGACTTCTCAGAGTGAGGAGCTGATGGTTTAGGTTAGCATCTCTGTCTCCCAGACACGAGCGGACCTCACACAGTGCAGGAATCCCATCTCTCGCTGGCATACACAATCTGCCAGCTTGCACTACCGTCTAACTAATGAAAAGCGGGATGTTTCACAACTTCAAAGACACCCCCCATGTTATATCACAGAATAAAAAAAAAAAATCACAGCAACCAAATCAAGACTCAGGCTTTTGGGCTGAAGTGAGTTAAGTTTATAGAAAGTAATTGCTGGCTCAACAACATGGAAAATATCTTTAAACATATTTAACAGTAGACTTGATTCTACCCACCTTGTTTGTCTTGCAAGTATGTATAGGGGATCTTCCTAGAGGGGTGCTTGCCTTCTGACAGAAAATACAATTTGCTGCCCCCATGTGGTTCTTTCAGATATAATGAGAAAAATACAAGGTGCGTCCAGTGAGATGGAATCGTGGAAGAATTTAAGAGAATACTTATTCTCTGTGGCTCTGTGAGGATGATCTTATGTTAGGTTTATGGGCCAATTAGTGGCAGCAAACAACCTCTCCCTACAAGAAATGTGTGCCAGTTATAAACAATATCAATCAAAAGTCCTGAACATGGCTGATGCAGGTGGGTTTAGGGATCCTTTTCAATCCCACTACGACCTTAAACCCACAGAAAGTGGTTCTGTAGCCATAAAGCAGAACAAACAAAAAGTATAACATGGACACCCAGTTTTCAAAGTTCTGAGATCAGTTTTGGAGAGCAGTTTCTAACCTGGGCACCCATTTTTCACAATTCTGAGATTAGTTTTGGACAGCAGTTTCTAACTTGAGAGACTCCTCACATCCACCCACCCAGGATCGGTGCATGTCATTACTTCACGGCTTCAGTTTCGGTAGTCGCGGGCCCCGAGCCCTCGCTCTCACCCCTGGCCCACCTGAACCCCTCGGGCGGCGAGGTGAGCACTGGAGACCGCCTTCCCTCCAACCCCCCCCCCGATGACACCCCCTGACCCCTCAGCGGGTTACCTGTGTCCCCAGGGCCTGATGCGTCTCTGTCTCGCGATGCGCGGCGCTGAGGTCCCGACGTGTGGAAACTCAACCCTTGTGGAGGCCACAAAAGGTTTCCCCTTGCACCGTGACTGCATATCTCTGTGCTGTCAGGGATGGCGAGATGGCCGGATTGTGTGTCAGCGGCCTTTTGTTGCACCCCTTTTGTGTAGGGAACAATGAAATGCTTTTTTTTTTCGAGCCGAGACAGACCCTCTCTCAAAAATATCAGAGCATTATTCTCAACTGTTTGGAAGCTTTGTTCTCCCATCCTTGAGTTCGGCTCCCTTAAAAATCTCCACGTTCCACGCATCTGTGTGACATTAGCGTGTGTGTGTGCGTTTGTCTCCATCATGTGCCAAAATTTACATGCCATTTGCCTGCTGTTACTAAAATATCCACTAGAGGGGAGTAAATGCCTTATTTGATTTCTGACAATCATTGGGCAGTTTCACATCAGCAAATAGCCAGCCTTTAAAATGTGAAGCAAGTTCTGTGCATAGACAATCAAGATATTTATCCAAAACACAAAAATGCAACAGATAAGTGTGGGGGAAGTGAGCAGAATTTAAAAATATTTGATTGATTTTTTGCAAGTTTAGTGTTGCATTATTATAGTTGCACACTGACCTCCCAAAAACACAAAGATATGTGTTAGGTGGCGACTCCCCTTGTTTTTCTATAGATTGAAAAGTATGTGTACCAACAAAACGTGAAAAAAATTGTGCTTGTCCACACCCATGCTACCTAGTCACATAAGACCACATTAAGTAAACCAGCAAGCTATAATTAGCTATTTGATGAAGGCTAATCTACAGTTGTTGCCGATTGCATATGGTTATCAGTTATTCATAGAGGCAAGTTTTCTGATGATGGCTGTCTCTCAGCATGAAGCACATGCACAGTACTGTTGTATCCAAAACCAACCACAGTTGTAAATGTACCACAGTAGGTTGTTAAACTGGGTACCATCTCTGTGGAAATGGATTATTCCCGGTAATAACAGACCAAAACAGCTTCTGCATATTTTATTGAAGACAGATCTTAGTGTCTGTCTTATGGACTGAAATGCAATGAAGTCCCCCTCCTCTCTGTTTCTCTCTCTTTCTTCCTCCCTTTGTCTCTGTCTCTCCCTCTCCCCCCCCCCACGTTCTCTGAAATACCAGAGTGGCCAGCCTTTCGCTCATTAGCAGTGGGCAAATTAATTTTCCGTTGACCCTTTCCGCCTGAAGGTCCAGGCTAGTGCAGATGTACACAGCTCTAATTAATGAGTTAATTAAGCTCAGCTTTCTTGTGGAGGCTGGCTTGGCCTAGAGTAGCAGGCTGCAGTGGAACTCCGCCGTACAGTAAACATGGACCAGATTGGATTTACAGAAGAAAGCAGGGGTGCAGCTCTTTGTGAACGTGCCTCACGATACCAGTATGCCAGTCTTGCACAAATGCCAGTTTACGTGGGACCAGTACACTGAATTCGTAGTAAGGGTCCTCTTGGAATGTGTGTGTACAGATTTCTGTAACGCTCACACTTTGGTGTGGCCGTCCAAATTTACTGCTTTTTTATTGTGGTTCTGGACTGAGGAAAGGAAAAAGGGGCCGGGCTAGCATGCTGCTCCAATCAGTCCATCTTGTGAGGGAAGGGGAGTTGATGAGCAGAGAAGGCACCCAATCAGTGGAAGGCAGAGAGGGATCTGCTTGTAAGAGAATGAGCCCTGGTCTTGTTTTTCGAACAGGAGCTGGCTTCAGGCTTGCAGAGCAGGCACATACAGTGCTGGCCAAAAGTATTGGCACCCCTGCAATTCTGTCAGATAATGCTCAATTTCTCCCAGAAAATGATTGCAATTACAAATGTTTTGGTAGTAATATCTTCATTTATTTTGCTTGCAATAAAAAAACACAAAAGAGAAAGAAAAAAAAGTCAAATCAAGTATCAATTTACACAAAACTCCAAAAATGGGCCGGACAAAAGTATTGGCACCCTTTGAAAAATCATGTGATGCTTCTCTAATTTGTGTAATTAACAGCACCTGTTACTTACCTGTGACACATAACAGGTGGTGGCAATCACTAAATCACACTTGCAGCCAGTTAAAATGGATTAAAGTTGACTCAACCTCTGTCCTGTGTCCTTGTGTGTACCACATTGAGTATGGAGAAAAGAAAGAAGACCAAAGAACTGTCTGAGGACTTGAGAAGCAAAATTGTGAGGAAGCATGGGCAATCTCAAGGCTACAAGTCCATCTCCAAAGACCTGAATGTTCCTGTGTCTACCGTGCGCAGTGTCATCAATAGGTTTAAAGCCCATGGCACTGTGGCTAACCTCCCTAGATGTGGACGGAAAAGAAAAATTGACGAGAGATTTCAACGAAAGATTGTGCGGATGGTGGATAAAGAACCTCGACTAACATCCAGACAAGTTCAAGCTGTCCTGCAGTCCGAGGGTACAACAGTGTCAACCCGTACTATCCGTCGGTGTCTGAATGAAAAGGGACTCTATGGTAGGATACCCAGGAAGACTCCACTTCTGACCCAGAGACATAAAAAAGCCAGGCTGGAGTTTGCTAAAACTTACCTGAGAAAGCCAAAAACATTTTGGAAGAATGTTCTCTGGTCAGATGAGACAAAAGTAGAGCTTTTTGGGAAAAGGCATCAACATAGAGTTTACAGGAAAAAAAACGAGGCCTTCAAAGAAAAGAACACGGTCCCCACAGTCAAACATGGCGGAGGTTCCCTGATGTTTTGGGGTTGCTTTGCTGCCTCTGGCACTGGACTGCTTGACCGTGTGCATGGCATTATGAAGTCTGAAGACTACCAACAAATTTTGCAGCGTAATGTAGGGCCCAGTGTGAGAAAGCTGGGTCTCCCTCAGAGGTCATGGGTCTTCCAGCAGGACAATGACCCAAAGCACACTTCAAAAAGCACTAGAAAATGGTTTGAGGGGAAGCACTGGAGACTTCTAAAGTGGCCAGCAATGAGTCCAGACCTGAATCCCATAGAACACTTGTGGAGAGATCTGAAAATGGCAGTTTGGAGAAGGCACCCTTCAAATCTCAGGGAGCTGGAGCAGTTTGCCAAAGAAGAATGGTCTAAAATTCCAGCAGAGCATTGTAAGAAACTCATTGATGGATACCGGAAGCGGTTGTTCGCAGTTATTTTGTCCAAAGGTTGTGCTACCAAGTATTAGGCTGAGGGTGCCAATACTTTTGTCCGGTCCATTTTTGGAGTTTTGTGTAAAATGATAATTGATTTAATTTTTTTTTCATTGTCTTTTGTGTTTTTTCATTGCAAGCAAAATAAATGAAGATATTACTACCAAAACATTTGTAATTGCAATCATTTTCTGGGAGAAATTGAGCATTATCTGACAGAATTGCAGGGGTGCCAATACTTTTGGCCAGCACTGTATGTTCGTGCCTCGGCTTCAAACACACGGTCCCCCAGAGATCGTTCTGCATGATAACTCCGGCTATATATAGACGCATGCATAAACACTCCCGTGAAACCGATATCGTTAGGAACTATGTACAATGCCAGCGCAGTGCAGATTGTATTTTACTTTAGAAGGTTTGTTGGTGCGATAGCTTCTTGGAGCGGTCTCAGATTACAGATCAGCTAAGGGCTTTCCATTATCGTGGCTGGCGTGTGGTGCCGGTTGCCACTGTATCCCTTGTCTCTACAGCCTGACCACTAATCCATAAACTTTCATCCTCTGTGTCAGCCTTCATGCCATCGCCTCTGTGGCGGAGCTGTCATCCTTATTGCCCTTCTTTGTTATGCAGCTCTTGCAGGTGTATCATGTCATATTTCTCTCATGAGCGTTACATTCGATCATGAGCATACTTTTTGTGGGAAAAATATTGGCAACATTCTTAGTGCATAAACAACTCTTTCATTCACCACGGTAATGATTTATTAACACTCTTCTGCAAGCTCATCATGTGTGGTAATGTACCTCGAGGTCAGTGATGATTTTTAATTGGTAGCTGGTGCAGGATGGTTCGGGGCCTTTCGACATGCATGTATCTGCAGAATAGCACATGACACTTTTTTTTGCATCAGCTTTCTTTGCATCCCAGTGGGTTTACTAGCATTTAAACACATGCAGTGAGGAAATGGTGGTACAAATGTTTAAAGAAACAAACATGAGAGAAAGAATCTCAGTGATAAAGCAGAGCGTGGGTTCGATATGCTTCGGAATCTATGGGGGCATATGTTGTAACCGAGGGGAATGGCCAACAAGGGAGAGTAAGCACCACTGTGGGACTGAGGATGTGTCATAGCAAGGAGAGAGGAGAATATGGCAATGGCATATGATTGTATAGTAGTTGAAGAAGTGATTTGCTGGTTTTGTTTTCTTGACTCAGAGTAAATGGGTCACTCGGATAAAAGTTTTCAAGGACGTGCCTGACTATGGGGCAGAAAGTGGGGACGTGGGGAGAGAGGCTTCATGAACCCCAAGATGGGTGGAATGACCATGTGTTTTCATGGGGTTCCTGATTTGAACCAGTTGGGTTTTTGTGGAAGAGAGCAAAGCCTTTCGATTGTTTTGTATGAGTTTGTAGCAGCACGCTTTGGCTCATGAAGCTTCACACATCCAACGATAGATAGAAGTGAAAACAAGTCTGAGATATTGCTACTTTGTTGTTGTGTATACCTTATAATTCATGCATGCGCAATCTAAAATAGCAGAGAGAGAAGATGTCCTAAACACTACTAGAAACCCCTGATGTTATTACATTATTCCCATAACCTTGACGTGTGAACGTACATGCAACATGGCACATGAGTCATCCATACAACTGGTGTGGAAATCGCAATCAGGAATTCAGTTTCCCTGAGCTTGGAGACTGACACATCTAAGACTGATGTATTACGTGTCCTGTAATTCTGTCCTCAGCTGAACTCCGCAGCACTGGCTAACACAGACGCAAGCGAACAAGCACTGTGCTAAACCTGTGTGAGTCACACACAGGTAAAAACGCTCATATGACAGTTGATCCTTTGCACAATATAACTGTATTGCTTGGATTGCTCACAAGCCAATTTTTCATGCAGAATAACAGCTGCATGTGTTGCCATCTAGGACATTATGTGACACCATTATTGAGCTTTTATGAAATGAGTATAAAAGTAACAAGAAGGCTTGTGTGATGTGGTGCACCTCATGAGGGTGCATAGAGTTGTAATAATGATATGATTTCCTCTTCATATTTTCCCCTGCTGTTTGGCTGTGGAGACACTGGCATGTGTCGATCAGAGGTGATCACCACTCTGATCATGTTGAAGTGTGGAGTGTACAGAAGGAGCATGTTACTGACTCACTGGGGGGATGGAAAACTTCTTTCCCCAAACTTCAAATTAGTTTATTTAGTATCTCAGTTATGATATCAACATTCCAATCTATCGTATGTAACTGGTAAAGTGTTTTTTGACAATATTTAGTTTACTGGCTGCATTTTTGCAAATTGTTTTTCAGTTTCTGCCCTATATTTGAGAAATGGCCAATGAGAGATGAGGAAAAAGAAAATGCTGCAAAGGCCATGTTCTCACAAAATGCTCCAACCGATGGCATACATCAGGGGTGTCCAAATCTCTCCTGGAGGGCCACTTGTCCTACATGTTTTAGATCTCTCCCTGCTCCAATACAGCTGATTCAAATGATCAATTTGTAACAAACTCCTGAAGCTGCTGAATAACAAACTGATCATTTGAATCAGCTGTGTTGGAGCAGGGAGAGATCTAAAACATGCAGGACAAGTGGCCCTCCAGGAGAGGTTTGGACACCCCTGGCATACATGGTATTAATACACCAACCACGTCAGTATCAAACTTGTGTATATATATGTATTATGTTGTATTCCTATGAATTTCGCTGCTCTTCTGGGCCACTGGCTCAGCCAGTAATGTAAGGATCCCTTAGCTCTGGTTTTATAGATTATTATTTTTCCATCCACTGTCCACCATTTATTTTATGACTTAAACAGAAGCTTAACAATGCACACAAAAATCCTCAATTGGTCATCTTATCCATCATTATGGCCTCGTGCCCATCCATCATCTGTTATGTATGTACATTCAATGTGTGTGTGTGTGTGTGTGTGTGTGTGTGTGTGTGTGTGTGTGTGTGTGTGTGTGTGTGTGTGTGTGTTTGTGTGTGTGTGATGAGCTCTCAGTTTACAAGTTGTCATGGCTGAGGAGCTTGACTTGTCACCGAAAGGTTGCTGGTTGAGCTCCAAGCAGTGGCACTACTGTTGTTCCCTTAAGCATTGTACCTGAGCTCCTCAGTAAATATCCAGCTGTGTGACAATGTAAGATATGAAAAATCACTCTGGATGAGGGTGTCTGTTAAGCACATGCATAGTAACACCTGTAGTCCTGTCATTATGTAACACACTGTTATCAGCGCCTGCGATTCTTTTCCATATTTTCATGTTTCCCACAGGAACATGTAGTCAGACTCTACTGCTTTGTTAAATTTATTGTTTAATATTCAGCTCAGTATCAATGATGCATGAGTAATTTTTCAGTCACTGAGTACTGCTTCTTTGTCTGTGTAATGTATTTGTCATGTGCAGACGCATTGATATGCAGAGGAAGAGGTTCAATAAACAAGGTAATACCAATCAGCCCCTGCCATATGCTTTGTAACGTTTTTACTTTTGATCAACCTTGCGTTCTGTATTCATAAGCTGTTTTTGTCTGCTAATATGCACATCATAAGGAGTGCCACATATGTTTAGAGCTGGTCTTCTTTTGATCTCTGAGCTTTGAGTCTCAGAGCACACTGCAGTCTTTCAGAGCCACGACTCTCAGTCTCTCTGCACCATATATATCCTTCTCCACGTCTGTCTGTCTCTCTCTCTCTTTCTCTCTGTCTGTTTCACTCTCACACACTCTCTTCATCCCTCTTTCTGTCTGCTCCTCTCTCTGTCACCTCCTCTCTCTGTCAAACTCAAAGGTTCCTTATTGGTAGTACACACCAAAGTAGTATTGCCAAAGCAGTCACATGCTGCATAAAGTATAACTGCAAACACACCCGCACAATATAGACTGTAACATATTTATACATACATGCATATATGTAGATACAGGCAGCTCATCTAATACATAATTTCAATTTTGGAGAAGACTGTCCTTTCCTCCAAAAGAATAATTAGCATGAGTGTTTACCAATACTATTCACTATTCAGGGGTATTCATTACAATGAGAGAATAGGAGAATTCATCTTTGTTTTTTCCTCTTTCAGCAGAGGCTGTCTTCCTTAGCTAGCCAGGTTAGCTTGTACCAGCCATTTTTAAAGACCAGACTGTGTTCACTGAGATAGTATTTAGTCAGGATCTGCCTCTGTCTTTTTGTGTTTTGTGTATGTGTTGTGTCAGGTTTTCTGTCATGCTGTAATCTCTTCTTAGTGTCCAATAACACTCTATATTTTTTTTGTGCTGTAGCTTATGTATCCAGTGGTCCTGACTGATGGTGATGTGGCTCTGCTCAGTGAACTTAAGATGGCTGAGGAGACTCCCTTCTGGGATTAGCTCCTGATATCACAGGACTATATGCCATCAACTTCAAATGAATCACAGTTTTAATGCTCTTTTCTATATGTTAATTTCATTGGGGATTATGGTGACCCTTCATATATTGTTTAGCTTTTGAAATGTCAAAATTCTGCGTGTTAATTCTGCATTCTACATTCTCCGCATTTCAGTGGGGTGTTTGTCCTATGTTGTATCATACTGGGTTGTGATGGAAACTAACATTTTAGAACAGCTAGCTGAATGACAGCTTGCTCAAGATTTAATAGGTGATGCAGGTTTTTATGACATGAAAAAAACTTACATTCTTTACCCTTAATTCATTCACTGGCATGTCAGCCTGCCCAAAGGTCAGCTGTGTAGTTTTGGTATGATATAGACAGTGTGGCCCAGAGTAAAGTGATATTTATTAACCTAAGGTATGGTTTTTCACTGAACTATCATGCCTGGTGTCATTCATGTTTACTGTCAGGGCCCACATCTGCCAGTACTGCTGTGCTGAAGCTCCTCTTCTGTGAGCGACAGCAGGACCAGGATCATCTACATCTCTCTGTCTCTCAAGACTCAAGACTCAAGATTCAAACTGGGCTTTTTTTGCATGACTTTATAATGTGGAATATTGCTAAAACAGGGTTACACGTGGGGGATAAATTATACAATAAACAAAACAATTTACATATTTATATAGCAGCACTGCAATGATTATAAGTTAAAAGAGGAAATAAACTCAGATGAAGAAAGAAAAGTGACATAAAAACAGATGTTGCTCTGGGATGTCTACCCACTGCTCCTAAGGCTGTGACAGAATGACATTATAGGACATTATAATAGTTAATCTGCTGTCTGAATTGTGAGGAATAATACATTTTATTAATGTGTGGCACATAATGTTCTATATTATAGAATATTTCAACTGCTGTTTGTGTTAGTTCTTAAAGCTGGACT
This sequence comes from Megalops cyprinoides, assembly GCF_013368585.1. Lineage (NCBI taxonomy): Eukaryota > Metazoa > Chordata > Actinopteri > Elopiformes > Megalopidae > Megalops > Megalops cyprinoides. The sequence goes on from NC_050589.1 coordinate 26,994,267, forward strand.
CCCCTTCCTCTCGCTCTCAATCCCTTGCTGCAAAAGGCACCAAAGCTTTAGAGTGCCACAAAGGTTGCTGTCAAAATGTACAGACTAATTAGAAATGTGCCTGCGTGCTATTTTTCAGTTTAAGAGCAGCTGCCACTTCAATGGACCGGCGTATTATTAGCAAAGCACTTCACAGCGTCTCCAGACAATAGGGAAACCATTCCTTTCACAAACTGCAATTTACACTCATGACTGCTGGAGGATTAAGTATCCTGTGCGGGTAAACACTTTAGCAGAAGTAGACCCTGTCATAAAACACCTGGAACACAGTCATCAGACTGCATTGTATCCGTTCCGTTTGTCTTTTATATTGGGGTTCTCCGAAAAAAGTTGTTTAGTTCTCGGCAAGGCTTCTCAGAATCAGTGCCCCCTTCTGCGTTTCTGTGCAAACCAGTCTCGTAATGAATTAAAGTAATTGAAATCATGCATTCTAGTGCTTCCATGAATTTATTTTGTGTCTAAGCTGTTTTTTATGGATTTTGCCCATTCTCTTCCCTTTTTCTCTGAACTGTTTTCCTTGGAATTTTTTCTTTCCCCAGTAACCAGGTGTCCAGAGCTTCAGTGTGATCTCACCTACTAGAAAATTCACCCTCTCCCTGGACAATCTGTTACAGTGGTCTATGGAATCAGTTTTTGAGACTGTGAAAACTATGGCATACATAACCCAAGGCAAACTGCTAGGCATGTGCTCCATCTCTGGGGGTGGATGCTATGTGTCAGTGCTCCCTGTTGGACCTGGACCTTGAGGTAGTGCAGAAAATGATGCAACAACTGTTGTTTGTCTGTACCCCACCACACCCTGAAAGGAGCAGTGCATTGTGGGAAAGTGGCACGGTGGATCATCCTGGCCCCTGCCGACGTGGCACCCCGACGATCGCCCTCGCTCCGAGCCTGAGGCACTAATTGCGCTGTGTGTGTGTAAACAGCACGGTAACAACGTTCACACACAAATATGTGCCCCAGCCCCAGACTCCCCCACCCTCGTTAAAATTGATTGGGCCCTTCTTCCACTGCCGTGCTCTCCCTGCTCGCTTTAATTAGGCCAGCGGGGTATCCAGCCGTCTGCAGCCACACCGGCCTTCATCTCGTCCAGGAAATGATGCTTTCTGGTGTCTCCATCCGTGCGTGCAGCAGGGGAGAGGGCCTTGATTTAACCCATTCCAGAAAAGCCACCAGTCAGAAGGACAGGGAGGTGCACTGAAAAAGGCCCGTAGTGAGTCTCAGTGCTAAGGATCAGGACTTGTAACCCAAAGGTCGCCAGGTTGAGGCATAGCACTGCTACTGTTCCCCTTGAGTAAAGTAACTAGCATCCCTTCAGTACATACGCATCTGTGTGATAATTGAACTGCATAAGCCACTCTGGATAAGGGTACCCAGCAACTGTGCAATAAAGTGAACTTTATAATGTAAGGGGACACCAATGGTGATATTGGTCTTGGTATTACAGAATTGTATTTATTATACATGTTTGTAAGATATTGTTACCTATATTGTTTAGTGATAGCATGGACTCAAACGCTAGAGTTCAGAATCAAAAAAAGTAAAAGCAGCAGATTTCAGTCAGCGTTGGAAGGAAACAGAAGGGGAAAGGGGGGAGGGGTTGACCACAGTAAACGAAGTTAACTGGTCCCGTTCCTGCCTATGGAAGTCCTGGTTTATGGTGACATTTAAGAATGTAAAATAAAAAATTTACAGATATCATAACGCCACACACATTTACATAAAGAATGCAATTAAGTGCAGTAACAGCAGAGACTTCAGAGGGTGGGAGAGTATTACTGTATGCTCCCAAATAGCTCAGATAGCAATAAAACTCCATCGCTGCTGAAGCCATCACTAGTTATATTTTATGGCCCTAATTAAGTATGGTCCAATGTGTTTGTACTGTTTCAGGGTTCTAATTATTCACTTGTTTCCTCCCCTTATATTTAAATGAGTGACTCAAATGACTGTGAAGTGATCATAAAGTCTATTTTTATTCCACGTGAGCGTTTAAATGCCTGCTATTTCTCAGTTATTATTGCACTACCAGGAAATGTAATGTTTTTAATTGACAATTTGGGAGTGCTTTATTCTCCCTCGGAAAATTCGCCTCATGGAATTTTTGACTGTACACCAATTTGATCGAACGGAAAGCAAAAGCAAAACGTCTTGTGAATGTTCAAATGCTATCCATAGCAGAGCTTTTTTCTTTCTTTCCTTTTCCTTAACAGAAGACCAGCATCTCCTACAGAAGAGCACAGGACACTGTCAATGACATCATAATGATGGATATATTGTTTGCTCTTTCCTTTGTTCAGAATGGACTCCTGTGTGTCTGCCGCCGAACTACAGCACCCTGCAGATGGCGCTCTAGACACTGTATGCTCAATACAGTCTTTGCAGAGTGTAACACTCATTTCTAAACTATGGCTTTACAGCACAGGCCAGCAACATCAGGCTTTCTGTGCATGCCCTTCATTCGCCATTCACCACCTCAATGCGCTGTGCTTCCTTCAAAGCTTTTGCATGGATTCTCAAGCACGTGGCAGTGAGGGGTCTTGGAAGTTGTAAAGTGTGACACTGAAATTCCTTGAATGTGTGTATGGTCTACTTGCATGCAGAGAAGGGAAGAGGGAGAAGAAAACAAGGTGCAGCTGGGGTCCTCCTGGGGGCGTAGTGTGTGGTGTGTGTGTGTGGGGGGGGCATATCCTTGTTAAATCCCCCAGCAGAGCCCCCGGTCTCCCCCTCATCCTCTTTCTCTCTCTCTCTCTGAGTGCCTGGTTGTCTCCTTCTAATTAAAGCATGCCCACAACGTGGCAGCTGGGAATATCTGCTCATGAACACCAACCCCCCCACCCCCCAACCCCCACACACACAGAGACACACAGACTACATGGGGCTCACAGGTGCAGCATGCAGGCTTGTTTACCCGTATGAATCACAAGAGGGCCACCTTCTAAAACAATGCTGTCAGGCAGCGTGCGGAGACACCGGCGTGGCGGAGGAACTAGAATGAAGGGCGGAATAGGGCTAATGAGTGGCCACTTCTGAGGGGCCTTTCACAGCTGGCACCTGAGATGTATCTCTGGCAGAATTAAGATTCCACAGCGCTGAGGGAACCTCTGGGCGCTCTCACGCGATCTAGAGCGCGAGGCGGCGGACAGCTGCTTCCTGCCAGTCTCAGCAGCGGTCACATCTCTGTGGGGCCGCCCATCATCGCTGCTGCTGCCACTGCCACGGTGAATATCCAGCCCTGCGTGGCCTCCGCCCACTGGATCCTCTCATCCGGATCCTCTCTCTCACACGCACTTCTTCGTTCATTCATTCCCTTCCATCCCTCCGTTCCCCTGCCCTCTGGCCCACACACAGTGCACACGTCACCCTCTGCCTTCCTCCATCTTGTTACTCCTTGGGACCATTGGGAATGAGAGGTCCCACTGGGGTTACAGGTGCACGGCGCTGTCAGTGAGGGAGTGAGGAACCCCATAACGGGTGCAGCTAGAGCACCATTTGCTATCTGCCACTGTCAGCACCATGCATTTTGGGGGTCATGAAGGCACACGCCCATCTCTACATACAGGTACACACTCAAGGTCATTTCTATTGTGTTTGAATGTGCCTTTGTTTGAGTGTGTGTGTGTGTGTGTGTGTGTGTGTGTGTGTGTTTGTGTGTGTGTGTGTGTGTGTGGGTAGCTTATGGAGCAGGACCTCCCCCCCTCCACCCACCTGGGCTCTCCTGAAGGTGGCACAGCCCTCTTTAATCAGGCCGTGCTGTAAATTATTCAGCCCTGCTTTTGGAATAAAGGCCTTTGATTGGCACTTTTATTCTTCCGGCCGCTGCATTATTCAGGCCCCGGCATAAGTCTCTGTCACCAGAGCGGAGCCGTTTGGTGATACACGAGTAGCCGTGAGGTAAAGGAGGACCCCCCACACACACCCACATACACACACACACACACTCACACACATCCTCTGCACCCAACAACCTGTCAAGGTCACCTCTTCTCATTTTAAACCGCACTCTCCCCAAGGGGTTCGCCAAGCCGGTTGCGACCGGACACCGCCGCCTCCGTCCGCTCCTGCGGGCCCCACCGCCCCAAAAAAGCCACAAGGAAGCGAGCCTGGTGGTAATGAGTCCTGGGTTCAGGTGCGATTCGCTCCCACCCAGCTCTGTCTGCAAGGCCTCCCTGCCCTCTGTTCCTCTGTCTGGGAAGCACTGACGCCTGCCTGACGGGCCTGTTTGCGCCACTCAGCCCCTGCCGATGCCTAAACCCCCAGATGACAGGTCGGTTTAATAGCCTACCCTGCTGGGTATTTCTGGAAGGGTTCCCGCGGAATGCTAACATTGTTTGACAGAACGGCATTTGGAAAACCAGGCCGGTCAGAGCCGCTTAAAAAAAAAAAAAAAAACGCAGGGCTTTCTTTCAGCACGTCTTCCCCCACATCATCTGTGCATGCTCGGATCGTTGTGTAACTATCTGTATATTCCCACCTTGCCCTCCTTCGAAGATGCAAAACCAGCGTTCAGTTGTCCTGGTTCAGTTGGCAGAATCTTCTTGACATGTGCCCCTGTGTTTAGCACATGTGTCTGCTCATTTTGCTGTAGTGTTGGCCCTATCTCGCTCTCCAAACCTGACATAGGCTCTCTTAACTGGATTAACAACTGTCTGGGATTCCCCAGCACACAGAGGAATTGCTCCAAAATATCTGTGTTGTTTGTAGCAGTGGAGGATTTGCTCTGGGCACATTATGATTGGCTGGGTTAATATCTTGGCCCTGTTGTCTTGTCTCTCTGCCTCTCTCTCTGTCCCCTCTCTAACTGCCTCCTTCTGTCACCCCTTCTCTCTCCCTCTCTCTCTCTCCCCCTCCCGACTGGATCAATTTCATTAGTTGTGAGTGGGAGGGGTTGCCACGTTCATGGAAAAGTTGAAGAGCTGCTTCTCGTTCTGGGGGTTCTCCGAGCGGGGAAGTGGCCTTGATTTCCCGTGAGATGAGCCCAGGAATATTTATACCTCGCTATCCCATCTGCTGCCAGGCGGAGTTTGCCTCATCTCAAATGGATGAGCTAAAGCAATTGCACCCAAGTACACCTGAAGCGGACCCGTCTCTGGTATGGGAGACATGGGAAGGCTCATTAGTTCAGACTCTGACTTATATGTTTGTGTGCGTGTGTGTGAGTTTGTGTGTGTGTGTGTGTGTGTGTGTGTGTGTGTGTGTGTGTGTGTGTCTGTGTGTGTGTATTTCTGTGTGTACTCGTAGCTGCGTGTGAATTATCCGCACAGCTTGGCAGGAAGTGTGAGTCATGTGGATCATTAGGTTTCTCAGCGTTGCTCAGGGACATAGAGCAAAGACACACAAAACAAAGCAAATTCACTCTGGGTAAAATAAGCAGAACAAACGCTTCACAAACAGAGAGGCATCAACAGCTGAACTCGCTGTGGCTGCTGTGCTCCACGGGCATGGTTCAGATCCCCGACCCACACACGCAGGACTCATTACAGGTTCAGTTCGCTGACCCACACACGTAGGACTCATCATGGGTTTGGATCCCTGACCCAGGCACGCAGGACTCATCACTGGTTCATATCTCGTGATCTGTCACAGCCAGGATGACAATAGGTTCCTTGATCATATATTATAGGGCAGCAACCTAATCCTTTTTGTCAGTCTGTCACCCCGCTTATCTTCCTCTGTGAGCCAGTCGACGCTCAGGAGCAAGGGTGACCGCACCGACGCCCCACGGAGAGATCCTGCTTCTTTTAATCCCATCCACGCCAGTGTGTGACATTAGTGAGGAGTTCACACCGAGAGAGAGCGACAGCGCTGCAGAGCATTGTGGGATAGGTTGTGGGTTGGTCCTCCGCACTTGGCTGCTACATCTCTCACTGCGGTCCCTCTCCCTCTGGGCAAGATGGCACTCGACAGGGAGCAGATGAGGCAGCAGGAATTCCCTGTCACTCAGAGTACCCAGAAAAAGGGGAATCCTTCCTCAACTCTGAGCAGTACACAACCCTCCTAATGTCCTCTCTGCCATGCAGAACAAATAAACAAATGTGTGATAAACACGGTTCCAGTTTTGTCCAATGATCCGTTTAATGACAAAAACAATCGTTTTAGAAGGAAAACAAAGGGGAAAACGAGACATTAAGAGGGTTGTGATATTAAGGAAGGTGATATGAACGAGGTGCACCTGTACTAACCCAGACCCCTTGACAGATCACTGTTCCTCCTCTGAATTGCATGTACACACAAAAATACACACACACACACACGCGCGCGCGCGCGCACACACACATACAGACTTCTTAGGATCCAGTCCAGTTATGGTTTTAGCCTTTTAAAAATCTCTCTCTCTCTCTCTCTGTCACACACACACACACACACACACACACACACACACACGCACACACACACACACACACACAAGGACGAGGTAAGAGTTTAGGCTTGTTGATAATATTTGTTACAGAATAAAAGAACAAAACTATTTGACAGCAGATTACATCCTGCTACTGCATGTCCTGTTAGAGGAGAGAGGTATATGCCTCTCTTTCTCTGCTCGTTCCTCCATTCATCATCCAGACATGCCATTTATCAGGTCTGTCATTAAGAACCCTGTATTTTCCCTTATTAATCCCAATTCATCTTGTTAAGGGCAATCTATCAGATATAATAGAGCCAAGTTCACCATAAGATCAAGGGGAGAGACAGGATGCTTAGTGTGCTATATCATTGACCAGTTTAAAACAATTTGTGCTCGGTGAACAAAGGTTTTGATTTCAGCACATCCTTGTTTTTGAAGAGAAAATAATTGTCACTTTCTTTCCTCATTAGAGCCTTTTAAAAGCGATGCATCAGAATAACTGAATGAAATGGTGAGTTCAAAGCCAGCTCTCCTGAGATGCACTATAATAACAGACCATCATTAAAAGGGCTTAATTTTGTTTCTTTGCTTTGATACAGTAAAATGTTCCCTACTGTGTGTTGCTCGGTCATTATCTTAAAAAAAAATTCAGTTGCCGTTATGTCAGTTTGTGTGCAGACTTCTAATCCTTCCGTTTTTTTACTATTTTATGATATTCTCAAGTCTTTTGGACTTTCTATTCTCTATTCTATTCTATTCTATTTCTATTCTCTATTCTATTCTATTGGTCTGTGTCTAGAAACATAGGATCTGTCCTTATTTTCTTCTCTGTAGAAATGTTTCATGATTGCTGCATAATTGAGAAGGGTTTTTTTTTTATGTTCAGTGATGTTGGGGGAATCAGTGAACCCTTGTGTGTTCTGCTTTGAGGACAAGATGCAGGCTTTAAAAGAGAGTGCCAGGATATCATGTCAAACTAGGAGTTTTCACTGCCCTTAGCCTCACCAATACAGATCTAATCCCTCAATTACTAGTGTGATCGCTTCATTGATTGCAATTTAACTTAAATTATTTGAAAAGAGTCCAAAGTGATTTTCATATGGATTCATACTATATAAGTCAGTGGGAGAAAAAAAACAGTATTTCATTTCACACTATGATGTGTCCTGTGAAGTGTAATAAATGCCTAATACAGTGCCTAATCTTCCCCAAAATTGTGTTAAACATAGTTGAGGCCTTGTTATCCAACACGTTAGTACCCACCGGCAGCTATAACTGTATGCTCAGTGAAAAGTCAGTAGTGTGGAAATTTTAACCTTCTTTAAGGTGTTTTATATTTCATTCCTGCCTCTCAGTGAAGCACTCTCAGTCAAATTGCTCCGGAGAATGGGAGCTGACCTCAGTGGCCCCCTCGAAAAGCACTCCAGGTGCCTCTACTGTACCCGTGCTTGGTCCCCCCTCTGCGGTCTGCAGCCAGGCCCCGGGCCCCTCTGCCCACACGGGTGTCATTATTCAGAGCGGGGCACAAAGAAATGATTGCAATAATTACAGAGTGGGCCGTCTCGCGCTGTCTGAAATTACATCCCTGGAACAATCATGTGAACCGCCGCCTCCCTGTCCTCTGCTGGGGATTTGGCCTTCTTTTAATTCGGCGGAGGCTCGGCCGCGCCGCAGAATAACGCCCCGGCACCGTGAAGGTGAAACAGACGGAGGTTCCGGCGGCAGTCTCAGGTTGTGGAGCGTGGGGAGGTTGTGAAGACGCGCGCTGAATTGTAATTGAGCTGTACCCTCCACCCTCTCAGCGTCCCCCCGTTCGCCCGCGCATGGGACAGACGTATGTGAGGTCTGCTGCAGGCAGAGGTCAGGCCTCAGCAGGGGCGTGTGCAAACAGTGCAGGGATGATTCCACCTCCTCTCCCACAAGATCAGAGCCTCTCCCAGATCCCCGGTCTTATTACACCTTTGACAAATGTATTGCTTCTCCTCTGCGGGGACGGGAATGCTTCCACAGAATGCCGGAGCGCCTTTCTTTTTTCTCTTCAGATAACATGCCCTCTTCGTTCAGTACAATAGAACGCCGCCAGGCTCGTGCTGGCGAGAATGCCTTTTCCAGGGACGCTCTTCTCTCGTGCTAGCCGAGAGAAAAGCGTAAAAACAGAAACAGAAACGTGGCAGAAGTAAGAGAATGCAGAGCAGAGCAGAGATCACACGTCGATGTTTTAAACCTGCCAGGATTACCGCACATATTGTAATTGTGTTTCCATCTGCTTGTGGGCTTATAAAAATGCCCAAGCTTCTTTACCGCGAGGCCGCCTTCCATGGAGGTCACAAAAAGGACTCTGCATTTAAAAGTTTAAACTGTGGCCCTGCTCCCTCTCAACGTTCACCAGCAGTTTAACATTCTGCTGAGAGTCTCTCTCAGTGTGAGAGCGCTGGGAGCTCTTCATCTCTGCTTTTGCAGCCACCTGAAAGCGGCCAGTCTCTTTTAAAGGAGGTGCGCACAGTGAACTCGCATTTAACAAGCATTTGTGCTCTGATCTACTATTCCACACTTTAGTGGCTGAAACTCAATTCAGAGCTTTTGAATGGCAATACAAATGCTTTATACCTGCTTTTAACAATGCGAGATCTCCCTAATGAAGAGTGTGGTGCTACAAGTGTAAATGTGGGTGGTGACTCAGCTCTCTCTTTTAAAATAGACCACACTGAATGGGTTCAACCTGACACGTCCTTTAAGAATAACTTTTTTAAGTCATTCAAGAGCTTTTATTGGTTTCTGTCATGAAAGGACTTTCTTTTCAGTCTGTAATTCTTGCAAAACCCTTTCCTAGTATATACATTGCCATTAAATAAATGAAAATGTTTTCAATTATTTATTTATTTTGCAGGCAGTGTTATTATTTGAATGGTTAATTCTCTGTATTTCCTGTTCTAATTGAGTTATTTCATTTATGGTGGGAAGCAGTTTTAATCAAAAGAATTATCAGAGCTTCAGCCGAAGCTGAGGGAAATTCTCTCGTTCTTTTATCGAGTTGTTCTGGCGCTCCTTTCATACAATGCAGAACAGAAGTCTGCTTAATGTCTTTCTCTAATTAACACAGTCAGCTATAGAAAATAATTAATCTGCTAGTCTTGAGTTTTGTGTCTTAATCCTCTGATAAGAGTATAATTTATGAAAACATTCATAACGCCTAAATATTTTAATTCAAAGTCATCATGGGAGGAACAGTAACTTGCGGGGATTATTGAGATGGAAAATTAATTTACAAGTAAGAGCCTGCAGTGGCTTTTATGTTGATGGTGGCTTAGATTGTCTCCAGTCTAGCTGACCTAGTGTTTGTTATTTGATTGGAGCGACGGGCAGCGAATGGTTTGTGTTTTTGCTTGCGCGTGGCAGACAGAGATTATGCAGCGTAGACAGTGCAGAAACTACATCATCTCATTCACTTTTTCAGTATATTTGTGTTTACATTCAGTCTTTTAGTGAACACTCTTATCCAGGGTGACGTAAAAAGCAAAAAGCATATAATAGGGTTGCATGAGCAGGAGTACTTGCAGAAAGTGACAGATTACATCTGAACATTTGTCAATTCTTAACACATTACTGTTGTAAACACTGGCAGTCTAAATACACAATAAGCACTACAATAGTGAAAAAAATCAACAGCTAGCCTCAAAGCCTAAAAGGTAAAAGTGTGTAATAGTTAGATAGGCTTACTGAGATACAGTCCAAAGAGGTGTCAAAATGAAACATACTGACAGGTAAAGGACACCTGCTTGTCAAACGAGCTTGCATTGGGTCGCTGTAGATGGGTTTCAGAAGAGGCCTTTGCTTTTGCTGATCTGTCTGTGTGAAAATTTGGTCTTGCACAGTGTCAGCAGAGAGCCTGGCTTTCTTCCAATCTGATTTCAGCATCTTTCACTACTATCTCCTTCGCAGATGTCCACACACATGCTGACCTGCGGGCCGTCTGCACCCTCCATTTTAACATTTTGTTGCTCAGCAGACAGTCTTACCCAGGTTATTGGTTACAGGTTTTTACGTGATATCCATTAATATACAGCTGGATATTTAGGCAAGTATTTCATTAAGTACATTTGCCCACGGGTACAATGGGGAGAACTGAACTGACAAACTTTTGGTTCTGAGCCCTGCTCCTTAGCACTACACCACACTGCTGCCCCCACAGCCATTTATTCATTTGGATATATACTGGGGGCAGCAGTCTAGCATAGTAGTAAGGAGCCGGGCTTGTAACCAAAACGTTGCTTATATACAATATGGATAAGCAAAATGCAATAGGTAAGTTAGTGTACATGAGTGCTGTGACAGAGAACTCTAAACCAACCACCCAACCATGACCATCCCTTAATTTCACTGTCTTTCACAGCTCCCACGTCCATTTCCTCGCACATATCCATCACTCTTCTCAGGACAGGAAGTGCAATTCTGCAAGCTTGCTCTGTCTCAAGGCCTCATCCTCTCTTTACCTGAAACCTTCTCTCTCCCCATGGCTCGGTTCCAAATGAGTTTGCACACCCCTCTGAAGGGTCTCACTGCCATTGCCTGGCTGCTTCCAGCTCCTGAGTGCTGTCGGCCAGACTCCCCCTGCACAGAATTCAGCCATTTGACTCTCTCTGACCAGAGACAGTGTTTAACAAAGCCAAGTTTTTTTTTTCTTTCTGAGTAAATCTTAACGCTGGCCTTGAATAATTCATCAGCACACCGCTAACAAACCACCGAGCCCGGCCTGTGTTTCGGGAGGGCCGGTAATAGGAATGGCTCAAAGTATTAATGGCCAAATCCCGCATGAATTTTAATCTGCCGCAGCAGAAAAGGCAGAGGATGTGGGCAGAACAATAAGCAGTCACTGAAACACACAGCAGAAGAATGAAAATCAAAGGCGTCATTGTATTTTACAGAGCGTGCATCCATTGGTTTACAGCATGTTTTTTCTTCTTATAATGGGGTTTCGCTTTTTTGTTATTTTTTTTTACCTTAATAAAGACATTAGGAAGGCGCCACAATGCCACAAGGTTAATATCCTCAAATGTAAGTATGAGCTAACAAAGATGTTTCCGAATATATTTCCTCAGTTTTCTCTAATTCCATCCATAACGCAGAGAATGGATTTGAATATTCACTGTAATTGCGTTCTCTTCTCTGAGAGGAAAAAACTGTGCGTAGGTGATTAAGGTTTGCCAGATTTCCACATGTATTTTTAAAAAGCTCTGCTGAATTATATGTGCGGACAAAAAATAATTCCAAAGAATTATTTAAATATTAATGACAATTAGATCTAAATAAATAAATAAATAACCCTATTGAGGTTTGCTGTCCGCAAATACAAATCCCAGATAATTATGCAGCTAGTTATGTAAATATGCACATATATTAAGGTGAGCTTGCTGATTGTGGAATTTTTAAGCTTTGTTCTGTATGACCTGGTTGTTGTTTACACGTCCTTGTACTAGCAGTGATTACTAATGAACGTCTGATCCATTCTCAGGTCCCCACAATTTAATTGCCGTGTAACTCATGATAAAAAATCATCAAGTTATGATTTAATCAGGACTCTGGGTTTAGCAAATTAATTACATATTGCAAAGCTGATAAGGATGTCATAAATATCTGTCTGGTCAAGGTAACGTGTACCCCTCTAAATCATTCGTTTATCATTCACAAAGATATCTGAAATCAGATTACAAACAGGAACATTTGCCTTACACGTAAGCCCAGAAATCCCAGATCCTGCTCAGCCTTTAATAATAGATTGGAAAAGGTTCATTTTCAAATGACATTGTGGAATATTAGTTGGAGGAGGCAAAGACAGCCCTAGTGACAGTTATCATTCAAAAAAATCATTTATCTTTAAGAGAATCCAGGATCCTTCAAAGAAGACCAGAGCAGAATCGCTAAATATAGAACCACTGATATACTGTCAGCGTCCTGTAGATAACACTTACAGTAATCCCAGCAACGGTAAAACAAATTGAAAGTCAAATTATTTTTATCTTGCGTGATATAAATCAGCAGTTTAAATTATTTTTGTGTGATGGGCAGGGGCCAGGGCCTCAATTATGCAACATAACTGCTGCTTAACGACATGCTATTATGCTATTTAAAGGCTTTGTGCAGTTCAACCGCACCTGTTTTGACAGGAGTCCGCTGACATATCCATCTAAATGTATGGCTGCGGTGGCTGAGCGGGCCGGCTGTGCTGTACCCACCAGTGAGCGAGGGTGAATCCAATATACAAGACTGATGGAAAACTGAGAGGAAAAAAGTAAAGTGGGTCTGTTGTGAGGGTGGCCTCTAGCAAAGACAGAGTGACCTAGTTACTAAACACAGACGCCCTGAAACGGCAAGGAGACGGGGCAGAGGCAGCCCCCCAGGAACTGGGGCTCGCCCAACATAAATGACTTACTACCGCTGCAGTAAAGTGAAACGGGATTTCACAACGGCACCGCGCACCCGGGACTGAAGAAGATCACCTTCTCCTTTCCCCTTTCTTTTTCCATGTCAGAATGTCCCAGTGTTTACCTGTCTGTCAAATGTACAGCTCGAAGACAGTGGGTTTTTCTAATTTCTCTTGTTCTTTTTCCACAGACAGTTGAGTCTGGATGAACTGAATCAACTTACAGTCACCAGGAAATGCATCACTATATTCTGTGGCTGGAGCTTCTCTGATGCACTTTGTGGTTAACAAGTGTAACATCTTTCACAAAAATGCTAAAATTGAAAATATTTTCATAAAACATAAGATATGTGTTGCACATCTCTGTACATGGGGAGTGTTGCGTCTGATCAGGCTATCGACTAAAACAAACAGTGATGCAGTCATGCTATGCAATTCATTTGGGATGTGTTGTTGGACAAAGTCAAGAGAAGCTGCGAGGATCGAGTAAACCAACGTTTACCAAAAACAGCTACAGTATATGCCTGGGGTCACAAATGACCTAGATCAGTCACTTGAGGGTTAATACATATGATGTTCCTTTGAGCGTGTGAAAAACTAAAGGGAGGAATTCCCTGTGGAATATGTATGTACGTACACATACACATGTATGTATGTACACACCCTGGGGAGAATATATGAAGGTATAGTTGGTGATCTAATACGATGTAGATGTATCTTTGTCACTGGCCCACAAAATGGCAAACAAATGCAGGGGAAGCCCAGACAAAGTCCAATGAAACGGGTTCAAAGCCTAATATAAACATTTACAGAAAACTCTCTCGGAAATACAGCTACTGAAATGAGGATTGGCATGTTATGTACTGATTAAAGACTTCTTTTGTCAATATTGTGTCTGATGTAATTTGTGTTCTGACATTGTATTCTTGCTTAGGGAGCCAATGTTACATGGCATTACAGTCTATGGAACTGTCCGCTCTATCACCAATCTCTCTATCATCACTCTGCATTTAAATAATTTAGAATAAAAAGTACTTTAAATGCCAGTGTTTACCTAGCCAGGACAGCGCCCATGTGTAGTGACTGAAACTTGGTGCAAAGATATGGATGATTGGGAAAACTGCTCTCGTTTCCTCAGCATTGCAGGCCAGTACTTCTGTTTTGATGTCACTAACCACACCTTCATATTTGACCTACTACACACCTGGAGAAGATGCCTACAAATCTGCTCTGTGAGCCCACGGGGAGTACAGTCCCAGTACTTCAGTTGTGTTTGTGCTGAGAGTTTTCGAGTTTTTGCCTCTGCTCTGTGCATCATTGCCGCGGGCGCCATGCATACTGTAATGTAGCTGAGCGGCTTGACGGCTCCTGCTCTTTCTCCTCTGTCCGGAGACAGCTGTGTCCTTCACAGCTCCCGGTGAAGCCGTGTGTCTGCTATTTTAATTGGGTCCTGTGTTTTTAACCCGCCCCCGCGCACCGTGCCAGCGAGCGGACGTCAGCAGCCACCGCGGTCGCCTGTCCAAACGGGAAGCTCTCCTGCCATCACAATAAAGGCAGCAAACAGGAAGGGATTTCAGCGCGCTGATTAAAGTCATCTGTTTCTGACGCTGCAGCGCGGAGTATTAACGAGCAGCGCAGAGGTGGCGGCTCCACTGAATCCCACCCGCAAAGCGAGGGGGGGGTGGGGGCCCTCAGGTGGGCACTCCAGAGCTGGATGATGAACACACCCTCCATTAAAGCCCAAGAGATAAATCACAGGCCCCTGATGAAGGCTCCAAACCTGAACATTAAAACTCTCAAGGAGTCCATTTTCACAATTTACGTCTCTGTTTTTTTATGTGCTCCTTTTACTTACACGGTGGTCCTCCGCTAATGTTTTTCTAAACCTGTCTACAGTGGTAATGCATTTGCCAGCACTTCAGACCAAAAATCGATAGGGTGAAGATGTCTGAATATATTTATAGTGTCCGGGAGCCTGACACTGATGCCACAAACCAGCTATTCAGCTCAACAAGTGTAGATATATTCCCTCTCAACACCAGAATAGAGTGCAAATAAGTCTCCTGACAGTCTATGGAGCTAATGTGTTGCCTGGATTCATGGACAGAAATCCACTAAGGGTCTGTCCTCTTGTTATTACTGTAATTGTGTTCATATTTTATGTACCATGCAATGTTATTATGGAGCCACTTATGTTACGCTGTCTGTTTTCATGGAAGCTGAGTCTATTGATTACAGATCAGCCATGGATTCCAGATGTCATAATGAATATAATTCTAATAACCAGGACAATCACAGTTGTAACCATTGCATATGTTTACATTTGGCAGGTTTCTATTTATATATTTGTTTATTCTTCTGTTGTGATATTTATGCCGTCTTCATTGTATATTAGTGAAAATCAAATGTTGTCATACAGTATGTCACAGTATGTCACATCACCAGTTGTGGAGCATATTCTACTAAGGGGATGTAACCAGCTGGGAAGCTACTTTTTGTGAGGGATACTATAGCGAAGCTACAAATAAATACCTACAAATAAACAAAAAACCCGATTCAGAGTATAGCATGTCTAATCCAGGGTGTCTGGGAGTGAATGTCTACAAAATAGCCAGGCTAATCTGTGAGAGTTTGCTACCTTACACAAACCATATCCATACGGTGGATATGAATTTTCATTTGAATGTTGAGATTGAAGTGGGTATAGTGGTAATTTTATTTTGCTTGGAGTCTGACAAAAGGATTGCACCTGCCCCAAACCCCCCCAACCCCCCCCCCCCCCCCCCCCCCGGTTTGGACGTCATAAACAGGGAAAAGAAAGGGAGGAGATGAGGTGGAGGAGGGATGCCAGGGGCAGCTGACATGGAGAGGAAGCAGGAAGTGGGATTTTTATAGCCCACTGGGTGGGATCGGTTGTCCTGATTTGGTTAATTACACAGGGATTGTCTGAAAATTTCCCTCCCGAATCTTCATTTGGAACTTCAAATATTCCAAAATGTGAAGTAGCCATATGTCAAATTATGTAATTTAGTGCCTTTTGTGCATTGCTAGTTTAGTCAGATGTGCTTACTGTTATGTGGGTTGTAGTACATTAGGTCAGAGTGCTGGACTCTGGTGCATAGGGTTAAGGGTTTGTGAATTAAAACCTGAGCTGTCTAAACAAGTAAGACAGCTTATAAAATGCCAGTAGTGTTAATTAATTACTGTGCAAAAGGGCACCTGCCAAGGCAGTAGGCATGTTGCACAAAGGCTTTTGTTCGTGTTGGTATTGATTTTGGGATGGAAGTGTTCTTTCAAAGCGCGTGAGTGAAGGTCTGTTGTGGCGAATCCTCAAACCACCTTTACCTTGCCCCCTTTCAGCTGCAGATACATGACGTGACATCTTGCAAACTTTCAAATGCATTTCAGCACAGGACGAGCGTACCGAGGAGGGTTAACAGCTCTGTCTCCTGTGCTGTTTATTATGGTGACAGTCCCAAATGGGCTTCCCCCCTCGCCTATATTATTCAGATTCATGGTGCTGGTGCTGGAAGGGCTGAGGGATGGGGTGTCTCTGCACTGGGGCAGACGGAATAATGCAGGACTTAAATCAGGAGATTCTCCCAGCCAGTGTCTGCAGGCTGAAAGGCTGAGATCAGTGGCTGTTTTGCTCTTTACTGTGTGTCTGCTGCTAACAGCCCGTGCTGAAAGGGCTGCAGATTGAGCCAGGTGGAAAGGCAAAAGTTTCAGAAAAATAATAAGAAACGTGCACACTGTTTAAATGCTTCCACATGGTTTATTCCAGTAAAGAGAACATTTAAACCTACACAGTCATCCTCAGGAATTCTACCCCAAGTTGATCTTTGAGTTCATCAAATCTTTTTTTTTTTTAAATCTGTGTTACAGTACATGTACATTACATTATTATCATTTAACATATTCTTTTATTCAGAACAACTTTCATATGTTACAATTTTTCCATGTTATGGACATTTATTAAGATGGACATTTATTAAGGCAATTCTGGATTAAGTACCTTGCCCAAGGGTACAGTGGCAGTGCCCCAGCGGTGAATTGAACCTGCAACCTTTTGGTTACAGGCCCTGACCCTTACCACTATGCCACACTGTTGCCGATTATTCAGATGCAGATCTATGTGTAGCATAAATTGTCATTAACTGTCATTATTCTGAGGTGGTCACAGCAGCAGTGTAGCTGTTGGCATCTCCAACCCAGTCTGAATTGGTTAAATCTCTCTCCGTCACAAACTGGCAGCCTTCGGAAGGAGGCTCAGGCCGATCTGAGCCTCTGGAACTGGGGGGAGCTGTTCACGCTCTCTGACAGCCTGCATTTCATCATTCTTTAGCTCAGCTGCATTTATATCTGACATGTGTCAGACCCTGTTTTCACAGGCGGCATGAGAGCCGTGGAAACGCCTCTGTTGTGGCCTTCATTAGAAAGGCTGAATTGTCATCCGTTACCTCAGCGTCTTTCGGTGTCTCTGCGCCAGCATAGCGGATTCCCCGGTTCGCTGTTGGTGTGGGACTCACTGGGGAAAAGGGAGAGTCCAAAGCATTTCATCTGACAGCTCTAAAAATGCATAGGACACACTTTAGTCACGGGGTCTGAGACTTTTATTTATCGTTAGTTGTTTATTATGTTTATTGAAATAATAATTACCATCATCATCATCATCGTCGTCATCATTGTTATAATCATAATAGTAACAATCCAAATGTGCATGGTCTTGCTCTAGGTCAGTAGTCATCAACAAACTTTATCCATGTGCATAAATTCACCCTCTTTGGATCATAGCGAGCAATAAGCTACCAATGATCAAATGATTTAGCTAGCTATGGCTAACAGGCATTGTTACCCAGCATGAAAGATGTGTTAACTTTATATTATAATACTAACACGTAAGTGGTAGGAATCATTTATTAATTAGGTAAGATGTACATACAAGAAAGGATTTTAGTCATGGAATCTATTAAAGTTTAACATTAATTTAGATAATAAAGAGAGGTCTGTTCAGAGTTACGTCTATGTAATTTTAGCGCAGACGTTTAGCCTTATTTTTTGACCATGCTTCACTGGCACAATATCTACCTCTCGTGTGCATGAAAATGCCTGTGGGCATGTGTTTGAGGACCACTGCCCTCTGATGCCTATCCATTATCCCTAAGGCTATGGACGGAGGGTACCTACTTAGACATCAGGTTTATGGCCTTCTCCTGTTTCTTCAAATCTTAGGTTTTTACAGAGCTGGACATTTATTGGAATAGTTCAGCTTAAGGGCCACGCTTAAGGGAACAACAACAGTGCCACAGCTGGGATTTGAACCAGCAACCTTTAGGTTATAAGTACAGTTACTTAGCCATTACAGCACACTGCCTTCACTGCGGTGGGATACCAGCACCCCACAGCATACAGAGACCTCTTAGGAGAGAAGAAGGGGGGGGGGCTTCTGTTTTTGTGGAGGTCACTGGCAGGACAGCTTACTGTCCTCTTCTGCCTCATGAGCGCAGGCGAGCTTCCCCTCACACACCACCGCACAGTGCAGTGCTTGCCTCCCCGTGCTGTCAGCCGAAGAGCTCAGCGCTGCTTCATATTCTCCTCACTCCTCCCTCTAAGGTTAGAGCGCTCTTGGAAAGCAGAACACATGCTGTATTGACCGTTTGCCCGTGGGGCTCTAGGTTATCCTGGCTAATCCATTACCACAGTCTCCAGGGAAATACTGCTGCATGCTAAATCAGACAGACGCACATCCACTCACCCTAAAACAGGGTCTGTGTCTCACCTTTGTGCAGACCCCATCTGGATCCATAGAAAGATTCAGGAAAGATTACTGGAGTTGTTTTAAGGATGCTGTTTTTGTTAATAGCTGTATAATTTTAAATGTGCTTTTGGAGAGTGCCATCTCCAGTTTACTTATCATTATCATTGATGTAATGTAAGGAAAAGATACAAGTAAGTAAACTGGAGATGGCACTTTAATGCAGACATATTGGATGTATGCAAATGCCTTACTATTGTGTGCGTGTGTGTGTGCGTGTATGTGTGCGTGCGTGCGTGTGTGTGTGCGTGTGTGTGTGTGTGTTGGGGGGGGGGGGGGGGGGGGGGCATGTGTGTTCTCACTTTATGTTCAGATTTGTTGTTTTGTGCTTCCATTGAGGAGTCATTGTGCTGCGAGACAAGAACTGCAAGTTTTTCCATAAATCTCTTTTCTGTGATTACTCTGGCCATGTGACTGCATGTATAATTCATGGAAGGCCATTTCAAAGCCCTCTTTACATTCAACAACCCCTAATAAGCCTCAAGTGTGCTCTTCAGCGTGAAGCCGTGATGATTTCAAGTAATGAGGGGCTGAAGACTTTCTAAGGTTGTGAAGGAATTCCCCGTTACTGGGGTCATTTAGAAGGAAATCAATAAAAAAACGGTTGCTTTTGGCCTTATTTTTGATTTTAGTGCCTCTTCCCATTGAGACACATATGCCTTCAGGTAAAATGGTGTCAGAGCAAATTTTAGCCATGAAAGACAGACATGCTGAAGAGATTGCAGATGGTCAGAGATTACCCACGTAGGACCCCCGCCATAGGATTTTCACATGTTCATCCCTGATTAAAATAGAAAGGTTATTTTGGTACTGTAAAAACACAAGCAGTTCTAGAATTTGTGTTAAAAATACAGAATTTGGAAAATATGGACAGCTTTTTCTTTCATCTTTGACCTAGGAATCTCAAAATGCAAGCTGTGTAGCATGAATTCTGATCATATCCCTCTGCCAAATATAAAAATGTAGAAAGAAATTATGCCATGAATTTTGAAATAATCCAAGGTTAAGCAGTTTCAAGCAATGACAAAGGTAAAAGGGCATCATATTTTAAATGTTCAGTTGTGCAGTACATGGATAAATAAACTTTTATATGGTAAAATTACACAAAAATGAAACAAAGGATATGAATGTCTGCTGAATGACCTCATAAAAATAGTGGATAATAATAAGTGGAAAAGCAAGATAAGCATACCTATTTCTATGTGTATTTGCCAATGCAATTTCTCACTGTTTAATACATAAAATAGATTATTTGTATTGTAAGACCATGGCTTAATATTTAACTATGGTGTATGGCAGTTGGATAAAAATATCTACCCATAATCTCAGGCACTCAGAATATGTGTCATTTTTGTTTTCCTTTGATTGAGTCCATAGCTAGGACAGATGTTAACATTTCCTTGGTGACCAAACCTAATTACTGAGCAGAGGAAACAGCTGAGAATGACGCCAGTCTTCAGAATCAGTAAAACAAGATTCTTCTGGCCTACTGTACTCAATTTTAATCTCTCACAGCTAATGAGCTGTTTAATGTGCAAGTAAATCAAAATTAGTGAACATAGTGAACCTACCTGTGTATATACACTAGCAAAGAAGAGCGGGTAGGTATAAGATAGTTTTGTGAGAGGTTTTATTTATGAATATGTCTAATCATAATTCTTGTGGAAATGATTCGGATCATAAATATGTCTTTTGGACATGCACAGAGAAA
Source organism: Megalops cyprinoides (assembly GCF_013368585.1). Taxonomy (NCBI): domain Eukaryota; kingdom Metazoa; phylum Chordata; class Actinopteri; order Elopiformes; family Megalopidae; genus Megalops; species Megalops cyprinoides. Next base: position 27,014,596 of record NC_050589.1, read on the forward strand.
AGATAATCCTTAATGAAGGCAAGACTGGTGAAGAAGAGCGACAGAGGCAATATATACAAAGATGATTTTGGAGCTGCTTTTTAGTATGTTGTCAACATTGGAGTACAGTTTTAGACTTATACCCATTTACAGCACCAAGGGGATTAGAGTGTTAGAGTTAACCTCATTTGCTCTGTTATTTCACACTGGAGGACCAAGCAGATTTGAGCCCACACAGAGGGTTTTTAAAATCTCTCCAAATTCTCTTTAGCAGAATTCAACAAAATGGCAGAGTGCTGTGCAATTTCTGATGGATTGGGCCGACATTCTGGCTTAGCGAGTCGACCCAATGGCTGTGGAACAAGGATCAGGGGTCATAGCTATGGTGGAGCGGAAACGAGGGAGGGCAGCGGAGAGCAACCACACTACAGGGGAACCGGGGAAGAGCGTGGCTCTCGTTGTGGCTTTCACTGATCCGCATCAAAATCCCTGCCCCGCTAATCCGTCAACGGCGGGACCGGGCTCTCCATCACACCCCAGGGTTCCTGCGTGGACACAACGTCCTTTTCCGCTCCTGGAACTTGTGAGACAGCCAGGGCGAGAAAAAAATTTGCCACTCATTCGTGATTTTGCATCGATGTTGACCTGCCTTTCATCTCTGGTCTGAACCACGGGAATGCATGGTATCACCAATGTCAAGCCAGGGGGAGGGGGGGGGGGGGGGTGTTAAGCAAACCTGGTAGGGGGGAGGGGGGGCGTTGTTTGCCTGTGTATCGATTTGTTTTAGTAACAGGGGTGAGCGCTGGAACCAGAGTGCTAGCAACACATGGCTCTCGTTAATACAGGAAGTCGCATTTTTCCTCAGTGAAATCACACAGCCTACTTCACAGAATTCGAGGCATTGCTTTCATTCCATCTCAACACTCTAACTGTACTGCTCAGAAAAACGTGTACCCCACGCTTGTCTGAATGGTCACATGGCCATGAACCAGCCTTTATTTTAGACGCCTTTATTTTGTGGACAGATCTACTTCATTTTAGAGGAATGTTTTTGAAAGGGGGGAAGTGATAGATTGAGTGCATCATCCTAAAGCAGGCAGCTAATATAAGCTGCCCAAGCGCTATGTGCAAGGTAACCTCATTTTGCAGGTTAATAAGGGACTCTGGACCGGACTATTTATAGATGTACAAGCAGAATCCACATTTTAAAAAACCCAAGGGCTGTCCCTCTGCTCATTTCCCAGCAGAGGATGCTTTCAAACCTTTTTTTTGCAGAGCAGCAGCTCTCTGGCCTGAATATTGAGAGGAAATCAGAAAACACACTGTACTGTACGTACGCTACTACCCTGTTACATAATAAAGATCTGTGATTTCTGATGATAAATACTTTGCTGAGGGAAGTGTATCTCACAGGTCTATCAGTGATGGCATACGGCATAACTATTCTCTAAAGTGCCATCTCACACACTCACATCACAAGGCAGATCATCTCCTGCCTTTCTCTTGTGTCACCAAATCTGTGTGTAACTGTATGTGTGTGTCTGCCTGTGTGTGTGTGTGTATTTATGATCATGAACTGAGCTGACTACATTGAAGAGCCCCAGCAGCACCCTAACAGTGAAAATGGTGCCTGTGCTGACAGGAAGCATACAGACATCCTACTGACAAGAGCACTAATTTCTGGCCCCAGTTTGAGATGCTTAAGGGAGCCCTCTCCGCGAGCTGGTCTTTTAGCCCAATCTTTTAAAGCCACACGAGATGGTTACTCCTCCCTCCTGAAGCGATTTGCAGCCCCTTGGATTTAACCCCAGCTCTCTGTCCCACCAAATCAAATCAAAAGGAAACCAGATGCCCTGAAAAAAAAGTCCCTCCTCAACAATTAGGCCCATCTAACCGAATGTCCAAGCAGGGGTTCCTGTGCTGTACGGTATGTGCATTTCCTCCTCTCTCTCTCTCTCTCTCTCATCCATAACAATTACACTGCGACTGTGAAAGCGCAAGGTTCAGGATTCGCAGTGCCAGAACATTTACAAGGACGAACTCTCGCTATAAAGACGTCCGGGGAGAGAGAGAGAGAGACAGAGAGAGAAGAAGGAGAACGTATCTGAATTCAATTAACTCGCAATCTAAGAAGTGTTAATGAAAGTCTGCCAAAGCGCAGCTCCCTGCAAGGCTGTCAGCCGCGGTCGCGCGAGCGCCTCTTTCTTCCACCTTGCGAAGAGGTTAACAGAAACAGGTGGAAAGTCACGCTGTGAAGGCAGGTGATGCTGAGACGGGAGGCAGGAAGGACACAGAGAAGGGTGGTGGGGGAGGGTGGCATGATGCACGACCGCCAGCTTTATAGTCTCTAAACATTCAGCAAAGAGGGGCTCTGTGGGGAAAAAAAATGTATTGTGTCTTTTTTTTCACATCCCTGTTTTGTAACCAGTACATTGTTGATATCAGTGCAGGATGGATTGAAAGGAGTGCTAGAAAAATATGTTCCAAGGACATATTTCCTTTTGTATGCTCTCTTGAAATGTCTTCTCAAAAGGTGGTCTGATGTCCTTGGGTTGGGACATTCCTGAAGTTCATTTTGTCAGCATGAAGCAGGCTCCCAGCTTTGAACAATAAGCATTACCTTGGAGAGATTTTTAAAATGTCACAATACTACAGACCGAAGGACTGATGTACTGAGCTTTCTGAATGAAACAAAGCGCCATTCTTTCTGTTTTTGAACAAAAACATATCCCTTTCCTCTCTGCTTATTTTCAAAAAATTGTTGAGGTATAGGACTGCACTGCTGTTAAGATACTGGGTGAATGGCTAGACAGTCTACATTCTGACATTGTGCTGGTCAACAGGTGCTCACACAAAGCACTGCAGTTCTTACAAAGCCTTACTGGACAGGCTGGGAAGTCAACATCTGAATTATTCCCAAATGCAGTCATATGGATTGAAGAGGACACTGAGGTAGATCGAATGGTGTTATTTCCATCTGGTAAAGTCCAGGACGCTAAAGCTGTGCTTCCTCTTACAGAGCAAGGAGGGAGGAGTTTATGGACATGGCGATGAGTCCATTTCCGTTAGATCAGCACTTTCTGTGAGTACAACCTCTGCTGTAAGATGAATCAAGACTTGGCTTCTGTGGTGCACGCTTCTTGTCAGAATATGATTTATGAGGACGTAGGCGGATTTTGGCAAAATGCAGGCACAATGCATTTGACACATTAAAGAATCGAAAGTGGTTGCCATGAGCACAATGCGATATTAGCAGGACTGCTCAGCCGTCATGTGTGCCTGACACATGAAGAGGCTCAGAGATGAGACGAGCTGTCTTGGATTCCCTGCTGCGGGATTTCAGCGGGATTTCAGGGGAGCGCTACTTCCACAGCGTCTGTCAAACGACCTCCTCAGCAATACCCAGATCACCCTCCAAAGACAAGCTAGCGCGCACATCCTCTTCCATCACAAAGGACGCATGATTCTTGGTACTTTAGACCCTTCTTCAGTTTGTGCTGTATGTGGCATCTTATTATTGTTGTGTTTTTGGTATGCATATAGTGCGCAGAATTTAAAAGGCGGTCATATGCAGACTAAAATGTCTAAACAGTGTGGCATATAAAAGGAAATGTTTATGGACATTTAATAAAGTAAACCCTCTTACATGTCTCTTATTGTGCATTTTCAGTGTTTTTTAAAAAAGGCAAAAATTGACTTCAGTCACTTGTTGCATATATTTTCCAATTGATTTTAAACTAAAAGTTCACAGGTTTCAAGCAAAGTGAATGATTTTCAAATCCACAAATTTATATCAGGTCAGTCTGAGTAATTAAAATGAGGAAATTGTCTGAAAGTGCTTAAAACTTAAACAATTTTCAGATATGCAATTAATACAAATCAGTTTTTTTTCCTGCCAGCCACATCACATTTTAACATCACAAGTTAACTTATTTATTAATCCTAATCAATTTAGATAAAAAAAAAAACATTGTTGCCAGCAAGCAATATGCCTGATTAATCAGCTAATTGCTACAGCCTTATATGACTAACCTTACATAAGGTGTTGTAAACTGTTCATGATGTTTATGTTTGCTAATAACAAGGGCTATGGAACTTGTTAACACAACTATTACTAGCAGTAGTAGTAGCAACAGAAGTAGAGTTCTAATACTTAGTCAAATTTGATGGCATGAACCCAAATCTCAGACATTAAAATTAACATTACACAGCTAAACAGGATACAGTACAAGTGATCAGAGCATCTCAAGGCTAGAAATACAAAACAAATTATTACGGTCTCTTTGTGTTAGTGGCAGTGATAGAATATACCTATGAATATGTAAAATGAAAGTTTGTAGCAAGTTTGTTTATGAAAGTTTGTTTATTGCGCTGTTTGTTTGTATAATGTTATATGGAAACCTATGTCCACATGTAATCAAACCATAATGCGTTTTGACCTCCATTTTTGAGAAACTACTAAAGAAACTGTTTTTTTTTTCTTCCATAATAATATCATCATATAGTCAGACTGATAGCCCCTGAAATAAAGGGTGACTTGTGCAAGTATAGAAAAACTCATTGGATGAGATACTTGATAAGTTATCAATATAGATAACTTGATACTCATAACGTGTTCCAATATATTTTGGGGACCAAATGTAGGCTACTCCTACAACGGGTCTCCACATTATACTGTTCATAAAATAGAAATGATGCATGCCCTGAGATTTTTATTTTGGGGGCTAGCACAGTGAGGGACAATGTTATGCTGTTATGTTGCTGATCCAACAAAATGCCCCTTGCTTGTATCAAGAAAACAGTGCTCTGAAATAATCAAGATGTCTCCAGCTGGCATGTTAACCAATATAGCTACAGTAGCTCAGTGCCCACGGGATTTACGCTTTTTTGGCAATCTCAAAAGCAATTGAATTACAACTGAGTTTGTGCTCTGTGGGGAAACGCAACCCTCTGCTCCGCCGTTTTTCCAAACAAATAGGTGTTTTAACCCGCTGGCAAGCACCCAAATCTTGGGCATGGTTTTAAACAGAGCTTTGACTTTGGAAAATCTGGGGAACGGCTCTGGGAGATGGTACACCTACGCTTGTTTCCCACAAAAGAGAAATATCACTTTCATACTTCTCAAGGTCTCCCCTCAGCGGTCGGCTTTATTTAGTATTGATTTACGCCCTGCTCCTTGTAAGCATGCAAAATGAAACGAAACAGGAAATTCCCAGGATGAACATAATGTACTTTTATCGACCCGCCGAAATTTGGAGTTGTTCTTCACATGAGCGCGCAGAGCCAGTTGCAGCTGCCCTCTTTTCTCAGGTCCACAGTCCGGCTTGCTCTGAAAAGAAACATGATCCTATTCATTTAGCGTTGAGGCAGAGCAGACCATGCAATATCGTCCTTTCTAGTCCAACAAAATCGAAGAAAGGTCGCTTTCTGCGAGAAAACATTCAGTGCAGTTTTTCCATTACGCATGCCCTTTTTCGTCGGTTGAAAACATACATTGGGGAAACTGAACGGCTTGGATTCATGCATTCATCGATGAGGATAGGGCACTCTTTGGGAATGGGATTTTTGCGAGTTGTCGCGGTAGGCAGTTCATTATATCTTTTTTTTTCATTTCAGCACTACGGACAGTTCCCATATATCTCCCTGGAGCAATCCTCCTGGGTCAACATCCTCCAACATACCTCTTCCTTGTATGGAAAAAGTGCTATATACAACAGTACAGTCACTTTGTATCAGAACCGTTTACGATAGAGTACAGACCACGATACATGCAAATAAACCTCAAAGAAAAAAATTAATGTAATTTGCCGGATTACAAAAACATCCAGACAACATTGGCTTCAGACACGTTTTTGTAATCTCATCAGGGTTTCTAATCTGAAGCTTTTTGGTATAAAATACCAAAGGGTGTTTGAACCTTTACTAACCTTTACTAACATGGTATAATTAAACACATGCTTTCAAGACTGGAAATATTGTTTTTAACAGTTTTATTTTATCTGAGCGGCTGATACCGCGACATCAAGCATGATCCTTCCAGTCCGCTTCGAGACGTGTCATGCAGCACGTGTCGGATAATGCATTCCCTCTATTAACATGTTGCAGATGCAGCACTCGAATCACCAACATATCGCAGAAGATTTAATGGGCGCAGTAAAACGTAGGCTATTGCTCTCATTATACTGAACACGCGGTGCATTTTAAAGATGCCGTTTGCGTAATTGCGTTGTACTTGGCGTGCAGCAAGCAGGATACTTCTTATACTGAACACTGGTGGTCTCCTGTGTAGCTATGTTTCTTTTCGATACATTTCGGTAAAAAAAATTTAAACAATAGTTCCACGAAAAAGACCAACAAGTTTTACCACTGACTCGCAGATACCACAGGAATCCTAGCAAAGAAGAGCAGGGGAGATGCAAACAGCGATCTTTTATGTTTATTAGTCGAAACAAACAATGGACCTGGCTCCTGTGACTCGCATAAATATTAATGGAACTACTAAGACAAAGCCATCTTATATTTATTTCCTAAAAAAATAAAAAAGACAGGGCGACAGCCATCGCGGTAAGCAGGAAAGGTTAATTGAGGTTCGCGCAAGGACCGTCAGAAAGATATCAGAAGAAATAATTATTCACCTTTCTTTAAACAGTTTGCTTTTTATATTTAAAGGGGGCGCGCCTACAGGGTGGCAACCAAAGTGAGTGCCGGTGACGCGCGTCTGGGGTCTATGTTTATGTCTGTTTGGGTTCCGATTGGGCGAAGGGTAGAAATGTGCCTGGCATCTGCGCGCCGTGGGCGGGAATAGACATGTTTATAAACCCCAGTGTGCGCGCCGTGGGCGGGAATACGAGATTGAGAAGCTGAAGACAGAGAGGGAGAAGAGGAGAGAGGACGCGCAGCGGCGGTGGCGGCGGCGGCTGTGGCTGACTGGAGCTAGTTGGAGGAGGCGCGGCTCCCCCTGCCCCTCCATCCCAGCACCTGCATGGACGACCACCTCAGCCTCCTTCACTCGCCTCCGCCTTCCTCAGCCAAGCACAGGGGCAACAACATCGTGAACCACGGTTACACCGAGACCGAGCAGGACATCATGACAGTTGTTGCTTGCGATAACATGTTGGAGGAGACGGCAGCGCTACCGGGGCACCAGTCTTTGGACCGCTATGAGCCCGACCACGAGTGCTGCGAGAGGGTGGTCATCAACATTTCCGGCTTGCGCTTCGAGACGCAACTCAAAACTCTCGCACAGTTCCCCGAGACTTTGCTCGGGGACCCCAAAAAGAGAATGCGCTACTTCGACCCCCTGAGAAACGAATACTTTTTCGACAGGAACCGTCCCAGCTTCGATGCCATCCTCTACTACTACCAGTCAGGGGGGCGTATCCGGAGACCTGTTAACGTCCCCATTGACATTTTCTCTGAGGAAATACGGTTTTATGAACTCGGCGAGGAGGCGATGGAGAAATTCCGGGAGGACGAGGGGTTCATCAAAGAAGAAGAACGTCCTTTACCCAGCAATGAATTTCAGAGGCAAGTGTGGCTGTTGTTTGAGTACCCCGAGAGTTCGGGTCCAGCCCGGGGAATCGCCATCGTCTCCGTGCTGGTCATTTTAATCTCCATCGTAATATTCTGTCTGGAAACTTTGCCCGAATTCCGGGACGACAAAGACCCCAGCACCGTAGCGCCCATTATAAACGGAACGGCCCCCTACCTCACAAGTCCTTTCTCGGATCCTTTCTTTGTGGTAGAGACACTGTGCATAATCTGGTTCTCGTTTGAACTGCTGGTCAGGTTTTTCGCCTGCCCCAGCAAAGCCACGTTTTCGAAAAATATCATGAACATTATCGACATCGTGGCCATCATCCCTTATTTTATCACACTGGGGACTGAGCTAGCGGAGAGACAGGGGAACGGGCAACAGGCGATGTCCTTGGCCATTCTCCGGGTAATCAGGCTCGTGAGGGTCTTTCGCATTTTCAAGCTCTCCCGGCACTCAAAGGGGCTTCAGATTTTGGGACAGACACTGAAGGCCAGCATGAGGGAGCTGGGACTTTTGATTTTCTTCCTCTTCATCGGGGTTATTCTCTTCTCCAGCGCCGTCTACTTCGCCGAAGCGGACGACCCTGACTCCGGCTTCAACAGCATCCCCGATGCGTTCTGGTGGGCTGTGGTCACCATGACAACAGTCGGCTACGGAGACATGCACCCTGTAACTATAGGGGGTAAAATCGTCGGGTCCCTGTGTGCAATCGCGGGCGTGTTAACCATTGCCCTGCCGGTGCCAGTGATTGTGTCTAATTTTAACTACTTCTACCACAGAGAGACGGAGGGGGAAGAGCAGGCACAATACTTACACGTTGGCAGCTGCCAACCTTTGTCCTCCAATGAGGAACTAAAAAAGACACGTAGCACGTCCTCTCTCAGCAAGTCGGAGTACATGGTCATAGAGGAAGGAATCAACAGTGCTTTCAAACAGCCCAACTTCGCCGCACAGAACAATCAGAACTGCGTGAACATCAAAAAGATTTTCACAGATGTGTAAACGTTTAGGCAAAGACAGAAGCGATATAAATATTACGACTACTACTTCTACCAATAATAATCGTGACGTGTCAGTGCAAGTCTGTCGTGTGGAGGCAACGCCATAGGTATATCAATGTGTCCTTTGAGTCCGTAAGCTGTCGAGTGCATTCCATTTGCTGCGGAGAGGCAGGTCGAGGATTACGCTAGTTCAACAAAGGCTTCATGTTCTGCGTTCGTTCATTTAAATGGAATAACAATCACCCGCTGTTCCGCCAGACAGCTCTCATTTTAATTTCCATAAAGACAACAGCGATGTTAGCTTCCAGTGTTAAATTCTGATGGTTACGTGGAATTTTACTTACTAATTGAGGTGTCATCATGGAGTAATTATATCAATAATATTTTAGCTAAATGAACGCAAAGAAACTTGAAGATGCTTTATTCTGATCACAGCCAAATATTGCTCATAAATAGGTCTATATAATATTTTTTAAAAAACGTTAAGTGTTGCCAAGGACAACGAAGGCATATGTATTAAATTATTTTCGGGTATTCAATTGCGTTTAAGCAGCAATATGTACACTGTTCGTCTGTAACCATTGAAAGTCAGAATATAAAAGAGTAGCTTTTACATTTATATGAAGTCATCTCACTCAAAAAATGTCTTGTGTGTACACACTGTGCGATCAATTTAATCTGGTCAAAATTCCATTTAAGTCGCTGCAGAAATGTTATCGAATAACACTTCTGAATTTTACGTGGAAGAAATGTCCGTGTTTTCCCAAATACTCGTGGCCTCATGAGGACTCCAACTCTCAATATCGATGCAAGCACAAGGACAAAGACATGGTGTCTGTACATTCACGTCCCTCGTCAGAGGTGCAAGACAACGCGAAAAGAGGAGATCAGAGCGAGAACACGCCTTCCAGTGGATGCTACTAATCCCGCCTAGAGTGATGCAGTCTCCATGGCGACCGCAGTTTCCTGGGTAACCCCCCTAATGTTGCCATGGCATCTCTCTGTTTCCACAGTAACCTTCCAGATGGTTCGGAAGCCTGACCTGAGAATTTCGCTTTCAAAGACTAGTTTTGAAATGTTAAAAGAACCATGATACAAACGCAAATTCATACATATTTGTGTGCATCCAAATTCACTGATCAAAATTAAGTCATGTCAAGTAATTATTGACACATGTAAAAAATGTAACCACAGTTCAAATTAAGAATGTTATTATAAGTAATATAAAATGAGTAAGTCTGCTATTTTAGATACTGCATCACCGGGTATGGCAGCCAGGCCATTGGGCAGCGGTATACTGTGGATTAAAATCATTGTAAGAAAACTGAACCGGAGTGACATACATCTGTGACACGTGGAAGAAAGTGAAAACACGCAGTTCTCATGGACGAATGCACACCAGGGCAACACCCAGCGTTCACGGAAGGGAAGATACTGGGAATTGTGAATGGGGACGGAACAGGCCGTGTTTTAACATCGCGCATTCGCAAGGGGCTGCTGTACACCGTCAAATGCGAGAGGTGGGTATGGCTCGGAGACATGGCCGTTTCGCGTACTGACTGAGGCCGGGCGCCGCTAGTGCTGGCGTCATCGCCGCTGATTAAATGTCACTTATAGCGTCTTCTGTGTCTGCGGCAATACACTCGAGCGGAGCAATACGAGCCAAGACACGGGTGCAGTGGAATGTCATTTGTTGCCACTACGGGTTTGCAGTTATAATTAGATACAATCTAGAGCTCGTGCAGTGAAACTAATAATTGCGAGGGAAGAGCGGTGATGACACTGGACCCCTCCTATTGCAACACGTTTTAGAGTCAAATATAACACAGTACGGGCTTCAGACAGCAGTGCGGGAAAGGCGGATTTATTCCTAAACAGCCTGCGGGATTACAGGTGGATTCCTTGTACTTTGCAATGCTTTTCTCTCAGATTCGCGTCTAAAAATAGTCACAGCAGGCGTGATGAGACCTCCCCAGTCCGCGTCCCGTGTTCAGCATGATTATATTTTCTTTAAAAAAAAAAGAGGTGGGACAAATGTCATACACTGGTATGCCATTCTAGAAATGCTAAGAGGTACACGTGACTTAATGCTTCAGTGTTCTGTCCTGCAAAGTCATTCGTGAGTGTTTATTCAAGAAGACAAAAATGTAGTTTTTAAATCAATCGAACTCTAATTATTTATTTCTTACAGCTGGAGAGTTTTACAGAGGTTTACAGCTGTTTCTGTGAAAGAGCAGTCGAAACATTGGAAATAGGCCTATTCTACCTAAAAAATGTTCGTTCGGCCATTTAATAGTGGTTGGCAGGCTGTTGAAATTTATTGATCTTATTTTGTGTCAGGCATATGAGAGATCAGGGCTTGTAGAATGAGAGCAGTTGAAAGGAAACAGGCAGAACGCTCTTCAGGACGCAGACCCGAGGGGCGTGTGCGGTGACGCACTTCGGCTCGCTCGCAGCCCGATAGCGCGCTGGTCCTGCGGCGCTTTGGGATGTCAGACAAGTCGTCCTCGGTGGATGGCAAATCAGGGTGCAGGTTCCCACTTTGCGCTTCCCGAGTGTCAGACCGGGTAAAATATGCGCATTTCACTGTCAGCCTTCCACACCTTCCCACCCGTGATGCCATTTCTCAGAAACGATGTTTACTCTATTCACCGTTCACGCACGGTGTCATCACCTCGCTACCATGTCAGTGCAATAACTAATATTATTGGATCAGCTGTGTGCTTCCTCTGGTAGTTACCTGTGTTTAGATTCCGCCTACAGGACCACAAGCACATGGCTGGCAACCCAGTTGTATCATGATGCCGCCTTTAAAAATATTCTCGCTATGACTGAACTGTAATAACCTGGCTGGTGTAGCCCGCACCTGAACTCCCAACAGGCGGCACCAGCTTTCCCGCAGGGCTACGCCTTTTCTTTGCTGACAGACTTGACAACAGCTTTCACTAACTGAGGCAGAAAACATGAAGCATGTACTCTTTAACTGTTGGAAGTGAGTATTACAAAGTTAAGTGTTGTTGTCCGTCCGATTTTGAAGGCCAGGTCGTGTAAAGCTCGTGGTATAAAGATAAAGGACGGCACGCATGCTTATCCAAACACCTACATATACTTTGTACCTTGTTTGTTAACTTGCCCGAGGACCGTGTAAACGTCGGCGGTTGCTGTTAAACGGTTGTTAATGGATTCTGCACCAAAATATTCATTATTACGGCATGCTCCACTTTTCCCTCACCTTGAGTTGACTTTGACTCTATTCTGTTTAAATATATATTCCGGGCTGCCCTCTACTGGTGAAATTTATATCATCTTGCAGAGAGATTTGAAGTGTAAATTGGACAGCGATGCTTCAGACTTTAATGGCACAACCTTTCCCCAGATTTTAATAATGTCAGAAGAAACTAAAGTAAACTGGAACAGAACGCATACATTGCTATTAAAATAATACACTTCCAGACTATAGTCTGCATATTACAATCAGTTGTGGTAAAATTGATTGTAGTGGTAATAGTTTTCGGCATGGCATTGTAATAAAATCAGAAGAGTGATTTATGAGGCTGTGGGGATTTAGGAAGAGGAATCTATATAGTGCTATAGAAGAATATATACAGCCTAGGGAAGCCAATCAGTGAATGACTGCATTCATAGCTAACAGGGGTGAATTATCACCAGCCCTTTGTTCCTGTAGGCATTTCCATTGAAGCATCATTACGGGCCTGAACCCAAAGGCTGACCTCTGAAATTGTATCCTTCACCTGGGTTTTCATGCAGAGAAATTAGCTGCTGATTGCAGCTAAGAGTCCTCTTTTTCTAATGTGTCAACAGTGTTCTGACCTCTGACCAAATCTGTGCCAAAAATGCTTTTTTAAATTTAGTGCCAGGAGTTAGCTGTATTAATGAGCAGTCCTAACAAGGGTTACTGAGGTACTGCACTAAAACATGAATACACATACACAAATGTGAAAACAGGCTCTAATATATAGCTGTCAACAAGATGATGCAAGTGCTGGGAAAGCATTGTTAGAAGACAAGGCCCAGGTGCCACACAGCCTTGCTCCCAATCTGCAGAGGCCAGAATTCCCAGATGTAATCGCACCTAAGAGCCACAAATGGCATAGGCCTCTCATTACATCAGCCTGGCAGCAAATGTGGATGCATAACCAGGAAGCCACAGGTTCAAAGCCCATGTTCAGCATATATGTACCATTGGGCAAGGTAAACATTCAGTAAACATCCTGCAATATATAAAGCACAATATGTGACAAATATAAGCAATTAAAGTTGCCCTAGAAAAGGGAATATTCTAATCCTGCCATCTATGGTAAATTGATAGATATCCCAGGCAGAAAAGCAACATGCAGGAACCATATTTGAACTACATTTTGCCACCTTTCAATTGTGGATCTCACATGTTGATAAGAGAATGCCCTTATTATGTAATGTGTATCTGTAATTATACATCTATCTGCCTCTGCACATTGACGAAACTGTACCTTTGGGTGTGTCATTAGTTAATATTGTTATAATTGCTGGGGAGTTAGGAGTGGTGATATGCCAGATATTTCCTCAGTGTTCTGGTCTGATGCAGCCATTTTGCAGTGGTCTTTTTTCACACTGGTAGTGAGGACTCCTAAGAGCAGTGGCATGCAGTAGTAACTACAAATCCCAGAAGGCATTTCTCCCCTTCTGAATCCTTCTGCTCTGTTCTGTTTCCTCATGTCCCAGGGAGATGATGTCACCAGGCCCTGAGGCAATGGAATGAGTCAGTGATTGTAACCCTCCTGGTGTTCCTACTACCATGAGAAACAGCCAGTGGATCCAAGGTGCAGCCTGCCTGTCTATGTCTGTGTTTATGCTGTCTCTCACATGATGTAGGCTAGGAGCATCTGATTGAAGTGTCCAGAGGTGGATCAGTGTCCTCAGAGGAAGGTCATTCCAGTCCTTAGGAGAGAGGCACCACTGATGAAACAATTTCAGTAAGGGGCTACTTCTGCTTCACTCACCTTCACTCTTACAATGGTGCGTGAAATAAATTTTATGCATCTGTGTCATATGCAGCACGGCTACTCTTCACAGAGATGTTTCAGTTTATAGGAGAGAATCCACCTGTGCTTCTTTTGAAGATGCACTTGTGTTACGAGCGCAGAGATCAAGAAATGCCCGTGGGAACTTCCAATACAGTCTTCAGGAAACGTATTCAGTGAAAAGAGCTGAGGAAAAGGAGACCAAGCATCGCAGCATGAAACAAAAAAAAAAAAAGAAACGGTGAATCTTACAGGTCGAGGAGTCAGTTTGGATACCAGTTTGCAGGGGGGCACCCCTGAGCACACTTGCTCCGGCAGCTGCAGTTCAGCGGCAGGTTCTCCGCGGGAACTCTGCAGCAACCGAACGCTTTTCTCCAGAAGAGCTCGGCGAGCGCGCTGACCTACAATAGCAGCGCGCTGGCTGGCCCACCAAATCTGGGACATTGCGCATTTCTTAGGTGTCAGCAGAGCCTCCTTGTGCTTGACTGCTCTCTCTCCAGGCTGGTATTCATCTCACTGATGGGGAGGGGAGATGCATCCGCTCAGACCCTCAGTATAACCCAAGGGCCTCTCGCTGTTGCCGCCTGCTCACAATTCCACATGGGATGGATTTTTTTTTTTTTTTCCGCCCTCCTCACCTCTACATTCTCTCCCCCTTCTTGTAATCTCAGCAAGGCTGTGCTGGGATCAGACGAAGATCCTCGGTCAGACAAAGAGTAGTGTGTGAGCATAGCCTTCCCTTCATTGTCCTCAGAACAGCAACACAGATGTGACCGGCGGTAGCACGGACAGGCCTGGCTTAAATGCCACTCCGGGTTCTGGCTGTCCCCGCGGCGATAAGGCACGCATGCAGGCGGTGTAGATTAGATCTGTGGCATTTCAGCATGATGATCCAAAGCACAGCGTCTCGGGAACGAATAGCAAGGCCGAGTGCAACGTTAGCCTTGCTGTTACAGCGCTCTCAGAAGCTCGCAGCTGGCCTGACACAGCTCAAATACTGATAGAAATGGTGAGGTTCATTCCTGGTCGACATACTGACCTCTGGCTGAATGTGGTTTTTCACCTCTAGCGGTGGTTATACTACGTTATTACATTACATTATTGCCATTTAGCAGATGCTCTAATCCAGAACGATTTACATATGTTACAATTTTTACATGTTACCCATTCATACAGCTGGACATTTACTGAGGCAATGTCTGGGTTAAGTACCTTGCCCAAGGGTACAGCAGCAGTGCCCCAGCGGGGAATTGAACCAGCAACCTTTTGGTTACGTGCACTGCACCTCACCACTATGCTATTCTGCCGTCCCGATAATCCATTACATTTATTTTTGTTAAGGGCATGTGCAGTGGTCCTCCTGCAGTCCACAGTGAGAGATTCATGTTATTCTGTTCCCATGACGACTTGCGTTGGGAGAAACTACAGCCTTCATTGTTTTTTATGCATGTCTAAGGCAGTGAGGAGGCTGTAATGTTAATGTCAGCTTCATGAGAACATACCTATATGCACAGAGGTACAGTTAGGACACGCTTCATTTTGTATGGTTGCAGAAAATTTCAGTGAGAAGGTGGGTGTCAGTGCTTCATTGGTGTTAGAGGTGCCCTCATCAGTGAATCCTGTTTCAGTAACAGCCAGGTTGCTAAAAAAATTCAATTTCAAACTGGCAATTTGTCAGCATTATTCTTTGCTTCTGTAAAAACAGCTGCAAGCGCATGCCTCAGATTTGCTTTTGCCCGTGAGTTTTGATTACCACGCACTGTTTCAGAATCACTCCTGACTAATGCCACCACGCGGCTGGAGCAGGGCCATGTGATAATTGGAGCAGCACTGCGTTGTGCTGATAAAAAGCCAAGCCAGGTACAGCCTGTTTTCTGTCCTCGGGACAGCCGGGTTAATGTGGCACGAAACGCAGAGGGGGCACGGTCACCGCGTGGTTGGTGTAAGCCTCTCTCATGTTCTTCTGCACAGATTGCAGCGTAGAAGGACCTGCATTTACATTACATCATTGTCATTTACGTTTTATGGTATCCATTTATACAGCTGGATATTTACTGAGGCAATGTCTGGGTTAAGTACCTTGCCCAAGGGTACAGCAGCAGTGGTCCAGCGGGGAATTGAACCAGCAACCTTTTGGTTACGCGCACTGCACCTCACCACTATGCTATTCTGCCAGCAGCCCCTGCTCCTTACCACTATGCTACACTGCTGGCCAGTCAGATGGCACTGTGCGGTAGGGTATGTTATGTTTATAGGGTTTATAACCTAAGACTGTTAGCAGAAGACCAAGCATGCATCTGCATGCCTGGCCATCTTATAGTCGTGTATCCATTTCTCACTGTCAGTTTAGGATTCTAGAGAAGGACAATATAGTTACCATGGCTCCGACGTCAACTCCTTCCCAAAGTGATTAAATAGCTTTTTAAAACATTCTCTGTTTGTGTAAATCTAGAAGGATCTTCCTGAGAACAGTTTCTCTCTGTGCTGAAGAGGAACAAAAAATTGTGTGGCTTCATTCTGCGAGGAGTGTCACCAGGGACAGTGTGTATTTGCTCTGTTGTCACTGTCTTTGGGTGACCTCACTTCCTGTGTGTCACAAGATGACAGGCGCACACATGTAGTCCTGTAACTCAGCTCTGGTTTATTTCACGTGCACCGTTAGTGACATTCCTCACGTGACACGTGTTCTGTACCTGTCTCTCTGATGCCTCTCTGCCTTGGATCCGCAGGGCGGAGGCGGATGGACCCAGAAGGACCTCAGCCCAGAAGGAACCCCAGCTCCTTCACACGCAACCCCTCCCCCACGCAGACCATCCTCTCTGGAACGAGGAGTAAGCGGGAGCGGAGAGATTTGCTCCCCTTCGCAGCCCTTCAAGGGCGGAGCCATCAACAGCCTCTCTCTTTCCCCGCCACCTCCCACATGAAAGGGAATGACCGCGCCCACAAAGGACAACATCCTATCTCCTGAACTGTTCCTACCCGCACTGACTGCAGCCCCTACTGTGAACAGGAGTGCCTCCCCCATACAGCGCGCTGTCTGTGGCCATGGAAGTGGCATGGCTCTCTCTCAAACCCCTCCCAACCCCGTGCAAGCCACAACGTGTTTACTGTCAACGCATAACTGGATCACCGTGCACCAGCCTTGGCCTGTTGGAGTCCTTCCTGCCTCTGTTCCTGCCTCGCCATGGGGGTGTCTAACTGGGGCATGTAGCAGCCCATGCAGGGGTCTCCGATAGGCTCGTGCTCGGTGGAGGCTATCGGCGTTCATATCAGGCTGATTGATCCCATCAGCTGCTAAGACGGCCCTGCCTGAAATCGGAATTCCATTAGAGCCGGCCGGTGTGATGGCTGGCTTCATTTCAGGGGGGGAAAGTGCTCGTTCAGACAGGCAGGCTGGAAAGCAACTCTCCCACCAGGACCCAAGGACAATTAGAGGTTAGACTGCATCGAGCGCAGAGATGCTCCTTCACTGGAGATCAGCTGTCTATGCTAGAGCAGTCAGGGTGGCAGAGCTCTCTCTCTTTCTCTCTCTCCCCCTCTCTCTCTCTCTCCCTCCCTATCTCTCCCTGTCTACCTCTCTCCTCACTCTCTCTATCTCTGTCTCTCCCCCCTCCCTCTCTCCCATTATCTCTCTCCTGCAGTGCTATTTGGCCTGGCTACAGGTTTTTTTTTTTTTGGGGGGGGATGTATGGTGGTGATTGGGTGGGGGGTGGTGGAGGGAGGTTGTCAGGTGATTGGCCAGCGAGTGTAGCAGGCTGAGGCAGCGGGGGCAACGCTTTCGAGCGAGAAGGAGGCCACTAACAAATGACACTGCGGTGCCCAGGAGTCGCCCTGCAAAGTTACACGGCCGCGCAAGGTCACTGCGCAGAAGTCTGCGTGCCGCGCTTCTGCAGATGCCTCCGCTTGCAACCCCTGCAAAACCACACGCCGAGGCAAACCTGTCTATGACAGAAAACTTCTGAAGCAGCCAGCATAATGTCTGTTTATCTCATAAGGGCTTTTCAAGATTCGCTTATTTTAAAATGATTATAATTTAATTTTTTTTTTTGCTTTACTGTAGTTCCGTCGGGGGGGGGGCACAGCTCTGTCAAAGCTTCACACTGCCAAACCTTACGGATGGATAGCCTGATGGATAATACGCAGTGGTTCATAGCAGTGTGCTGACATCAAGCTTGAACTCTCTCTCGCAATGCCTTACTGTAAACCTGATTTTTTTTCAAGGTGGCCCGCTCGGTATTCGCAAGGCCTTGATTGAATATCACGAGCCTCTTTTCAGACATTCGCCTGCAGGTGCCGGAGGGGGGAAAGTGCTGAACCGGTGCGTTCTTCCCAGGTTAGAGGCAGGTGCGGCCCTGCGTCCACAGCTCTGTGGTGTAGGACCAGCAGGGTTTGATAGGTGGAAGCTTTACGTCACCTGCCACGTTGACTGTCCACGCAGGGCACTGCTGAAACAGCTCATAGCCACAGTCCACAGTCCTCACCGTTGTGGCTACAGAAATGTCATGTCATGTTTTTTTTGGCATTCATGTTGTGGCCTCCATGACCCATGCTGGCGACAACCAGTTGCTGCAACAGCAACTGGGGGTGGGGGGGGTGGGGGGGCGATCTGAGCCAAACGCTGTGTCATCCACCGGGGGTGATAGGATATGACATCACACTGAGACGTGACGGGGGAGCGCCGGAGGTCGGCTTTTCTTTCACTGAGCCGTGACACAGCACTGGTGAATGGACTAGAGGCCTTTTGCAGTGTGTTAGAGAGAGGAACATTTTCATGAAGGAGCCACGGGCCTTTTCCAGTGGGCTAGAGAGAGGAACACTTTCGTGGAGGGGTTAGAGGCCTTTTCCAGCGTGGTAGAGGGTGGAACATTTTCGTGAAGGGGTTAGAGGCCTTTTCCAGCGTGGTAGAGGGTGCAACATTTCCTGAAGGGGTTAAAGGCCTTTTCCAGTGTGTTAGAGAAAGGAACATTTTCACAGGCTGCCCTCAGACATGTTGTACCAGCACTATATCACCTGCATCCAAGGAGGCTCTCCTTTTAGTGATGTGGCTACAGGGTGGGTAACTATATGTTGAAACACACAAACGCACACTTACACTGACACATGCAAGCACATGTGCAGCTTCATCTTTGAGATTTTGATATTCCTTTTGAAGGTCCCCAGGGCAGCGGAACCATGAAGTGGCTTTAGTCTCTCATTGCAGCAGAATTCTGCCTCCTTTAGCCCCAGCGCACTCTGGGAGGTGGCGGTGGATTCTCACCCTTGGACAGAGAATGTAAAAAGGAATGTTTGGATCGTGAGCTGGTTGTATCATACAGAACTCAGCTGGTGTGCAGCCCACCGGCCACCCTGGGGAGATGTTGGCAGGGAGCGTGAGGCCAGCTCTCACCAGCTGCCATCTGCGCTGGGGACGGAGAGGAGGGACACGGAGGGGGCGTCACGCTTTGGCAGGCGGAGGGCGCATGCGATCTCGTGTGACTGGCCGCGTGGCTGTCTCCTTTGGCGTTCCCGCCCCTTTCATTTCAGAGCCTCCGGGTTGTTGATACCCACGCGTGGGGGAATCCCCCTCGCCCCCCCGTAACCCGCCCGCTGCGTTCGTTTTCCCGTTCCCTGAGGTCTCATCCCCTTCCCGTCCTGCAGCTGAGGCTCGCTGTTGCCTTCACACAGGCGCGCTAGCGTGCGCTTTCACCAGCATGGCAGCTATTGGTGGCGGCGGGGGGCAGGGCCGGGGACGGGGACGGGGGCGGGGCCGGGGACGGGGACGGGGGCGGGGCTGTCTATCACCGGCCACGCATCGGCTCTGCCGTGCGGAAGGAAATGCGTTGTGCCGCTCAAATGGCAGCAAACAGCTCCCGGGTGTTTGGCCTTATGGGCTTGTCTTCACTTGAGTGACAATGCATTCGATTCCCATTTCCTGTTGGGAAGGGGTTTTTTTTTCATTATTATTATTTAAGAGTTGCACTGTGTGTAGGTCAATGCCCCCCCCCCCCCCCCCCCAAATGTCAGAACCAGACGGCGGCAGAAACGCACTGGGGACACGTGGCTTGTGTGAGGAAACGGGGAAAGCCGAAAAAAATGGGCAAATCAAAACAGCATCTTCAGCCAGGCCGTGGTTTGGGACGCGCTTTTGTTACAGTTCTTTCACAGGTATGATTAGCAATGAAAGCAGAAATGACTGTTGTATGTTTTGTATAAATAAATTAAACTATTTTTCATGCTGCTTCCTCAGACGAAAGGACAGTTGTGAAGTACGCTGTCATTGGAAGCGGGGGATCTAACAGATTGACTTTATTGGACGTGGTACTGGAGGATGTTTGCATCCTAAGCACTTTCATCAGGACTGTATTTAACAATGTAATTCCATTACAATAAAGCTCTTTTTTCCTTGTGCCAAAAATAGCTAGAGTCAGGCAGTTTAGTGCCAGTGAATGACTTCTCTCTCTTTTTTTTTTTTACTATTCCCTTAGTGAAAAGGCATCCATCTGCTACTTAGCTTATATGTACTGAAACACCACAGGCTATTCAATTGTGTCTGTCGTCCTGGATCAAAAAGTAGCTTTTTGTATTTGCTTGGTCCGGCAGACCTTGAGGACATCAGGACGCCCGCTTTCTGAGTCTGAGTGCCCGAGCTGCAGTGACTTTCAGATGTTTTTAAATGTTTACCTGTCATCATCTGTAAGTATGCGCCACTCTCCATGTGCTGTTGGTCATTTTACGGTGTGTTTTCTGCTGCGACAGTGTTTGGATTAGTTGTACCCAATAAAACCATTTGATTTTCATCTGCATGCATTGTTCTTGGTTTTCAATGGAGCTGTCCTCACATTGGCCACTGTTGTTTTATTGTTGTTATTTGAATTCCTTCCCCCTTTTCTCTCCCAGCCTCTAGCTTGTTGCCTGTTGTACGCTAGGCTCATGCCTCCGGGGAAAATCTTTGAACTCTGCGGGAGCGTGGGGCAAATGCAATCCTCCCATGCACACAAACACCAAACGCAGCTTTTTTTCCCACACTACAATTCCCACAATGCACCCAGAAGCAGATGGAGAACCTAGGATAGGCTCAGCCTCCTGACACCGAGTAACTCACAGGTATCAGGGTGAGTCGCAGGATTGGGGGCGAGAGGACCTTGATTGACATACCCACCCCTCTCCCCGGCGCAGCAAAGCTCTCTTTCTGCTGAGTTGGGCTTCTGGTCGCTGTTGGCCCACGACCCGGGTCACGGGATCAGCCTGTACCTCAGACGGGTGCCCCAACTTACTGGGCCACTCGTGAGCAGCACAGGTTCTGTCTTTGCTGCCTGCCATGGTGGGTGACAAAACGCATGTAAGCGGACACAGGATATTGGATTTTACACACTAGAATAGTTCAGCCCTGTAGACATGAATCACTGAGGCTGGAAATAGAAGAGATCCTCAGATGCACTCTGTGTGAATAAGCAGCTTTGTGTGCTACACAATGAAATTGCCTTGCCATTGGTCACCTGTAATGGGAAAAAATAACATCACAGCAAAGTCATAACAGCTGAATCAAAAATAATCAAATATATTTGACAGATATTTTATATATTGACTAGATATTCAGCTCTGCGTGTTTCTCAATGAAATTTCTGTCTTCATCGCCATTACTGAGGTGGGAAATGTTCTGATTTGCGAGCTCATCAGGAATATTCACGGGGTGTATGTGAGCGTAGAGAACACCAGAATCTCCAGCTAGGAACCTGAACCTCAAAAACAAGGAAGTACAGATGACAGAATACACACAGGAGCTGAATATCTATGTGAATATGGAGTATCTGTGCTAGATTCCTGGATGTGGGAAAAGGCCAATGTGGCAGGAGAAGAGAGAGACGGTGTGTAGATGAATGAGACCCCTTCCTGGGAGCCTGACTCACAGGGGTGTTGGGGGATCTGGGGGCTGGGCCTTGTCTGTGATGGCAGTGGGGAGTGAGTCAGTGTGTGTGTATGCGTGTATGTGTGTGTGTGTGTGGTGTGTGGAGGGGGGGGTATGATGCCGTAGGGCACATTGCACTGCGTCTGGGCTCCAGCACAGCCAGCGTCTGCCTGTCACTTCAGAAGATGGCATTTCCAGTGAGCAGGGGGGCGCTTCTCGTGCCTACCCCCCCTTCTCCAACCTCCCCCCACCCCCTTCCCACCCTGGGGGAATCCCCTAAACATCCAGCCGACAGGGACGTGGAGGGGCCATTTATTAAACCGCCCGTGCTGCCCCGGGCTGTCCGCTCTGCCAGTGTGACCCTGTGAATTTGTTTGACCCGCCGGCCACCTTGCCAGCTGGCATGTCAGCTCGATGTAAATATCCACTCGCACCTTCTTGGTGCTAAAACGCCCCGCGTGTGGGACCGACCACTGCCAGATGCTGATGCGACGATGGCCTAACAGAGGGGAGAGAGGGGTCATGTGAGTCCACAGCAGTTACTAAGTATAAATAAGCTATTTCCAGATAGATGACATCTCCAGGCCTGACGACACAACGTGGGGAAGATTCAGCATAAGCACCGGGTGCATGTTTCTCTCTCTTTGTGACAGTGTGTGAAGCGAGGCCGTGAATAATTACAGAGGACATGAAAGAAACATTTCCATGGCAAACACGCGCATGGTAAAGGTCAGTGGCGCTCGGCTTTTGTCCCCAAACTCCCGCTCTGGGGCGCGGAGCACGGCAGCATGTACAGAGCTATTTCTGCACCCTCCCCTTCAGTCAGAGAGACAGCGGTGATTCAAAGTGATCATGTGACCTTTGAATGTGCCGGGAAGGACAAACCCACTCATTTTTTAAAACAAATTCACGCACAATATATTTAGTCTCCCACTGCTGAAAAATACGTCAACATCAGTTGCCTTGGAGAAAACCAGAAGAAGAACAGAGGGTAAACTCTGATTGGTTTGGGTAACGCCTGTATCTGTACACACACAGAGTAATATGCCAGTCTGTGCACGAGCCCTCCCTGGCTGAGTAATTCTCCCCCTGTCAGCAATTCTTCCTTTGCCATGCTGCGCTCGCCTGATGTCTGATTTCCAGGCAAGGGAGGGACGGACTAGTGTGTAAGCAGTGTTTCCCACCACGGGTGATGTCATCACCGAGCTCTCCCTCGCCCTGCCGGCAAAGGTGCTTCCGCAGGGAGAGTCACCATGGCAACGAGGCAAGTGTAAGCAAGGTGACAAGGTGCCCGTGTCAACGATGTTACGTAATTGCAAATCGCTTTGAAATTTTACGTAAGCTGCGTTTGATTGTTTGCTCGGCGCGCATATGTGTGTGTGTGTGTGTGTGTGTGTGTGTCTGGAGTTTGTAAGGTGACAGGAGTAGAATTAGCCGGTGGATGTGAAACACATCAAATTAGTGCGTTGTTGTAGTGTCGATTAGTTGATTTCTCACGCTTGTTCATGCAGTCATCCCATTCCAGCCCCCTCTCAGTGTTTGCTGTGAGTTTCCAGCCTCGTAACATGCTAATATGGAACCTTTTTTTTCTATTTCATATGTGACATCACAGTTTTATGGTAAACCCCCAACAAAAAAAAATAACATAACACTACACTTAGAAAAAACAGAAATGTAAATTCAGATTTTATACACAGTGTTTCCAAGTCAGATCTTTTTTTTTAAGACAAGTAGAGGGTGGAATGAATATTAAAATTATAAGTAATGCTGGGGAGGATATTTTTCCAGCCTGTGAACAGTACTCATCTGTTTATCTCTGGGAATCCTAATTGTGTCGTGGCACCAGGACTTCCCGGGACTGTGATAACACAGGGGTTTATCGACCATGAACAGTAAACACAAATAGGCTGGATGCCAGATGCATTCTGCACGAGCAAACGCATAGGTACGGAGGGGCGAACGATCCGGAGACCTCCAAGTTACCCTGGTAACCCTGACCGCCCGTCCCCTTCCTCAGCTGTGGCTGCTGTGCCCCCCACCAACCCCATCCGAACGGTTGGCCCTGGTCCCCTTCCAGATCGTGCCTGCTTACAGGTCCAACACACGCGTGGCCCCCATCAGCACAGAGGCATCAGCGGGATCACAGCTGTTGCTTCACAGTTTCATAACAGCGGCACGCCCAGGCATACCAAACAGATCCAAAACATAGCGACGGGGGGCGAGGCATGCCGAATCCACCAAAAGCACGGCCAGTCTCCAGCATGTGACATTCCGCATAACCCATCCAGCATGCCGGCTCTGGCACACAGGCCTCTGGGAATTTTCCCTCGTCCAACCTTGTTTTACCTTCACATTTTTGATGTAAGATGCATAACTTTTATTGGAGGGTGTGGTTTTAAGGGAGAATGGTGGTGACAAACCGCAACTCCACCTAGAGAGAGGGTCTGGCTGTCACTGAGTGTGCTCAAAACGGCATGTGGGGTGAGTCTCCTGGCAACACCCACACACCGCTCAGCATGCCACCAAAGTCTGGGAGCGTCATTGCAGCTGAGACAGAAAGCTATCATCTCTGGCACAGCCAGGCACAGCCAGGCACAGCCAGGACCCCCCAGAATTATCAGACTCTGTCTGTCACTCGTCTTCACGGAGCGGCTGGACGTAACACCTCTCTCATTTCTCTCTCCTGCCGAAACACTCGTATGGTGCGCTACGCCGTGTTCTGTATAATGGCAGAGACAGTTGCACACAGATACCAACAGGCCTCGTATCGCCTCTGTGTGACTCACTGAATTCGTGACTCACTCCACCGAGGTGTAACTTCTCCACAACTCCGGGGTCAAACGCTTTTTTTTGTTCCCGAGGGGGGACTTCACTCAATGGCGAACGCGCTTTGAAACGGGCAGAAATGCGAGCGGTCACTCCCAACGGGTTGAGAGAGCGCGCGTTACATTGTCTTCATTCCGCTGAGAGTTTAAATTAATTTAACAGTCAAAAAAGGGGGGAGCCGTTGTCATTAATGTTCATGTGCACTGTGGGAAATATTTTAAAGTTGTAGTCAAAAGCCAATGGTTTTAATTAAGCTGATGCAGAATTAGACCGTGGCCATAAAATAGAACCATATTTCATATTTCATGCATCAAGCATCCTCTTCAGTATGGAAGACTCTAATGGCCTCATTTACGTATATAAATAGATAACAGATCAATAAAACATGTAATAAATCCAGACATAATTTCTCGCTCTACATGCCTGCAGACACACAAAGCCACAGTGCCAATGCTGTGAAGTTATATTATCCAAGGTAGATGACAAAGGTCTGCAGCATAGATTCATCCTGGCAGCTAGTAAAGGTCAATTTGAAAAAGCTGTTGCTAAGACCCCTGTGGTCATTAAACAATGACACAGACTGTCACTCAGTATGCGCCTTTTCATCCCTCAGTATTCCTCCCAACCAAATTTGGTAAAACTTGAAATGACCGTCAATGAAATGATTTGTAATGTGCTTATTACCTTCTTGTGCACACTAACAATGAGTGGTAAAGCTGTTTCCTTTTAAAAAATATGAAGAAATATGACCCAAGTAAGACCCAGTCCCCTCCGTGTGGGGAAAAGAACAGAACAGAAGTGTACTGCCTTTGCTAGGCAATAAGAACAGAATAGAACTTTATTGCCTTTACTCAGAAATTGTCATGCGTTTTGTGCCTCTCAACAATTTCACTCCACAAACAAACAAAATACCTTTAAAAATTACACAGGAAGATGTGTGCGCTCTTCGTGCTGTCTGGTCAGTAAGGTTGCTGTGTTGCAGTAGATGCACTGATGGAGGTTATTTTCAGTGTGTCTCAGGGCTTAGCCTTTGTGTAAACCCAGTCTCCTGCCGCTCTGCTGTCATTGGTCCAAACACGCCCTCGGGCTCTGGGGTGCCTAGCTCTCGCAGTGGTCCTCTGGAAGAGGTTTGGCAGGTGCTGAATACCCACGAGCCTCTGGGCCACTGTTCTCAGCACCTCTGGTCCAGATCCAGCTGGGCGGCCGGTCAAACGGGCCGACCGGCACTGCCGAGGCGCTTCCCTACTGGACCGGTTCCTTCAGGGCGCCACACGGCCGCACCAGCCTCCCGGCGAGCTGGCAGGAAGTACAAAGTAGGACAGCTGCTGGTGTGGCACACGAGAGGCAGGGAGTCATCACTCACGCTCCTGTCTGGGAGTGGGGCCCTGTAGACTCTCCATCCCTTAGCGGGTCTTCTGCTCCCCCCACAGGGGCTCCAGCACCCGCTCTCTGTCTGAAACCACCTTGTAGGCAGGCGTATGGTGCAGCCTCTCCCTATAGGTTTTTCTCTGATATGGGTTTGTCTCGAGCTCCTGTCCCCTTGGGTGCAATTACAGCTGTGCAGGTAAGTAAAAATGAAAGGGCAGTAGGACTGGAATGGACCATTAGTTTCTCCTGAACATAGAGTCTTACACACACACAAACACACACACACACACTCACATGTATACACATACACACACACACACAGGTAACACAAGAGAAGTGCAGGAGATGATCTGCCTTGGGTGCGAGTGTGAGAGAGGAGTGTTTCAGAGGACTGGTTTGTCATATGTCACCACTGATAGGCTGTGAGATACACCTCCCCCAGCATAGTCTTTTTGGCCATAAGCAGTGTACAAAAGTGGGCTCTTAAGATGAAGTGCACACTCCCAGGCATGTGACACCTCATTTCCCCAGAAATAGGAAATCTGTCATTCCTATGCAACATTTGGCTAAAATTTGAATATGAGATCTGGGAGATAAGGTTACAACAATGGTCCCAGCAATGGCCTTTTCATGATTGACACTTGAGCTGCTGACCCTCAATGGGTGGATTGTAACTAGGTCTGCATGCCTTAGCAAAACATAATATAACAAAATTTAACCGATTAGTGCATTGAATGAATAAGTCACTGAGTACAGGAACATAAATGGGAAAGTCATGGGTCAATATGAGAGTACAATACAAATACACGTTTCCTGTTCATACCATATAGCATATTCATTCTTGCCTGAGAAAAATTGCTTCTGAGGATGTTTTTTGCTCTGCTCTTAGTTCTGCATAAATAAATAAATAAATACCTCACATTGATTGTTCCAGCCTCTGGAGTGAAACCCATGAGATCTGTACCACACCCACCTGCACCCCACACTCAAAAAAGAAAAGGAAAATCAATGGACCTACCCATTGAAGAACAGAATTTAAACAGGAAGCGGAATCGTATCGGCACCCTCCATCTTTGTGTGGGATAAACAGGAGCTGTGAGGGTAAACAGTGCCAATAGCAGCTAAATGTCACCCAGACAGGACTGGGTGCAAAACGGCCACCGTGAGCTGCATTCCTCAGGACGGGAGAGACGCGGTTACCGCCCGGCGACAGTGACATATGTCCTGCAGGAGAGAAATCTCCTGCGGTCAATAAGTATTGAATTGTAAATGCGATACTTGGACAGGCAGGCAGGCAGTTCTGAATTACTGCTGTTTTTTTTTCATTTTATTTACTGTAACAAAATTCATTTATGGAATGAGCTTTCTGTTGCGGTCTCAGACAGGTACGCCAGTTTCAGTCTAAGCAACCCTGTGCTTAGTCCCTTCCTTTAAGCAAAAAAAATACATTTTTCATCGCTGATGTAACAAGTTTTAAAGTTAGCTAAAAATAAAATGAAAAGAATGCTTAAACACAAAAAATTAGTTGAAGATTTATGCATTCTTTCAAAGAGCTACAGAAATCTGCCATTGATTGTACCCTCTCTCCAAAATTCAGCAAATAACCATCTGAACAGATGGACCATATGTAGAATGTAAGCTCTGTGGGTTGTTCAGCATAAAGATTTGTGCTAGGTAAATAAGAGAAAATACCGTGTATTTGCATGCAGTTTCAGACAGAGTCACTGTGGCCTTTTGTACCTGTCATCTGAAAGGTTAAAGGTTTATCAAATGAAAATTTACAGCAGCAGCTCCAAGATGTGAAATACCAGCGTAGTGTTCTGGTCCAGGCTTACGTTTACGTTAGCTTACGCTTATGTTATTAATTGACGGTGCAAAATCCCAGGGAAGGTCAGCTGAAGGGTTGTTGTATCCTTGCAGTTTGTTTAAAGATTGCTGGGGGGGAGGGGGCCGAACACAGAGGTCATTCGGGATGCGGCTCTTTGACCGCAGTCTTCTGGGCGTGGCTCCCATGGTGCATAGTTTCTTATGTACGCCACGCCTATTTGTGCCACTACCCAGAATTCCCTTTGAGCAGGCAGATGCCACAGCAAAGACAGACCGGGACAGCACCACATATGTTCTGATTTTCACCACTGCTATCTCCTTGTCTCTGTCTCATACGTACACATCACCACAGCCAAACATTCCAAGGGTTCTTCGTCATGCTGAAAGCCAGAGGAGAGCTTGGAAACATTCTGTTCCTCATTCATTCTGTTTCCAAGTTTTAGTCAATTTCCTCATAAGTAGATGCCAGGTGAACACAGGGTTTCAGATATTCATTCCAGTCACCCCTGCTGCCTCTGTTTAACTTAGCTGAAGCTGATTTCCATGTTAAAGGTCAGGATATGTGATGATATAAAAAAAATATTAAAATGAAGGACAGTGAAATGTTTGGAATTAATTTATATACCTTTAAATCCAAATGGTGTTCCTAGCAGCTTAAATCTTTGTTAGAGTCCAGAGTGTTGGGCACATAATTTGGCATTTCACAGATT
This sequence comes from Megalops cyprinoides, assembly GCF_013368585.1. Classification (NCBI taxonomy): domain Eukaryota; kingdom Metazoa; phylum Chordata; class Actinopteri; order Elopiformes; family Megalopidae; genus Megalops; species Megalops cyprinoides. The sequence continues at coordinate 27,042,750 of NC_050589.1, forward strand.
ACTCATCATAAAGGATACAGCAGACGTATACTCAGTCATCAGCACCACTTTCACAATCTATGAAATGCATCTCCCTTCCTCAGTTTTTCTCACATCCATCTGCCTGAGCAGTCTGTGACCAGGAGTGACCCAGAATCAATACCATTTAGCTGGTGTGTATTGTTCCCCCCCACTTCACGATTAAAACAGAGCAATAAAAGGGACCGTGCACTTCAGATTTAATTAAACATGGCCTGCTAATGCTATGTGAACTGCTCCCGAAACTCCCCCCCCCATTACTGCAGCCTTCATGATGGAGCGCCTACCTTATAAATAATGTCCTGGCTGTTGGGAAAGCCTGTGAAATCCATTAAGGGAGGGAGTATCCAGGCTGCGCATGTGTCTGTGTGGGACAGATGCGGAACTCAACCTTGATGGCACAGAGGCTGGAGGAAACAGCCTTGAAGTACTGCGCGCGGATCAACCCCTTCCCTCGCCAGAAGAACTTTCCCATTTCAAATTCCCTGGACATGGGTGCAATCCAGGGCCTCCAGCTGCTAAGCCAAGACAAGCCAGCTAGCAGGATGATACACACTCACGCTCAGCCTGGGGTGAGAGGACTCATTCGATTTAGGCCAAGTCTAAAGGGGCTTTCCCATCAGGTGAATGTGGGATTTAGAGAATTACACAGAGTCTTGCGCACAAACAAATATGTGGGTGATTCATCATTTTGACACGGAAATATGAGCACTCACAAGCTGCTGGGTTTAAGCTCACTCCACAGCTCTCTCTCTCTCTCTCTCTCTCTCTCTGTGCTTTGTCTGCCTACAGCTTCAGTCCATTTGTTTGCCAGTCCATAATCACCTAATGCACCATCCAAGGTTCTCCATCTGTTACAGTGCTGGGCCAGTGCACCACCCATAAAAACCAGGAAGAGGCTAATATAGAAAAAGAAACTTTTCTTTTGTTTCCTTTCCCCTCACCAGAGCCCAACCCTCAACCTATTACTATTACTGGTATATGTATATACTGGTATATACTGGCACCAGTAATATGGAAAACTATTAAAGAGCCTCTCAATACACACACATGTAAATAAACACAATTCCCACTCAATAAACATACTAACCATTCATTCAATGTACAAACATATTGCTGACCACACCTTTAAAGTCTGATGCAGTTTGTGATGGGGAGGGGTTCATCCTACAGACCAATGGAAAGACGTTCATGTCTGTAGTTTTTATCTGGCTGCTAATTCAATTAAGAATGCTGGGTTTTCTGTGACAGGAATTTACCTTGTTTGATTGTCTGAGACAATGTCTTATTTAACTATACCTTGAATAGAATATAGAACTATACCTTGAATTGCCATGCCAAAAACCCTAATCAGTAATAAAGGATCTACACTTGTTTTTAAAGCAATGCATTCGGGCTGCTGTAGAGCAGGGGTAATCTGGTCCTGGAATGCTGCGGTGTGCTGGTATTTATTGCAACCAAGCTCGTAGTTGCATGACTGGATCAGTTTATTATTGTGATAAATTGATGCAGGTAGCTCAGTCTGAATGGTGAAATTCCTGACCTTGCAGACACGGTCGCATGCATTAATTAAGCAGAATAATGAATCCAATTATGTAATTAATGAGCTCAGATAGAACAAAAAACCAGAAAAAATCCTGCAATATATCATGTCTGCTACAGAAAGATTCCATCACCATTATCCTGTATGTCATGAGCAGAGGCATTGCTAGGATTGTGAAACATTGGGGGCTTAGCCCAGCCCAGAAATCTTTTGATTTTCACCAGATAATTGCACCATTTTCAAGTTATTTCAGCGTAAAATGAATATAAGATGTGAGACACTGTGCTCTACCAAAAGGTTCTGGTCAGGTGCGTAGGCTGGCTTTCACAACATGAAATAAAAATAAACAAAATGAATGTAATCTGAGTTCTCATTCAGTTTCGTTATTAGTTAGCTGAAGAGTCCTCTTCTTCACCACCCTGAGCTTGTAGATGAGGCAGTGGCACTCTCACATCCTTACCTATCTGCTGCTACAGGAACAGGAGATAACTCTTCCTCCACCTCCTCTAGCCTCACCTGCACCTCGTTGCCTTCATCCTTTGTCTTTTGAAAAAGCTTCTTATATCCATAGCCTTCAAGTCTTGCCTTAGTGAATTAGCCAGCTAGCTACCACCAGATGCCAACAATGACAAGCCCTGTAACCGATGCGCTCTCTCTCTCTCTTTTTCTCTCTCGTGCTCACACAAAATGCGCACATGCCAAGTAGTGTGAAGTAGATCTGCTGCTTGAATGACAGAGGACCCAAAACGTACTTGAGTTTTTGATCAACGACATCATATTATTTTCAAGGGCTTTAATGCATGATCGGAATGACAGATGAATAGATCCGGGGCTATTTTTTTAGTATGCTTATTTTTGTTAAAAAAAAAACAAACATTTTTTTGAGATCCGGGGCTATTCATAAAACATGGCCTAACGACACCACTGGTCATGAGTTCAACATCTGGACCTTCATAGCTGGCATGAGGTTGCAGTTGTCTGCACAAGACAGCCAATGTCTCTCACAAAGGCAGTGTTCAACATGAGCCGAGCTCTTTGGAGATCAAACAAGGCAAAACACTTACGGGTACAAATTCTTCATTTACGAATTAAACTTACCACAGAATCAGGAAGAGATGATGGATCATGTTGTTGGGCAGAGGTTTACGATGTGATCATATTCAAATTAATGAGGGAAATGTACATGTATAATGTTTTTTTTTAAATATATTGAGCTCCTAGGGTTTACAAATAAATGTCAAAAAGCTTTTTGTCATTTGTGCTTTAATTTAAATTCTGACAATGGTAACCATGTTTTTGTAATATATATATATATATATATATATATATATATATATATATATATATATATATATATAAATTATAATATAATATAATATAATATAATATGATATAATATAATATATGTATGTTTCAGCATGGTATTGTGGTGTAATAATGTCATCTTGAGTAAGTGACCTGGCTTTGCTTTGGACCATCCAAATGTACTAAACTGCATTGGACTGAAATGCCTTCATCCAGTTATTTCTTTGCCCGACAACCACACTAGATTGAACAATTGAGTTTCCTGTCTTGCAGCGGGGAACACTGCCTCCAGCAATTTACAGTGCAGTGGAGCTATTCTCCTCGGTATTAACAAGGCGACGTTCGCCTTAAAATGCAACGGTCCACGAGAAACTAACCCCACACGACAATCTGAAGCTGAACGCATGGTACCAAACTCGAAAGCCTGATATTTAATCCTGGAAACGGCATTCTTCAGCAATATTTTTTGGAGCATTTCCATCTTATAATTAGCCCCTGGGGCAGAGGTTCCACAGGCTTCTCGGATTGAGCGTGTAACAGTAGCTGGGTATGTGAAGGCTAAACTGTTGTGACCGAGTAAAAAGGATGACGGATATTTCCTCTTCTGCTTGATTTAGCTTGCTTGTTTTGTGCCAGCGGATCTCGGCCAGGCACAAGGCCTTAGCAGTTCGCCTACCTCCCCTGCCTGTGCCGGCCACCATCCATGTCCCTCCCCCTGATATCTTCAGGGAGGGAGGCAGCTCCTGGAGTCTGTGGAGTTTTTTTCAGACATTTTAGCTGTCAGAGACCAGGTGTGCTCACAGCTCAGGCAAGGCGCCTAGCAGAGATAAATCTAGACAGGAAATGCTTCTGTAGATCCCCAGAGGAAGTGATGCGAGAGGAGCTTTTTTATTCTGGTGTTGCTGTTATTTTCATTACATCAGCACCCACAGCTCTGCAAGGTGCAGAGACATTAGCTAGCCAGCCGAGGGCTCGCACACAGTTGGTAATGAGTTCATCCTATGGTGCTTTGTTTTTTATGTGAGACATTTTATGGAGCTTTGAGTGAGACGTGAGGGAAGTCGAAATGGGAAGACAAAAGTAAGCATCCAAAGAAGTGAGACAGAATGATTATTCACAAAGTGAGAGACACTGGAACCAGAGTCAAATTCCTTGCATTTGTAGAAGCATCCTTTGCCAATAAAGTCTGATTCTGATTCTAAATATCAGAAGTCAGTACAAACAGCTGGAAACCTTTCAATGACAACCATATATAATCCATAAAATGACAGTGTATATGTAAATTTTCATTGTGCTCTTTTTAAATAATGCAGTATTCTTCAAACGTTCATTGCAGTTGCAAATTTTCTCTTCAACCATTCATTGCAGCTGCATTTTTTCAGATACAGAGTGTCAAAAATGTTATTCAGAATATGGTGATGCGGTTTGTGATGGATGGAATGGCTTGTGGTAGTATACTATGTGGACCTGAACAAGACATGAAGCCACTATTAATAATGTATGATTCACAAATCACAGCCATGTTAGCGACCCGAATGCTAGTGCTGCGTGTTCTCTATACCTGGCTTCCTGCTGGGCGGTTCTTCTTCCTGACGCAGGTTGAATGAGAGATTGCGGTGTGAACCCTCCCCTCCCAACACCAATTCTATTCATAGGAGCTTTATCAGCTGGAGATCTACATCTTACTGATAAAATTTCCCACTTAAGATTCCTAGTGATACATCTAACTTCTCATTAGCTAGGGAGAAAAATGAAAACCCAAAAAATTGGGTTAATTGGTAGTAGAAGTCAACCATGATATATATTTTGGTTCTGTTGATAGTGATTTCTGGTGCTAACATTTATATGCACATATTTTTATTACATTATCTGAATAATACATTTCTCAATTATGTAATGTTTATGTCAGACCATTTCAAAAGACAGCATTATGGAGAACTGTATCAGAAACTGCTACATATTTCTTAAAAAGGAAATCTCTAAAGGCATTATATCAATGGTGGGGTGCGTTTTACTACTTAAACAGTTATGATCTTAATCTTCAGCAGAACCTGCAGTACTGTAAGTCCCGAACCCAGCTCCTTCTAAATGGCGAAATGGTCCTCCGACTGTAGACGCGTCCCCTTTAAATTGCCCACGCTGTAGAAAGGTAAGGAGTGGTACAGTGCGAAGGCAGTCGCACTCGTCAGCTACATGTAGTCTCTTTGTATGCAGAGCAATGCCCGACTGCAGACTTGACTGTAAGCTTTAACTACAAGTGGTATGGCAATTTAGGAGAAAAAAATCAGCGCGGAGAAAACTGCCTATTTTGACAGCAAATCCCAAACATACGCTTCACCGTTCCTTTTATTTACTGACGGAAACCAAGTAAGGGCATGGAGAAGCCTGCATCCAAAATATAATTTATTTTTCAATGGGGAGACTGAAACAGGAGATGTGCATCTTGCAGCCTAAGAAAGGGTGATTTCTTTCTTTATGCATGTCATTTTTGTTCATCCAATGCGTAAAGAACCAAACGCAGTTCTAATGCTTTGATTGCCAATAGATACTGTATGCATGGATACTGTAGATTGCGAACCACCCTGTACACAGCAAAATAGCCATGGCTTGAGCATGTCACTGAAGACGCCTATGGTTTTCTCACCATGCTAGGTCAGCTAATCGCACCTGCAACGCTTGTATTAAGGGAAATCAAATCAGTGCACGAGAATAATGAGGCATGGTTGTGACTGGTGGGTTTTGCCTGCGGTGCATGAACTTGGCTGCGGAAATGGGCTCTGTCATCACCAAAACGCATTGGTGGCCATTGCGAATACATTAGAGGGGCGCGTTGGTACCTGAAACTTGGCAGTTTACAAATACATTTCCAATTTTATTACGCTTTTCGGATTCTGCAGTGAGTTTTGGCTTATTCGATCAATTAAATCCAATAATGGGTTAAACAGACGGGAAAACGGCTTCCTTACTGTTTCGTAGCCACCTTGTTAGCCTCTACAATGTCTAAAGAAGTCCACTTGCTTTAATTTCAGATTTTAAATGCAATCTCATACAAAAATACAATAAGCATCGCCTCCCCGCAACATCCCTTCCTTATTTTTTTGCAGATATCAGAGTACAGTCAGGACTACCTCTGCTGCTGTTTGTTGCAGACAACGTCATATCTCCTAAGGACACTGGGGGCGTCAGATTTTGCTGATCTTAGCATCTTTGGACCATTTTAGGGGAAGGTTTATGAAAAAAAGATAACGCGTGTGCATCCACCTTGTCCTATATCCCGATTGTTGAATCCGTTCTTCGCCCGAGTGGCAAACCTATTGTTGAAGCCGGGGGGCAAGGAGGGTGGAGGCACGGAGTCACCGCATCCCTCACAGACTCTTCCCCTCTCAACACGGCAGTTGCGGGGGAGCTAATGGTTGCTGCATAGCAGTACCTGCAATGAATGACTGTCAGGGGGCGAATGCTGTATGGACCGCGGGATCTGAGACTGATATCCATGCCTCTGGAGTTTTACCGTCGGTGCTGATGTTTTTCTGAGAAAGAGTGGATATCCCTGGGGGGCTGCAACCATCACCACGGGCTTTAGGTAAAGGTGACACGCTGTTATCAGGTAAGATGTCGTTCTTACTCATACTTACCCTTTAGATTTTAGAATTAGTCTGAAGTTACACATGAAGAGTTAAGTCTACTTGCCGCCAGAGAAACGATTTTATGTTTTAATCGTTCTTTTTTCGCTGAAATTTGTTCTTAGAGGCTGTTGACTTCACTGCGGAAGCTACATGGGATTAGCGGCTAATTAGTTTCATATTATGTACCAAATTAGATATGGATTATTATATTTACATACATTTATAGCGAGGACCTTTGTTTAGAAAATGTATGTATTTGATGATTTAAAGTTTAAAGGTAGGATACAAATATATATAATCAATGTCTAGGATATAAAACATAGTTAATGAACTGCTAGCACTGGATGATTTTCATAAATGGAAAATAACAACAACATATTGACAACTATCAGATGATAATGTCCCATCGTATATGGTGCTCACATATAGATTTAAAGTTGTCTTCAGTGATGCCACAAAAATCTATTACATTGTAGTTTAATATTTTATATGAGGCTGCATAATATTTTAATAGCCATTTGACTGCAGCCATTTGGATAAACCCTGATATTTCAACCTTTCCATACAGTCCACCAATGATAAGATATATAAATAAATACAATTTGTAAGAATGCTAGCACATTTGAGTCATGCATTATATGGCACCAAGAACTCAATGCTTGAAAGCATTCTGCAAGTATGTTGTGGTGAGAAAATATATGGCTGTGATCTGTTATATGTGGATAGACATTACGTGTGGTCTGTTCATGTGATATTAGTGCACTGTACATATAATTATATTTATTGTGCATGATATCACCCAAAGAGATTTGGTGTAGTTTTGTGTAAATTCATATTCTCAAATCAGAAGATCGAAGCAGACACATTGCTGTATACATGCCTGTCATAGTACAGACATGTGTTGTTTATGTGGTTTAATTTTGTAGCACAGTGCTGTCAGCTGTGAGTATACACATGTGCATATACAATATACATGCATGTCTGTCCTTCATGACTCCCCATTGTTGAATATTTTACATTATGATTATGAACTTAACAATATTTTCAAGTATTTAAAAAACACATATTGGTATCATGCATTCATTTTCCATCCTATTATGGACCCTTATAGAATAGCACTATTGGTGAAATTAGACCTCTGGCTTCCTCTGACTCAAAACTGCATTGCAGACTGCATCATGCATAGAGGGAGGACTAAATGGTGGGGATTTAACATTCTTTCTCGATGTAAAAAATAGAGGTGGAGTGATGCATATGAAATATATTAATGAATCCTCAACAGTATTCAATATTGTTATTTCTCTGTGTCCTTCAGCTGGACGCAGGTGTTATCCTGTGGTCTCCAGCGGGTTGCTGAGTGGACCCCCCCCCCACGCCCTCCTCCCCCTGCCTGAGGTCCTGGCTTCCTTCTCCGAGGCTGCAGCACCACGCTTTGGCTGAAAAGTGCAGGCCTCACCCCCCTCCAGAATGACGGTGGCCACCGGGGACCCAGCGGACGAAGCCGCCGCGCACCCCGGCCAGCCCCAGGACACCTATGACCCCGAGGCCGACCATGAGTGCTGCGAGAGGGTGGTCATCAACATCTCGGGCCTGCGCTTCGAGACACAGCTCAAGACCCTGTCCCAGTTCCCCGAGACCTTGCTCGGAGACCCCAAAAAGAGAATGCGCTACTTCGACCCCCTGAGGAACGAGTATTTCTTTGACCGGAACCGCCCCAGCTTTGACGCCATCCTCTACTACTACCAGTCGGGCGGAAGGCTGCGCCGGCCAGTCAACGTGACTTTGGACATTTTCTCAGAGGAGATACGCTTCTATGAGCTGGGCGAAGAAGCCATTGAAATATTTCGAGAGGACGAGGGTTTCATCAAAGAGGAGGAGAGGCCACTGCCTGAGAATGAGTTTCAGAGGCAGGTCTGGCTACTCTTTGAGTACCCCGAAAGCTCTGGGCCAGCCAGGATTATTGCCATTATATCAGTGATGGTAATTCTCATCTCCATCGTCAGCTTCTGCCTGGAGACCCTGCCTGTCTTCCGCAACGACGAGGAAGATTTGAACAAGGTCTACCAACCCTACTCCAACACCACCTCCAGCTACCAGTCCACCTACTTCACCGACCCCTTTTTCATCCTGGAGACGCTGTGCATCATCTGGTTCTCCTTTGAGTTCCTGGTGCGTTTCTTTGCATGCCCCAGCAAAGCTGGCTTCTTTGTCAATATCATGAATATTATTGACATTGTGGCTATCATCCCTTACTTCATTACCCTGGGTACTGAGCTAGCAGAGAAAGCAGAGGACGGTCAGCAAGGGCAACAGGCAATGTCCCTGGCCATTCTGAGGGTCATCCGCTTGGTGCGGGTCTTCCGAATTTTCAAGCTCTCCAGGCACTCCAAAGGGCTGCAGATCCTGGGCCAGACCCTGAAGGCCAGCATGAGGGAGCTCGGGCTACTCATCTTCTTCCTCTTCATCGGTGTCATCCTCTTCTCCAGTGCTGTCTACTTTGCCGAGGCAGACGAGGCGGAATCCCAGTTCTTCAGCATCCCCGACGCCTTCTGGTGGGCCGTGGTCTCCATGACAACAGTCGGCTACGGAGACATGGTCCCCACCACCATCGGGGGTAAGATCGTGGGGTCACTCTGCGCCATCGCGGGCGTGCTGACCATCGCCTTACCCGTGCCTGTCATCGTGTCCAACTTCAACTACTTCTACCACCGCGAGACGGAGGGCGAGGAGCAGGCCCAGTACCTGCAGGTCACCAGCGTCCCCAAGATGGATTCCACTGAGGACCTAAAGAAGAGCCGGAGCGGCTCCACCATGAGCAAGTCGGACTACATGGAGATCCAGGAGGCGGTGAACAACAGCAATGAGGACTTCCGGGAGGAGAACCTCAAGACGGCCAACTGCACACTGGCCAACACTAACTATGTCAACATCACCAAGATGCTCACGGATGTATAGCTGCCTGGGATAACCACGCCAGGGGTGGGGAACTGGGACGGGAGGACTGGGATTAGCCTCCCTGTTTAGGATGGCTTGGCACCCCCAAGCAAATGGATCCAGGAGGAGATCCATAAAGCTCTGCTGGGAGCAAAAGATTAGCAGAGAGAGGACCCCGCTGCCCCCAACCCGCCCCTCAACTCCCCCCGGACCTCCCCACCCTTTCCCTTATCCCTCCCCTGTCTCATCTGCTGGATAATTCCGCATCCTTGTTTTGGTGTCTGCATGGAGTTAGTCTTATCGGTGTGACTGTTTTAATAGTTGATGTCCTGCTCGCGACAGTAGCCAAACAGTAGCCAAACCAATAGAAGTTTTTTAAAAAAAAAACAAAAACAGAACGTAGCATAGAGGGAATCTGACTCCTGCATCCCCCTGCACCACCCCACAAATCACACCCGAGCTTTCCTGCCCAGCGACCTTTTCCTGTCTGCCACCGCCCTTGAGAAGCTAGCTGTGTTTCTGTGCACCTCCAAAGATTTGTCTGCTTCATGCTTCATCCCTCTTAAAGCCTCCGAGTGTGCAAACAAACACGCTAGGCTGACACCTTCGAATGGAGCGACAGAGAGGAAGTGTGTCCTCTCCGGGCCGCCGTATCTACGCCCCCCCCCCCCCCCCCCCCCGCGACAGACAGCGGCACTTTCGGATACCTGACGACCGTCACACCCCTGTGTTACATAAGGGGCACTTATTGACACCCGTGAGCAAGGCATCCCGCTGGGGTGAAACACACAGGATTCACAACAGACATCAGAGTCCAGTCTAAAAAAACATAACGGATCGTGTGGTTCTGCCTTTTTTTCTTTTTTTTCTGCCATGTGTCTTTAAGAATTCGTTGTCTGAGGAGGGATGGATGAGCGAGATGCAAGCCTCTCTCCGGTCTTCGCCTGCTCCGGGCTCGCTGCGAAGAGAGGGGGGCCTTGAAAGGCGAGCGAATGTCTCTTAGCGGCTTATTTATTTATTTCTGTTTATTTATTTATTGCGTGTGGCTGGACTTCATCTGAATGTGCATTCCAGCCTTGCATGGAACTTCGGTTTTGTAACCAAGGCAAGCTACATCACCCTCCCCCGTTCCCCTGCATTATGTCAGACACAAATCTGTGTGGGGAGGGATGGGAAGGAGGGAGGGGGGAAGACTTAAAAAAAAAAACGATGCTAAGCTTGCAGTGGGGGGTGTTTCCTGCCCCTCTGTCATCTCTTCTCCCTCCGTTCACTCGCAGCCCCACCCCTCTCCACTGCACCTTCTCCAGTAGGCATTGTCTTCCTGTCATCCGCACGGCATTCCATATTTATAGGTACTATATCGCCGGAGCCTGCTGTTTGTACCAATGCAGCGGTCTCATAGCCACAGAGAAGGGGAGAGAGTGTGGGCTGTATTGACATTTAACTGTGACATTGCAGCTTAATGAAGCAAATAGCTAGCTCACTTTTCAGGTCACCAAAGATGAATTCACTGCCGCCTGATGTGCATTTTGAGCATTCCGATTCCAGTTCCGACTCATTCATTAATCCCATTAAGTTGTTTTGTATCCATGTTCCATTTTTTCGGTACCCTTTTTTTTCCTCAAATGCTGGAGATACTTTGGTGGAACCTGTATAAAAAAATGATGCTTCCTCTAAACTGCTTTTTAACAAATAGGAGCTATTCTACTATTGTAGTGTTGCATGTCCTATAAACATACTTTGTAGCATGCATTTCAGTATGGATACTACTTAAAAGCAAAAATAGTAATAACTATTCATATTTACCAATATTGATATATATATCTATATTTTTTTCTCCATGAGATATTAATGCTATGTGCAATATATAAAAGATGAGTGTCTTTTTTAAAGTTGTGAGATTTTTTTTTTTCAACCATTTAATTTGACCTTTTTTCTGTTTGTTTCGAGCACTAGTGCTAGAGACCAGTTTCAGGATTAGTCCACGGGAAGGTTGCTCATTTTTCTGTCGGGTGGCAGGAGGCATGAGTACCAAGCACATGTGCAGGGTGTGGCATAATTGCAGTGTATTGATAGCGGCCGAATGCTGAGCGCCAGTGATCTGGAATGAGAGGCACGAGCAGCTGGTCAGAGCGCCACCGTGACGTGGACGACCCCGCCTGTAGACGCCACTGTTCCTGATAATTATAGACTTTAGATGACCCTCTGGAATACTCAGTTCCTCATTCTTACTCAACAAAAACCTGTGAGGACTGAGCAGAAGCTTCTGTCTGTGGGCACCCCTTGGGGATGCAGAGCCCAGCTATGCTAAACTGTGGTTTTATTTAAAGAACTGTAGAATAACAGAAAATGAGCAGTGCGCATTATGGTCTGTGCAGGCTACACAAAGCAGTGATTGTATCATAAATTTTGCAGGGAGGCGTTAATGATGAATGTTATACTGAAGTGCAAGGGGTAAGGTTGTGACGCGGTTTATTTTAATTTTCTCATTTATTGTAAGATTAATTTGCACCAGTAGTCTGTGTTTTTTTGTTTTCTAGTGAATGGTAACGCGGTTACACCTTGCAATATATTTACCTATGCAACACTACCACTCCACTATCCACCTACTCCACTATAGCACCTGCTATATCGATGTGGCAAGGGTTCAAAACAGCCTGCGCACTCTGGAGTTTAAGTCTGTTCAGCCAGGTTAGGTTGTCTCCAGTTGTCTTTGGCTTTGGCTGACCGGTAGCTCCCATTGATAAAATCCTGTTTTTTTGCTGCTAATATTTGAAACGTGGGAGTGCTCTCAGCACCTGCAAATGCATCTGCCCTCTGCTCACTCCTTGTGCATCCGTGCTCGGCGTCAAGCGGTGAAGCCTCTTTATGAATGCCACTCATTAGATTGGAGTTTATGCCCCTGGTTCTAGGGAACCATCTGAGCATGCACTTAAGACTATTGCAGCTACTGAAAAGTGGCCTGCTGGCTCTCAGGACTTGGAGAGGGGGTTGGGGTGGGGGGGGGGTGGGGGGTGGACATTCTACTCTCCTGCCAAAATGCACTTATCTGTCACGTGTCTACTCTTGGCTTTAGGTAAATCAGATTTGTTATTAAAACAGATCAGAAATAGAGTCAATGAGACTGAAATTTTGCTCAGTAGCAAAAAAATGTCATCAATCGCATTCAAAAAAAGAAGGGTAAGGAGGTGGGTGTCTGTTTCTTTATGTGCTTGTTGAAAAATGGCAACCTTCTTGTGTGACTTGAGTTCATTCCTAAATAGCTTTATGGTCCATTGATACTGCTTGGAGATATAGAGTTAGGAAGGCTTTTTTGTGTTTGCCAATGTCTTGTCTCTGAGCTAGTACTGAGAGGAAACGAGGACTGCCTGGACATTTCCCCGTGGATCTGATTGGCAGGGCATCCACTCAGTAGCTTTCCATACACTACCATCCTGACCCCCCACCTCCCCACCCCCTGACACCTCATCCAACAAACCCATCTTTGCAGTGCATTGTCTGTGCGCAGCACACAGGTGCCCAAGTGTGTGTATTTATGTGTGTGAGTGTTTGTGTGTGAGAGAGAGAATGACTGTGCATTTTTTGTCTGTGATGTCACAAGTGTGCCTGGGCGGTCACTGGGTTCATGCTCATTTCCAATGGAGACCCTCTCCAATGACCAACAGAAAACCTTGATCCAGGCTCTAAAAAATGGACGATCAACACCTGCCCCCACCACCCACCAACCTTGCACCACTCGGTAATTCTTGAAAAGCTTCTCTGACTGGACTTTCACTGATGGCTTTTTGGATTTCAAATCATTGAGTTTGTGGACTGAAGGCCCCTGCTGGATCTATATCAAGAGTTACAGTCACCTAGTTATAGTCCACGTGTGCATATTTACAACATATATATATATATACACATATATAGATGGACTGAAAAAAAGGAAACAAGTGTGTCTATGTGTGAGTGCATATACGTTCAGGTAAACATACAGACACACTCACACACCAAGCTTTTACTGTTATATACCAGAGAATACAGCTGCTTTCATTGATGTCTTTAATGCAAGGTTTAGCTTTGAAATACCTTCTATCATGTACAGTGACTCGCAGGTAGCAGGAAAATGTTGTTGTCTCCTAATAATCCAAAACTAGTAAAAAGTATTATAGCACTACTATTAGGTTTATGCGTACTCAAAGCACAAAAAAGAGGAAGCCCTTACAAACTAAATCATCGCAGGTGCTTTGCCTATTAGTGTCGTCTTTGCCAGAGACCTTCGCCTGACTTTGTCGTTATTTAACCATGTCTTCGTCTTGGCGAGAGTGGGGCGAGAATCTTTGAATGTTCCTCCCATGTTCCTTGTTGTCACGGGCCTGCCATGAACATTCCAGCGCTTGAGACTTGGAGGGCCGTCCACGAGCGACCATGCCCACTCGCACACACACATGCGCGTGCACCGTACACACATGTACAGAGGCGCGAGTGAGGAGTTGTGAACGACACTGTGCCCAGCCAGCCCCACCCCCCCCCCCGATCGGGTGGTATGAATGATGCAAGCTGCGGGCTGGTGAGGGCGGGGCCTCGTAAAAGGCAGTGGGCGGGGCCTTTTGTTCCAAGGAGACAGTATTGATTTGCGGCCCCCTTTTGGAGACCAGTTCACCATGCCTCTTTCCCCCCCCCCCCCCCACCCCCACCCCTCGCCACAGAGGCCCTTCCCAGATTGACAGGCAGCCCTGAGATGCCTCTAACTGATGTCAGTAAAGGCAAGAGGAGACTTTTACTTAGCTGAGCTAACACTCTGATCCAAGTGCAGCCTTGTCTGTGTGTGTGTGTTCATATTTGTGTGTCCGTGTGTGCATGTGTGTATGTGTGTGTGTGTGTTTGTGTGTGTGTGTGTGTGTGTCTGTGTGTGTGTGTGTGACATCATGGCCTAACCTGGCTGTGTGTGTGTGTGTGCATGTGTGTGTGTGTGACATCATGGCCTAACCTGGCAGTGGAGCCCAACAAAAGAGCTCCAGTGCCTCACCCATCTTTCATCAAGGTGGCCTGACTTCTAATAACTTCTGTAAAAAAGCTATTTTTTTTTCTAAAAAAAAATGAAAATGAAATGAAATAATAAAAAAAACAACTTGGAAAAAGAACAGATATCAAGAAAAAACCACTGTATGCTGTACATGTATGAACTCTGGATATGAACGTCTGTAATGCACTTTATAAGGACTGCAAGGGAATCCACTGAAAGACAATCTACAGAGAATACAAAAGGACTGCGATTCTAATACATATAACCCTTCCAAATGATCATAACCATCATAAAAGTAATATCTATAAATTATGATAATAATAATAATAATAACAATGATGATGATAACCTGAACCAATTGTCTGGTGTTTCTTTCTGTGTTACTGGAATTTGCCTCTCTGTTGCGGCTGGAAAATACCTGAAAGCTTCTGTTGTGGATGACTCCAGAAGAACTGGGGGTCTTCCAGGAATTATTAAAGAGATTTATTATGACCAGATATTCAACTCCCCATGCTTCACATTGGAATCCCTGCCTCTGCCATTGTTGTGTTCTGAACAGTATGATCAGTGTGAACATTGTGAACACAAAACAACAAAAAAAACATAGCTAGCATAGTAGCACAGACAGCACCGGGACTCCCCGAATTGGGGATGTCCTAGATGGACCACAGAAGGGAGGCAGAAGCCAAATATCTAGTAATAATGGAGAATATCTGTGGTTTTGCTATACTTGTGTGTACTCTTTTGTGTACATTGTGGTGGGTTCTGCCTTTTTTGTTTTACTTGCAAAAGAAATTAACATTGGAATGGAGCTCTGCGTCGGACAGCTGCTTTGTTCGTTTATTACCAGTGAGGGAGGAACTGTAATTGTTCAAACCATGTGACATCGTCAGAAAAGGAAATGCTTAAAACGTTATGGCCATTGTGAACTCAGAGGCACTGAAAACAGGGGAATGTGTCACAGTAAAAAGCAGGGAGTGAGGAGGAAAGCTGAACGCCTCTCAGTGTATTGTGTTCCAGTGTTCTCCTTAAGTGAATAAAATGCACTCTGCGGTTCACTGAGAAAGCAGAGCCATCTATTTATAACTTGTACATTCACGGATTGAGGAGGGTTTGGCATTCCCACGGGAAAACAGCACAGCGCAAATTTCATGTCAACATCGGGGATCTTGCTGAAGTTCCTCCACTCGTCAGGGCCTGGAAAAGAAAGCTTGGTTGTTAGAGTCGTTTCATGTCAACACAGTGATTCCCTCATATTGTTTTCTTCAGCATGCGGTGAATCTGTGCAGGATGTCAGGCGCTCAGGCTCATTGTGATGTCATCGTTTTGTTGGCTGCGATGAAGGCGGAGTTTCCAGGGAAATGGTTGATGAACATTGATCCAGAGATTCCTATTTGATTAAGCTGGTGTAAAGTGGGACTAGTGGAGCACTTTGGCCAATTTTGAGCGGCGAAAACCAGCAGGGAATTGTAGCTCGGGTCCGTATGTGATCTTCCAATGCAGTTAAGACGTGGCACGCTGTCATATTTCAGCTGCAGTGCTGCACTTAGGAGAGCTTGTCTCGTTTTTTAAAAAATTAATGCATTTCTCTCCAGCCTTTTTCCCAAATGAGAGTCTCCAGGGCTGAAAGTGTAGCTTTGAATGCTTCTGCTGCTCACTCTGATATCAGAGAGAAACTGCAATGCTGTTCGGTTTGCTGTATCTTCTTTTTCTCATCAATTCTATGCATTTCCTAATGGAAATATGGGTGTACAGCAGCCATGAGTTTTATTTAAGGAAAATATGTTCACTGCAACATACATGAAATATTTGATCAACTGGGCTACCATGTTTATAGTGGTATTTTCATTATGATTCATCAGATTAACAGTAAATTAGAAATATCAGTGATAATCCCACATATTTACATTGGGTACAATAAACACGTGGGTATTTCCATTTGTTCTGCTATGGAGAGTATCTCTCTGTCTGTTTGCACATGAATGAAAGCAACAATGATTGAGCATATGCACATACCCAATGTTGTAAGTCCTTAGCTGTCTTATTATTAAGCAATACTACTGAAGTACCTTTATGTGATTGTATGACTGGATACAGCTCCATTTTCATATGAATTTTTGAATTTGAATTTTTTTTTATGTCTTTTGAATGTATTTGTATCAGCTGTTGTAATATTTTACTTGTTTGCCCTCAGTTGGAGTGCACTTTTGCTTTGACACCCTATATAAAATCATACACACATGCTAATGCTTTCTACCTGAAAGACCACAATCCATTGCTGTTAGCAACAGTGTGAGGTAACGGCCTCAATATTGATAAATAATGCAAGAGAGTGAGTTAGAAGCCTCAGTGCTAATAGATCACAGGTCAGCAAAATGGGGTGGAGGTCTCACTGTTGATGAATCATTGTTCAGTAGAATTGTTTAAAGGCCTCAACATTGATGAATTGCTAATTTGTTGTCAGTTCATGGTAGAATCGGTTACAGACCTCAGAGTTGCTATCACAGAGGCCTCAGTGTTAATATTACAGTGGATTATGGTAGAGGTGTTAGTGTTGACGAATCATGTTGGTGGTAGAGTTTTTGTGGAAGATACACACATCATTTTGTGGTGGCAACATTTATGTGTTTGAATCATGGTGCAGGCAGTAGTGGAGACATTAATGTTGATAATACTCAGTGCAGATTGTGGTGGAGGCATTAGTGTTGACAATACTCAGTGCTGGTAAAGGTGGAGGCAATAGTATTGATAATACTCAGTGGTTGTAACTGTTGGTAATATTTAGTGCAGGTTGTGGCGGAAGTGTTAGTGTGGATGTATGATGGTGCAGGTTGCATGGGACAGGGGCAGCAGGCAGAGGGGTGTATCTGTGTGTTTGTGTTTCTTAGGCAGGTGCTGGTCTGTGGAGGGAGGGCACATGTATAGTGACTGTTGTTTTTTTTTTTTTAACAGGCCCACTGCTAATTAAGATATGGCCCCCCAGGGGCCGTGCTCTTACCCAACAGTAGTGCCATGGGGATGTCCTCACCAGAGACACAGTTTCTCTACCCCAATTAACCACTCTTATTTATGCATTTATGTATACTTATTTTTATCTCCTTATCTCTGTGCATTGTTTCAGTTTGCACCAATCTGGTCCTAACATAATATGATTCTGATTGGTTGGCATAGGCAAAAAGGGGGTTCATTTGACCACCCCCAACCTCTAGAAACACCCCTTAACACTGTCTATTTAAAATGATTTTGTGCACATTTGCACAATTGCCAGCTGTTTATAGTATGCATTTTCCTGTACAGTGGTGTTTTTCTCACACCCTCTTATTTTCACCGGTCTGTGTTTTTTCTTAGGTGAGCTGCTGATTGCCCCTCTGTGACCCTTGGCATTGTGGGTGTTTGACATTAGTTATTCTGAGATGATTTCCAAGCTGCATTGTCCAAGTAAGGAATTTGCCTTATTTAACCACTGTACTGTGGCTATTAAAGCACACATGCAACCCAAGGACATTATCCAGTTTTTTTAAAAAGAACTTTTGTGATACCAAAAGAACCTGCCTCTATATACAGAGAGAGAATAGAGAGAGAAAATATATTTTGGAAAATATATTTTATGATTTGTATGAACATATTGTAATTGTATTTCCAATATAATGTGGGGTTGAACAACATATTCCTCAGTATATTGCGATATATTTTATTTCTGTATGGGTGTGACTTCCTTAGAGTATTAGTGATTGAATGCCACAAGAAAGGGACTGCACTCCTCAGACAAGAATAAATCAGATTACTCTCTTACTTTAAAAAAAAAAAAATACGAACCATTAAGCAATTAAGATCCCCTTTGGGTTTTGGTAAGAGAGCAGGAGGCATGGGCAATAAAAGCAAGGTCAGCCAATGAGGCGTTGCAAAAGGATCTGCCAATGAGGCATTGTGAAAGGGTCAGCTAAAGAGGCATTCTGAAAGGGTCAGCCAATGAGGCATTGTGAAAGGGTTGCCGGATGCACATGACCCTCGTTTTGCCTATGCTTGTGCAACCGCTTGAATTTGGGTCAGGAGTGCACTGTGGGTATATCTGTTGGGAGGCCTGGCTTCACCCTTTGATTAATATGCAACGTGAAATAGCCCAAATTGGTTGCGAAACTGCTTTGGCTTTGGCAGTCCTGTGCATCAGGGCCTGCTCTTTCATCCCTGGTCCTTTGCCCTCATTTGACAGCATATGGGAAAAGTTTAAGTCCCCCAGGACTGTGAACCCTGGGTAGCTGTGACCGAAACAGTGACGGTGGTTCTGTTGGACAGCAAAGCCTGACGTGGCAGATGATGTTACAGGCTTGAATTTCTGTTTCTGTTACTGTTTGGCAATGACTCATAAAATTGGTTGCTCATTTGAGAGAAGACAGGATAAGTAACTAACACTGAATGGTGGCTGTGAGTTACACAACGTTCTCTGTGTTGGTCAGCACTGTGCCAACAGAACACAGAGCAGGCTGGTCAAAGTCAGAATGACAGAAAGCGATTGGCTGTTCCGCATCCTGTGCTCACTGACACGCTTGTCAGCTCTCACTGGTAGAACCGCTGGCTTGCTCTTCAATTATTAATTAAAACAGCTAATCGTTTCTTCAATAAACAACTGATTAGCTCTTAACATACTGGCAAACCTTGTAAACGAGGAACAGTAAGCTGATTGATTGGTTTCTCCTTCACTCTCTGGTCATCAGAGGCTACTTATGTTTTTTCATGGACTGCACATGTATATCAGTACACTCCAAATGAATTCAATATATTGTGCATGTATTACTGGGTATTACATAGTTCCAAGCACCAAAAATTGCTGTTTCAGTGTTATGTGATATTTAATTTTTTTCAATGGCCTTTATAACTGAAATTTCACTGAACACAAGGGTGGATAGGAAGTAAAGTGTCGTGCACAGCAGACATTAAATAGTGCAGTCATCCATTCAGGTTTTACCTTGAGACAGAGACCCTGACTATCTGTAATCACCTCCAAGCCATTTGAACTTGAAGCTCTAACCAGGTGAAATTTTAGATTACAGTGAAATGTTTTTTTTTTTTTTTTGTAATGCCGCTGGTGATGTTGACTTTGGCTGTAGAAATGGATATGCTATTGATCCCCTTTGCCCACAAGGACGCCTCAGTGCTTGTGCATCAGTTCTGCTGCTATTGATACTTAGTGGGAAATGGTTGTTCTGACTGTCACTCTTCTTATCCTGAAAGAAAACCTAACTGCTGTCCCTTTTCCTGACATGCATGTAAATGATATATGCCCTG
The DNA here is from genome assembly GCF_013368585.1 of Megalops cyprinoides. Lineage (NCBI taxonomy): Eukaryota > Metazoa > Chordata > Actinopteri > Elopiformes > Megalopidae > Megalops > Megalops cyprinoides. The sequence continues at coordinate 27,062,467 of NC_050589.1, forward strand.
CTGTCAATGCACGGCCAAAGTTAAACAGGATAAAAGATTGTATAATAGGACACATGGGGTAGCAGTGTGGTGCAGTGGTAAGGAGCAGCAGTGTGGTGCAGTGGTAAGGAGCAGGGCAGCAGTGTGGTGCAGTGGTAAGGAGCAGGGCAGCAGTGTGGTGCAGTGGTAAGGAGCAGGGCAGCAGTGTGGTGTAGTGGTAAGGAGCAGCAGTGTGGTGTAGTGGTAAGGAGCAGCAGTGTGGTGTAGTGGTAAGGAGCAGCAGTGTGGTGCAGTGGTAAGGAGCAGGGCAGCAGTGTGGTGCAGTGGTAAGGAGCAGCAGTGTGGTGCAGTGGTAAGGAGCAGGGCAGCAGTGTGGTGCAGTGGTAAGGAGCAGCAGTGTGGTGTAGTGGTAAGGAGCAGCAGCGTGGTGCAGTGGTAAGGAGCAGCAGTGTGGTGCAGTGGTAAGGAGCAGGGCAGCAGTGTGGTGCAGTGGTAAGGAGCAGCAGTGTGGTGTAGTGGTAAGGAGCAGGGCAGCAGTGTGGTGCAGTGGTAAGGAGCAGCAGTGTGGTGTAGTGGTAAGGAGCAGCAGTGTGGTGCAGTGGTAAGGAGCAGGGCAGCAGTGTGGTGTAGTGGTAAGGAGCAGCAGTGTGGTGTAGTGGTAAGGAGCAGGGCAGCAGTGTGGTGCAGTGGTAAGGAGCAGCAGTGTGGTGTAGTGGTAAGGAGCAGCAGTGTGGTGCAGTGGTAAGGAGCAGCAGTGTGGTGTAGTGGTAAGGAGCAGCAGTGTGGTGTAGTGGTAAGGAGCAAGGCAGCAGTGTGGTACAGTGGTAAGGAGCCACAGAGTGGCATGGAGGTGAGGAGCTGCAACCCAGAGGTTGCCAGGTTTAACACCTGTTGTACCCTTGGGTAACGTACTGGATGTGGGATAGCTACTAAGTATTGGATATTTACACAAAATCACCTTAATAAATATCCAGCTGTAGAAATGGATAGCATGTCAAGTATATAAGTGATGTGCATTGCTCTTTATATGAGGGTCTGCTAAGCAAATGTAATGTAAAACAAGTAAAAGACTGGAGTCCCCTGTGAACATGCTAACAGACAGCATAACGGTTTCAGAAGATTCAGATGTGTTACATATCAGACCTGGAAAGCAGTTGTTGTTTTTTAAACATCCCTGATGGGCTCATGTGAAGGATTTGGAATTCTCAAAATATTTGACACATTAGCAGCTGTTTGAAGGCAAGGAACACAGTGAACCAAACATCAGAAAATGTCCATTTTCTTGGAAAGGCACAGGGATGACAGCTGAAATATCAGAAATAGGACCATGGAAAAAAGAAACAACCCAGCTGTTAGTTCAGTGCTTGTTTATAATACAGTGCAATACAAAAACAGTACAATACACTAATTCTTTATTGTCATTTAATTCAATATTTTGAATTTAGCTCAACTGAAGAATTCCTTAAGTGTGAAAATTACAAGAAAGCTTTGACTGGCTGGTGTAGCTGTTATGGGTGTTCCATATTTCATTCCTGGTATGATTGTGGCCACATTTCTGTTTGGCTTTTATGCATCAAAGGTGGAGGTTTCTGCAGAAAGCAATGTCTTTGAAATGGGTCCCTTAGGTTGTGTCAGAACAGAGTGCACTACGGAAAAAGGAGAATGGTTTTGAGATCTCCTCCTGTGGCAACAGCAGTGCATTTATGTCCTGTTGACTCAGAGGCATGTATTTTGAGTGTAGCTTTCATGAAATACCTGCCGTATGTCTTCCTAAAAGCCTACAGGATACATTATTGACTGAAATTGTTTTATGTGAAACAACAGTCAGGCAAATAACAGGATGGTACACATAACCTGAAGGCTAAAGGCAGGAGGTTTTGGCTTTTATGAAATAAAAAGCATCTAAAATTGTTTTCTGAAAAAAAAAAGACAGATTCTTTACCGTATTGTTACATTTTAAGAAATGCCGTTATATAATGAACATATTTAATTACGAAGATCTTGAGTAGATTACTTTTGCAGACAGCAGCACAAACCTTCCAAAAATGTATGTAGTTGGACCTGGAGATGAATGTTAAATTCTCTAAATTAAGTCAATAATTATTCAAAAATGAAACTTATTTTGTTTCTCCAAGTTCTTTTCTCCAAAGAACTGTAGTCAAATCTGAAGACTCCCTTCTTTGTATATGTGGTCCACTTCAAATGAATACTCAGCCATTCTAAGTAATAAAATAAAATAAAAAACTGACCACAGGAAAGCATGCAGGTTATCTTTTTTAAGGATGTTCAAATTTTCAGACTTCATTGGCTGAATGAAGACTGCATATGCTTCACAATGTTATGAAAAAGGTAACAAGAAAATGAAAATTACCTTAAAAAAGGCTTTTGTATTACTCATTCTCACATTTAAAAACTGGTTTAGTGGGTAAAACCTTTAAATTCTCATGTGTACTAAGAGAGGATGCATTTTTAGGTCTGTAGTGCTCCCATCTCACCCCTGACTAGCTTTTCTGGCCTACATTTTACTCTTTCAGTGATAACTTTAATGGAAAAGCAACTGAGGCCAGCTTTAATGCGATGTAGCACTAATTTGAGCCTTTGTCATTCAGCACGACTCGCTGCAGAGAAAACTTGGCCTCTTTCCGAAGTGACTCATTCACAAAAATCACAAACTATTTTCAACCGAACACGGTAAACTGCAGTCTGACCTTTACATTACATTTGCTGACAGCCTAAGCCAGGGCGGCTTGCATGGAACGCAGAGGCTATAGTAACAGTCATACTGTCGTCATAGACATGGAACGGGGGTACCACAACACTGTGGATTATTTTAAAATGTGACCACAAACAGGCTTCATTATAAGATATGCCAAAATGGCAAAACTGCTAACCGAAATTAAAAGGGGGAGCAAAGATCTTTGTAATATTGTGTCTGTGAAGTGTCGCATAGCACAGGATCCCTTTAACAGCACTGCAGCAGTGAGCAGTAACCAGAGGAGCCTGGCTGCACTGATCTGACTCTGCCACCCCCACCTCCCTCCAACAAAGGACATCAGCGAGGAGCCAGAAGTCACATTCAAAGCGAAGTGTAGCATTTCGCCTTGCTGGATGTCCACGTTTTTAACACATCAAGCTCCTTTTGTGGTTCAAAGGCCTGCCATCTGGGTGGCGATCAAAGCTCACAGTGGGGGGCCTAACCTGCATGACTGCCAGCCTACAGAAGGAGGGGTCAGGGGCTCCAGCCTGGTTAGGATACGTCTGCAATGCCATCTGTGAGGACTGCAAATGGTGTTTCAAATGGCGGATGGTGTTTTAAACGGTCAATGGTGTTTCAAATGGTGAATGATATTTCAAATGGCAAATGCTGTTTTAAACAGTGAACGGCTTTTCAAATGGTGAATGACATTTCAAATTGTCAATGGTGCTTTAAATGGTAAATGATATTTGAAATGATGTGTGAAGGGGTGAATGGTAATTGCATTCTTTTTTTTCACAGAAGAGGTAGAAAACCAAACAAATTACAAGCTGGTTATTATACAGCCTTTGCAGGTTGTTTTCCTCAGGTTTTTCGCAGGTTGGAAGAGCTTTTGGAATAAAACAATTGAGAGAGCTTGAGTCTGCTCACCTTGAGTCTGAACCTTCCTCAAAGGTTCTGCTTGTATGGAGTGCATCAACGTCCTTGAAATACAGGTTACATTTAATGTCCCAGATATACAACCAAACTGTCAGTCCAGAAAACAGCACAGGTTACAGATTGACCATTATGTTCATGTTATTAAAAAACACGTGATGTGAACCAGCTTATTAGCAGTGCCAGCTACATAAAGCAACACAGTGTCTGTGGCTGATTGATGGTGTCACCAACCCCTGCTCAGCAGTGACACCCTCAGGTCACAGATTTTACAGCAGTCTGCCATATTGGGCCTAAACCTACCCTTTGCTGTAATAGTGTCTGGCCCAGGAATAGCTGACATGGAGTTGATTGGTCCCCCTCTTGTCCTTCCACATTGTCCTCAGATGGGTGGAGAAACTGAACCGATTACAATGGTAGAATGTTTCCCACAAAAAATAATCAATTAAGCAGAGCTGTTATAACCTGTGTGTATATTGCTATCAAAACCTTGCACACTAGGCAGTCATAGGTTTCCCATACATTCTGTTATCTGTCACTGACTCAAAAACTGAATATTCAATGCAAGTAAATTAAAAGGCCTTACTTTACAGTTCTCATTACAGGCTAATTTGAAAAGCACACATTAGATTATATGGTAAGAATGTCATCATTGCTGTAACTGAGTTACAATAATGTGTGTTCATTTCTTTAATGCGCTGATCAAATTTTTTTGTAGGTTCTCCACACCCCATCTGCTGTGATGTAGTGGTGAGGAGCTGGTCTTGTAATCCAAAGGCTGCCAATTTGATTCTCAGGTGGGGTACTGCTATTGTATACTGGAGCAAAGTACTTAACCTGAGTTGATTCACTTAATATCCAGCTGTATAAGTAGTTGATACTGTATGTAAAATAAGCCATTTGGGAAAAGGGTATTTGCTATGCAAATAAGTAATAAATCTGTTGCCCTGGCTGTTGGTCCATTTGCTCTGTGCTAATGACTTACATCCCCAGAGCAGTGTCTCCCAGTCCCAGATCCTGTGCCCAGCTATATACAGACAGGAGAATCCCAGAGTACCCACTGAGGGGAGGGGGTCAGTGGTGTCAAACAGAACATGTTCCCATCCACAGCTGCCCTGCCACTGTAACAGTCCCCTCAGTCTTCACAAGCCCTGTGTTTCTGTCGGAGTAATGCTTTGTGTTTTGGTGAGTAGAAGTTACTACATGCAAAACATGGAAGCAATGATTGCCATCCCTGAAAGGCTGTTCTCCACATCGCTCCAAGAGACAGGATGTTGGGGCGGCTTAAAATATCCTGCCTGCGTAAATATTTTATGGCAGCCAGCGCTTAGCGGCCGTCTACAGGGATGTTCTCCTCCATCTCTGCCCATCCCGCCTCCTGATCTCCCCTTTCTCCCTGAAGAAGCATACAGCCACGCGAGCCGCTGCCTCTCCGTCTGTCTTTACGAGCGGAGCTGCGTCTGCGGCCGGCCGGTCGCACAGAGAGAGGCAGGGAGGCGGGCACAGCACATGTCTGCAGCTGGGGCTGCGCAGGTTTGAACGCCTCGCTGCACTGCGCAGGGCTGAGGGAGGGGGAGCTGCGCAGGCCACGGGCAATCAGGTGATGTGACGTGACGCGGTCTGCGTGACACTGTCCCGCACACTTCCTGAGGTCAGAGGTCATGCATCATTCACATCACCCGAGCCGGTCACCGGGAGAGAGACAGGCACCAGCCTACGACTGGTGAGAGGTCTGCTGTTTGATATTGCCTGGATCTTTTGCCAGACTGCCATTGTGAAACGCAGAAAGGCAGTACATACCTTCCTTTCTGACCACTCTGTCATACAGAGAGGTAGATTTTGCATTACAATGTATAGGTCAGTTATTTGTCAGGAAGCAAAAAAATTTCCAGCTGGAGCACAGACAGGTTGGGGGAAAGCCTAAAATGGGGGTTCTGGAGAACAGTGGGGACACAGGCCTCTAAAACCAAAATGAAACGTGTAGACAAGATGATGTTTTTTAAAAATTTTCTCCATACAATTACATGCATTTATCTAAGCAGAAATAAAAAAGGCACAAAAGTGGAGGTTGAAATACATACTGCATTTTGAAAGTATGCCGAGATGGGCTCAGACCAGCACTTTGCATTGGGGCAGAAGAGGGTTAAGGCTGAAGCATTCAAAGCTCATGCTCATTGTATTTCATTACAGAAGCCATCCGATGCAGCTGGGACAGAGCAGGACAAAGGCACCAGGGTGACAGGACCGACCCAACAAAAAAGCCTGCTGTTTTCCCAATCAGAAGCCTTCACTCTTTCATGTGCTAATGACCAAACGCAGGCATGCCATTGCATGGTGCCTGTATTCTGAAACCATTCTTCCTCTGTCCTTTTACAGTAGAGGCTCCTAATTTAAGCCTTTAAAATGCTGTGCATGCTCAACGGGAGACTGGTGGTTTTGAGGCCCAGGTTTTGTGCGCTCCTATGACACCACGACACCAAAAGGGCAAGCTGCAGTCAAGACGATTTCAATGCTGTGCATCAAACTACTGACGTCATTTTTTTTAAAAAAGAAGGATGTTGAAGTTTCACCAATCAGCATAAATAGCATAAAACATAAATAGCATATGAGAGTATAAATAGCATGAGAGATTTATTTTCTTCAGAGAGGAATGCTTTCTGATTCAAATGTTCATTTTTGTCTGGAGCAGATCTCCATGGAAACTTTCCATGCTCACAGTTCTTGCATCTTACAAATGTTGTGTTTCTGCAGGTTTTTTTTCAAAGGCAAATGGATGAGAAGAACTTTCCCGAACAGCACAGGCAAACTCATAAGTCACAGACGCAGACAGCAGCGGTCTAGCCACACCCCATGGCTCTTCGCCCCTAAAATGCTGATTTATTGATTGGTCCCATAATCCATGTAAAGGGGAGTGCATTTGTTGTGATTAATGGCAGCTGTGAGGGGCTTTGTGTGGGCCAGAAGGGGCCACTGCCTTTTGTGGTGTATTCAGTTGTTTACTTCCAATTCCCAGCCAATGAGAATGATTGCAGTTCAGTCTTTTCCCAGTGCCTCACGCAGACAGCAGAAAATCAAGACTGCAGAGCACGTCCAGCTTTAACACCTACTGATGTTTGTTAATATCCATTCTGTAGGGAATCTATGAAGGTATGGAGAATAGTAGATTCAAGGTTGATGGATAGCACTTGATAGTAGTTGTCTTTTTTGTAGCTACTGTACCTAGAATTGTTATCTTAACCCAGAAACCCAGAAAACTCTAAATTCATTTCAAGCGGTTATTATTGCTTTTATATTAACATAATAATAGTGTGCTTTGTATAGCACACTGATATAGAGACTAAGAGGCTGTATAGACTCAACACAGGCCTTTGCCTCTGAGATAAATACTGTTTAATATACATGGAAAATTATGATGCATTAATAGATTTGAGGAGCCTTTAATGTGTTGTTAAAGTATTAATGTACTGAAGTGCTATTAAGGTAGTAAGTCACATTTTTTCATATTGCAGATGAAATATTTAGGATCTTAATTATTGATCGCTAGATTCCTCCTTTTGTTAATAGTTATTTTAAATCGCCTCCTGTTCATGCAAATCGTTTCACAACCTCATGTGAACTCTGTTTAAACACCCCCGTTCAGGTTTATATGAGGTGAATTTCTCATCCGTCTATCACTATGAACAGAAATTTGTTTTCATCTCTATGACCACTCTCAACTTTCAGAGGAACACAAGTGCATGTCATTGGTTGCTTTTCCTGATCCCTCCAGCCAATGGCATGCGGGGGAGGAGCGAGCTCTGTGTTCTCCTATAAACCCTTTCGTGAGGTCTGCCGCCTCGCCATCTCAATCGACCGTCTGCAGATAATCGCCCTGCTCCAATGCCTTCTGCACCCCCTATTGTTGCAGTGAAAAAGCGCCGCTTTCAGGCGGACAAAGCGCCTTATGTAACTCAGTAATAGAAGACCCCTTGGTTCAATGCTGCTCCTTTCCTGGGCAAATGTAATTAATTGCCCTGTTAGATAGCAGATTTGCCTGCGCAGTCACGAAAACGTGTTCTGAGAGATCCCTCTGGGTAGTGCAACTCCGCTCTTTGGCATTGCAGGGCAACTTAAAAGGAGGGATGGTTCGGGGCAGTGTTTTTGGGTGATTATAGTGCGATCTAACAGGGAAACGGTTATGTTGTGCCCCCTTTTTTATCCGGCTACCCATGATGCATGTGTGCCTTACACACATGCTATGCCTTCCCCCTCTGGCCCTTTATATAGTGGCGCCGAGACGGCATCAATCATGCCCTGCCTTCTGCAAACACGATGGCAGATTCCATTTTAGTCTTTAAAGCCCTGTGTATCAAGTCCGGCTGTCGCAAGCGTCTCAAGTATGCTTTTGTTGTTCGACTCAATCAAGTGAGGGGGGTATCAGCTATCGAGTTCCAGCTTAGCCCGGCGAAGCGTTTCACCCACCCTATTCAAGGGGACGGAGTGATTTGAAATTCCAATCTTTGCGGGTGAAAAGAAAGACAGGATCATTTTTGGTAGCTAGAAAAAAATAGAAACTATACATTTTACAAGAGTGCTAATAATTTTCTGCCACCTGACCTCCAGTCTGAAACGCTTTTAAGCATGTGGTGCAGACCCACGGATGCTCCCAGACCCAACAGCAGACTGCCTTTCATGAAGGGAAGGCAATGGAGCAGCTGCATAGAGAACAATGGAGACACTTGACTGGCAGAGCCTGGGATGGTTAAATATTCATCAAGGTTGCAGAAGTTTGTCTTGGGCAGCCTCTGTACCCTCCTCACACTGCCAAACAGACAGCCGGACAGTGCTGGCAGCGCCAGACAGATGGACAGCACTTGGTAACCTCACTGTGCCTGGTGGAACCCTTGATCAAAATATATATAGCTAGCTGGTCCAATCCTCAGGGTATTGGTGGTGTGCAGGTTAATGTCTTCATTTGCAGTTGAAAGTGAACAGTCGTTTATTCTGCCATGTGATTGTAACCTCCAAATGGATGTTAGAAGTAGGTAATTCAAATGGGCCACTGTTAGCAGTCACAGATTATTTCACTGAGGTAATTGTCATTTTAACATTTATGTTCTCTCTCCTTCATAAATTCGGTAGCTTACTACATGATAACATTTCATTGGAGTCTACTCTGGTTGCCCATTGGCAGTACCACATGTACAGAGTTGCTGGTTATCTTCTGCTGCAGACTGAAAGCCCACCTCTTCACACTGCGTCTCGGCTCTCCTATCTAGCTGTCATAGTGCGTAAATCATGCCAGTTTTGTGTGGTATTTGAGGCTTGCACTCTGGCACTGGCTGTAATTGAAATTTTGATTATTGTAGTGGTTTGTCTGAATTCAGTATGACACTGTGTTTATTATAGCACTGTCTGATGGATTGACACATGCTCAGATCCAGGCTGACGTTTTATGTACGGACCGCTGCCCATGCGGCCTTATTGTACACACTTTCGATCTCTGCCTTGTCAGACGCTCTGAAAACGGGTGCCTGCCAAATGACTGAATGTAAATGTATGAGGCCAATAAGCAAGTGCCTGCACTTTCATCCATTTCAGTGGAACGTTTATGCATGCGGTAAGACCCAGATGAAAGAATGCAGCCCTAAAAGTTCACCTTACATGGATGTTCTGTTAGAAGGACAGCAGCAAAAGAGATTTGTGTATGTATACATATGCTTATTTTCCATTATATTGTATTGTTTGAAATACCCATTTTGAAAACAAGAGAGAGCATCAGATACATAACAGACTGAATCTAAATTTATCCATATTTGTACAAAAGAGGAGGAAATGGGTAATAGTTTCCATTTCCAGGTTCTTTGGCTCCACTCTCTGTCCCCTTACCATGGGACATCTGCAATACATTTGAAAATAATGCATGTATTTTTATGTGCAATGCGTTATAGACAGTGTCCATCCCTTGTTCTTCACCAGGCTGTTGAAATCAGGAGGACGCATGCATCTGAAAAGAAAGTGAGACCCAAGCACAGAGTGCGCTATGATTATGAGGCAATTATCCTCTCCTCTGAATGCCCACTGCCTCCAGTGCTCCTTCGAACTCGGAATTAATCAATGGGGTGAAGTAATGGACTCTCCAAATCTAATCAAGCCCCTCTCCCCCCCACTCTTTGACTCACCAGTCAGGTGAGCACAACAATGGCTTTCAATGAGTTCTATCACTTCCACGCTCGGATACAGTTTCCCCCGGTCCGAGACACCGAAGCGGCGGGTGGAGACAGGGCGGGGGTGCGGTCGGCAGAGGGAATGCTGCAGGAGTCAATACACGGGCCGTCTTTGGGGCCAGAGGTTTCGGTTCCCCCCCCCCCCCCTCCTCGGGCCCAGGGGGGCCCGGATTGTGCTGACACCTGGCTCATCCCTGAAAGGAATCCAGTGAAAGATGCACTCGATCCAGGGGGTGGGGCCCACAAAACAACCCGGGGTGGGGGGGCGGGGGGTAATGACTGTCAAGGACATTGTGCTTCCAGAATCGATTTTGGCACTCACATCTCTGTTCCTTATTACTTTACTGCTGCTAAATTATTAAAGGTCGCAAAGGATTATGATCAACTGGTAAACATACTCATGGTTATCCATCGAAGCGTATAGGCGTGTCTGAATGTCATAGCAAACTTCTGTTTGGCCCTCAGAAGTACAAAGGTTCTTTGTTGGCATACGCATGTGAATCTAAAGACAGGCATAAAAGAATGCTTATTACATTAGTACTTCATGCAACAGTGGCGCATAGAAGGATTCATGTCACTAACTTGAGATTAAACCCATCCTTGCCCATAATGTTTATTGATAAATTAAAAATTGATTCATTAAACTGTGGAGTCCTACAATGCAATAAACGTCACATGTTAATGTGAGACTTCCTCTTTTTCACTTTAATGGATCACAGTGAAAATTAATTTTTTGTTTTACATTGAGCAGCTTTTGGATAGATAGTCACAGGCTGCTATGTGTAAAGGAATAAATAATCAGCTGCTAGGGCTCAAAGATCACACTCACTTTGTTATTTACTAATTTTACTCCTCTCCGTGTTTGATTGCTTTTCCTGCTGAGAGATGTTGCCTGAGCAGGGCATGTGGTTGTGGGGTGACCCATGATTAAGGGCAGGAATGACCCAATGTCCTCCTGAGGTACGTGAGGTAGGGGAGCGGTGCACTGGGGGGGTGGGGGGGGTCTGTGGGATCTCTGCCATAGTGCCTGGATTAAATCTCACCCCTGCACCACTCTCCCTTCCAGTGTTTTCATCCCAAATTACTACCTGCAGCCTCTTTCCCACCAGCCGGCTCAGGGTGGCCTACTTCAGAGTCTCTTCAGGGAGACGGGAGCTCAGCTCCTCCAACTACATAAGAGCGTGGAGTGCAACCAGGCAAACAGCTCTGTGGAAAAAAATATATATATATCACACCGAAACTTCAACAGCCGGCTGCCGCGCTGTGAAGGTGTCTCATTAATTCGCGTGCAGAGCTTCTGCTTCTGGTGGAGACGTCAGAATAAAAATAGATCTAAGATTGCAGATCCTTTCCGCGGCAGAAACTAAGTAAGGAAACCAGAGTCTGAAAGCACAGAGGCCTAGCTCAGCCGTCTTTGTGAGTTTTGAACCGCTAAGCACAGGTTGGATACGGTGCTGTGGCTCCTTTCCAGGTTACTGTTCTCCCAGCTCGGTTAAGTGCGAGTCTCTCATATCATCATTGATTGGCAAGGAGGAGCTGAGGGCAGTGACATAGCTCAGTGCCCTTGTGAAATAAGCGATGGCGATGCTCTCTGATTCTCGAGGCTGATGCGCTCGTCGGGAAACAGTGCCTCAAGGACCGTTTAGCGCCCTGCTTGTGCATTAATCGTGCTGCAGTTTGTGGCTCCCACCAGCCCAGAGTCTGCTGGTGTGTGAGATCTGCAAAGTGGTGCGATGTGCATGGTGCCAAAGCACATTTCATTCAGCTGGGCGGCCACAACTGGCCTAGTGATGGCCTAGTTCTTACAGCAGAAATTCAAAGCATTTCCCATTATATTCAACGGTATTCCTACCATACTGTGTGCTCCCTGATGATAAACTATTTGTGCTTCTTTGAGAGGACTGTCTGATGTATGAAATTCGCCATGACGGGATCCTTAGGTGTTTTTGCTCCCCCTGTGGGCACCTTATGGAGTCACAAGCCCTGTCCTCACCCCCAGTGTCACCTCACAGGTAGGTATGCAGGTGTGTGTTTCTCCAGGTTGGTTTCCAGCCACCCAAACCCACAGCATACCAGGTGAGGACCAATGCATGTGAGGACCAGTACTGTCGAGGCACACTAAACCCAGAGTTAATGTCAGTGGTTTCTGAATGGATTGTGTATAGAAGGATGTGTAGGGCAAGGACTGAATTTCAGGTCCTAAGTAATCAAATATCTAATTGACACGGGACTTGGGGGTTGTGATGGCATCAGTCAGAGTATAGAGGCATTCTGCACCCTGTTTTTAAGGTTTCCTGTGTGTTGAACATACCCATGGTGTGGGACACAAAAAAAGATGATCTAGCCCTTTCCCTCTCACAGTTATTTATAGTCTTGGGTTCTCTTCCACACTCAATTCACTGCAATCACAGTCCCATTGCAAATCTGTGAACATTCAGATAGATTCTGAATAGGCCTGTATTTTATCTTCAGAGTAAGTGAGAGAAAGAAGACACACAACACGCTGCACACTATAAATTATTAATGATCATCTACAATTAAGGTATCACTGTCACCACAATAATGTTCTGTCATTTCACGTCTAATGGTGGAAGCATTTAGTGAGGGGCAGACGCTAAAACACGGAGAAAGCTACACTACACATATCTGTCAAAATATTGAAATCCGTTTCTAACATTTAGACTTACAGTATTTAGAGGAAATGTTTTTTTGTAGGTGTTTTTTTTTACCACAATTAAAATGAACGAAAATTCAAATTGAGGGAAAAGCGATGCAGAAATAATGTTAGGTATGGTGCCATCTCTTCATTCTTTGCCATCAGGAAGAAGCCATGTTCGGTAATATTACGTACAGACTCATAGAAAACGTAGCTGTGTTTCGCACTTCAAGAGGCCAGGCGTTTTGCTTTCCCGTTATTCTACAAAATAATTATTTAGCTATTTATCTATTTATTTATTTATTTATTTTATAGTTGCCTGCAGAGAACGATTTGAAACATATGTATCTATAATATTTGCTGTCGATCCCTTGCATCCTATTTAGGAGCGAATTGGAGTTGTCATCGATATTAAAATTCTAGAATGAATACTGCTGTGTGGAAAGTCGATGAGAGTTCGTTATGTAGCGTCATTCACCGGGTGAAACCTACGCACGCCTACCTATGCTTAGCCATGACGTTAAGGAGTCCCTGTCTGCCTCGCTGTGGGGCTACACTCTGCAGCGATCTCTAGGGGGCGTAAGATTACCAGATCAGCATTCCTCATGGGAGCTTGCAGCTGAACAGAGCATCCACTGCCATCAAAATATGACAAATGTCATTAGCAGAGTAGTACTTTTAGTGCAACAATCATTTTACCTCTTCATCATGGTTTTCCTCTTTTTCATGTATTATTTTATTGTAGTAGTAGTAGTAGCAGTAGTGTCATGGGAGTAGTCTACGTACCCCATTAGTCATAGTGGAAACATTAAAAAATATAAATGATTATAGTGGTCATATTTGGCGAATTGTGTCTTTTCTATTCGCTATTATGATGTACTTTTGCATGGCGAAGGTAACATTCAGTGTTTTCTAGCTGCTCATGAGAAATATTGAACGCACTAGTTAATCAGATTTTCATAGCTATGTTCTAAAATCATGCATACCACACCGAAAAACTATATCTGCCTGTATAAGTTTCTCTTTTTAAAATTGTTCTGGGGCTGAAAGAAATAGTTGCTTGACTGTTACGTCTGGATTACAATTGATAACATTATGTCATCTACTAGAATTTGTCTCGCAGCATTTCGGTGTTTACTCAATCACATTTTCTCTCTGTCGAGGAGGACATGACACGGAACCCTCCACCAAAATTGGTAGTGAGGACGTTGACAGTTGAGGGCAGCACCATTTGTTGGCAGGGAACACCAGGAGGATTCTGTTTGCTTTTTGGGGGAATTGGCCAAATTAATCGTAACGATGTTGCTGTCGTTATATCATATTCACATCTGTCCTCTTCCTCTTGATTGCCCGGACAGTCGCTGCCCTGCCTTCTGTCAGCCTCGTAAGCCGAGCGGTGATACCCGCTAACCATTTCGAAACATGACATTGCCTTGGAGAGGATCTAAAAACTTTCAAGGACAATGCAAGGGAGTATGTAAGGATATTCAACACTCCGTCAACCAAAAGAGGTACCTTGTCGCCTCATCCTCCCCGATTTAACACTGTTTTTTATGTTCTTTTTCTAACGTCTATCTTATAAACATCTGCGTTGCACTCAATACATTTGTGTGTCAGCCCTCCTCTCTCTCCTCGTTTCTGTTTCTAACCAGCTGTTGCACGGTCGTGCGCTCTGGAAAAGATAAACAACCGCGGGCGGTTTTGAGCATCTTTGAACACTGCGTTATAGATATTCACCTGACTGTAAAGCCAGTTTTGTTTGTCATCTTTGGGGAATTCGTGACGGTGCAACTGGGAATTGTCTATGAAGTCAGCGTTTATTAGGCTAGTGTAATTACACGAGTAGTGCCGGGAAATGCGTATGATGGTAGACACGCTTTAGCGTTTTTAGTAACATTTGAACATGCATGTATGCCGTTGAAAATTGTGTGTATGATTGCTTTGTGGAACATGTAGTAGAGCTTCTCAAACGTACACCAAGATGCAACTTGCAACAAAAATATAGTTATATGATATTTATATTTCAATTTAAAAAAAAAAAAAAAGATGAAAAAAAAGTTTCATGGCATCAACGACAAAAATGAGTAATCAATAAATTGTGCCTGAAAATGAGTCCAAACTGACAATGCAAGAATATATTCAGACAATAACTTAATTGTTTAGAGTAAATGTATTTCCCAATGTGCATTTTTGTGTGTGCCTTCTCATTCAGCCATAGGAGAAAATGTGACATTCCCAAACTCTGTAATAATAATTCTCTGTAACCAACTCTGTAACCAATAATTCAATAATTCTCTGTAAACTCTGTAGGCAATAATTAAGATATTATTGAAAGATAATCTGTCCATAGCATACATATGTCTGCAGATGAAATTGTTTTTATTATTATGTATGAATGGCCCAGCTGTCACGTCACTATTAAATTTGTCACCAGACCTTTGATTAAGTGAATAATTTTGTTTCAATGGCTCTAAAGGTAGCAGGCTCCAAGAAGACTCTCCTGTTGAATAATGTATTGGCCAAGTACTAATTTATTTGTTGGTATGGATATGGCCTATAATGACTAATTTACTTATTTATGGCTCCCATCACAATTTGAGACAGTAGTGTCCATTTGTTACATATGTTGTGGTCATTTGAAATATAGCAAATTAAGATGTTGATATGATTTATTATTTAATAGTATATCCCAATAGCATGTACTGTCACACACTTGTTTACTTTTATGTAAAACATTAGGAAAAGAATGCAATTTTTATTATTTTTTTATTTTTTTTTCATAAATCACTTAATTTATTTCAGGGCTATTGGTTCATTTTTTATGGAGAAATCTACCCATTCATCTGATCTGTTATGATAAAGTTAGTTGTATTATATGTAAATGTATTATTATATGATAAAGTTAGTTGTATTACATGTAAATTATTATATAGTGAATTATATAGTGAATTATATAGGTTATTGTTCTATATATGTTCTGTGTTCTCAGATCTCAGGTGTTTTGGGTGATTCCACACAGTGCATGTCCACAACATTATTATCTGGTTTAGTTGCTTTGTTTTTGAGTCAGTCTGCAGTATACTCCCATAACAGCCATACAATATCCATGTGTTTGTTTGCCAATTACATAAATATTCAATCAATTTTCTGTATGAAAATCAATTAACAAAGGTATTCAGTGTACAATATAATCATAAATATAATATAAATATGATATGTGATAGTAAAACAATATATGACTGATCAAAGCTTACCTTGACTATACCTTAATGTAATGTTATGAATTAAACCATTTATTTATTAATAAACTTAGTTATAGTCTTCTTTAGTACGAAACTCTAAAAGCATTCTAGTAACAAAGTTTTGTACAATTGCAATGCCTTATACTTTGTGGAGCTTTTTGTCGTGAGATAAGGTGTATAAAGAAAAAGTTAGATACATAATACTCATATGATGCTTAGGTTACATCAACTAGACGTTAGATATCATTTGTGTTGATAAACCATCTGCAGAACAGGCAGTAGTGATTATTAGGCTTGCATTTTCAGCAGTATTTGTGTCAGCAGTTGGTAACAGGAAGCATGTGAGTGAAATGGGGATTCTGCTGTTTTGGGTAAAATGGGTAGGGGAAATCACCCGTATGCGGAAAGAGAAGTATTGCATTCTTATATATATTTCTTATATATATTCTTATATATTTTAGTAGTACTGCTGGAGTAGGAATTGCTCCAGTGGATTTAGAGCTAGTGGCACTGATATGTTTGCTATTGCTGTGTGTGCCATTGTATGTGTGTGTGTGTGTGTGTGTGTTATTGTTCAGTAATATGCACCGAAGAGCCGGTTAGCACTCGTTAACAGATGGGAGTATCTTTTAAAAGGCTTGATCCGCTGGAAAAAAAGGGCTTCTAAAAGTTTAATGTAACATTTCTGTAAATCAGACTGGATTAATCTGTGCTGAATTGGGATGGGGTGGGGAGGGGGGGCAGGACTGTGCCCTGCTCGCTGTGGCCTTATAGTTCCAAGGCAAAGGATCATGGCGCATTAAGCCAGCGCTGCTGGCGGTGTCCCTGGCGCACGCCGTGTGGCTGCTAATGCCGGTCGTCACGCTATGGCCTAGCGCGCACAGACGACGCACGGCAACGCGCGCGCTATTTTTAGCGCCAGTGGGAGCGGCCCTCTGCGTCTCCGGCGGGAGAAAGTACCTGCAACTCATTAACGCCATGCGGGGAGCGGTGATTCAGGGGGGAGTAACATGCACACCTGAGGAGCACAAACCTGCCGGCCTCAAAAAGTGCCGACTGGGTTGGCCTACTTCCAGTCTTGGTGGCAAGCCTTCTATGACCGTTTGCTCTTTCCCCGTAATGTGATGTGCAAGAAGCGCAGAAAGCCCTTCCACAACAGTCAAAGGAAATCAGGGAAATTCAGAGATCACAAAAATTTACAGACTACAGTCCAGCCATCTCCTTGACGTAGATAAAAAGACTTCTCAGTCCCGCTTCAAACGCTGCCAAAACATGTTTGGAGTAGCGTGTTAAAGACACATGAATCCCTCAGAGGAAACATTTACTAACTTGAAGTGGCTGAGGAGTGATCACTTGATCTTGACTGGCAGATTGTTTGTTGACAGTTGTATGCTGATGTGATTAAGGGCAAAAGTCAGTGTTCTGCATATGCTGGCGCTTAGCATCTTAAAGGATAAAGGGTAAAAATCTCTGACTGCAGGTCATTCTCGTCCTCGCCGATTCTCCCGCAAAGCAGATGGCCTCAGACCGGGTCACAGCGAAGCAGCGATGTTCTGGTCCTTCAACAGCCTTACGCTGCAGTGTTAACAGAGGAAGGATCTTGACTTTGAGCTCCTTCCGTTGAAAGAAATTTCATCCTGCTGTCAGACAACGATGTGGCTAAGATGAAGGGTCTGTTATTAACCAGTTTTGAGGGCTTGAGACAGGAGGACTCTCCTGTTGGATGGCTAGCTCGGTGCGTTTAATCAGACCCAGGAGTGGAGATCCAGCTGCAATCCGAAGGGTGTTCCTCATGTGGTCATATGAAAGGCTGATGGGAAATTATGTCCATTTGATAGTGGGCCTCAGGTTCCTCTTGGCATTTGCAGATTACAGAAAGCAGTTGAGTGGTCTGTGGAAGTGGAACACCCTTTGTGCGGTGTTTTTTACATCCAATTGTATATAGGTTCTTGACAGATCTCTTGGCTGTGAAACAGCGGTGAAAAAACAATGGGAAAAATTGGAGAAATTCATCTCATTATGATTATGTAAGAAAGTTCTTGTGTATGTATTGGAAAGTCCAATAAGAGTATAATTTATTTATCAATCCAATATAGCATTATGCTGGGAGTAATGTGTAGGGTGTTCTGCAGAAAACATTATCCAGGCAAGCTGCATGTGTTTAGGGTGTTTACTGCAAGCCAATGTACTGGTGATTGTATTTGTGTATTTATAGCAATAGGATAGCCTGAGGTACAGTATCTTTGGTTTTTGACTTGTAGTTTACTTAGCTATGACGGCACGAGGCATCAATGTTTTTGAGTAACTTGGAAAAGTTACATTCTTTATTGTTCTGGAAAAAATCTTATGTACTAAATGGGGATTTCTGATTTTTTTTTTTTTGAAATCGCCATTTCAAAAAAAAAATTAAGGGGGTGTTTATGTGGATTGAATGGCTTCACTGAAGTGAAAACATTGCAAATCTGCCCTCAGATCCATTTAAGTGGTAATTTGATGTGAACCGAATAATGCGAGATTGCACCGGATCACTGGTGCTTTGGCACTCGTCATAGTTTTGGACAGGATGCAGTGGCAATGTGCACTCATTGAGAATATGCTTAATACAGCTTTAAGTGGAACGACTCCTTTATTACCTGCATCGTATGTGCACTCCTTAAGAGCTGAGGAGCGGACAGGCCTCTTTGTGCAGCTGCTCTGACACCCCCACAACCCCCACTCCTCCTCCTATTCTTCCTCCTCCTCCTCGCCCCCACAGGTCCACTGGCCTCTCCTTGTGTTGACCTTGGGTGCCAGGGAGCACAGATGTCCGCACTGGCATGTGGCCCAGACGGAAGTGTGTGTGCCTGTGTGTGTGTGTGTATGTGTGTGCGTGCGTGCGTGTGTGTACCCATGTGGGTTGCGTGGGGTGGTGGCAGCACCATGGGGGTTGGGTTGGATGGGTTGGATTCAACAGCTTGATGATCCTCTGCCCTGGAAGGCCCTCTACCTCCCTCCTCTATGTCTGAAAGCTTCTTGCGCCTCATAAACAAAATGACTCTGCCAGAAGGGGGGACTGGTGGTATGGGCTCACACCCAGCGGGAAATGCAGTGCAGGACAGTGCAGCACCGTCCTTCGCTCATCTGTCCCGCTAAAACAAGGATTCAGACAGCAGGAGTGTAGCATAGTGGTAAGGAGCAGGGCTCGTAACTAAAAGGTTGCCGGTTCGAGTCCCTGCTGGTGCACTGTCATTGTGCCCTTGGGCAAGATACTTAACCCACAATTGCCTCAGTAAATATCCAGCTGCTTAAATGGATAACATGTAATAGCTGTAACCTACTTGCTCTGGATTTAGAGTATCCGCTACATGATAACATTGTGGTTGTATTGAGACAGTTTCGGATGCAACGCCTCTTTTTCTGAACCAAATAGCCAGGGCCTCAACATTGTCTGTACTCTCTTTGGTATTTCTTGATTTTAGAAGCGCGTGAAGTCTGCTGCTGTTTGATCAACACCCTTTGTGTACAGTCTTTGGAAGAAGACTCACTGTTCTGCCCCTGAGTGTCAGGGGTGAGAGGAGGTGGGAGGAGTCAGCCCTTTGATAGATTGATAAGGGATTGGTTGGGAAGATGGACTGGTTTCCTGGGTAATCATTCTCAAGACAGGGAAAAGTGATGGGGGTAGAACAACAGTGCCTTCTGATCACAGTGCCTTCTGATAAAATCATTTTCAATGGCCATTTGGCATTATAAGGCTAATATTGCTTCCATCAGCTGAGGACCTACAGGAATGTTGTATCCTTAAACAATGTTTTTTAAATGTTTAAATTTGTCTGTTGAGAATGCAATTTTGAGTTCCACCGTAGTTATATGATTTTGTGCCCCATTGGCAGCTCATGAGTTTGTATTTCAGTGAAGCTACTGACTCTCCTGACTGAATTACTCTTTTAATCACTCAAGCTCCTTATACCTTCTGTTTCTGAGTGAGCACACCACACTGGTATAGTGATATGGGAAACTCTCCATGCATGCACTCCAGCAGAATGGTTAAGATTTTTAACCGAAAGGTTGTAGTTTTGATTCTCGGGTGGGGCAGTACTGTTGTACCTGTGGTGAAAGTGCTTAACTTGAATTTCCTCAGTAAGTTTCTACCTACAGTACCAGTCCAAAGTTTGGACACACTTGATTAAGATAATGCATTCAAAGACATTTTGATCTGAAGACTTTTTCTTAAATGCTTGACATTTGTTTTTTAGACCAATATAGTGAAGTTGGTGCCTATGTATGAATTTCTTTCCGAAAAATATTTATTTTTAAACAATATTTTTGGCTACTTTGAAGAATCTAAAACATAAGTGTCAGGAACGGGGATCGGGACACAAGCGCGGACCACCGGGTAAACGGAACCAAGCGTTTAATGATAATCGTCAGGCAGTTAGTAGTACAGGGGCAGGCAGGGTTCAAAAACAAGGCAGTCCGGGGGCAGATCCAGGATCGGGAGTCGGGGCAGGCAGAGTCGGTAACCAGGTGGGCAGGAACAGGCAGACGGGACCAAAACGGCAGGCGAAGGACGAAGTCGACAAACAGGCAGGATTCCAAAAACAGCGATCAGACTTCAGGTTACTAGAGCGGGGACGAGACAGGAAGAACTCACTGCAACGAACTAGCAACGAGACAGAGACACGTAGGGAAGATATAGGGCTGGGGTAACAAGGAGATGGGAAGCAGGTGAGCAGGCAGGCAGGTGCAGGCAATAAGGGAATCAGGTGGGCGGGGACCCGGCGGGGAGCCGGGCGGGGCAGGAACACAAGGAAAACAAAAGCACAAGGACAGGGAAAACAAAAACACTGCGGCTTAAGGGGGCGGAGCCCTGACAATAAGTTTTGATTTAACACTTTTTTGGTCACTGAATAATTCCATTTTTGTTATTTAATAGTTTTGATGTCTTTACTGTTATTCTAAAATGTGAAAAATAGTAAAATAAAGGATAAAAGTTGTGTCCAAACTTTTGACTGGTACTGTACAGTATGTAAGTGGACAAATTGTAGACATGTAAGTACTCGGGATAAGAATATCTGTTAGGAGGTAGGCAGTGCTAATCAAGGGGTTGAAAATCATTACTACTGAAAATTAATCGACTGCAAAGTCATTGTATGACATTTGTGCTTTTCATTGTCACAAACTCCACAGTTCTAGGCTCGCTTAGATATCACTTTTGGCCCAATGGCAGTGTCTATATAGAGACAGCTCTGCTGAGTCTTAGCTGTGGCCTATCACACAGGACTCAAAGGGAGGGGAGAGATTTAGATTTACATTTTACATTTATTCCTTTCGGTGACATTCTGTTCATGACACAGGAGAGCCAGAACATGTAGTGTTGCTTTGAGTGTTGGGCGTCTGCATCAAAACAGCTCCAGAGCTGGGCATAGGACATCATCTCATGGGATTCAGGAATGGGATTCATTTGCATATTTTACTCCTCTTGCGTCTTGCCTCAAACATGACAGCACTGTACACAAGGTGACCCTGTCTCTGGTTGTCGTCCTGTCAATCATCACGTGACTTCTGGTGCTTGGGGGCAGGGTCATGACAGAGGTCACTAAGTGGACAGTGGTCATGTGACAAGCAGTAAGTGTCAGAGGGACTCCAAGCTCCTGCGTAATATTGCACAAGACCTGAGGAGTCAAGAGCCCCTGCCTCGGGGGCAGACAGAGTTACTGCCTTCACATAACCCGGGCAACATCCTGAATCCATCCTGAATCACCAGTCAGCATACAGAAGAGGAACCAGGAAGCCAGAGCTGGGAACTCAGCAAAGTTCACCCCGAGGAACAGCAGGAAAGGTAGAGTACTTCATTATGTGAGCATTTCAGGAAAGTAGATCACATACATCATTCACGCCATTTTTTATTGTATACTTTTAATAGCAATGCTAGAAACACTGCTTGCCGCTATTTGTAGAATAATGTAGTGTCATAAATAAATAAATAAATAAAAGCTGGGAATTATGTTTCCATATTGAACCTAAATAAAAAATAGACTTGTGGGAATCCATTTTCTCTGCCATTACGAGTTCCATCTGCAGATGTTTAATGAGTCAATCTCATTCTGAGCACCGGACCTCACTGCAGTCCGGCAGCGGCGTCTGTGATGGCGCGGGGAAGGCTGATTGACGTTTTGGACCGGCTCCAATTCCTCTAATTGAGCTCGGGATCCATGGCGGGCTGCGTTCATTTGTGGAAAGCGATCCTCCGGGCTTATGGCACTGAGCTGCTGCTGCCAGATTAATCTCCTTAATAGGGTCATTCCGCCGCAGCCCCGCAGCACCTGCCGCGGACCCGCGGGCGCGTGCAGCGCGCTGGCCGCTGCTGACTCACTGACCACAGGGCGCAAAGCACCGTGGAAGGCCTGACCCTGTTCCAGTCAGCTGCGCCGGTGCCCCATTAGACGACCATTGGGATTCCCTGGCGGGGGGGTGGGGTGGATGAAGGGCAGATGGTCCAGGACAGAAAGAATAGTGCAGCTATTCAGCAAATAGAAACATTTACATCTATTCATTTGAGAAATGCTCTTAATCAGAGCGACTCGCAGACAGCGCACTCAA
Organism: Megalops cyprinoides; assembly: GCF_013368585.1. Taxonomy (NCBI): domain Eukaryota; kingdom Metazoa; phylum Chordata; class Actinopteri; order Elopiformes; family Megalopidae; genus Megalops; species Megalops cyprinoides. The sequence continues at coordinate 27,084,760 of NC_050589.1, forward strand.
TAGGGTTGGGCGAGTATCTGCACAGACTCTAAATCATTGGTTCCATCCTTTATACTGCCATTGTGGGAAACACTGCTGCAAGGGGACTAAGTGCTGCCATAGAGCACACAACGTTAAGCTGTAAAAGCAAAAAAAAAAGAAAGGCAGCCAATCAGAACAGCAGCCAATCAGAAGCATGATTTACATGGGAGGGTTGTGACCTCACAATGGAAAGTGAGAAGGCATCCTGTGGGGTTAAAGTTAGATTGACAGATAGACAGATTGACAGGTTCCAAGTGGTCTGGGCTCTGCCTGAGTACTGAGTCCCTCCAGGGCTTCCAGTTCAGAGAGTTGATCTTCTCCCTGATGTGGCTGCGTCATGTGTGTATTTAGAAACACATACTGAGGGAAACTGGTCACTGGATATACAAAGCATTTACTGGACACTATTGTAATTGTCATTGACATGCCATCTGCTTAGTACATCCAACCAAATACTTTCCCTAAATTTTATTTTGAAAGGTTTATTGTCATTTCACATACAGCTCAAATTTAATATTCACCTCCACTCAAATATTTGTGTGAAATGCTAATCAAGGTAAATCAAGTATTAATCATTGACTTGAAGTTCCTTTTAAGAGCACATAATTAATGCTGTTGATGTCTCACAATAATGTGGTTTAAATAAGGAAAGACATAAGTCTGGTGAACTAAAGATCGTATTGGCAGGAGGTTTTACCTTTGATTACAGATACAGCTACAGTAAATCAATCTCCATGAGTGATGAGATGGGTAATGACCAGCTTTCATTTCATTTAGTGCCTTTGCTCTTTCATAGATTTGCTTGATGTACTTCTGGACTGTGCACCTCCGTATTAATTTAAATGTGTTATTACAGATGAATATGGTAGAGTATCCTTTTTGTACTTATTTAGATGAATATGGTGGAGTTTACTTTCTTGTTACATTTTTGCACAGAAGAAATAAGCAGTGAATTGACCTTGGTCTCGTGGGATGTCTGTGTAAAATGCAGGGATCATACTGTACACCACACAATTTAACACATAACTTTTGAGCCCAGAGTGAAGCAGGTTATTCTGCTCATTTGTGGCATCTAAATGATCTACCTGAATGATAGTCAAATGCTCAGATAATTGTCTGCACATCTAAAATGTTAGCCATTTGTCAAATAAAACAACATCATGATTCAGGACAGATTCATGGAGAGTCCCTGTTTATACTGACTTAAAAATATATAGTTTAGTATTTGGACAAGCGTGAGGTAAGCTCTTTCAGGGCAAGACATAGGTTTACATTACATTACTTACTGCACTTTACATTATATTTACATTGCATTATTGCCATTAAGTAGACACTTTTATCCAGAGGAACTTACATAGGTTACAATTTTTACATGTTATCTGTTTATACAGCTGGATATTTACTGAGGCAGTTCTGGGTTAAGTACCTGGCCCAAGGGTACAGCAGCAGTGCTACAGCAGGGAACTGAACCAGAAATTTTCGGTTACAGGCCCTGTTCCTTACAGCTATGCCACACTGGATTCACTAGCCCTGTAGCACAGAGAGAGCTGTGGAATTATTATTCAGTTGCAGTGATGGTGGACGGCCTTGAAGAAGAAACATGGGTGGGCTTCATGGAACAGCACGGGTGTGTGTTTCTCTCAGCTCGTAGCCACTTACTCCCCTGGCCCCTAGTGGAGATTATTGGTACTGCAGCCCAAAACAAAAATGACAAGCAAACCTCATCCTCACACATACACACCACAGACAGACATCTGTTTGCTTAATTTGTGTGAAACAACTCAGAGTTATCTGGTATGCTGTTGAATGAGTATCAGTGAAAGGAATACAAGGGAGCTGTCTCACTATAGCTATTAGCATGACAGGCGAGCCCTGCTAAGGAGATGGATTCCCCAGGACAGAGTGCAGACACAGTGTGTGATAAACGATGCTGGTTCTGGAAATGCTCGACATTCCCATGATGCTATTAGTCAAGAAGGACATGTTGGGGGTGAGTAAGTTGTGAAGGCAGAGATGTATAGGTGAGACTTTACATTCTGGTCATGAACAATGATCTCTGTATCACGTACAATGATGGTCTGCCATGCCTAGCCAATCTGTCAGCCTTTTCACAGTGCACATGACAGACTCTCATTGGTCCGTTTCCGGTGAGGAGCTAGTGTGAGCTAGGCCTTATTGTGAAAATCCATATCCAAATTTAATCGTCACTTATTATTTATGTATTTATATACATACAATACATTATTAAATACAATTATATTAGATGATTAAATTACATTACATAAATTGTTGTCTTGTTTATTTATATTGATGTTTATGATGTTGTCTTATTATGTTCCATTTAAAAGCATGATATTGGTTATAATTATTTGGGTTAAAAAAAGTACAGCTTCCGATATGCATCCCTGAGTATTCTGTTCACTATAAATTTATTCAACAAGTAGTCAAGTGAAAAGAAGTATACCCCTGTACACAGTGCACTTATAAAAAAAAAACAACACAATTTATCTCTGTGGCCCCAGAAGGAAATTCTTGGTTCTCACATTTCCCTTTAAGAAAAGGTCAAAGCAGGTCATCAGCACATGACCAAAATATCAATAAATAATGTCAATATTAATCAATAAGTACTTATTTTCTCAACAATAAACTCAATGCACTTAAGTAATACAGTGACCCCTTTTTTTACCGTAACCATAACTGCTCTGTGGGGAATTTTGGATTTTTATTTTGACAGAATTGCAAACACATACATATGGAAATGTTAGGTATTGACTGGAAAAGAGCTGAGCCTTTCCAAAACAGAAAACTGAAGATTATTGTTGCTTTTGTGATTGCGATTATAACGACAACAAAAAACTTCAAAAGATAATGAACTATTCATATTTTACAGTGAAAGATGAATGCTAGTTTTCTTTTATTATTGCATAAGAAAAACATCAGACTTTTATCTGTGTTATGGAAAATTCATTTGACGTGGTAGAATATTTTCCTGAGAAGAAGAGAGGAGTAACCTCACACAGCCTTATGTCAGAATACATAATAAAGGATAAAAAATTAAGAAGGCAAGACATCCATTTTATGCTAGATAAACGAGGATACAGTATTTTGCTTAAAAGAAAAAATACTTAGTATTGCCTTACATACATTACATAATTGTCATTTAGCAGATGCTCTTATCCAGAGTGACACAGTGCATCTAATAAAGTGGCATGAAAAGGTGCACAAACAGGACACCACTAACCACATATGGACAAGTGCCAGTACCACACATAGTCCTGAGGCTGTAAGTGTGTTGCTAATTCAACAGGTAAGTGCAATTGTCTAGAGTTGTTGGTGTATCCAAGCATGACTGTGGAATATCACATAATCCCATGTAATGACATACTGTATATGCAATTTCTCTGGCTCTGTGGCATAAGAGTCTGTAAAAACTGCAGTAGTTGCTATAGTCCATTGAAATACAGTATGCATACAGTAGCTGCAATAGCAACACAGAAACACTATAAAGCATCCAATGATGTTAAGGGATTCAAACATCCCTCTCTTGTGCTCTGGCTGTTATTTATGGTGCTCCTCGCCTGCTTGACTCGTTAATTGTCTTGTAAATCATTAAGAATTTAAGGTGAATTCATTAACAAGTCAGACGCGGCGATCAGTAAGTAAGCAGTTCCAGTCTGGGAGGTTTTGAGTATGATGTAACTGATCTACGAGGTATTGGTGTTGTCTGACGTCAAACTGCATGTGTCCAACATTGGGTGTTGTATAGCCTCACACTCACTTCAGGAATGTCTTCCTCCAGGTACAAACCTATATAGGGCATGCTTGTAGAAAAATAGCCAAAAAAAACTTGTGTTGGCATAACCGGCCGTGACCTTTGCTCTTGGATGTAGGTCACAGGGTGGTTAGAATGGGGGAACCTATGCCTCACCCTGACTCAGTTTTCTTACCCCACAGGAGCTAGGGGGAGACCAGACCTGTCCCTCACACCCTTCCCAAAACACCATTGGTTCCGGTAGAGAGGGGACTCTCACACAGCTTCCCCCACCCCAATTAGTGTCCCAGGACAGGATTGGACAAGAGAGGTAAAGAGAGCCAATGTGAAGGCAGGGGTAGCCCTCACCTCTGTCCTGGCTAGGCCTTGAAACCTGTTGGGGAATTGTTCGTGTGTGTGTGTGTGTGTGTGTGTGTGTGTGTGTGTTCCTCCCGAACCTCAGCTCTGGTTACGCCCTGGCATAAGGTTACCCAATGGAAGCTTTAATAGATTAAACCAGTCTGATCCCCTGATTGTCGGTCCCGGGTGAGGAGGGAACTGGGCGGACGGCACTCGCTGTAGCTTCCCAGGGCAGGCGGCTGGGACGTCTCTGTCCGACGGCGTGAGCCAGGGAGAGCTGGTAAGCATGTGAGACGGCCCTGTGTGTGTCATCGCTGAGAGTGTGTGTGCTTGTGCCCAGTTGTCTGCTTGTGCTCGCATGAGCCATGAACCTGCTGATTTACTAAGTGAAAGAGTGTGTGGTCCCTCAGGAGACGGTGCTAGAGATGTTGTTGAAGTAAGGAATGCGCTGTTTGACCTTGTCTGTTTGCACCGAGCTTTGTCAAATGGGAAGGAGGAGTGCTGTTATTTATGTCACTCTTACATGGTGGCTCCTGCCACGCCTTCTCCATGTCATATCAATATTTCTTATGTTGACAGGGCATGGTCTCACCTTGATACACAATTACCTGTTCTGTTTTTGAGTTTACAATGGCGAATCTGCATTATGTAACACAAGTTTTTTACGTAACAAAGTGTAAGGCAAGAAAGAACTTACTGTTGGAACTCCCTAACCATATACCCAAAAGATAACCGTCATTAAAAGAAAAGAAAATTAAAAGGAGACTTTGCTTCAGTCCTAATATTATTAGTATTAGGAAGTATTATTTAGTAATAAATCCAGCTATTGAAATTCTTTCCTACTTGCTCATGCTTTAAGCCACATATGAGATTACATTTTGAGTCAGTAGAGATAAAGCGCAAACACAGTCATCAGATTTCTCTGTTCTTATTCCATACTTAACTGTGGAATATGCTAATAGTACAGCTAGGATTTACCCTACAAGTATTTATTAAGGCCTACCCTATGGCTATGATGCAGTGTCAAGCAATACCAAGTGTCTGTTGCTGATAGCTAGTGTCTCAATATTGATATTCAACAATGACAAATGTGTGGATTTATTAACATGAAATACTTTGTCTGCTTTCTAGTACTGTGGGCTTTCTGTAAGATAGCAGCTTGGATAAACTGGCTTCTTACTTTACGCTGGCTGAACAAACTCATTCTTCAATTTGACCTACATACTGCACAGCAAGACCCAGAGAACATAGAACTGTTTACCATGTATAGTCTGATATTCAGTCAATGTACATGCACTATTTCCTAGTCAGGTAATATTTTTTAGAAGTGAAATAGACCACAAGTACCTGAAGTATAGTGGCCTCATTTCAGGGTATACTAGCAGATATTACTACATAATTTTTGTGGATATAACACTATATACCAGTATTATATTTTACCACTGGAAAGTGCAACACATTCACAAGTTTAGAAACTTGAATATTTTTTGATTTCATAAAGCATCCATACATGGCAAAACAGTACTTCAGTTGCATTAATATAGAGGAATTGAATAAAACTGAATTAAATTTTCCAAATGTTATTGTATGATGCCACAAAAATAAAAAATTAAAGCATGGCATTCTAAGAAATTTAAACAATATCAAATCAATTGATACAAAAGACTATAACTAACACTTACTATACTATAACTGACAGTCTTTTAAACGACACAGTTTTGTGAATGAGGAATAACGGCTTTTGACCATGACTGTATCACAAATGTTTCCAATACATACTCCTGATTGATAAACACATACTCATGATTGAAAGATATGATACTTTTCAGTTTTTATTTTTATTAGTCTTATCCTTACTGTACATTTTCAATTCATTTTCAATTTTTTATTCTTACTGTACATACTTTTCTCATTTTATCTATTTTTATCTAATTTATTTATTTTTATCTCTTCTACTTTGCACAATCTAAGGAGTTGAACCAGTTGTACATTTCACTGCAAGTTGTATACTGCTTAGAACTGTGCATGTGACAAATAAAGTTCTTGACATCTTGACATCAATACATAGCACATAGATTCACACACTACTTAAAGTGCATTCTCCGGGTCGCTGAACTAGCTGCCTGCACGTTTCATGTCATTCTGCCATCGATCATGATTTTACACATTGCAGCCCACAGGCTGACACTCAGTGGAGACCTTCGTTGTGTGTATTAAATTCTGACCGCTCATTTAAGAGACAGGGAAGCTGTGGGAAGATTTGCAACCATTGACGTTATGTACATGACTGCTGCCATTGATGGGAGGTGAATATATAGTAGATGTCAAACGTTTGGACACACTTTTCTTTCTTTTATTGCTTTCCATATTTTATAATGATAGCAAAGGCATCAGATCTATGAAATTACACAAATGGAATTATGCTGTTTATAACAGTGTTATAAACAAATCAAAACTCTTATATTTTAGATTTTTCAAAATAGCCAAAAAATAATTTTTAAAATTGAATTTTTTTTTTTGAAAGCAATTCATGCATAGACATCAACTTCAGTATTTATATATTTCTAAGAAACAAATTTCAAGCATTTGGGCATAAGTCTTTAGATCAAAATGTCTTTGAATGCATGCTTTCCATTATCTTAATCAGGTGTGTCCAACTTTTGACTGGTACTGTATGTGAAATTGGTGTACGCTCTTACTCTAAAGGAGAGGGCTAGACAAGGGGAATGTGGGGTTGGTTGTTCATGTGATGCCATTGGCAGTCACATGGTGAATCACGTTTCACACGGGGAGGTCAATCTTCGATAGCAAACAGTAACCTTTCCAAGGCAAAGGTCAAAGGTAAAGGTTGAGTTTTGGTCCCTCTCACACCTGGGAATGACCCCCTGTGTAGCATCTACAAGGGGCTCCCCAAAGCAACAAAAATGGAATCAACATTGTGTAGATCCTGTAGATTGACGATAGAGTGTCATTTAAATCGGGATGTAAAAGACAACGTATGTATCTGCTGCATCTAGAAGGTGCGTGAGCAGAGTGAATTTAGGGGAAAATAATTTACTCCAGTTTTGGTGCCTCCTCTCTCTTCTTCTGTTCTCATCCCTCCTTTCTTGTGCCCATGCAGTTCTCTTTTTCACTCTGCTGTCTTTCTCTGTCTCTGCATCACTTTCTCTCACAGGCTTATATCCATAGATACCCAATAGATAGACGTACATTTCAAACAGATAAGTGAAGTCGATAACCAACAGAGGTAGTGGTTGAATGTTACTCTTTTGTTCTCCTTCTGTGGTCTCTTCCTCCCTTTCTCTTTCTCTGGCTCTCTCTGTCCCTTCTCTCTGTCCTCTCTCCCTCTCACACTCTTTCTCTCTCCTCTTTCTATCCTCTCTCCCTTTCTCTCTCTCACTCTCTCTTTCTCCCTCTCCCTCTCTCTCTCTCTCACTCTCTTTCTCCCTCTCTCTCTCTCTCTCTCTCTCCCTTTCTCCATCCCCTCCTCAGATGCTCCGCCACCTCTTCAGACAGGAAGATTGATGATGACTCATTCTGGAGTCTTTAATTAAACATCTGCAGGCGTATCCTCACAGCCATTGTGTGCCAGATTCAGTTTCTACTTTTAGTCATGCTTGTAACGTGACATTTTTCTACTTGGAAACACACACACACACACACACACACACACACACACACGCACTGTATATAGAATCAAATCTTGCTAGATGTATAATTGTTGTATTTATAATAACAACTCATATTATGTGATGAATACTATGGATTGTGTTAATATAAAGTTCAATGTAGAAATGTACATGCTGTTGTCTTTCAAGGCATAAAAGTGAGTTCCTTTTCTTTTTGAGGATGGTTTTGTTTTCCAGTATGCATAGCTCAAAAAAAAAATAAAGCAGCAGTTTTCTGAATACCCCTTTAATCTTCCCATTCTCCCACATAAGAGATAACATTAAGAAATATCTAGATTTTTAAAGCTACACTTTCATGTACCCCAGGCCCAGCAAATCAAAGGCCTGTTACAGGGAAAATTACTTCTGCCATGACGGACATTGCAAAAATCAGTGGAGTGGAGAAAATATGTCCATCTCCAGTTGTCATGGTATATTGTAAACTTACTGTTTATTTTTTAAAGGTTTTTTTACGTATTTACATTTTATGTATTGACATTTTTTACATTTTCTCAGTTTCACCTTCAATAATTCGCTTTTAAAATTCAAAGAACTTTCCTCTTTTCCTCTCCCTCTCTGTCTTCATAGACAGCCAGATAAATAGCAATTGTTGTAAATATGTAAGCTGGACAAGGGCTACTGGCAAGTGAATGAATAATGGATAAATGGAATGATCACAAAGCTCCGATTTCTGTGGTGAACTAACCCTAAACCCTTAACCTTGTGCTCCCTTGGACCTTTAATAAGGTCAATGGAATAGCAAGTGAACTGTAGGAGAGGAGTATCCTGCTCTCCAGGTGTACCAGTGCACTGCTTGCTGTCACAGAGCCAGCGGTCTCTCTTGTAGCCAGAGTCAGGGCTTCGGTGTCAAGTGCTGGTAGTGGCTAACTTTTTAAAGACGCCGTGCCCAGCTGACTGGTCCGTAAGAGACCCGGTTACAGGTGCCAATGCTTGTCAGAGCTCTGCCCTCGTCCCGCCCTATGTTCACTTCCTGTAAACTTTTTTGACCTGCAGCGGTAACACAGAGCTTTAAAGATTTAGCAAAGCATTACTCATAACCAGTATCGCTGTCAGTAGCGGATGCTAGTGCATCACTATCGGTTTGAAATGTCATTCACATGGCAGTTTTTCATTAACTCTGTCCTTGCCAGCAGTGTATGTCCACAATGTCAGAACTGGGGTTTTTTGATAAATGTCTCTCATTGTTTTGTCTTGTATTAAAATAACGTGCATATAGATTGATATGTTCCATGTTATATTTTGATCAATTTCATAATTTAACCTTTAACCAACGTGATTTTTTATGTCCAGAAAGGTCACTGGGCTCTGCTGGTGGTCTCTGGGGTTGGGGGGGGAGGGCATATGTTATTAGCATATGTTAAAATAATCCTCTGAAACAGAAAGCAGAGAAGCCCCCACAAAACTGTTCTTTTTTGGAAGCACAAAGTGTTTCCCCCATGAGGTAATACATCTTTTATACTGTCATAGCCCCAGACCAGCATTCTTTGCACTGAAACGTCCTGACTGGTACTCACACTGCCCTGTCAATAATCTGCACAGCCTTGAGGTTTCAGTCTGGCCTCACTCGATCTGAGTTCTGAGTTCTGTCTCCTAAAATTAATTGATAAACAGATGTGACCTTCTGTGCTTTCTGGAATAAAGTTTATCAACTGTGAAAAAACTTTCTCTGTGCAGTGTTGTTACTATAAAGGTATTCCATTCTCTTAGTATCCAGTGTGTTCTTTTTTCATTTTCAGTAATGTTTTGGTTCCTTTTTAAATCAATGGTGTGAATAAATATGGAGGGCACTGTATATACAGTATGTGGTTATAAGCTTCTGATTTGCTGGGTTATTATGCGATTTCATAAGGGAGGGTCAGTGCTAGTAGGTACCATGGCAACTCAGAGAAAACTAGAACCTCCTTTTACCAAACAGAACCTCCAAGTTTGTTGGAATGAAGGACCTGGGGAGCCAAGTATGTTGTCAGAGTATAAAACATCTGTGGATGACACTGGTGGCTGAGATGGAGGCAAAACTCACTGGATACGGGTGGCACTTTTGACATGTTAGAGGACAAATGGCATCATGGGAAAGCAAACACACCATCACAATGAGAAAACTGGCAAAATAACGATTCTCTTTGGAATCAAAACACACATTATCTTTCTTGATTGTCATCACACTGAGCAATTACACCTGCATCACATGAAGGCAAAAAAAACTGAAATTACACTTTACAATGATGATGTTGTACAGTGTTCAGTCACAGTAGGAAATGTGTCATTTCTTCATTTTTATCTCCCTGCCTACTTAAGGTTTCAACATCACCCTTTCAAATCATTGTTTAGATTTTCATTTTTGTTTCGTTTTCAATCCCATTTTCCCTTCACTTTCTCATGTCTGATGGATATTATCAGCTTAATGACAAAGCAAAATGAGCCATTCAAAGAAAACTACGGTGAGAATACATTCGGTTGCAATGTAAGAGTCATCCTGATAACCCTCTCCTCCCCCCACCTTTTTACAAACACAATTACAGACTCACACCCAGAGAAATGGCCCTGCTCTCCTCCACCAGCTGCTTTCTGTCGGTTACCTAAGAGACCTTGGTATCCAAGGAACAAGTTATGGGGCACATGAGTGCCTTCAGACGTCACATACTCAAGACAATAAATGTCTCTCTGTGCCACAGTCCAGGCGCACAATTAGAATGTGCACAGTACAGTCACGCACACTAACTCGTCTCTCTGTGTTTACAGGGCTGGGGAAGAGAAGATCCCAGATCAGGCTGGCCTTTCATCGCTGTTCTGCTTTTTGGGTCACTCTTTAAGCCCCTCCATACATTTTTTTGGCTTGGTTTTTCTGGGCGTGGCCCCACCTCGCTTGCCATCCTGGGCCGGAGCAAGGAGGTGAGACTTGCAGCGGGGGGGTGATGGAGGTGGCGCTGGTCAACTTCGAGAACCTGGACGACATCGGCATCAACATGGGCGACCAAGACGACCCAGACTGTGCCAACGAGATGACCTCCCTGACCGTGGACCCGCCCAGGCGCGGCTCGGGCAAAAACCACCTGCTCACCCCCCAGAGGTCACCTCATAGAGCACAGCAGGGGCCGCCGCAGCAGTCGCCGACCATCCTTCCAGCCAGGAGGGGGCGCGCCAGCTGCGCCAGCCTGATCTCCAACTGGAAGATGCTTCTGAACAGTGAGGGGACGCAGAGTGAGACCATCTTCAGCAAGCTGGCTAAAGAGTGCTGCGAGGATCTGTTTGTGGACAAACGGGGCCTGGAGGAGGGGGACCAGAAGGTGATCATCAACATCGCGGGCCTGCGCTTCGAGACGCAGCTCAAAACCCTGGATCAGTTCCCAGAGACCCTGCTGGGGGACCCCATGAAAAGGAGAGACTACTTCGACCCCATGAGAAACGAGTATTTCTTCGACCGCAATCGACCCAGTTTTGATGGGATTTTGTACTACTACCAGTCTGGTGGTAAGATCCGCAGGCCTGCCAATGTTCCCTTGGACATTTTTGCGGATGAGATTGATTTCTACGAGCTGGGCAATGAGGCAATGGAGCAGTTCCGTGAGGACGAGGGCTTCATCAAAGAGGTGGAGGTACCCTTGCCCACCAGTGACATCCACCGGCAGTTCTGGCTTCTGTTTGAGTACCCAGAGAGCTCCAATGCTGCCAGGGGCGTGGCTCTGGTGTCTGTCTTTGTCATAGTTATCTCCATTATCATTTTCTGCCTGGAGACCTTGCCAGAGTTCCGTGAGGAGATGGGATTCCTCCCTACTGTCGTCCAGGTCCTCAACGAAACTCAGGAGGGCTACGCTCCTCTCTCTCCCCCAAGCCCCACCCCCAGGACCCTCACCAACACGTTCTCTGACCCCTTCTTCATCATTGAGACAGCCTGCATCTTCTGGTTCTTCTTCGAGCTGTGCGTGCGCTTCACCGTCTGCCCCAGCAAGAAGGAGTTCTTCAACAACATCATGAACATCATCGACATCGTCTCAATCATCCCCTACTTCGTCACGCTGGTGACGGAGCTGGTGACGAAGCCGGACGCCAGCTCGGGCCAGAACATGTCGCTGGCCATCCTGCGCATTATCCGCCTGGTGCGGGTCTTCCGGATCTTCAAGCTCTCCAGGCACTCCAAGGGCCTGCAGATCCTGGGCCAGACCCTGAAGGCCAGCATGAGGGAGCTGGGGCTGCTCATCTTCTTCCTCTTCATCGGCGTCATCCTCTTCTCCAGCGCCATCTACTTCGCCGAGGTGGACGAGCCCCAGACGCAGTTTGTCAGCATTCCCGACGGCTTCTGGTGGGCGGTGGTGACGATGACCACTGTGGGCTACGGGGACATGTGCCCTATCACCATGGGGGGTAAAATGGTGGGCACCCTCTGCGCCATCGCCGGGGTGCTCACAATCGCCCTGCCCGTCCCCGTTATTGTATCCAACTTCAACTACTTCTACCACCGCGAGACGGAGCAGGAGGACAAGCAGCCAATTGCAGACGCGCCCGAGGCGGCCCTGAGGTCAGGACTCACTACCAAACAAGGCAGCACCACCTCCCTCAACAAAGCTAATGGCAACTGGCAGGGAGACAAATCCAAAAGCACAGGGCTTTGAACTCCTGCAACCACCCTGGTCGGGGGATGTGTAACAACAAGACTCATTCGCATTTACTCATAAAAGTGATACTTGTGATTTTGTGCACCTTTGACCTGCCTCAGAAACAACCTAGTCGAACCCTGCATGGATGAAAAGATTCTGGGTGTATACAGCAGCTCAGTTCAGGATTCCAATTGCCTGTCAGGATGAGACAAAAATGATGGCCATACATTTCTCTGGATAAATACCCTATAGATAGGTAATCTAATCTTTTTTTATTTTCTTTGTTATTTTCAATACTTAATGTGATTTTGAATTATTCAGATTAATAAATTGCAATACATGCTAATTTAAGGTTATACATGTGGTCAGTAAAGTATACATGCCAATGTCATACTAAACCTTAACATAACTGACAAGTGGTAAAGTGACATAGGTGGGGTTAATATCAAGATGAAGGAACTAATTTCAAGCAGAATTGTTATGCTCAGTTCAGGATCTAAAATATTCTGTCTGTATTGGAGTTTTAAGCAGTAATGAATGGCTATTGGTTCAGATTACCATGAGAGTGAATCGATTTCACCCTGCTGCTTTCCCAAATGTACCTTTAGCCTTCATAAAGAAAAATAGAGTATTTAAACATTGAAATGGAATCCTGCAATGGCCATGCAAATACAGGATATGGTGTACCATATGTGTATTTATTCATCTATTTATTATTCATGATTTTAATTATGTATTTATTTCTTCAGTCATCTCAACAGTGTGTTATATATGAATACTACTGAACTGATTGTATCTGATGTCTTTCAGAAGAATTTCAGACAGGGAACTCTGTGCAACGGAAGTGATAGGTATAGTAATAATTGCTCAACAAATAACATTCCTGATCATGGTTTTAAAGATTTTCTATATTTACTTTCAAATAATTTTCATTTGTCGATACTGTGTACATGTTAATTAGGTGATATGTACCACATCTCCATACACTCCATACAGTTTATAGTTTTTTTTTTTTTGTATTTATCTGATATCTTGAGTGCCTTGAATTGCTTATACTCTAACATACAGTACTTTCCAAATAGAGATTGCCATATCTAATACATTTATTATGAATAATCTCTTCTGTCTTTGACAGCACATTATTCTTCTCCATTATTCTTGTAAATGTTACATTCAGTTTATTTTACTTCTGACAAGGGCATAACGTGCTGGGCTACGGCAGGAAGACAGTACTTTTCAAACTAAAATATCACTGGACAGCAACAGTTTACGGCACAGCAGAGACCCTGCTGAATAATACTGTTCCTGGGACCTCAGGCTTATCTGCTTGTCTGAAAATATTCCCTTCTCTGACAGAGCTGGAAAGGCAAAGGAATGTTTTTTATTGTTAAGGAGCCAAGCAAAGGGGACAGAAGCACCCTGCTATTTTAGGACATTGATGACAGTGTGACTGAGACAGCCAAAGACAGGAATCTTTACAGTGAAGTGTTGGGAAATGCACTTGCCAAGGTCCTTGAGATCATGTCGTTCTACGCTGTGTGGATTCCTGGACAGGGAGCAGAGGAGCACTATTCATTACAGCATGCTGACCTTTGACCCTTTCTCCATCTCTGACACACTTATCAAAAAATTCTAAGGACAAAACATCCAGCTGAAAATTTTTTGGAACAAGAAATATTTATTCATTATGTTTTTTTTTATTTATTTTTGTCTCGTAAACAGCACAGTCCATCCTAATCTCACTGTAGTCATTCTCTCTAATCTGCAAAGAGCATACTAACCTTTTCCCCCTTTCAGACATTTCAGTTAAAATACTCATCCATATTAATTTCTGGAGCATTAGACAACTATTACACAAAATTACATTTTATTGCTCAAAGAGAACCCCGTAATTACTCCCCACACGTACAAATCTTCGTCTCAAAAATGTCTGATGGTTGCTGGAACAGTTCTGTAATAGAAATTTGTTGTCTGTTGTGAATCCAAGTCACTTTGGGTGGTTTATGGGAAAGTACTACGCAGGGAAAGTGTTTGATTTGACATAACTGGCATTTCTTAATAAACCTTATGGGAGCCATTGATTTTGGTTTATAAAGTTGCCAAAGTGAACCCTCATGTCCTCAGCCAGTGATCGTGTGACCTGGTAAGGGCCTGTAAGAGTAAATGGTGATGGACAAGTGGAGCACAACGTAAAATCATCTTCTGGAGGTTGATTTGAAACAAGACCACAGTGTGTTTTTGGTATGTCAGTCCCAACATGCCTTCCCAAAGTCACCATCACTTTATCAAGGGATTATCTGATGTCTGGTTCTGGTCCAACTTACAAGGGCTGAAACATCCTTTAATGTGTCAGTTATGACTCCTAAAATAAAGGTATTAGGAGGTAAGTGATAACTGAAAATAGCCCCTGGTGTGGGCATGACAAAAGCAAACACTTTCCCTGGGGGTCATTTCAAGTAATTTTAAAAAAAATGAATTACTGCAAACTCAGAACTCTTTTCAATCTCTTACTGTATGGTTAAATGTTAAACAAAATGGTTAGATAAACCACAGATATTTTTTGAAGAGAAAAGTACTGGTTGCCCTTTAACAAGCTGTAATTTTCACAAGATTTGTTATGAACAATTGCAGTGGGTTGATGAACTCTAAATATTAAAAATTATAGTTCATTTGCAGGTCTTTTTCCAAATTTACACCCGACTAAATAAATCACAAAATGTCAGATTTCATTGGCCAATATTCATTTCCAGTATTCCTGAAAGTGCTCACTTAAACATGGCTCCAGTCTGCAATACGTACATCTCTGTAAATAATGTAAGGTGACTGCCTTATGTGTTTTTCAGAATATAATGAATCCCTGGTGCAAACTGCACGTTTTTGCAGTAGCTGAATATATGCTGAAAAGACCACATCTTCCCTGCTTTGCCTCCTACCTTGACTTGATCCCTATTTTTCTATAGACAATATACCACAGATTTTAAGACAGAGGTAAAATAGAAATAAGACAAGACACATCTGACGTCTAATGCCAGGAATGATCACTGCTTGCACTCATGATCTACTTGTGTATGGACAATGGGTATAAAAAACAAATGGAGAATGACAAGGCTTTCTGAAACATTGCTGCTTGAGGAAGACCTGGGAAAACAGAAGGAGACCAATGTGCATAGCATGATGGGTACTGATATGTTCTACTTTGACAGTTTCCTCTTTTTTCCAGATTTGTGCTTCATCAGCTCTGTACTGTTCTGCCTTTGAGCAGGCTCAGTACTGACTAAAATTCATGTGGAGAAAAAAAAGTCCAATAAGGACTGCACAAAGTAGATGCCTCCCACAACAAAAATAAGTGAAGTACTGTATATATCATATATATGCATTGTGTACTTGTTGAAATCTGCTGCCGTGTCCTGTATAAATACAACTCAGATGGTGTTTTAAAGTGCTCCTGACTGTTAATTTCTCTGGGTTTCTCTGCACACCTGTACTCTCAAGTCTGGCTGCCTGGTTTTGGAGTGCCCTGTCCAAAGTCAAAGTCAAAAATGTAGTAGAGCTTGTTGTGGACACTTTGTGCATGGATACGCTGGGAGATAGATATTCTGCTTCAAAATCATGCTCAATATTAAACATTTTTTTTACAGGTTGACACACAATACCCATCTCTCCTGCGCTTTTGGTGTCTGTCTTTGGAGTTGCACTCCTTCTCCTGTTTGCTTAGAAGTGTGTAAGTGGAACTGTGAGGGGATCCTGTTTCCCGAGCTCCTTTGCTCTCATGGCGCGCTGTGATGTCATCAGGTGACGGCGGTGACATGGTCTGCCGGGAGCAGTGTCTGATCAGAGCAGGAAACAAGCACAGAGGTGGAGCCCTGGTGGAGTGTAACAAACAATCGCTGAAACATCAGGGAGGGAGCATTTCAAGTCACTATAGGGTTTCAGCAAGTAAAAGTTTTGACACACCTGGGAAACATGCAGATAAAGACATTTTGATCTAAAGATTTATGCATAAATGCTTGAAATTTGAAATATAAAGAGTGGCGTTGATGCCTATGTATTAATTTCTTTCAAAAAATATTTTTAAAAAAATTGGCTACTTTGACAAATCTAAAATATAACATGATTGTGGTTGGTTTAACACTTTTTTGGTCACTGCATAATTCCATTTGTGTTATTTCATAGTGTTCTCCATCTATTATTTTGTGGAAAATAGTAAAACTAAAGAATAAAAGTTGTGTCCAAACTTTTGAATGGTGCTGTAGGTGCAAGTCAAGACAAGTAGGTTTCACTCTAAATAGTGCGGAGGTCTGTTAGGCAGAATTGCATACAAACAGGTTCCTGGATATCAGCTCTTGGGAGGGGCTGCTGTAAGGTGTATCAAGTGGGTGTTCCCAGCAGTCTAGACTCCTGCCCAGTCAGCTGGCAGCCGCATTCTGTGCTTGATCTTGATTTCAATCACGAAGCGAAGATGGGAGATTTGGCGGCCTCTGGTTTTGTGTGCTCTGCTGATGTGCAGGGCCACAGAGCACAGCTCCACTTTTATCTCTGGCACCGTCGCGGCTCACGCGGTGTTAATTATCGAGTTCTCACCCCGCGTTTTGAGCCCTGGCAGCAGAGCGGGGAGGGAGGTGCCGATTGGCTGTGCTGCTGTGCGAGATGAGGAACGGGGGTGTCGCAGATGTCAGGGGGTAAATCCCGCTTCGGCGAAGACCCGTGTGAAGCCGGCATACCGAGGGAAGGCTGCCTGTTCGTTTCACCTCTATAAAAAAACATGAGTCCTTTTTCATTTTTCGCAGTGGCATTCTTCAGGTATTTTCCTTGCTTTACAACTGTGCTCAAAACAAGATGCAAGAGCGATCGCTGTTCAGGAGCTGTGATAACTGCGAGGGATCCCTAGGTTGACGGATCCCTCAACTAGAGCCTTTTTGCCATCTGACACTGTCATTATTTCAGAGTAGTTGCATATTCCCCTAGCAAGGAAGGACACTCCCATCTGTAGACTTGTTAATTTGGAGCCAAAAATATTCAAGGCTTTGGAAAACACCTTTCACAAGGCAGCTTTCACAAGGTGCTTTCAGAAACCTTGTGTAACGTTATAGATAACCCTAAATGTGCCATAATGTCACAGTTTAGTCTCCTCCTGAGCTGTGTATTCCGTGACAGCTAGTTGCATAATGATTCTGCTGCTGCTGTGAGTGTGTCTGATACAGGTTCCAGAAGGTTCCAGGGCCTTGTGGAAGACTTCTCACTGACAGGCGTAGGGTAAAGTGATAGCACAGCAGAGGGGGGGAAGGGACAGTGTCGATCCTGTCCTGCTGGAGATCCCCGCCGTGCTTGAAGGTCCATTAACTCCCTCGTTATATAAGATCTCATCCTCGCCAGTTGGTCACCTGGCTCCGCTTTCACTGTAACCCAACCGGCTCACAGTTTCCCCTCCATCGGAGCATGGAGGAAGAGGTGGAAGGACCCATGCAGGCCAGGACTCCCCACTTTGTGCCCACTACATGTGGACTAGCCAGGAGGGCCATAAAGCCTCATAGCAAATAGCATTCGGGGCAGGGAGAGGCTTACAAGGGAGAACAAAGGTGGGACAGCCAGGAACGGGGTCGAGTCAGTGTGAGATGCTTGTAGGAAACATACCTCCTCGTTGTGGTTGAAACCGGATCATCGGCGTGAGATGCGACCAGCTGAATAGAAATACCATTTGGGCGGTGCACTGGCTGCCAGATTGAAGGCCAGCGTCTCGCAGGTGACAGGCAGACGGCCGCTCCAGCCGTGGTGGCGAGGGCTTGAGGGATCCAGGTAGTTTTCAGGTCATTGTCTCAGTCACAGTATGCTGTTCAAATGACATATCATCTGAGATGGCCATGCACAGAAAGCTTTTCATGCCAAGATAAGGTCACAGGAGGTGCTAGTCCCTGATGCAAATGCGGAATACCCTGAAAATAAGACAGACACAGAGATCTTTAGCTTCATTTTCGTTCCTAAAAAGACTAAAACTCAACATTCTGGCAATTGTTCTTTCTTCCTCTTTATTCAACACTGAGAAACAGACAAAAAGTTTCATAAAGAATGAAATTCACGGCTTTGACAATTATTCTTACTTTCTCTCTTTCTTTCTTTATGCAACATTGAGAAGCAGACAAAAAGTTTCATACATCACACAAATCATTCCCAGCTGAAGAATTGCTTTAATGAATCGTTTCATTAGATCCATCTAATTGCACAATACACATAACAGGCTCAGTTCCCAGCACAATTTCTTTTGTGACAGAAATTTCATGAATCATGAAGTGCAGTAAGTGAGAAGAAGTTGCATTTGTAACTTAAATATATCATTGCCATTATTAAGGCCTAGGAAACATGCATGTAGACTATCAGTGTGGACCAGTCTATGGTTCGTCAGTACGATATGAAAGGCAAGAATGTAAACAAGTTGACAAATGTGATTGTATTACAAGTGCTTCTCAAAGGCAATGAATCCCTGCATTAACAAATCTGTACCTACACACATACCTGTACCCACAAGAGAGATATGCACATGTGCTGACTGCAGGGAATCTTTCACTAATCAATAACATTATTATTGTTATTATTATTATTATTATTAGTAGTAGTAGTAGTAGTAGTAGCAGTAGTAGTAGTAGTAGTAGTAGTAGTAGTAGTAGTAATAGTATTTTGGTTGTTGTTGTTATTACTATCAAATTATTAATTAAATTTTATCAGACTCCTGCATTGAAACTGAGTCCAGAAAACAGATTATGAATACAGTCCTGAGGCAGACGCATTTCTTTAAGAGGTATCATTACGGAGAGAGCTCCAAAACCGGAAGAGGCTGATTAAAATTTCAGAGCCGATTCATTTTTTATAGGCTCATCTATCTTGGCTTTGGCGGCCGTGAAGCCGAAGAGCAGGCTCTGGGCCTGGGTTTCTGCATGCGGGAGAGAGCGCAGGCACCCCAGCCAGAGGGAAGGAGGGAAGACTTTCGGCACGCCGAGCGCATGCCGACGGCTGGGCGTTTGGGCCTTTTCTGAATGCGTTTACGGGCACCGCGTGCTTGTGTGCTCTTCATCTGCACCACACACATCGCTGGGCCTGGCAGGAATGCGTGTGTTTTACGACATGCTAGCGCAAGCCTGTCATTTGTGTTTGGGTCACGTTACAGTACAGTATGGTTGAGATCATGTGCGTGACATTTACAGTGCTGGTGACCCCATCTAGCCTCCGGTGTCAGTTATAGTTCAACTGAACACAGGGCTTTGGGTGTGGCATTGCAGTGCAACATGATGACTTATGCTCCTAGTGATGCATGCAAAACCATTAGCGCCCTATTCCAGTTCCTAAGTCTTTAATCCTTTAGGTGGTGCTGGAGAGTATGTACTTCGGGTTAGCCATCTGAATGCAGTGCACTTTCTGACCATACCTGGGTGTGGGGGAGCTCTTAGCTCCAAAACAGTAAATGTCATCTCTCTATATTCACTTCTTTTTCTATGCTGGTCATGAGCGTAAGGCATTGATGCCTGTTCTTGGTCTCTGTCGTGGTCTCTTCCTCTTCTGTGTGCCTTCCCATCAGCCTGGACCCAATTGGGTGCTTTCAGCAGTGTGGCAAATTTTTTTCCCCCAATGACCAGAATGAACAGTGTCCAGGTTTCTCAAAAAATCAGTCATGTTTATCAATGCTGATAGCAGCCCATTGCAGTTTTACCTAATCCATAAAACACAGTTAACAGGAGATTCTTTCACCAATGTATAGGCTTACAATAATGTTCAAAGTGCCCTTTTGCCTAATTTGCATTGATGATTTATTAAACCTAAAAAAGATGAAAGATACAACATTTTTCCTGAGTTTCCCACTACCTCCTCTGTAAAGTAGGTTCATTTCCTCTGGCCAAAATGTCAGCTTTGCATTCTTGCTGGGCTGGGTTCTCCAGAGCCAATAATATGACAACCCAAGTGTTGTACTGTCACCTATGTATTTTGCATATTTATCCTATTTTGTTTGTTGTCATGTATTCAACAATTCATCATCAATGGTAAGGCAGCACACAGCTGCTGAGGTCACGATAATGGTTCGCATTTATTTTTAATGAACTGGCCAGTAAAATGTTATTATATTTTAACTGGAGCACTTACGTGGTATCTCTGTGAAACCCGCCTCCACCCCCACTCCTGCCTGCTGGATACAAAGCAAGGAGTTCCTCTATGACACAATCTCTTGCTGAGCGAATAGTCTCATATTTCATAATCATGAGGAGACTCTGAAATCCTCATGCTCACGCCCTTGGAGGATCCAAAGCAAGGCCAACCAGATGCAAAATCTGCAGTGCTTACCTTTAGCCACGCACTGTAGAGTGGTATAAATAATATACAGATATGCTATTAAATATTTATAGGAAAATTAAACGAATAGATTAGATTTAATCATAAATCTGTGCAGCAGTGTTATACCATCCTGAAATATGTTTAGAAGTATGGAACAGTGTTAGTGGTAAACATTTCTTCTAGAATTTTTAATCAATTCAAAAAGATGCATGCAGGGAATACTAACATGGGCTCTGAAAGCAAACCCAGATGTAGATGTCATTCATGAAGGTAGGCATAGTCCCATGATACAAAATGTATTCATTCAAAAATAAAAAAGGGCATCAATCGTATGCAATAGCACAGAATGTTTACTGAAAAACTTCATTAAAACCCTTATGATAACTTACACTGAAGCATAGATTTATTGCTTAAGGGTCCAAGGCAGTGTGTGTGGATGTGCATGCTTGTGCATGTGTATGTGTGGGTGTGCATTTAGGTATGTGTGTGTGTGGGGGGGGGGGGGGTGGCTTTAGTCTTACTAATGCAATGTGGAGGTGATCCATCTCATTCCTTGAGAGGTACATTATAAACAGTGACAGGAAAGTGACCTTAAGGTATGACACAAGAGGCCCATGGTAAAAAATTACCTTTCTCCTGGCACAGTCTTAAGGGGCAAAACCAAAAAGGGAGGAGGGGGATCCCACTTAAATGCCAGAAGTCTCTGAAAGTCCTCATTTGCCTACCTTTTTATAGTGTAGGTATTTCTGTCTTCCTCTCTGGCCAATTTGTGCAGCTGGGCTTTTAATGTGTCATCTGATGTTAGCTATACTGTCCAAGATGACATATAGTGAACTCTACATAAGTAGGCCTACATGTTGGATAATAACACACTCTGTTTTATTGCATAGTTTGCTGTTAGTCTTTAATCACACCAGCTGCTCCGTACTCCTGCGCGTACTCCAGTTAGACACATAAAGTCACGATCACTCACTCATGCAATTATCAGGAATTGACTGAATGCCAATGCAGTATTTTTTCTGGAGCTTGTGCTGAGTGTTAATGGACAGATAGTTTCATTCATTTTAAAGTCAAATTTTATTACTTTCTAAATCCTCCAGGCGGAAGAAAGCAATTTTCAAAATGACTTAGATACAGCTGTAAATCTTAACTGATACAGACAGTAAACATTTCTCTAAAATATTCAAATGCTAATTGTGTTTTTTGTTGTTATTGTCTGTACCTTCAAACAGAGGACACTTATAATGAATGGGAATTCATTTCTAGGGATGTTTTATGAATGTATAATATCACCATATTATATGATTTAACGAATCATATTGAACCCTTTCCTCTCTTCAATCTTTCAAAAGCTTTTTGGATGATTTGTTTTGATTATTTCTTCCATTCAAGCTTTCTTTTTTTCAGAATCTTTTCCCCAGATTATTCTGAGCATCAACTAGCTGACCCATAAAGCCATTCATTTCACCTCAGCTGTAATAAAGGTTACATAGGTTCAACTCGTCAGTAATATTGTGGCCTGTTTTTTTGCATAACACGCAAAATCACATTTTGACTCGATATTGTCCGATGTTGCAAAAGTAGATTGCATTTGACATTTACAGTAATCTAGATGGTTTCAGACAGATGCTGACAATGTTAGCTAGTTGTGCAAATGATGATATTTTCTCCCTTTGTTTTTTAGCTGGATTTTCTCCCTGTTGATAATTTGGAGATGCTACACATTGACAACTTATCCTGGCTGTTGTCTGACTTGAGGCAACTTCAGTAAAAACAGAAATAAAAGTTACAAGGAAAAATTGATACACGACTTCATCTTTCATCATCAATGCAGTGAAATGATTGGATATTGATTATTACCAATTTCTGCTCACCCTAAATGATATTTGTACTGTAGATGCTTTTGTAAAGACTATCCACAATTAAATGACCATGGCCCATGAACCATCTATCTATATCTGCTATTATAGGCTTTTTCAGGACATTTGACATAACAGGCAGACACTAGGTTAGCCAGGTAAAGAGATATAATCTCCCCTTCAGTGATTAGTCTCATTCAGAGTCTCCTTGTCATCTGTGATCTGTCAGGGTGGAACACCTTTGTAACCCTATTCTCACCAGTCATGTTGTGATATCAAATATAGGATCTGAACAATGTCTTGTCATTACACAGTCTGGAGCCCAAACACACTGCAGTGGTGTGAATTATTGAGTGGGAAGGTTTGGGAGGGTAAGCAGCTCGGTGTCACCACGACACTTGTCATATCGTAGGCCCAGGGTGCCGAAAATAGGCCTCAACAGGACAACAAATGCACACACGCTGAATCCCTGCCCCCTCCACCCCGCTGCCCTCTCCCTGTCTCTTCCAAAACAGACCCACCCCTGCCTGCTTCTAGCAGCTGCTTGGAACTTTCCATCAAAGCGGCCTTGTTAAAGATGGATCGCTCTCATGCATCTTTTAACAGCAGCAGAGAATCTTCCAGTGCTTCAGTGAGCGGGATTTTGGTTCCAACTCTTCTGAGGTTCCACTACCATGGAAAAAAAAGAGGCTTCGGAAAAGCACTTGTGGTAACAGAGGGGTTCCCCTTCAGCCCCACAAAGGGCATGACATTACGTTCCTCTCCATACTGCGGGACACCCAGCAGTATAATGCTGCTTTCTCCAACAGTGTATTCAGTCACGGAGGAGAGGTAAATTTCTAGAATTTTCCTCCGTCTTTTATTTCGTCTTGTCTGAAGATGAACAAAGCTGCCTCCTGCTGGTAGAGGCTCCTAAGTGGGACAAAACCATTTTTTTTCTCCACACATTTTCTCTTGTCCGTCTTTATCTGTTACTTCATATGTGCTAAAACCATCTGGCGAGAACATCACATTGACCTAGTTTGCTAACGTATCTGCTTAAACAGGTCTGGAGAAATGCTATGGTAACCTGACAAAGACCATATAGATCAAAACGTTGTTGCCCTTTTATGATAAATCGTTTGGACGATTTAATAATGTTTGGGTGAATCAAAGAAAAGCAGAACAGCACCAACAAAACACCTCACATCTGAAAAAAGGAGGAACGTACAGGACAAATTCACAAGAATTGAATTACATTCATCACATGTCAGCTGGATTTGTAGCAGTTTCCCCTGTTGTTGACAGAGATCCCTGGCTGTATGTTTCCACCAGTGTGCTATTCTAAGAAGCTGGTTGCTGCCTCCCATTCTGACAAGCCAGTTCTAAAGAGGATAGATCACTCAGAAATCTATTCAAGCAGTATTGTTGGAACCAAAAACAAATGAAGTTTTCCACATATTAATTACACAGCAACACTTCCTAAATAAAAAATAACCAGTTGTCAGGAAACCAAGACATTTCTATTCATGAGGAGACCATTTCAGCTGCTAGTCCAAGCATAACGAAAGTCTTGTGCAGGTACTGCTCTCACTAAAATTTACTAAACATCATAAAGGTTTGATTACTACCAAAAGGCCAATACTGCGTATTTAAGCAGCAATGTGTTTATATGACTCACCGAGTAATGATGAACACAACACTGGACCATGTGCCAAAATGAGCTGAAAACTCTGAGCAGAGCATAACCTTCCAGTGATCTAAATTTTAGAGTGGGCAGAATTTTGGAAAGGAGACCAAAGAGTCACAGATCTCTTGATTTCAGCTCATCTCCTTCTTGATGGTTTTATTGCAGTCATGGTTGATGGATGATGTATAAACTACCTGAGATGCTCTAGATAATGGTGCCTGCCTGGTAAATAATGCAAAATATGAAGGTTTGCAGCTGGCTGTGACACTGTGATACACTGTGAGGGGGAAACAGGACACCAGTGATGGTCTCTCTCTTTGGAAGGAGTTCTGCATCTTCTGGGGAAAGTGGCTGCTCCTGTTCAATGCTGGACAGATTGCAGTGAAAAGAAGCCGGGCTAATTGGTTCTGCTGTTAAATCATTGCCTGCCCAGTGCTCTGAATCTGTCTGAGTCTGTTTCCTGCTTCTCTTTCCTATAGACATGGAGTTTGCTGTTCAGATCCACACACATACAGGAAGATTGAACAATTTCAATGGGTCGATTGTATCAGTGGTGCCGGTTAATAACAAAAATTATTAACTGAAGCAAGTGCTCCTGTACGAACCTACTGGCTAATGATACCAAAATTTTGGGGTTGCACACAACGCAAACTCTTGTGAAAATTAATGCAACATTACCTGAATGTTATGTGCAGTGCTGTTAGCAGATAGGGACATTTTACAGGCTAAAGAGTAATCGAATTTTGTTTTACTTCACCCACGATGTTGGAGCAACTTGAACTTCAAAAGATACATATCAGCCAGTCAATCAGTTGTATTTTTTATGGCAAATTTCTACAAATGCCTTGTCTGTTGACTCAACGAAATTGTAAATGACTCACATGACATGACATGAAGATCACATGACAAAAGCCATGCTTCAGAGAGTCAGAAAATGAGCTGTAGACTGTGGAACACATTTTCACTGTTCTCAGCACTGTGTGTTTATGTGTGTGTGCGTGCATGCTCTTGGTGGGGAGGGTGTCTATTTATAACCTGCCTGCATTAGAATGAGCAATAAATAACATCTGGACTGGAAGCTGCCATTGTGAACTCTGACTCACTAATCAGTGCGAGTGTACTTCTACAGGGGGGAGTCATTCATTCACATTCATTCACATCCAGTCATGTAAATCCTTCTGATGCCCTCCTGTGAGTGAGTGAAGCAGGATCTACATGACTGGATGTGAATGAATGCTTTCCCCTGTAAGCAGAACAAGACCAGCTAAACAGAGCTAAACATTCACTGTTTTAAACACAAGATGGCTGGTTTCCTACCTAGCTAGCAAATCAGCCATCCTATAAAACATCTGTCTTGAAATATTGTGGTCAATAAGGTTAATAGCACACTATAACAGAGCAATGCATATCTGTAACAACTATAATGTCAGCTACCTATCTCAAACATTGCTATTCTCAGGAAGAACAACCTGGACAAGAAGCTGCTGCTGGCCTTCTATCACTCTTCTGTGGAGAGCATATTAACGTACTCTCTGGGGGTGTGGTACGCAGGCTCCACAGCTGAGGACAGGAAGGCTGTGCGGGGGGTTATTAACACTGCCCAAAAAATTATCGGCTGCCCTCTGCCCACCCTGGACGACATATCCAGATCCCGCTGCCTCAGTAAAATTAAGGCCATCACAGGAGACTCCTCACATCCCGCCTATCACCTGTTTGACCTGTTGCCCTCCGGACGGCGCTTCAGGTCAATCAGGTCCCACACCACCAGACTAACAAATAGCTTCTTCCCCTGGGCAATACGGACTGCAAACAAACACTGACCCCCCCCCCAACCCTCTACCTCAATACAACTCAATACAAAAGGCCATATCAGCGCACAAGTTTTTCTTTATATTTCTTTTCATTTACAATGTGTCTTCTTTTTTTAAATTTGTAAATCTGTATTTTACTGTATTTATTGTATTTTATTGTATATTTTGTATATTTTTTTCTCCTATGTCGCGTGCCTTATTTGTACTGTGTGTACATAAATGTTCATCAGTGCGCTGCTGTTGTAGACCACCCACAATTTTGTTGCACCCCCACCGTGCAATGACAATAAAGTCTATTCTATTCTATTCTGATGTGACACTTCCCTCAGTTAGCTGATAATATTCATCAAGCGAATTAGGAATGAAACGTTGTGTGCCCACGTCCTGGCACAGCCCAGACAGGTTAATCCCGTGTCGTGCGGGGCACTTTATCCGATTGCCGGCGGGCACACAGCCACCCCTGGTCTGGAGCCCTCTGGGGAAGCCAGTTTCAATGTTGGACTGTCCTTTGGGAAAGGAGCCCAGTGCCTACTTTGCAGTAAATAAACCTGTTACTCTGTTCCCGGAAAAAAAAGCACAAATGGTTTTACCAATAGCGTCCTTGTGCCCATGTTCCTGGGAGATCACTGTTAACACTATGTGGTGGAATGACATGCAGGAAACCATTGTCATTCTTAGAGGATGCATTTTGAGATCCAGTGTGAAGCAGAGCCTTCACCTGTCCTCTAAAACTGATTATTTGTTTTAATTGTTTAATTGGACATGTTTATATAAGGATCCTTACCTTTCCCATTGCTGCTTTTATAATAAGTGAGCTCATTTCAAGCCAACTGCATTCAAACCAGTTAATTGTTCAGTTGTAATTGTCTGTACTTGTAAGTCCTTGTCTTATTGCATTTCACGAGCCATTAACCATTAGCCACACCTGCCTAATCAGAGGCCTATTAAAAGCAGGTGTGCTGCTCGAGGCAGACTTTTTGCGAGTGAGTCAAAGCTGTGGCTCTGTGCCCAGGCTGGTTCCTGTCTGTGTTGATTTAGAAAATAAATTATTTTGCTTATTAAAGCTATTGTGAGAAGTGTTCGCCAGCCTTTCCAGTTTGAATGGGGAAGTCTGCAAGTAATTTATCGTGTCAACAATCACGTTATGTGTATGGAAGGTGAATTTGCTTCTGACACACAAAAGAAGACATATTTAAAGCAGTAACTAATACATGTGTGTATTAATACGACAATGCAATAAACACTTGTAATATGTAAAATAAATGTGAAAGTGGAGGTGTTGGCAAGGTCCTATGGGTCCCAATGTGGATATTGAAAACAGGGAATGGCAAATGTATGAAAGGTGGGCGTCAAACGCCAGACATATGAGGCCTTTAACTGTAGATAACAGAGCTAGTGGGCTGCTATATGGTCAACTGCCCTCTGTAGTAGCTGACCACACGTTGTACTGCATGCATCTGTTGGACACTTCGAAGGCCAATAATTGGACAGTGTCAAAGCTCAGCATGTGAAATGAGTTGGTCCCTCAGAAACAATGGATGGTACTCTGCATGTCATATTTTTTTTACTCTACAGAGTCTAAGCCTTGCAGCTTGGCTTGGCATTGATTTCTGATTTGTGACCTGCTGAGCTAGAAAATTCTGACCAGGTTATGGGGTATGCATTATGGTTACTGCTGCCTTATTTTAATGACCACACAGATTCTGTAATGAAACCGTAAATATCATTTATGAGGGACGCCTATTAACAGTCATATTTGAAGTGCCAGAGGTGCAATTTTGTGGTCCACTGGGTTTTGTTTGGAAAGATACAATGCATTTGTTGAAGCCTAGTGTTCTGGACAAATAAGATTAAGATGCTGGGACTAGTGTCATAGTAACAGACGCCTTTGTCATATTGCCATTTTGAAACGTTGCAGCTTGAGACATTTCTGTGGAAAAGCAGTGGGACTTCAGAACAGAAATTGCATGCCACTTCTGCAATGGAGGCTTGTGATCAATTTCTATATACAGTGTGCTGTGTTGAACAATTAGTGAAGCAAACAGTGAGTACATTTTGCAAAATGAGTGATCGTCACTCAACACTTTACATGCTTGTACTGTGATCACAAAATTGGCACCACTGTCAGGTCAGAAAGAAACAAGAAAAGTCAAAAAAAAATTGTAAAAGCAAATCATTGGAAAACAAGCAAAGAAATTAATAGCTAATTAACAAGTTACGAAAAGTAGTAATTTCCTAAGTTGTTATGATGTAGAAAATGTGACAATGTTTCTACAATATCACGGGAAGCTTGTGGGAACATTATGTGCTTCCTGGGAGCTTAAATAAGATCCTGTAAAAGAAATGCTTGCGTCAGGCTAATGCTAATGTGAACAGCGTTATTTTGGTTTCTGGGTAATTTTGTATTGTTTATTTGTACATTTCACTTACACTGGTGTATGAGGTGAAATACAACCACTTTTTATCAATGTTGCTGTCACTGCTGTAAAATACGGGCCAAATACGGACTGCTTTAGTTCAACAGAACGACATCAAAGAATTTCTGATTCAGGGAAATTCTCATTTACAACAAATCCTGGATCTAAAATGATTACTCTCTCTCATTGTGTTGCTGTGTCATTCAGCCCAAACAAAAACTGCTCTGCGTGACAGGAAAATGTACAACAGGATTTAGAATCTTTGCTGTGGAAATGCACAGTGCATTGGACTCTACTGGTAGACATTTTCATAAAGAAATGTGTGTGTGTGTGTGCGTGTGTGTGTGTGTGTGTGTGTGTCTTGGGAAATAATATAAAGATTTATTTCCCAAGATGTTGGGAATGATAAATGTATTTATGGTAATACTCATTTTTGTTGGAATTTACTTAATATACTAATGCCCTGTACATTCATTAAGAGAGAGTGACACTTATGCTGTTGCGATGATACACTTTCTCTATTGAATTGTCTGTGGTAATGTCATTCATATCTGATGGTTTGGCTATGTATGCACATTAGCATGAAGGTATGTATGTTGCTGTGCAAAATAGCTGTTAGACCCTGTATATATGCTGAACCATTGCAATTACTGTTGTAATTAATGTAATTTTAGCACAGTTTTCCAGCTTGATGGCTGTTTACAGTTACCTATATTTCTGTATCCCTACTCTTCTTGTGCCTCTTGCTCCTGCGATATGTATTCAATACATTTTATCATGATAGGTAAGTCTTTCTGCTTTAGACTGTCTGCAAATTCAATAATTAATGAAGGACAGCAGCATGGTGTAGTGGGAAGGAGCAAGCTCTTGTAACACAAAGGCCTCTGGTTAAAATTTCCCAATGGGGCACTGCTGTTGTATACTTGGGCAAGGTGTTTAACCTATATTGCTTCAGTAAAAATCCAGCTATATACGTGGTTAGTGTTAAAATTGTCATCTATGTTTGTCGCTCTGGATAAGAGTGTATGGTAAGCTAATGCAATGTAAATAATATGTTATTGAATGCTCTATACAGCCAGCGCAGCACTGTACTGTACTGCTGAGGGTACAGTATGTCAAGAAAGGAAACTGACACTGACATAATGGCTCTGGTTTACGGCAATTAGGAAAGAAGAGAAAAACAAGCAAACTTAATACCCTAATACCCTTCCCCTGTTTACTGCCTCTCATATATACTTAACCGCCTGAGTGCACAAGCAGTCAGCAACGGGAGGGTATCACTGCTCTAAAGCTCTTAATAGCTGATGAGTTTGTTCTTCTTTCCCTTAATGTCCGGCAATTTAGCACATTTTCGCACATGCTCTCCGGCTCGTAGGTGCCAACAACACTTGCAGAAGATAACACAGTGTCTATTAATGCCACTACCTGTGGCCACTCACCAGGAGCTGAATTAGAAGGTGTAATTGAAGATTAAGAATTCTGTCACTGGTAATTGGAACAGCACCCTACTTATCACATGGCACTAGAAGGAACATCAGTGACGGTGTATCAAACACTTTTAAACTTTTTTTTATCAAACCCATTTAACCGTGACAGCACCGTTCCCATTGCCTTCCAAAATCCTAGTCTGTCTCCTGCTTTTTGGTGTGGTAAGCAGGTAGGTGGCCTTTACAACCTTTCACAAGGTCATGATGGATGTAGCAGAGGACCTAAATCACAGCCACATCTGCAGACACAAAAGGCAGCAGTGAAAGCACGTGTGTAGGTGTGTGTGGCAGAATAAGCCACCAGGAGAAAGCAGCCAGGAATAGCCATGTTTTCAGGAAGTGCAAAATAAGCCCTACCATCTGTCAGCAGACTATTAATTGAGAAATCATTTCACAACTGTGAGTGTGTGTGCGTGTGTGTGTGTGTGTGTGTATCTGTAGGCCCTTTTGGATGTGTGCCTCTGTGTATGTGCACATGCATGTGTGTGTGCACATGTCTGTGCCCCCATTTGTTTTCCTATATGTGTGTGTACATGCATGTATGTGTGTGTGCATGCATACGTGTGACCGTCCATCTGTTTCCTCAGCCAAAGTCTTTTGATAGGCAGGTGGAAGCAGCCAACCTCCCGCTGGGACATTGGAGTGCTGCAAACTGATAGGATGGAGCAGCGGGACATGTTCTCCAAAGGTGAACGTTGCCCTGCCCCCTTCACTGATTCCCCAGCTCTAACACCAGTTCCTAGCATGCGTACGGACCAGCCCATGTGTGGTCTTTGCCTGGATGTAATTTGTGTCATATGTAATCAGCCAGATTAAAGGGGAAGGTTATATTTCTATTGTAATGCAAGTTCTGCATAGTGGGCCTAGCATAAACCTGCCCCAGACAAAAAGAGCTCTTTTAAGAAATATTAAATATTTCATTTGTGGATCTCTTAATAAAGAAGTGACAATGTAAAGAAATAATGAAGGACATTGTACAGTTCATATCCAGTCCAACTGAGGCATTTATATGCATATCAATCTGGCTAAGGGATCGGATTTGGTCTACAGCACCTCTTGTGCTACCCTCTTAAAGAGAAGCATGTTTAAGATCAGAAATTCAGCTCCTGCTGTCATCAACATGTGATACTTAATGAAACTTAATAAACTTAATGAGTTATCATTTATCAAGAGACAAGCACTAGACACTGAAGATCAGCATTAATAAACAGCCTTCCATTGATTCAAGTATAGAAGAAAATTTCTCTTGTTTTTGGAACGCTCCAATGTTTTGGCAGACTGCAGTCTGGCCTAATAATGCCCTCTCTGGTTATAAAGTCTGGGCACCTTTGACATACAGGTATAATGGGAAGATGCCAACACCGCTGGAGAAGGAATGCTGGCCATGCTTAGCCAGTTTTGCATGAAGATCAAAATGGCCATGTTTCAGGTAGCTTGACTCAGATAATTACAGTAAGTGACCATTGAAAAGGACTTCCCCACTAGCCTAATGTCTGCCAAAGTCAGACTGTGTTACAACCTACCCTTTAATAATTTACCAGGATGACTGGAATGTTAACCATGACCCAAAGCATCAATGAGAGAGATCAGACTGACCTACATTAGCCTTAATGCCTTAAAGCCTTAATGAACTACTATTAATTATGTGATTATGAACTTTGTTATTTTAGTCAGATTTGAGTTGTGTTAAGTTTCAGGTCTACTCATAACTAACATGTAATATGTAATAAATACCTATCCATGCTCAGGAGCACCAATTGACCCCCTAACCTTTTCACCCACATGTTCTCACATACCCAGACACTCTTCCATGTGAATACACGCTAACCTGCGCACACAAGTCCATTTATTGAAGGGAAACGGATTCTGTCCTGTTGCTGACAGTGGTTGAATACATAGAGGTTGCCATGTGTGCATTATGATCCTTCACTCCTCCATGCTTAAATGTTGTGCTGTGTTTATTCTATTTGGAAGTGGTTCTTCTCTGGATCAGACTGATTGAGTCTATGTGACTCGATCAGAACATTCTTTAATTATGCAATAGATTCATTTCTCTAGGGTCACACAGCCAGGGCAGCGTGGGAAGAAACGTATACTGCCTACAGTCAAGACGTAGACAGCCATAATGGCAGTGATTGAAAAAATGAACCTCCCACATTCAGGGAGATGACCTGGGCCACGGGGCAGACGAGCCGATCACCCGAGACGAAACAGGATTCCCGCTGTTTACCGTTCGCCCTTGAATTCGGCCCATGACAAACGAAGCAGCTGAGCTGACGTGTGTGTTGCTGCGTGTGGGACGCGGTGCAGAGAGAGAGAGGGTGTCCGGCATTCTGGGCTCAATGCAGAACAGCGCTCGGCAATGTTAATAACACGCTGCTCTGTTGCCGTTCCTGTTTTGTCTTCCAGTTTCATCAGTGCTGCAGCATCATTCGCAAG
The DNA here is from genome assembly GCF_013368585.1 of Megalops cyprinoides. Classification (NCBI taxonomy): domain Eukaryota; kingdom Metazoa; phylum Chordata; class Actinopteri; order Elopiformes; family Megalopidae; genus Megalops; species Megalops cyprinoides. The sequence goes on from NC_050589.1 coordinate 27,117,168, forward strand.
TGCTCTTCCCTGTCGTTGTCGCTGTCCCCGTCCCTTAGCTTTAGACTTGACAGAGAAGCAGGATTGTTCTCCAGCGTGAGGCCCCAGCTGACAGCTGGTCCAAATAACAATGATCAGCTCTATTTTGGGAGATGAGCTGAACCAACGCTGAAGTGTCAATGGGAGGCAGTATCGTGTAGTGGCTAGGGATCTAGACTTGTAATTACTTCTGCATTCAGTTGCTCTCCCCTTCACAATAGCACACATTGTTCTGTACAATGGCACTGCCGAAATTACCTATTTATGTATCTACTACTTCTGTGCATCTATCCTTATTGCATGCACTAATCTGTATGTGCGCTCATCTTATCCCCCTGATAAGAATGCTGCTAAATAACACAATGCAGAGGGCTGAATCTTTAGAAGGACATTGTTACTGTATTTGAGCAGGGTATTTAACCTGTCTTGCAACTTGTAAAGGCATAACGTGTATCATGCAAGTTGCCCTGGATAAAGGTCTCTTAGCATAATATTAGGGATGCTTTACATCAAATCCCCCCTCCTTGGCTCAGGACTGCTCTACACAAGACATCACAGAGGGATCTGAGCATTCTACAGTTGAAAAATGGGTGGCTCTGATCCCCTTGCCATGCAGCTCAATGAAAAGGTATGCACTCTTTACCTGTCTACTGAAGGCTGAGGACCATAATTCATTAGGCCATTTGGCACACAGAGCAGGACTTTCCCCTGTCTCCCAGCCTTGTGGCATGCAGCACGTCATGGGTTATTGGTGCTTTTCTTCATGTTAATTTGGCTCAGCTCTCCCCCTTGTGGTACTTCTGTGTTACTGCACTTTTTTCAGTTTTTGAGTGAAGCCCAGCCCTCCCTGGCCATACACATCAGCTGGGAAATGAGCGTGCTTGGAAATAAAAGAGGATTGTTGCAAAGCTCCTGGCCATTATTTAACATATGGTTGGTAACAAACAAAATTTTAAAAAAAGCCCATAAGGGCCTGTGCCTTGGTCTTGTTTGCTCTTTACGTTTGGCGGCTGTGCGCGGCTCCACCGAGAGGCTGCTCTGGGCCCTCCTCATGTTGCAGTGCCTCGCCTTGTTGCTATGGCTGCGTCTCCCTGCTGGAGCAGTGGCTGTTCTCATTCGTGCCCAGACAGAGGGTGTGGCAATCAGAACAGGAAAAACGGGGTCTGACAGCGCTGGAAACCAGACTCACTCGGTAGGACAGGGTTTGCCATTTTTCATTGCTTGTGTCAGAAATGGCTGTGTTCTGGGTCTCATTCAAGCCGTTTGTTAAAGCTGCATGTGTGGTATTTTTATCTGTTCCCTGCCACTTGCTTTCAGGTCTTCTGCCTCACATAAAGAGCGCTGATGCTGTACCTTAACAACTGCATTGTCATCCCACCAACCAAATACATATTGAAAAGATTCAGAAGGCTAACAAGGTAGGAGGGGGCTGGAGGGGGAGAGCATGAACAGCACCTCATTAGCAGATAATTTGAGGAGAGTGACAAGGTATATTCCAGAGTTAGATGCCTGTCTATCCCAGCATGCCCTTGTTGGTCTTCCCTCACCGCTGGTCAAAGCTCATACCCAAGGCCGTGGCCTATGAAGTTCGGAATGGGAGGGGTCAGTTTTGAGTTAAGGATGCTATGGGATAAACTACAGTCAAATTCCAGTTTCAAGCAAACATAGCCGGGATTACCTCCCAAATCCGGATTACACAGACATAGAACAAAAAAAGGAAGAGAAAAAAATGTTCTTTCTATTTCCCACAGCTCCAGGCTGTCAGCCTTTTGGAATGTATGAATTACCACAAGCAGCAATTCCTGGTAATTGCATCCTTTTTATGCATTCCACAATTGAGTTATGGGTCTGCATCTGAGCATTCAGCAGACTGCCAAGCAAATATCCACCAAATATCCACTCATGTTTGTAACATCATCACTGATCCATGTTTTTTTTTTCAATCAAGTTATTAACCCAAGCCACAGAAACCGAGAGACAGAGAGACAGACAGACACACACACGCGCGCATGCATAAATAAGGAAATATGATTGTCAAGATGCAGTCTGACAAGGTGGGTCTTTGGTCTGATGGAAGGTAGCCGGTGACTCTGTAGTCATGACTGCAGTTGGAAGCACATTAATGCCAGAACAGACAGAGGACTCGACTGGCACATGTGGCTGGGAAGACGGGGATGGCCAAGCATCCTGAAATCATAGAACGGAATGACCTATCCAGCGTGTAGTGTCTGATAGTCGATTAAAGATAAGAGGCAGCTGTTTGTCTCAACATCAGTGTTTTGAAATGGATGCAATCTGTTACTTATAGCCTGTGGAGCAGGAGCAAATAAATACATGAATTTGAATATGTTTTTTAGAATTTATATATTGTCCATATTTTTGAATATAAAAACCCAAATTATTTACATTGCTGGCTACTCTGTCATGTGATATTCCTGTCAGCAATAATGGTCTGGTTCTTTGGTCATATTCATGCAGGTGAAAAGTGAAATGAATGTCTTTCAATCACGTCTGGTTCTGCTCAGGGTTCGTCACCAACTTTCCCCCGGACTGCCTCTGTGTAGTACATTGCCCTTGCCATAGACAATCCATTTTACCCACAGTGCACCTCTCATGCACTATAATCCAGACCATTAGAGATGGAATAGGCTGTGTTTATGCCAGAGTCGTAAACACAGTCAGCATTTTCCAAAAGGTTCTCTTTTCATGGCAAACATCCACCAATGTCAAGAGTCTGCTTCCTGTGTCCCTGTACTGGTGCAGTTTAACCACAGCTTATCAGCAGAGTTAACCACACATAACACCACATGCGTTAGTTTTGGCATGAAGTGACCTGTATTCATGCGTCACACCATCTGAAGCACTTCCTGTAAATGTTCCAATAAGGATCCCCACAGTTCCCATAAAGCTCACAGGGAAACGTCTTGTCCTGTTTTATGGCATGACTATGTGTAGACACCTGAATAAAAAAGCACACTCACACATCTATGTTCTGGAACTCTAGTATCTAAGCACATGCAAAATGAGGCTCATAAAATGTACTTAAACTGCATTTACATCACATCTCATTATACTACATGACATCCAAACCTCCGCCATGTTCGACATGAGATGTTGATGAGCATTTTACATAATTCTAACTATGCATATATTTTGGCTATAGTTCTTACTAGGATTGGAGGATTTCTCAATCAGAGTTGTGTCTTATCAATCTGAATATCAGTTTCAAATGCTGAATGAAAAACAAACCAATGGTTTCTGATGGGACAGCCTCAGACAGCCTTTTCTTGCAAAGGTGTACTCTTTCTTCTCTTTATTACCATCCAATTTAAAAAAATCTACCATCACTTTCACCATAGAATAACAAGCATCATGAAGAGCTGGAGGGCTGGCTGGCATGCTGTCTGTTTCCACACTGGGAGCTGCTAGAACATTGGACCTGGGCCGGGGTATACAGAGAATGTCTACTATGAGTCAGCAGCTATTCTTGTCAGGAGTGCCCCTAGTGGCTCAGTCAGGGAACACCAGGCTGATGAGAATGAGTGTGAATTTGTTGTGATGGCTGCTGTTGCCACAGTTCCTCTTTTGAGGGATCCAAGCAATTTTCTGGGAATAGTTTTTGTGTGGCATTCTCAGTGTGGCCCAACTTTTCCCCCCAGTCTTGTGGTATCTCAGGCTCCCTTTTCTTTGAGCTGAGTAACACCCAAGCAAAATACTGTGGGTGTTCATGGTTGGACAAGAAACAAACATAATTATGCATATCTATCTGCTCATGTTACTAACGGTCCACCTATACAAAGATCCAGAGCTTACTCAGATCCCTAGAATCTGGCTTGCATACATTTGTTGCTCCCAATGAGTGATCTCACTCTGACCTCTAGTGTTAGGGTCTGGTTTATTTGATTTTGACATTTTTGGTAAAGTTTATCAAGCAAAAAACTGGTTATCATGATTGATGCTGAATGCCAATGACACTGGCAATGACAGAGGTCAGGTATTCCATGACTGCCTTCATGCTTGAATGATAATGCCTTCATCAATCCAGTTTTTAACTTCATCGACAAGTGCTTTTACCAAGTCATGTTAGATCCACAGTACCAATTTTCTCTCTTTGAGTACAAATAATAGACCTAATTAGTCATGAAGTATCTGTGCTCAGAAGCGGACAATATCACTGATACGTTTCTGTGAAATAACACACCTTTCATGCAAATGCTTATAAATATAAAATCATTTTTGTCTAAGTCTAAATTGTTAATATTTAACTTCTGCCGCCATGGAATGCATCCACATTTTATTACCTTGTGAGCACAGACACTGATAATAAATCAGAACTTCTACATTATCCCCTATGTTCCTTTCTTTTCTCTTTTCCAGGAAGTCCATGTGTTTAACCAACGGCCTGCAATCTACCCTGTTCTGTACGCTGGCAGCTCAAATGGTCATTTTGACATGTTCCATGTTTCCAACAATTTCCAAATGAAGACCTAAAGCCCAAATGTGTCCAATCCCAGGAAAGTTTCATTGTCCCCAGTTCATAAAGGAATATAGAAGAGTAGGCTTCAGCTGAAATCTATTTTTATATTTCCCCGGCATCTGCCCTGCTGTAACTGTCGCTTCTGCTACCCTCTAACCCCAGGATGACCCAAGCTTTAAGTCACAATGGACTCGGCTCCAGCTGATAGCATCTGTGTAGTGTCTGGTGAGAATAGTTTTGTTATCCCTGGACATGGTGAGAATTGCTGCATGGTAATTTTCATGCTGGACATTCAAATGATCATGTAACTCTCTGAATCCATGGCTGGTTTAAACTGGCACTTTGCTGGACTTTAATTGCATGTTACCCTACTTTGCTATTGGCAGCACATGAAATCAGTTCCAAAGGACATAACCGCTATCATTCTAGTTAGTGTCTCATAAAAGTTATACACAAAAAGAAATAACTCCCTTGTGTCCTCGAAGTATGTGATTTCATAAAGTCAACCTGTAACACCAAAAATATTAAATCTACTGTATTTAAATATCACATTATATGTGTCTGTACTGCTTATTGCTCAAAAATGTATTCTGATCTTTAGTTTAGCTTAGTTTTTAGATTTTAGTTTCAGTTTTAGTTTAGACTGAAATATCATCTGGACCTCTGTGTATATTCCAAAGAAGTACAAGAGCTGAAATAAAGAAACACATATGACTGATTTGAAATGACAGCTGTATTACATACTGGTATGCACAGATTATAGTGGCAGAGGTGATAGTTTGGGGAGGGTATCGTGACCATTTGGGTGAGTCGCAGTCACACGTGAGGTGATTTGTCCCAAGGTGCGATCTGACTGGTGATAGGCTACCCACAGTTCTCAGCCCCATCCCCCATCAGCCCCTGACATTGTCTAAGGAATGTCCACACAGTTGAAAAGAAGCCCTTTTACCACCTCAGGGTAAACTGCGAGTAAGTATAAGTGACTGTCCACAGCTGTTTACATGCCTGCGTGATAATGGGAAGCAGGGGGAGGGGTTTTTCAGGCATTCCCACACTATTGGTCAACGGATCCTGCAGCCCTGAGCACCCCCACCTAAATAAATGAAGCAAATTCCATGGATCCTTTGAAAAGAGTGGAGTACACAGTGCTGGGGCACTCTCCTAACTCTCCTAATGCAGCCCCCCATATTTGACTGGGGGTAGACCCCTTGGGGGGTGGACCCCTCTATTGTCAGATTTAGCTGACTTGGTTTCAATGCTGCTGAGCATACTACTTCATGTAAATTAAGATTACACTCATGTTTTAAACACTTTATTCAGAGTATTTATTCATCAAATCCAACAGTGAGGTTGACTTGCCTTTTTGCACTCCAGTTTGTGCAAGTGTTTATTTGCTGACTTACAGAAAATATATGGTAGGTATATGTAATTTGTTTTTTTGTAAACCAAAACCATTTTTGTTGTGATTACATGACCTAATTTACTTGACATGAAATGTAAAACAATCTGGATACTCGATATAACAGGTTAAATTACCTGAAACCTGACGTCATACACAGGACGTGTGCAAAGCACAATGGGGAAAAGCCAAAGTTCCTAAAACTAGTGAACAGCTCATGGTAGTTAAAGTCTCTGCCCAGCAAGTGTAGATGAGTGCTCACTGTCCAATATGCTGCCTTTGGCTTCCAGACCTGTTTTGTGACAGTGAGACTCTCTCAAGAGGCATTCTCTCAGCTAAATGCATTCTCTCTGGGGAAGTAAAACTGAACCAACAACAATGCCGGTGCTCAAAGATCACTCCAGGAGAGAATACCGTGGTGACAGCTCAGAGTTGAACAGCTCCTGGTCTGACATCAGGTCCTGTAGAAGAATATAGAATAACGGGACAGGAAGTGGAAATATCAAAGAAATGGACCTGGCCTACTGATGTGTGATCAAATGACAGATCTTATCAATAATCAATGAAATGATTATATACTTTTGTTTTGCATAGTGATTTGCTATTGAAAGATATCATCTGAAAGATGACCACTGGGAGAAAGGGCCAATTTCAGTGAGTACTGAAATATGTAAATATTTAAAAACATAAACCTTAAACATGACCTCTACTTAAAAATAAATAAATAAATAATGCATATATAATCAAATGTATTATTTTGCACAATTTTAGCAGCTGTCAGCTAGTGTAGTTGCAGAGTTTATTCATATTAAGATTATTGGGCCAAAATACATAGGTGGATACTTCACATCTTAGCAATGATTACTAAGCATTCCCCTTCCTCGAATTACCCGTCCACGTGAGTGCATTTACGGTCTTACCTTACCTGTATACCTGGTGACCTCATCTGGTCTTTGACTCTTTGGGTGACGGTGATTGGCTTCCCAAGCCAGGGTAGGCGTTTTACTTTGCTCGGTAAATACAGGTCTTGACATTTCTGCGTTACCATGCAAATGCCCCAACAGCAGTGAGTACAGTTTCGCTGGTCCAGCTAGTCAACGTCTAGTATACACAGCACAGGTTAAAAGGTGAGTTTCCTAACCGCCAAAACTTCGACTGAAATTATACGTGACTGTATATTGTGTGGTACTGGCACATAACTGCAAGGTCATAGGCATTTTTATTTATTCATTTATTTATTTCACACGGATGACGCATTTAACGTATGCTATTATTATTATGTAGCAATTATTTAGAATACTGTAGACTGTAGAACTGTTTTTGAAAGGCAATGTCCAATGTTGAATGTAAATTAATATTTTTTGTTATATGGCTAGCCGTAGCATTCAAAGTTAAACACATGCATTGTCATCCAGATTGCTCTAGTCTAGGTAATTCCGATATTGAGTTGAAACGTGTATGTAGCCTACGATTGAAACTGGAATGGAAAAGAAAATGTTGGTGTAAAACACACAGAGACCGCAGCTTCCTCAAATTACAAGCTCATGATGCGACGTAGAACGTAAATTAGAGGAACTACTGCTTTCATAGTAAAGGGCAGGAGTATCCGGTCTCGTATTTGCATTTTATTTTCGTTTTAAAACGTGCGTCTGAACCAGTGATCAGAGGAAATCCACCCACTTTATTAGCAGTCTCGCTGCGGCGAGTTGGTCCTGAACGAATCTGGGCCAAGTGAGGCAAGACGCACGATGTTTCTTTGACGACAGACCGTGTGAGTTTATTTCAGGTTTTATCCTAAACCGCTATAACGATTTGAGTTGGAATTAACTGAATAACTGAGAAGGCCTTTCTTCTCGCAAAACGTTGCGTGATTTTTTTTCCTTTCAGTTTTGACGTAATTGCTTATCATATCCAGTGCTGTGTTTTCTGATTGCCTTAAGTGCAAAGGTAGCTAAGAATGTGCAAAGGTATAAGACTTGTAAACTTTATTTGGAATTGGATCAGTCACACATTCTGAAAATGACTGCTTGCTGTTTGAGTGATTGACATCTCTTTTACTGCTGTAATACCTTGGTAACAGAAAAAATAGATACAGTAAAATACAATAAATAATATTCATAACATTTCTCACAGGAAAGAAATGAGTGAGGTTTCCATTGTATAAGAAGGGCTTTGAACAGATTAACCTTTTGTTGTTGCTTACAGACATGTTGCTCTAAGGTTCCACTCCTCTTGCCTCACAGGTAACCCGTTGCTTGCCTTGCTGAGAACGGAGAATGCAGCCAGCAGGGCAGCCACCCCCGCAGGGCCCCTTGCTGCTATCTCTGGGGCGCAAGGACACCACGCGCCTCCTGGAAGTGTATGTGAAGCGCAGCTTGAGCGTCAACGATGGGTCGCTGCCACAGCGGAAACCGTGGGCCAAGGCCCAAAAGTGGGTCACCCCAGCTGAGGGACGGCAGGCGGTCAGGAGGTCGTCCAGTGACAGCTCGGCTCACCTGGGTCCCGATAAGGTGTTAGCCTCCTTCAAGAGGCCCCTGACGGAAGCCCGCTCTGGTGCACCTCTGGCAGGTGTCAAAGAACAAGAGACAAAACCAGGAAGGACGAGGAAGGATGCCAAGAGGGAAAAGAAGCCCTCGACCTGGAAGAGGTTCCTGGGCCTCTTCTCGAAGAAGCGGGGTGAGGAGAAGGAGGCCAGAGAGCACAGCGTAGAGAGAACTGGGGCCTGCTCGTCCCCGGACTCACCCCGAGACTCGCTCCTGGACTTGTCCCCCGACATACCCTCCCCACCTGTTTCCTGCCTCTCTGTCCCCAACCCTTTCGGTGGAGACCAGGGGTCTCCCCGGTCCGGCAAGTCCTTAAAGAAGAGGCGGTCCCTTCTGAAGCTGTCCTTCCGAAGCCGTGATACGGACGCTACCAGGACCCAAAGAGAGCCCTCTTTTCGAATACTCCCTGGACCCCCAGATGAAGGTGAGAGCGAGTTTGGGGGAGCAAACAAATGATTGGTGCACATAGATTTTTGAGTTTACGCCTGCATGAAGATGACCTTGGGTTCTGTAAAAAAAAGATAATACTTTGAATGGCATAGGATGTAGGTAAGAGGTAGGAAGGCAAATTCATTAAGGTTTTGATCTGTTTGTTGCTGGATCCTATTTTTAGGGTAGGGCTGATACACCACAGAAAATTTTTATATTTTCCTTTTGGAGTGTGGCCACATCTTTAAGAAGCTGACCAGATCCTCTCTCATTTGCTTCATGGTCATGCTTAAGTCTCTTCCATTTTGTTCAATTTCAAAAAGACTTGATGTCCTTGCCCTTCTGAATAAGCTTCTCAGAGAGATTGCTTGCCTTCATGAGATGCTCAAAATTCTCCTGATACTGCAGCTGGTATATCTTTCTGAAATTCATTCTTTGCTTTGCCACAGGCCACAGGTCACAGATGGATCCTACATCACTTGTTGTAATGCAGTCCTGAGCATAGTCATGCTCATTGCTCTCGTTTCTCGTTCTTCTAGCTGTTGTGTGCGTGGAACCCTCAAGCACATACTATGAGAAGGTGTCCGAAGAGTTGGAGCGGATTGTGAAGGAGGTGAAAGACAGCCCCTCAGACGAGGATCATGCGACCTTCGCTGAATGTATTCAGAAGAGGGCTAGCATGGTGGCCGCTGAAGGTAAGGGCTGTCATCTGCTGGCTTTGCTGCTTGAACATCTATGGCCTCCATTTTGTTTGATTGACATGTCTATTGTTCAAAATAAGAGAACCACACATCTTCGCTCTTTCACTCATAACAGTGTTGTGAAGTTAACTGCATTTATCATAAATGAATATCTGAGTGGGCATTCCACATGCAAAATCTACTGAGATTAGCAAATAGTCTGAACTTCCTCAAACGTTATGTTGGGTCATTCTTTCAAAGTAGGTTATGCATCTTTAGGTCATTCTGCCTATATCTCTGACTGAATTTGAAATTATTTTGTTCCCAGGAAATAAATGTCATAAATATTTGAAAATTAAACTTGAAGGAAAATTGTTTAGTTGGATGGTACAGTACCAATAACAATCAAGCCTTTACCAGGCATGCTTTTTACATGCTTAACACATTCATCCACTTTCTTGGGTTTTATATCAGAAATTACAGTAAAGACTTTTGAAGTGCCTTTACTCCAATATCTTGATATTTATCTCTTTTTACCAGTATGGTATTTTTAGCGCTCCCAATATTTAGTTCTGTTTGGATACTGATTTCTGAGTACTCTTCATTGTTCTGATCACTAATGCCATGGTACAGAATTTTTTCAGTGTTCACCGTCCAACAGAGGCCTTAAATGCTCAGTATATGTTTTTATAGTCTTGACCTTTAGCAAGTGTTTGCTAATGAGATTTGCTAAGGCACAGAAATCAACAAATCAATTACTTGCTCATTTAGTGGGCATTGTATTACTGACTAATCCTCTATCTTTTGTGTTTTCAGATGAGGAGTGCATAGAGAAGATCATCAGCTTGTTAAAGCAACAGGGGGATGCCATTGATGTTAAGGTATGCCGTCTCTGCGTGAAGCTTGAAATGAAAGTAAGACAGGGATTTATGATAGCTGTCTCAGATGTGTGGAGCCACGTGCGTTTTGTCTCGACTGCAAATGTGGGTGTGATGGACAGAGACCTTTTGACTGGTTTTATAACCTGAGCCTTACATTGCAAACTGACCCAGGGTTGTCAGGCCCTAAAAAACACGCATACATAAGGCAGTAATGAAACTTATTGAAAGTAAGGGATAGATAACGTTTAGATAATGTTTAACTAGAGTGAAGATAACCTCAGCTTTCACTGATCCTGCTGCCATTGTGTAGTCATTGGAATGCTTTGTTATTTTCTCATCCGTCAGTTTACATCTATTGCGTGCTATAAGCAGGGCAGTACAGTCACATATTTTGATTAGCCACTCCAAATGAATGAGGAAGGTAACATGGTGGAGGAGCTGGAGGAAAGAACTTTCCAGATTCACTTGTAAGGGAAGAATTAAGGAAATGACATATTTTATGGTCAATGCCACTATACGAACTGTACAGGGAGAAAGTATATATGTACATCAAATTTTGCTTCATTATTAGAATATTATATTCCGCTTAATACTGTTCCAAATGTAGACATTCATAACACCATCAGTACTTCAGGAACCAGCATTCATGCCATCAAGGTTTCATTAAATGAAAAAACACATAAATTTGTTATTCAGGCTATTCGCTAATCAAATGTTCCAGTTTGTGGTGACAGAAAATTTAAATGTGAGCTAAATCTGACTTTGTTAAAGTGGCCCATTGTGCATCATTTGGGGACACTATGTTCAGAGGGTGGGTCTGTGTTCCACAATCCAGCCTTGGGTGTTAGTTCCCTTATTAACTAATTTTTCCAGGGTTCATTTGCCTCTCTCTGACCACTTCATCCATAAATAAGGAAGTGGGAGTGTGCTCTTCAAGGCGTATTGTTTCCCAACGTAACGCAATAAGTGTAGATACAGATTTTCAGAGTGCAGTTTCACATGAGTGTCTCAGTTGTGTTTTTACTGTTTGTTATTGTGCAGAACATACCTCCAGAAGTGTCGCTTGTCTTGAATAAATTGAACTGAATTGAACTGGTTGGTTGAACTCTGCTGTCTTGTCTTCCACCCCAGATTAAGGACAACGTCAAAGTGAGCTCCTTCTTTCAGAGCCTGTCCTACAGAGATTTCCAGCAGCTGGCCGACCGCTACATGGAGGAGGAGATCCCCAGCCAGCTGCCCCAGGACACGGCCGCCCCCGAGCTGCTCAAATTTGCCTTCACCCTGGACTTCACAGCCAAGGTGGCTGGCCTCGCCAACCAGGCGGTCAGCCGGATCATGGGCTTTGGGAACCAGTACCTGCAGGATCGTTTCACCCAGATGAGCAAGGCCCACGTGCTGGTAATGATCTGGGAAAATAGGGCTTCTTCTTCTCCTTAATAATAATAATAATAATAATAATAATAATCATAATTAAACATACACATTATTATTATTATTTGGCTGACCACGCCAACACACAGTTTTATAAGTACACACTTAACTGACCAGTTGTTTGGAAGTCAGAAGCAGAACTTAGAGGCATTCCTAGCATTCAGACAAATGAGAGGTTGGAAGTACTGGAGTATTGGGTGGGCGCTCTGCTCGTATGCAGGATACCAGATCACCAACCAGAGGAAGCTGAGTGCGTAGGAAAGGAGGAGGGATGTGGAAATTGCAACACACAAGAAAAGAACTCAGGCATGGCATGCTAGCAGTGACTGGTAGCTGGTGTGGTCCTTCCTCCCAAATTTATTACACTCCATTTATTTGCTGACAGATTTACAACAGATGTTGTACAAGTTTAGTGAAAGAAAGACAGATGACAGGTGTTGATAAAATGCACAGTAGTTCCTCTTTTTGACTTCCTCTTTTTTTTTTTTCAAGCAGGTGTTAAGATGGGTAAAACTAATCTAATGTGATGTTTTCGTTATATGGTTGCAGACATCTCGAGCTGAGGCGGCCCAGAGCTTCAGTGGTCCAGACTAACTGCTGTGGACTCAGAGGAAGGAACCTGATGCAGGGTGAACTCGCACTTCTCCCCTGGGTCTTGCGAAAGAACCACCATGAGCTGGGTTTTATTCTCTCTCTGCCCACGCTGGACAAACGTCTGAATAGAAGGGAACGCCTGACTTCTACTGGCAGAAAGAGGAACTACATCTGGAAAGCACATAACAACAGACCTCTGGGATATGATTCTAGTCATATTAAGAAGGACTATTACATTTTCAATAAGCTGCTCTTTTATGTTAGTTAAAATTAAGCATTTTTTGCGTAAAGTAAAACAAAGTTCACTATCATGAACATTAGAGTTTTGCACATTTCTAGAAGTGAGACATTAGATGTGAGTGCGCTAGTGCATCTGAGACTTAAATGTAAAATGACAATCCAGCAAATGTTTAAAACAATACCATAAGCATAGGTGTTGCTAAGGAAGTTGTAGAGTTTCGTGCCATGTTGGCATGTCCTTCATGAACAGAAAAGACATGTTGCCAGTATAACAAGCTTTGACTTTGAACATGAAGAAGAACAGCAGACAAAAGTGAGAAACTGTTTTGTAGAATCAAAAGGCAGTGTGGATGACTGTTTTTGGGATCATAGGATGAACCGTGTGACCATGCGGTTTAAATGTGATTGGACACACTGAAGTTTTTGTACTCTCTGGAAGGGTGACCTAAAATGTGAAGACATAAAATTTGATTAAATAGTGTGGAGTTTTAGAACTGTGCTTGTTGGCATATGAGCTGCACTATTCCTTAATATGGATTGAAACAAGGAACTGAACTGAGATACGTTCAATAATATGAATATTTATTATAATGTATTGTTTTACTTGTTTTTCTATGTTAAGCATGTAGCTAGTAAGTGAGATTTGACATACATTGATTCTAAATCTGATATTCCCCATCGTATTTGCATTCTTTTGCCACCACCAATCAAATCAGTGCAACGTTTTGTCTTCTATATCATCATGTCTTTTTTGTCTAGAGTGAAATTTCCAGCAAGCTGACCATGAATGTCAGTAGCCCATTTGCACATAAGCCATCTTGTAATTATATTTATCTGATTTATGTAACCTTTATTTTACCAAGTTGGGGCACCAAAGAACCAATGAAGACAGCATACAGTCGTGATCTATATTTAAAACAAAGGTTCTACTGCTACCATACGCTCTCACAAAAAACTCCCTATATGCCCCCCTGGCCACATCCCTCCGCAATCACATTCTTTCTTCAGAAAGATCCACATAGCAACATGTTTCAGGTCAATCTAAACCTTTTCATGGATAGAGAAAACAGCACACAGCCGCAGTGAGCGATCTCAGTCAGCGAACTCTGGAACAATCAAAAGAACTTCCAAATTTGATTATTATTATTAGATCTTTCTGTGTATATGCACTCAATATAATCTTCTACTTTAGCCATGAGTGGCTAGGCCATGCAGGTTATGGGAATGTATTTATAGGATTTCTGGCTTGCACCTTTATGTAAGAAAAAAATACCAATTTTTACTTGTGAAACAAAACTTAAATGTACTGTTAAAAGTGTTGTTGCAGAAAAATGCATAGCCATAGTATTTTAAACTAAAGTGAATCACTGCTGTCAAAGAAACAACTGTAAGCACTTTGCAGGGAAAATGTGTTGATGAAAAAGCTGGTGGTTAAGCATGTATACCAACATAAACATATTAAACACCTCAGTTACATATAAAATCCAGGGGGTCATGTGGTCCATTACTTTTACCACCATTATACATCAGATCTTACAGTAAATCAGCCTTACCTAAATACTCAGTGAAAGCTGTGCTAAGGTCAGAGAAATGAAAGAGAAAGTTACGTGCAGCTGAAGCCATAGGACAGATCTCAAAGGACACTGAAAATCATTGCTGACCTCTTCAGGTGCCACATGTTGCAGGAAAACTGATACTCCTCCAACAAATTAGTCAGATCTAGAATAATCAGATGACACTGCCATCATTTTCCCAGAGGTCAGAAACTAAGGCCTTCCGGGAGATTCTTCTAAGAAATAAATGTGAGGTTTGGGAGCAGCTTTCTGCGAAACCCCTCTGAAGCACATGACCAGACTGGCACCGCAGGCTTGTGTAACCCTCTTCCACTCTTCTGACCTGCAGCCAGCCGCATGCTTACTGACAGAGCAGGCAGAGCAGCAGTGTGAGCACCAGCGGCTGGTTCCTGGGCATGCTACCTTCCCAGAAGTCTCAGGCCTCAGAGCATTCACTATAAGAGCTGCTTAGGTTTCAGTGGTGTTTCAAATGTTATGATAGCATGTTATGATATTTTTAGGGTAATTTGGATGAAACCAAGGGAACTTCCTTGAGACTGTCCTGTCCTGCACTTCTGCACAGACCAAACCAGCGCTGGGAAATCTTAAATTAGTGACACCTCTGATCTACCCTTCTTGCTCCTGTCTTGGGGCCCATCCTCCTCCTTCTCACCCCCCAGGAAGGAGATGTGCGGGGTGGCAGGGTGATCTTCTTCTCCCTCGGTGCTGGGAAGCTGTTGGCAGGGCGGGAGGGCGGGGGCATCTGGCTGGTCATCCACCTGCACCTCCAGGTTCAGCAGGAAGGCAAAGGCCAGGGACTCGGAGTAGGTGTGGCTGTGGGTGTCTGAGGAGGGGCCAGAGGTGGAGCCAGAGGTGGAGAGCTGTATGTGCAGGGTGGAGCGTTGGCACACCACGGGCATCTCTCTCAAACTCTCGTGCTTGCTCAGGAGTTCTAGCGCAGGTGCCAGGATGAAGGAAGGGAGAAACCTAGCAAGAGGGAAGTGACAGGCAGCAGGGACAGTGGGCTGGTGTCAGGTTCCCACAGGCAAAGGTAACCACTCTGGCAAGGAATTATAAACTGTGAGTGCCTTTCAACAATTCTTCTGTTGTTAACTACACATCAAAATAATCAATCAGTAGACAATAATCTTGTGTCAATATTTAAATAAAGAGTGTACAGGACCAACATGGTCCGGTACATTTAGGAAAATGTGTTGTACTGTGCTCCTTGAAGAGTAAGGCTGGCAGACACACAGACAGAGACAGACAGACATGTAGGCGGGCAGGCAGACAGGCAGACAGATCGAGTGGTATGCCTTGGCCTCGGAGCGAGGGTAAGTGTGTCATAAGCTCCTAGCAGCACTGACCTGCCAGTCAGATTCTTCTTCAGGCTGGACAGAGTGGTGTTTGTGAAGAAAAGCAGAAGCTGCCGGACATCCTGCCACAGCCAGAAGGCCCTTTCTGGAACATGCCTCAGCCACAGCAGCAGCCTACAGGGGGAAACACCCAGAGACACACACACGTGTGCGCACATGTACATACGTACACATGCACACACACACACCTTAGCGGCCTTATAATGAACACTGGGTTTACATTTTCAAGCCCGCTCCAGATCAGACAAAACCAGCTCCTGAGTCAGCCATCAACTGAAATCCTAAATGGAGATTTCATTTCCAACAACTGTTGTCTGTGTATCCTGGATTGTCCAATACACCTGCTAAATTTAAAATGGCTCAAAGCAAACACACTTGTTCCAGAAAAAGGGTACTGTGTAATAAACTACTAGCCTTCTCTGATTTCTGTCCATTTCCTACAGTGTTGCTAGCATGGGTTCAGAGTTGTAGTGCTGGACAGCAGGTATATGACCTGTAGCTGAAGGTGAGGAAGACACAGGCAGGCAGTGTGTAGGGCAGGAGCAGGTATGATATCAGACGCGCTGGGAAGAACTTGCTGTGGACATTTGCCAGTCCAAACTGGGCCATGAGGTTGCATAGCAACGCTAAAAAAAAATCAGAGGAGGCCCGTAAATGTCAGGTCAGAGCATACATGCAGTGCTTCCTAATTTACGAAAGGTGATGAAGCAACGGCAAAACCACCACTGACAGTAATGTAGAATAGAAGTTGGAGAAGTATTGTTAATAACAACGACACAGACAAAATACAACACAGGCCCAAACTATTAATTGCATACTTTGTTGTTCCTGGTGCTTTCCTGGTATACTCTTGTAAATAAATTCCCTACCTAAATGAACAGATCATTTATGAAATCACCACTGTTTTGAGTTTTCTACCTTCAAGTCACTATCTGATGGTAGAAAGAATGAACCAATAGACTAAAACATGCTTTCTGCAGCCTACCACCTACCCACACTGGAAATGGGGCAGTAGTGCTAGAGAGTGTAAAACTTCAGGTAAATATTCTAATCATCATTAGCCAGTGATAAAAGTTAATTGTCAAAGTAATGTGAGAGACAACCCAGAGATGCTTAGGGTAGTAACATCAATTCTGTGATATTTTCCTCCGTAAACCGTAAACAGGCAGGCAGAACTGCCTGGCAAAGTTTCAGGTGTGAGGGGTATGTGGTGGGCTGTGAATTGAGGGCAGAGGCTGTGGAAATTTGCCCACTTTTTCGACAGTGCCATCACATGGCGGAGCCCAGCCACAGCCTGCTGTGTACCTGTCTGCACCCACACCGGCAGGCTGAGGTATAGCGCCTTCTCCAGCGAGCTCAGGTTCCAGGGCAAGCTCTCCGGCGGACTGTGTCCCTCTTCCTGCGCTATCGCTGGGCTCTCCCTGTCCTCCTCCTCTCTCTCCTTCTCCACCTCCTCCTCTTCCTCTTTCAGCAGGGTCTGGCTGTCCATCTCACTGCCAGAGCCCAGGCCTTTCAGTGGGAAGGGCCGGTACTCTATAAGATCTGAAAAGGTCAGCACAAAACACAGTTTATCAGTGTCAACCACACTGCACAGGGGGCTGTCACCGCGAGGAAAAGCACTGCTCTCACCGGTTTACAAACTACTGTTAAAAAAGGCAGTCACATCACAAACAGCAGCCCCCTCAACACTGTGGAAAACCACTCACTGTTTATGCTACTTGTGTACAACAACATAATCCTGCTAACTGTCTAGCCACATTCGAAACACGTTTGCTCATTGAACGAGTGCACTCACAAAGCACCGCATTTAGAAAACTGCACCATCATGTCTTTTTGCCCACTGCCAAAGAACACAGGGATAACTTTCAAGGACACACTCTGGGAAAGGTTCCACTTGCCTCTGATCTTTGTGTGCTCCATTTCTCCTGAGGGTGATAGGTGACCAAGTGACAGGACCAGCGCTGAACTTGTGTCGGCCTGATCTTAAAACCCCCAACCGTACGGAAGATCGTTCTCAGGTGGGCATTGGGAGCTAGTGAGGTGTTTGCGCAGACCACCTTGACATGGTGAACTTCCACAGTGTAGTTATTTTTGGCAGACACGATAATAAATGTGGCCAACTGTTGGCTGCAGTCAGAGGTGGGCATCTTGTTTTAAGTGCAGTGTGCTTACTATGCCAGCAGTGTGTGATACTGAATTTAAGGTATGCATTAATGCAGAATTCATGTTTACACATGTACAATCAATCTGAACTTATTTGTTTTAGCCAGAGCAGATAGGGGTGTTTTATGTAAACTGATGAATGTTTTACTTTTATCAAGAATTCAAACTGGAACTTTAACTTAAGGATTTGCGCTTAAAAATTAAAATCCAGGGAAAGTATTGCATTGGCCAGCACACACCACAAATAAAGCTATGTTCCAAATTGCCTTCCCCTTACTGACCAAAGCAAATGATCACTTGGTGTGACATCACAGACTGACCACTTAAGAGCACATTATAGAGTAGTCATTTAAGGGCCACAGAGAGGAGGTCAATGTGGAAAAAAATCTGTTCAAAATGGTCTGTTAAAAAAACTGCTAAAGACATGGAGAAATAGAGTGGGGATTACAAAAGCATTTACATGTTTCCTCTTTCATAGTCAATTTCTCTGTGGCACACATTAAAACCACGCCCACATGAACACACACTAGACAGACACATGCACACACAGTGTGCTGTCTTTATATTTATGCTTTTGGTTGTTGTGGCAGAGAGCTACAGGAACCATGTGAGAGACCTACAACCAGGCTGATACAGTGTCTGTACAACTGATATAATGTAGGCTGCCACAATGTTTGCAGTCCAATAAGTGGTTACCCTCAGGGCAAATATTTACAAAAATCAGAAGCTGGGCCTACTCTCACAGAAAAAAAAAATCTGAGAGAAGCTCAGATTACCTCCCCTTGAATGAATGACTTAAAAAAACATCCTTTAATAACACTGCATTGTTTTAATGCAATTTAAGAGGAAACAGCTTTAGAGCCAATCATAAAACTGAGTCATGTATCTGATAACCTCTCCCTCTCCCTATTTGCACAAAAAGGACAGAATCAGAGCTCCCACATAATGAGGTTTCACACTTTCAGACTCAGCCTGAGAACTACCTATTACCTGTGTACGGAGCTTTGAAACACAGCGTTTGAAAATGAAAGGCAGCTGCCCTGTGCCAAGCTAGGCCAGCAGAGGAGTGTCAGTGTTCCCAGATGGCATCTTTTCTGGCACCATTCAAGCAGCTGTTAGCCAGTGTACCAGCCAAACATCTCAGCACCCTGATCAAGGGCAGTGATACTGTCAGCTCTTTCTCTGGAAGCTCTCTATGACAGCTATAATAATTAGGTTGGACCTTTGTTTTCTGAGAAGACATGTATGCGGTCTGGACTGGAATTTTCGTCTGACTTTTCCATGGTTTACACACAACCTTATTACAGCATTTCTTTATTGTGCTAAATGTAGAAAAGAAATTAACTGAAAATTGTGATTTTTTTTTTGTTTTGTTTAGCTTAAATGTGAAACTTTTTCAGCTTTCTAGCTCACCACCAACAGAAGCAGCTGAATATAAATATGTATTGTGTTTGCAAAGGTAAATGGCAACAACAGAAAGTCTGAGGTTAATATTTTAAATTCTTACCACTTTTTTGCAAAAAGGAAAGTGCATCCTGGTATCCCCTGCCAAATGCCTTCTTGAGATCCTGCAAATGAAATGTCATTTTAGATTCAGTCTGAGTGTAAAATCATTTCCCCGCATGTCTGTGGGGTAACTGAGAACAACTGGAGCCCAGGCAGCACTGGCATATACTGAGTGTGAGAACACTATTCTGACACACAACCAAACACTGCCGTTCTGCTAGCCAAGTCATCGCCATTCAATTTGCCAATTGAAGTCTGCAGACAGTCAACTGATTGTGAAAAAATTACCAATTAGACAGTGTGTTCACCATAATACTAGCACTTACAGTACATAAAAATGTATTCACTGCCAGACAACTTGATCACAGCTGACTGTATGTCTTTTTATTTTCCCTAGTCATTCGCCAATCTGTAACGTCCCCCACTCTACAAAGTCTTAATCTCTGTTTGTGTAGCTGTAATGCCACATTTTTTTCTTTATTCCTTCATATCTGGCTGTTAGGTGCTGGGAAAATCAGTCCATAGCCTGCTGACAAACCAAGGCCACATCTCAAACTACTGCATATTTCCCCATTTTAAAACAATTCTTTGCACAGTATCTTGGAGGAGTAACAGCTGACGTGCTGTAAGGTAAGGTTGTGATTTGCAAATATTTGATCTACCAGCCTGTCACACTGAGCATGGCAATTCACTGTAACAGCATTGGAAATCAACAACACTGTGCATTGTGCGGTTGGCTTGTGAATGCAGGACCTGTGGGCGGGTTCCCTCAGGGGCCAGTCATGGAGGGCGGTTTTGTGGTCCTGCGCCATCTCTCCGACCTTTACACCCCCTGAGAGGAATAAATGGGCCCTCACCAGGCTGGTGGGAGGGAAAAGGGCGTCCATCATGCGGAAGAAGTTGACCGAGGTCAGGTGGAAGGCGAAACCGCTCACGACAATGTCATAGCGGTTGGGAAGCTGGTCGCGGGGACAGATGTCCACATCCCCGGCGAATGGGGACACGGTGAGGGTCCGATGGGAATCGTGGGTCGGCTGGATGCTGGTGAAGCCTCCGTCTATGTAATGCTACGAGCGGACACAGTCACAGACAAAACAGCCATCAGCTGCAGCTCCTCATGATGGGGCTGCTCACTAACCTGAGCATTTAAATCACTGCCAGGCCCTCTCTCATATATTTATACATGGATAATTCATCGACCTTGCTCCTGACAACAAACAATATTTAAGACATTGCCGTGACAAAAAGTATGTTTTCCCTAAATGGGACCCTGGAATATGCATAAGATTATTTGCACAATTTGGTCATTTTTATTTGGAAAATTCATACTCACCACTCCCTTGTAGCTAGGGGGCATCAAGCCACAGTACATGGGAACAAAACAGCTACACAACAGCGCCTTCCAGTGGAGAGGATGATTACAGTAAGACTTGAGGTAGGCAGTCTTTTCTGGCTTACTGACAGTTCAGAGAGCCTTACGCTGTGTAGCTAACTGTTTTCAAGAGACAGCCTTATAGGCAGTTGATTCTTAAATCAAAGTGTATTGTAGATGAAAATGTACAGGTTTTATCAAGAAAATATGTACCAAGAGCAATATAATGCATTATTATTGATTCCCGCATACAACAGACAGAGAAAACATGTCAGCTTACATATAAAATGCCTCAAAATGGTCAAGACTTTCAAGACCAATGAAAGATGATGGGAACTGTAATTAATCATTAATAAACTATGAGCATTAAGAAAACAAGCAAGCATTACATTAGTGTCTGTCAGAAAGAACACTAGAGACATGTTACAAAAGGCTCATACAAAGCAATTGTAATCCACATTTATTTTACATCACACACGAAAGAAACATGGCAACGCCAATCCAGTTTTTCACCCCATCAGTAACCCGTAGAAGGCAATTAATGAGATAACAGTGGGTCTATCTGTGCCACTCCAAATGCAAGTGTATATTTTCACCATTCAACTAATTACTAGTGGAGTATTTTGTTCACAAATGTTTAGGAGTAACAAGGTAGTTAATGCGCAAAGACACAGAACATTTACCTGGACCACATCCTCTTTAGACTCAAATTGAGAAATCAGAATGTTCTTGCCGTCAGGAATACGTGTTGTGGAAACGTGCAGGCGGCCGCTGGCGAGCAGATGTGCATTGTCCGGTAGGATTCGGCGCAGCACCTGCTCTATCCACTTAAAAGTATCTACAGAGGGATGCAGCGGTCCCAGAACGTGCCCCCTGGAAACCCTGGCGAATTTTATCATCTCGTCTCGCACACGACCTAACAGAGACACGACAATGATGTAACCCGTGTACACTTTCTTCTTACCTGATTGGCAAGGTATGAGCCATTGGTACACTTAAAACAGGCTTTGCTTCTCACAGCTCCCTATGAATTTAAGTAGACTTAAATGGACATGGGCAAAGCTATTTCTTGCTGTTTACATCGGTAATAATTTAATTGCAAAAATGGACGGGTGCAGAACTGCTAACTTAAGTCGGAGGGCTGGTCACACTCACCCATGTTTGTTCCACACACAACTGCAGCGGCTGCCAAGGACCCAGCAGACGCTCCATACACTTCGGGTGCTCCTTGCAGCACCTCCGGGGCGACATCCAAAAGACACTGTGCTACACCAAGCTGATAAACTGCCAGGAACCCCGAACCAGAGAAAGAGATGGAAAGCGGTGCTTTCCCAGAAAGCGCCCCAGTTCCTGACTTCGGCGACATGATGACTGTGCTCTGAAAACCAGCTAACTGAAAATGTCCCGTTCCACTATTTATGTGTTTAGATTTGCCAATGTTCGACTTCTGTAACAAATTAATGCTAACAAATTTTTTTTCTCTGAAATGTCAATGCACACAATTGACTGTGGAAGGCACAGCTAAAGTATGCTAAACCAGTAGGGCAGCAAAGTCCCAGCTAATCAGATTCAATACATCTTTAAGTCTGTGCTCATTTATGCCAAGGTTAAGCATTTTCCACTTTATGCCCAGTCAAAGTCTTCAATTAAGTACCAAACCTGGGATGAAACAATTGGCAAAACAAATATGGTTCAAAGTGAAATAATTGAAAATTAAAAGCTTTCCTTTCCCTGATTTACGCACAGGAAGAACTCACTAGGTCTAGATATTTGCCTCACCGCCTTTTATACCCAAAAGGAGAAGCTGAAAGTGTGGAATTAATTGATCTGTAATTTACCATACAAAATTTCACAAATTTGACTTGCCACCCTTATCAAATTTTGACTGGTCTGTTCCAGATTGAACTGATATTGTGCCTCATTTTTGGTACATGTGACACATCTTCCCTTTCATTCTCTTCTGTATGACCTGAGGTTACCCCTTTCAGCACTATTTACCATGCAAGACTCCCAATTTGGTATCAAAGACAGGTCTGTGTTTGTACCAAGTGTGGTATAACAGGCATATTTTTCTCACTCTTGTGAAATATGCTTCCTAAGGCAATGACCTGTAGCCTCCACAATACCCACCTTAATTTTACACAATACATGCTTTAAAGTATTACATCATTTACTGGTGAAGTGAATTTTTTGCAGGCCCCATTTCAAGGTACTGCACCCCAAAGAAATGAGTAAAACCACTCAGCTGGGAGAAATAAAGAACACAGAATGTAGAAAAAAGATTGTTAAAGCACTGAGATGACATGGAACCCTCACTTAATATTGTGTATATGTACACAACAGACATGGCTATCCTTATATGAAATTACCATTCTTTAGGGCTTCTTTGGTGTTTTGATGTCCAAGAGAAATGTTTAATTTAACCTCGATATCTGCTTTATCAATTTTGAGTAAACACATTAAGCAAGCAGTACCTGGACATTTGCTAAAGAAACATCTCTGCAGCAAACCAGATTTTTTTTTTTTTTTTTGCATAGAAATGAAGAAAATTCATTTTGGCTCAAAACAGTTAGCTGTTGTGCACCCAGTAGAATTAGCCAAAAGCTGGTACAACTTACAAAAAGGATGGATATACAAGGAAAGGTAGCCTCCTGGCTAACTGTTTTGGAAGTCATGCAACATGTGTCTGTGTTACTAAATCCAGCTAGTTGTCTTCAGAAAATTGACAGACTGTGAGTAGTTAGGCTTGGCTCCCACAAACACCTGTCACCATAATAGTTTCAATGAAACAGCTACAATATTATAAAAATTGTACTACAAGTCATACCATACTTGCAGTATTGTCACACTGTTCAAACAGAATGTTTCTCAATCGACTTTATGACTTTAGAAAACGTATGCCTTGTCTCCAACTGTATATGGGTCCAAAGTATGTATAGTAGTATTACATGCAAAGAAAAACTTTCCCACCAGATGAAAAATATGGTTCTCAAGTGAGCTGCCTGCAGTACTATACTAAGAAAAATCCTTGAAAAGCCTAGTCAGAACACAGTCAGTTCTAAATTGGTGAGGTTAGAAGCAACTCTCTTTGCCTGACTTTGCAATCTTAGACCATAGAAGTGTTGGCAAAACAGAACATAGAAACTGTTTTTTGTGAACTTACTAAGAGCTCTTAAAGAAATGCCACACTGTTTCCATATTTTTTACCATTTTTATTGATTCTTTCCTCAAATTCAGTAAATTAATCAAAGAGGCCAAAGCCCATGTCATCATCAGATTCTTCAGACTCCTCTTTCTTCTCTTCCTTCTTTTCTTCTGCTGCAGATCACAAAATGGAATCAGTTTCACATTTCTAAAGAGCTGAGGGATTGCATTTGAGGCTTATGTTCGTACCTGCCTGCTACATCATATAACTGAAGTTAAGTACAGGATTTAACTGGCAGATAAGGATCCAATTCAACAGTTAAGTATGACGGAAGATGAATGATTGAATAAAAATGTATTACTTACCGGCAGGAGCTTCCCCAGCCGCTGCACCTGCAGCTCCTGCAGCTGAGGGAGCAGCTACAGCACCACCTGCTGGCACGGAGGCCAACTTCGACAGGCCTACACACAAAACAAATATGGAGTCAATTTCATCTAACCATCTTCAGAGAAAAATATTATCAGGGCCACCCACTTTGCTGTATTGTAGTGGACATTGTAATTAAAAGCATTTGATAAGTAAAAAGGAGACAAAATCAACAAAACTAAATATTTACCTCCATTCATGACTTCATTAACATCTTTTCCATTTAATTCACTGATGACCTATAGGCACACAGACAACAGGGTGAAAACAAAGCATTTTATTGCAGCTTCTATACACCTTTTTACTTTTATGAGCACATTACTGACATCAATGTTAACTTACAAATGAAAAGGGCAAATAATTAGACAGTAAACCCAGTTTTCTCACCTTGTTCAGGCAGTCGTCATTGGCCTCAATTCCAACGCTGCCAAGGATGCTTTTGATATCCTTGGATGAGGGGCTAGCGTTGCCACCGAGCACAGCAAGCAGGTAAGCAGCCACGTAACGCATTCTGCAGGTAGGAAGAAAAAGTAGATCTATGTGACATATTCCACTTTGCTTAAACCTCTGCTCATCTCATTCGTTTAGCTGTCTCAAACTCCAGGATAACTGTCTATACATACACACAGATGCATATATTTGTTGTGTATTTTCAGTAATTCCACATACTCTGCAAATAAATCGTTCTACTTAACCCAGCAAAACTGGATATTCAAATCGCACCGCTCTTCTCTCAATTAGCCGTACAAGTTGTGACTGAAAACCTAAAAACACGTGGACAAGGCGAAAACTATAGTGGTAATCTGCTAAATCGGCTCAAACGTTTGCTTGATACTACTGACTTCAAAAGTATCTGCAGCTCAAATATATGCCTGGAAGCAAGGCACGTTCGCATTCAACTAGCCAGCTAGCGAGCGACTGCCGATCGTGCAATAGCACACACGTAGCTACCAACCCTGTACAGTCAATTCTGCCGCTAGTCAATAATTATCATTAGACGAAACAGTTACCGTGATATTCTGAAATTTAAAAACGAATGAACTACATAACGACGGCAAAGTTTCGGTAATTGCCCCATGTTGTATGTTTTGCATTAGCCGGCTAACGTTAGCTACACTGCTAGGGTATCCACTGAACAAGCTGCTCAACACGTGCTAATATGGAGCATGTTTTAGATTGTCAACTAGCTGCTTTAATAGTTAATTCAACATTTTTTCATATGTGGTTGTGTTTTCATCGTTACAGCCGCCATTACAGTATTGATATTTGTCGGTTTAATCAATTCATAGTGTCCGGAATTGTACCCACTTTAAGCCTGTAAAAGACACGAAACGCCGGCACGGCTCAAGATTCAGGCAGAAAGAAAGACCGCGGCGCAGGTCACATGTTTTGTTCCTCACACGCATGTCAAAGGTCAGGAAAATATTTTGTATAGATATTTTCATCTAAAACAATTTTTGGATTCGGTTTTAGATATAAATAATTGTGTTTTTATCACTATTTTGAAATTTGCGTTGATGAGTCGATAATTTAGAAATAAAAAATATGAGCATGCGCACTAGTACAAAAATGAAAGACGCCAGGGGTGTGTGAAGTTTCCCTTGATTACGGTTTCCAAGGTGATTACAAGTAACGCTCAGACTAGGGAATGGGGCGACATTAGTGTCTGTCATTGTCACTGTTACTGATTAACATCTTTGAGCAACTGTCAAAGATCTAGGCTTGCACTCATTAGTTCTCTTAACTCGCATATGTGGTCGAAACTTTAATTTTGAAAAAGAAATATACATATAAAGGCGCAACTGACCCCTTTCTTTTCAGGTATAAAATAAGTAATGATCGTTTAAGGCTGAAGCACATCATGCTGAAATGTATCATTTTGCAATGCTTAATTGTATATAACATCATTTCATATACCCCAAGTCTTTTTAAACACTGTTGTATTCCATGGAAAACATAGGGATCAGCTATAAAATGACTGCTGGTGTTTTGACTTGACATGGTCACAATTCATTTTGACAATCTGCACTTTATAAAAAAACAATGCTGTCTCCTCCTTTTGCAGAATTTGTGGCCTCTGTTTTAGGATCTGAATCTTCAAAGAGGGAAGCAATGATGTTCAGTCAAAGTTGAGGGTGTGGCAATGGGAACAGCCCCTCCCCTTTCTCCTGTGTGGTTTAGACTGGATCCTCATGTGCCACATCTTGTAGATATCTAGAAGCACCAAGAGTGAGAGGATGAGGACATGAGATAAAACACCCTCTCTTTGAGAACCCCCCCCCCCCCCCCCTACACACACACACACACACATTCACCACCTGAACACACACCACCTGCACCTAAATCTCCCCTGCTTCCCAGCTTTCACCATCACTGAGTCCTTTAAGACCATCTCTTCATGCACAGCTCCAGTAGTCAGGGTGATAATAGAACCATGAGGTGTAGTGGCAGGGAGCAGGTGCTGGTAAAGGCTAATGGTACAATTCCTAGGTGAGGATTGCTTTAGTACCCTTGAAAAGGACACTTAACCCTAATTTCTTCATCCAGTTGTATACATGGATGATATTTAATAAATACCAATTAGATAGAGACATCTGCTCAGTTTCTATGTATGAACTATGGTGATGAAGTCCCTCCAGACAAATTCATCTTAATAAGTGGTGTTCCGAGTCTTAGAAGTTCTTTATTTTTTTGTTTTCTCATCAGTGACATCCTGCTTTGATGTGAGGAGGGTTACTTGACTAAACAATGTCCTTTCTCTACGGGACCAGTTATGTCTAGTATGCCTCTTGATACTGTACCTCCACATTAATTGGCTATTTTCCCATGGGTGAGGTGCAGGCAGTCAGTAACTCGCTCTTCCTATATCGGGCTACAGAGAGCGGTGTTCCTGAAACAGTTGCTCAGCATGCCTTTTTCAGTTTCAGTTCCCCCTTCAATGGTGCAGTTGTACAGTTAGAATGGCGTAACGATTGTTTCTGACTGAACACAGACGCAATGTGCGATCGCTTCTACAAAAGTGAATGAAGGCTCTGTGGTATTTCTCATACTGTGACCGGGGCCCCACCCTCCGCAGAGTGAACCTGTGGCAGGTTGGAGAAAGGCACAGGGGTTAGGTGCATGAGTGATGATTCTGAGAGTGGCTGTCAGATCTGGCAGCCCGGCAGGAATTCCCCAGTGGGTCAGGTGACACTGCGGGGTATTGTATTGCAAAACGATGAAGGAAACCACAATGAGGAACAGTATAGTAATGTCATCACAACACAAGTTAATATGCCACTGTAAAACGAATAGAAAAGGGTGTAAACAATGATCCCAGTGATGTGTTAATTCCCCTCATCCCAAAAGCAGTATATAAATGCTGCTACAAAATTCCCTAAAAATGTGTATATTTGTCAAAATAGCACATTGAATGATTGCACCATTCATAAATGTTAGTCCGTACACAATGCAAATTGTCATTTTTGTGTTGAGACACTACATACACAATTTTAAAAAATTGTTAAACTCATTTCACCGTATTTATTCATATCGGTCACACTTTTTCTTTTTCTTTTATACAAAAGTTAGAAAAAAACAACAGGCTCAGTTTATGAGGACACTCAATATTTACAGAGAAACAAGAGAAATCACTCAAAGTTATGTATACTGTACATTAACTATGTCAAGGATTTATACTGTATATCCCATGTTTGATATCTTTAGTTTGATATCAATGATGCTATATTGATTTTATTATTGGGTTATTATTTGGACAGCAAAGCTATGAAACAGGACACTGCTGGATTGCAGTCATGACTTGGGCACTTGTAAACAGAAGATTACAACTGATGATTATCACACAATCTGTATTTTTGCATAGTGATCAGTAATTTCTTGCTAAAAACAAAGGAAAATAAGACTGTCCTAGGCCACACAAGCGAGTAAGCAGCTTGGCTGATGTTTTCTCTTCAAAGGAGTTATTGGTTTGCATCATGAAAAGGAAGCAAAAAAAAACCCTCACAGTTTGTCAACTGTTACAACCATGGCTAATCAGCAACTGGTTAGTTACTTGCAGAGTATTGAAAATTATGAAACATTTTAGAAAAAGTTTGAAAAATGTGTTGAAAAAATATTTTTTTTTAAAAAAAATATTTCAGACTGCAGTTTTAGTCATAGGTTTTGCTTTTGTTTTGATCAGCTGCATCACAGCATCAAATGTATATTTAATTAGATTTGGTTTAGTGTCATCAATGTTGCAAGTGTCCAAGGAGTCAATGGGTGGATCATTATCTTTGTCCAAGGTTTTGTCACCAGCCCTCTACTCCAGTACAAACCCATGCCCCTCTATCACCCATTCTGTAAATTCCTTGCCTTAAGAAGAGGCCTATGCATGTGTCTCATCATTCCTCTAGGATTCTCCTACAGCCAGGCCATGGCCTAAGCAGAGGCATCCTCCTCGTAGGTTCAAAGGGGCGGAGGGGTGAGCGGGGCGATCAGTCCAGCTGGGGAGGATGGGTTGGAGCTGGATTCGGGGGACACCTCAAGGCCCTCCTCTCTGTAGTCGGGTGACAGGGGATGCTCTGGAGATTCGGCGTGGTCCGGGCGGTCGGCTCTGCTCTGCAGTATCTCCTCAGGAGTCTTCAGAAACCTGCAACAGAGGAAATAATGAACTGAACAAATGGTTGACAGACGAGGTCCTGTCACTGTGCCAGAGCGCAGCACATTCACTGGACAGACGGCCGTTTTGGAGATAACAGATCTAATCACCTTTGCATTCTAGCGGCCTTCAACCTTGATCAACAGCATGACATTTTTAGTATTGTTATGGTTGGCAGAGCTTCTGTCCTATTTTTGTTACTGAGTTTCTCTTTTGTAGTTTGTGTAGGAATGGTGAAGCACAGATGGAGCTGATGCTTAAGTGATAGATTAGTTTACAGTGATGTTTTTCTGTTTGTCACACCTTAGAAAATTTCCATTGTTTACAAATGGTCTCTCACTTCAGATGTGCCAACAATTAATTAATGCAACCTAATCACCTCAATTTAGGCTGTGACCAGATGACATTGTACTTATTGTGGATTCCACTGAAAGACATGTCAGTGCTTAAAAGTGTTTCATAGTGTTGAAAAAACCTTTTGGACAACAGATGAAAAAGATGTGAAACTGTATTCACCATTTATTTATGTCATGGCTGATTATTTCATTAGCCTGTGATACGTTGACCAATCTTTTAATCTGGAGTTTTGAGAGTTTTTTTTTAGTTTTGAGACAAGATATAATTTTATGAACAAGTTTTGATTCTTATGTCCCTTTGAAAGGGCTGAGAACACAGCACACATGTATCTATTACCAACTCACCGGAAAAGCAGTTTCTGCCCTGGCTCTTTCTTGATGATGTTGAGCTTGTAGTAGTGTCTGAGTGCCCGGGACATTTTCTCATAGGTCATGTTGACTCTGTTCTGTGAGCAAGGAGTTACAACACTGTCTGTTTATTTTCATTTGGGACAGACAGTTTGGCACAAAGATACAAAGATGTGGAACAAAAGGGCTAGACAATGATTTCCAACATGAAGTCCTCCTAATGGGACCAATGAAAGAAACAGAAGATGCCTATGAATGAACTAGATGTTCCACTGCATCCACTGTTCTCTGTACCAAGGTCGCTAACTTTTCTGTTACACCTTTCTGTAATTTTCTGTAATTACCCAGCTACCCTTTGTTTAATTAAACAAACTTAGCTATTTAGTCATATACCTGGTTCAGAACCTAGAGATGAAATTTCATTCAGTCCTGGTCTGGAAAGTCCTTACCTTGTGGTTCCCCCAAAGCCGGGCTAAGCCATTTGGGTCCACTACCCGGAAAACCATGGACTGCGGGTCCTCCCAACGGATGAAGGGCTCATAGCGCTGGTCGGATAGCAGCTGGTACACGTAGTCCCACAGCAGGCGGCAGTCTGTAGAGGGAGGAATGGCCCGTCCGTTTATCCTGGGTTTCCATTTACAGTTGGACTGACTCATAGTGTCATATTTCAATCTCAATCCTCAATGTGAATATATAATTTAATTTATCACATATACATATACTGTATGTGTGTGTGTGTGTGTGTGTGTGTGTGTGTGTGTGTGTGTGTGTGTGTGTGTGTGTGTGTGTGTGTGCATGTGTGTGTGTGTGTGTGTGTGTGTGTGTGTGTTTGTGTCTGTGAGTGGGTGTATTGCGCCCTCTGTTCCTCTTTCCTGAAGCAGTTTTTCCTTATTTCCCATATACCGTCATGGTTTTCGGCACTGTTCCCCTTGACATATGAAATGATTTTGTTTCTGTGACTCATGCGTCTGCAATTCAGGCACCAACTATTTCACCTCTTTCAAAATCTCTTAGATCTGTCACATTGCTGTAGGAACTTGCTTGTTAACAGATGTTAGCAGAAACATGAAACATTGCTAATTACTATCTCCTGCCCTTATGGTCATTATATTTTAAAATGTCGTTCGGCTTATTCAAAACTTTAAATTTCTAAGTATGACAATTCAGGCTATAAAATGTGTGAAATGAATAAAATGTAGACTAAATGAAAACCCCTATCTAATTTCCAGATGTGACCCAAGGGGACTCATAAAACATGTAGGTGGAGCTACAATTTGCTGTCAATCTCTCATGTGAACCAATGGGAAGACATTGCTGGTCATAGCAAAACAAATATAATTTGTTTAAATCAATAAGACATGGATAACTAATGGTAGCACCACTTATTTGTGAGGTTTGTGAAGTTGCTTAGTCCCATCTCTAATCCTCATAGATTCAGTGGGTTTCTACAGTCATGTGATCCCCATCATATCACCATACTTCACAAGACAAGATCATGAAAATGAAAATATGTACTATTATTTCACAATCATGACACAACAAATTTGTGGTACACAGCCCCAGTACCCACTCGAGCCAAAGAGCAAGAGATCCACTGACACGTTCGTCCCCCATTGCCGCTGTTGCCCGACTGTCAAACTTCGAGCAGGGGGAGATCGACATTACCTGCGATCTTGCCGTTGGCTTCGTTGGTCTGGGGGATGCTCATTGAGCTGGGGCTCTCCACCCTGTTGGAGAGGTTGAGCGGCTCGTCTTTGCAGCGGAGGGCTGCGGGCATGGGCATGCCCTGGCCGGACTGGCTGGTGATGTGCTGCGAGAGCAGGATGGGAGTCGAGTGCTGCGGCGGTTCTGCCAGTGGCTGGGCGGGATTTCTCTGGAAATCTGCGATGCCAAACGAAATGCCGGGTTTTTGCAACGAGAGCAACAAGAGAGGAAACTCAGGAAATTAAGTGTATGGTTTCAGCATTTCTGATCCTGGAGGGCAATAACTCACCAGGCTTTACAATGCCTATTTAACACTGTTTTTTTTAATGCTGTGACCATATTCACAAAAAAATACTGTTATAAGACTGGGGAAATGCACACTGCGACATGCTTGAGTTTGAAACTGACCTAAATGGATCTGTGGCAGGGAGAAGGCAAAATGAGGTGAGGGGTGTTCCCTCTGGTCTGGGTAGGGTTCACTGTGGGGCGCCATGCTACCAGGGTGAGCATTCACCTGGCACACAGGAACTGACCGGTAGGGTTGTCCACAGGGCACTGCCTGTCCTGTGAGAGAAAGGGGGGTAAGGGGAGAGAAAGAAGGAGAGAGAGAGAGAGAGAGAGAGCGAGAGAGAGACATATATGATTACATATAATAACTCCTATATATGAGACTATTGATTGTTCAGTGTTTATTCTTATTGGTGTTACCATCATAATTATCCATGTCACTGTTGTTACTGCTGTTTAACATCTACTGAAAGGTTTTTATTTTAACAACAACCACATTGACGGGGAACTTTTCACCTTACTTTCTAATATTCAATGACATGTAATTCTTTTAAATAACATTAATGTACGTGACCTTTCAAATTAGGCAGTGACAGTGGCGGATAGGGTTGCAGTGCAGGGTGGCAAGGTGCTCGGACTATGGGACAAAGTTTGCAAATCTGGTTCCAAAGTGAGCCATTGTACTCTCTAGCATACCTGTTAAGCAAATAAACACTGTAAATGATTCAGGATTTTTGTAACCTTACATAGCAGATAGAACTGCTCTTCATCCCAGCCGGCCCTTCCCCCCTGCATGACCTCTCCATCACCGTCGATGGCACCACAATACCATCCTCTCAGTCAGCAAAGAGCTTGGGCGTCATCCTCGACAGCAACCTGGACTTCAAGGAGTACATTGCTTGCACGTCACGGGCCTGCCGATTCCTCCTCCACAACATCAGGAGGATTTGTCCGTTCCTGACAACAGCTCCTTATCCAGGCCACAGTTCTCCCTCGACTGGACTACTGCAACGCTCTTCTCGCAGGCCTCCCAGCCTGCACCACCCAGCCTCTGCAGCTCATCCAGAACGCAGCTGCCCGACTAATCTTCAACCTCCCCAAATTCTCCCATGTTACTCCCCTGCTTAAATCCCTCCACTGGCTTCCTGTCGCTGCCAGGATCAGATTCAAGACCCTGACCCTCGCCTTCTCTGCAATCAACAGGACAGCCCCTACCTACCTCCAAGAACTCATCCAGCCCTACACACCAGCCTGACCCCTGCACTCAGCAGCAACTGGACGCCTCGCTCCTTGCATGGTCAAGGCAGGAGGTGCTCATTCTGCCAGACATCGGCGTTTCACCTACATCGCTCCCCAGTGGTGGAATGAACTCCCTGTCCTGCTACAGACAGCTCCTTCACCCCATTCCTTCAGACGGGGCCTGAAGACGCACCTCTTCAGACTCTACCTGGACTGACCCAGCACACAATTGCTGCCCCCCCCCCCCAATTAGTGCTGTCGTAAATTGCTGTGCTTTTTAAATTGTTCCTTGTTGCCGCCTTTACCCTGACGCTCATTGCGGCGTTTGAAGTTGTATAAGTTTGCTGTTTGAAGGTGTATCGTATTAGTTGCCCTATACGCTGCAGTTGTACAAATCTGTTAGTACTGTGTCCTCAAACAGACCTTGCTCTCAGCTGAGAGCTGAGAGCTCTCATTGTGGAGCTGTACACATCCTGTCCCTGTACTGTTGCTATACTTACTGTATGCACTTTTGTAAGTCGCTTTGGATAAAGCGTCTGCTAAATAAATAAATGGAAATGTAAATATATTCGGTGACACATCCGACTTTCTTAGAAGTTGCTATATGTTGCTCTCTCATGCTGGGGCCACATTATGCCTTGCTTTACTGGTTTGACATCTACAACAAAATGCGGCTAACTGCAGCACTGTGAGCAGTCCTGGCAGGCCTTTCCCCTGCATCTCCCCTGCCAGGAGCAGCTGAACCAGCTCTAACCAGCCACACCTGTTGGCACAGGTTTCTCTACCTAACACCGAGCCTGGAAAGCACCTAGCCATAAAACTGCACTGATACTTATCTGTAGGTCTGTGTGTGTGTGTGTGTGTGTGTGTGTGTGTGTGTGTGTGTGTGTGTGTGTGTGCACGCTTGCGTGTGTCTGTGTGTGCTTGTGGGTGTGTGCAGTGTGTGTATGTATGTGTGCAATGTGTGTGTATGTGTGTGGGTGTGTGCTGTGCATGTATATGTCTGTGTATGTGTGTGTGTGTACATACCGACATGCATATGTGTGCATGTGTGCCTGTGTGTGTGCGTGTATGTCTGCACTGTATGTGTGAGCAAGCATGTATGTGACTATGAGCATGTATGTGTGTGTGTGTCTGTGCATGGATCTAATGCTTTTTAGCTTTGTTTAGGTTATATATGAGACAATGTTATACAATAAACAAAATTGGGGCGGCAGTGTAGTATAGCGGTAAGGAGCAGGACTCATAACTGAAAGGCTGCTGGTTCAATTCCCTGCAGGAGCACTGCTGCTGTACCCTTGGGCCAGGTACTTAACCCAGAATTGCCTCAGTAAAATGTCCAGCTCTATAAATGGATAACATTGTAAAAACTGTAACTGATGTGAGTTGCTCTGGATAAGAGGAAATCATGATGATTGTTCATGGAATGAACAGTATGATTACACACTAGATACAGGCACTTTCACACAACAATAAATCAGCTGTTACAAATTAAGCTACTGACATTACACTAAACATTAGACTAAAAACATCAGCTTTGTATCAGCATTCTTTTTTTAACCGATATAAAACAAGACTGTAAGCCCTTGTGGTGGGCCCCGTCTCAGATTTCACTGAGAGGTATAAAGTTAATTTGCTTCTCTGGAGTGCTGCACTCGTCAGTTACAAGCAGATACAGGTCTGGATGTTTCCTCTGTGACCTCAGCTGACTCTCAGGAGACAGCGCACCAGGAAGTGCTCACATTTTTAATGGCACAGGCTTACAATAACTGTAAGCCTGGAAAATGACTTTGACAGAAAGAACTGCCTTAACTTCCTTTCTTCCTTTTGCAGCGTAAGTTCACAGCCACTATTTAAACACATAAACAATTAGGGCCTGAAGTTCATTAAAGATTGATTAGTGAGGATCCCGATGATTTTATAGCTTATAGCTTTTCATTTATTGGTAGTAAGTCTTGTAACATAATGTTTGTAACGGACAGCAAACAGTTTTACAAACAGGCTGTTCATTGAATAACATCTCTCTGCTTATTAGCCTGTTCCAGAAAGCACCAACTGGATCATTATGTTCTAAGTGTATTAAATAACTTGTACGCCGTAGTAAAACTGTCACACTGTGGTCATCTAGAGCAAGCTCAATGACATGGGCTGGAGAGGGCCAGGTAGAGTCTTGGCATGTCACCTGTACCTCCATTGGTCTCTCGGTTCTGGGGTGCATGGACGCTCTGTCTGTCCAGGGGTTTGGGCAGAGAGCTGCACACCATCGCCCTCCTCTGCTGTTTGACGTGCTGCAGTAGCTCGTACAGGACATCGCCTGCAAAAACAGGAATGGCTTCCTGGTGAGGTGTGTCTGAGTATGACGGAAGTGTGGTAAGCTTGCAGATTTGATACAGGGGGGTGTGGGTCAGTGCCCCTGTATGCTTGAGCAACGTGCTTAACCTGAATCATGTCAATAATTACCCAGCTGTATGAAGGGCATACAGCTGGGTAACGATCACTTACTTACAATGGCTTGCTTATATGCAATGGATAAATGGACAGTGTTATGATCAACATCTGGTATTATTAGCAAAATCACTTATTTTAGAAGCTGTTTATCAGTATGCAAATATTGTTTTTCTTGCATGATTTCCATTTCCCAAATTTTGAGGAACTAAAATGCAAAGCATATCTGTTTCCCATGAGCTGTTGTTCTGCACAAGTCTGCATTCGGTTTCAGCTGGCACACAGACATTAGTAATGCAGACTGTAAGTGATGTAACAGAAAACCCAAATTTGTTTTGAAGGGTTGATATAAAGCACATGACAACTTGCGCTTCAATATACTGAACAATACTATGACCTCTAAACTTGACTATGTAATCACTCTTTGAATGTATTACCATGAATATATTTAAAAGTGTTTGGGAATGGAAACCCATGATTCATGTGCCAGGAGGATGGCATTAAGAGGTGCTATTGTGAGCCTTGAGCTCTGGGGTGTGTTTAGTGGAATGGAAGGTGATTGCTTGCCTAAATCCACCACCATTCCACGCTTCAGCTTTGGATCATGAATCACAAGTCACCTTTTTGATATACAGCCTTAGAAATTCTTTGTTGTCCTTTGTAACTTCAAGAAATCCTTAAGGTAATTTCCTTGTTGTGACTCCCCTGTCTTGTTCAAGAAGTAAAAAGGTACGGTTCCACAGTGTGCTCAAACACAGTTCTGTGTGTTCACAACAGTGTTAACGTTTATTCAAAATGATATACAGTCACATTGTAAAAAAAATAAAACATTTTATACATGTGCTAAATATTCCAAACCCTACAATCAAATGAGGAAACTGGGTTAAATTTGTCATGGTATTGTCAACGTTGCTGGTTCCCAGATTTCTTCTGTTATTTGTGAATTTTAATGGGAGGTGCTTATACAAATGTCTTGGGAAATGCTGGGAAGCCGAAACATCATCAACTTTAACCCTGATTCCTCATTTGGTCTTGGTCTTTGGAATATACAGTGCATATGAGGAAAGACTATTTCTGCATTCTTTCTGTCTTTTTGAGCAAACATTGTTCTACTCACTGCAAACACAAACAGGTGCATATCTGTGGATCCTCCGTGTTGTTGTCATGTAAACCCATCCATGCTTCATGTTCACCCTCTCTTCCACTGTCATTGTGCTGAATTTCCCTTTTCTCCCCTCCCCCCCATCACGCCCAGATTCCCCCTCTCACCCGAGCTGGGGCAGCGGAGGCGGAAGTCCTCCTTGGTCAGGAGGCAGAGCGCTTTGCCATTCATCTCGAACTTGGACTGGTCCGTCCTGCGCAGGGAGTACTCCTTCTGTGCCCAGCGCAGCCAATGGCTAACGTCATCCTTCCCCCACAGCGAGGGGTTGATACCTGAAGGGACACGCACAGTACAATCAATCCCAATGGACGTATGGACATGGGATTATCACCAATTGTTTTTTTTTTTTAGGGAAACAAAATATAAGTAATATGAATGGGTACATGTATCGGTCCATGGCAGAGTTTTCCAACCCCGTTCTGAAATAAAAGTGTTGGCCCCTGTATGGCAGACATATACTGTTGTGGTAAGATTTACTAACCCCAAGGCTGCTGGTTAGGGCACTGCTGTGGTAGCCTTGAGCAAGGAAGGTGGTTAACCTATATTACTTCAGTAAATATCCACCAAATATGATATCTCCCATATATATATATATATATATATATATACATACATACATATATGCATAACCACACCATACAAAACGTCAAAGTCACGCTAAAGATACGCACGCAGTCTTCCAGGCAACTTGCAGAGCTCGTCATGCGAGCCGGGGTACAATGAGGCCACGGGGCTGCGAGGGACCATCAGCACCGGGGAACAAGCGGGAGGACTGCTTCTCCCCCCGGACTCCTGCTAAAGCCACATAGGAAAGAATACACAGAATTAACCTTAGACAATCGTACCAGTTTCGTTAAACATATGACTAAACTTCAACATCAATCAATCAACTTATGTTTTCGTTTTAACTGTCATTATGTGCAATTCATTGCTGTCATTTGCTCCATTTTATAACGCAATAGTTAAACAAAATAAAAATGAACGAGTTACTGAACATTCAACAAACACGTTATATTTGCTATTTTATTTAGCCTATTAAATGCTTTAAATGTTCAGTTAAATGTGTTTTAAAATAAAATTGGCGTCGAAAAGTAAATGTTTAATCTGTCTCATGTCACTTCTGCTCTGCCGCCAATAACTCCTTCTGTAACGTACTGTAACGTTATTGTTTTCATATTAAAAGCGAAAGCAATGTAAGCTACCTCTCTCCCGCTTTGGTTAGCAATGGTGGGATTGTTTATTCATTTTTTGTTTTTAAAACATAGAGCCGCTTGAAATGACAAACGAGACTTCCAAGAGACGTGCCTCCTTACGTTCAGTGGGAAATTTCGGTTTTACTTTAATATTCCTTTAACGTCCATGTCAGTTTTAACCGGACAAATATCAGTTTGCCCAAGTATAAATATATACAATAAACATTACAGTCGTTGTTTAAAAGCGAATGCAGCAACTTTGTGAACAGGCTTCGCGTTTCCTGGTTCATTTAACTGAACTTACCTTGATCAAAGGTGGCAGTGAGGAGCCGTCAGTCATGTTCCTTTACCTGAGATGGGAGAATAACACTTTTCCCAAATCCTGGTAATTTGCACTTGGCCAGTTTTGAATCCCCAAGAAGTTTCCACGTCACAGTTTACCAATTCGTCTTTGCTGTGGGGGCCGCGATATGAAATCGAAATGGAGACGACAATTTGATTACTTTCAGGATCGCTTGAAATATTTTAAGTATCCTTCCGGGAAATGAAAACGAAAGGGACCGGATCTGCTTATTGTATGTGCGTGGGGGTGTGTTAATGCAGCGAGAAGTGTGTGTCGGAGACGAAAAGCGAAACGGAGCTGCATAAGACACCAAGGTCAACTCATTAGACTGTCACGTTAGAAAATAAAAATGATTCACATATATAAGCACGTGTAAAATGCACTAATTAAAGGGATAAACACCTTAGTACATGGAAATCAATATGCATTGATATGAATGTGCAGTAACAGCTATGCCGTTGGAAACCACTTCTCTTTTAAAGTAATGCACTTGAATACACATGAAACACATAAATAAAAATAACTGCTGCTACTACTAGTAGTATTACTACAACAAAAATAACATTTTAATAATAATAATAATAATAATAATAATAATAATACTCTAGATTTTTTTGTTTCCCACGGAAAATTGGAATACTCTTTGAAATTGGATTATAGCTCATAATCCAATAGCTCATGTATCTTATAAGGATCCATAAAGACTAGGACTACACATCACCTGAACAGCTTCCTTCCCCAGGCTGTAATACTCTCAAATATTACATCCCATATCCGCCCCCTTTCCAGTTGCACACTTGCACTTTAATTGTCCATCCCACAGATCTCACAATGGAACTGTAAAACTGCAAAATTATTGCACAAATGTACATAACCAAAGGCATTGCAAAGTTTCTTTAATGGTATTGTATTCTATTGTATTTATTGTATTGTTTTGTATTGTATAGTTTTGTCTGCATTTATGTTTTCAATGTCGACACCTGCACCAAGAGACATTCCTTGTATCCTTGTATATTTGTACTTGGCGAATAAAAGTTCTGATGTTCTCTGATAAAATAAAAGTTCTGATTTTCACCCAAATACATCATTTTTTAAAAGCTTGCATCACTCCACCACCAACATAAATAAGGTTAAAGATGATAAAGTAAAGAAGGCTAAAAGCTTGAAGGTAGTTGGTGAGTCTATGGATGAGCAGATAAATGCACAACCAGAAGTGTGTCAGGACTCTATTACAAAACCGCCTGCATGATCACAGAAACTAAATGCCAGAATGTTGCATCAATACTAAACCAAATTAAGCCTTTAAAAATGTAGAGCCATGGTGCATTCTCATGTGCTTGATTGCTCTTTATAGCTAATTGATGATAAAAAACAAAGTGAAAGTGAGTGTGAATGAAACAATTCATTTCAGCATTTCAGTGTAAACCAGATTGTTGAAGGTGACCTGAAGTGAATGATGTGGTATTTTCTGTCTGATTTATCACATTACATTATGATGATAATAAGTTTATTATATTTGACAATATGTTAATGCTATTCCAGAGTACTTAAATATGCTCAATTCACTTGCACTCAAATGTCACTTGCCCATTGAAGGTGGCTATCTGTACAATTCTTACACGCTCAGCAGCCATAAATATCACAACTATAGATTCATTAGCAGACTTTTACAGACTGAGTTTTGTGGGTGATCCTCTGCTCTCTCAGGTTCTCAATTATTTTATTAAATTAAGTTTACATTGTGACATCTTCTGGACAAATCTAAAATGGCAGGGTCAAGTTCTTCTTCAGTGAAGGAATATTAAGACATTGGATGGCAAACTCGTGTAGGCGGGTCTTGCAACCTCGATCTTTGGACTTGGCAAACCCCAATTAGATAAAGGAGAGCTGATGCTTGGAGGAAAATTTAGAACAAAATGGCACTTGAAAACCACTACAACTCCAACTATAACAGCATTGTTGTTGGTTTTTGTAGATGTAGCCAGGTTTGACCATTGAGTGTATTTTTTTCTGTTCTTGACGGTCTTTCCAGGATACTGAAGGGTACTGACCTCGTTGCAGCTCACTTGAGTTTTTACTTTAATTTATTTAATTTATTGCTTTGCATACCTGTCTATTAAGATAACCTGTGTCTCTGAGAAATGCAGGTACTTAACTCCCAGAATATGTCAATATTGATAAGTTAAAAATTACAGCAGTTTCTCCGCCGAGTGAAGACCTCTGAATCATTTAACAATTAAGACTTGCTGTTTGATTCGGATCATCTGAAAATGTGCGATTTGTGTCAACAAATGAAATTATTCACTTTGCACTTGCAGTAATATCATACTTCTCCTTAACTTATGATGATACACTGCCAACATAAAATGTTTTATATTTGGCAAAGCTTTCTTTCAACTCTGTACTTAGCTAATTACTTTCCCAATGTCATCTTTGTTTTGTGGCAAGGTCAGTGATCGTAGCTATAGCATTACTGCAATGAAATCAGGATACCTTCCGTGGTGTGTAATGTGCATCTTGTCATATTTCAGGTTTATCTGTGGCAGTAATGTTGACCACAAAAATAGGCCAACAGCTGGGTCGCCCCACTAAGTCTGTGGCCGGATGGATAGTAAAAAAGGCTACCAGCTGGCACAACATGATGCTGGAGGAGAATGCTGTGAGGCTGTGCACAATCCAGCCGGATGACACTGTCCTGGAGGTGGGGTATGGGCTGGGCCTTGGGCTGGAGGCAGCTGCTCCCCTCGTTTTCGGCCCCAGGGGGAAGCTGATTGGAGTGGACTGTACAGAGTATATGTACAAGGTGGCCAGCAAGAGGATGAAGGACCACATTTCCACACTGCTATTGTACTCACTGGCAAGGTAACTTGAATGGCTCCATTAAACATTTAGCTGTAGCGATGGACAACACTTAAAAATGTTAGCCAAGTAACAGGTATGCTGTTGGAAACCACTTCTTTTTTCAAGTAATACACATTCAATACACATGAAATGCAAAAAAAAAAACAAAAAAAAACAAACAACAAAAAACAAAACAAAACCACTACTACAACTACAACTTCCACTACAACAACAACAATAATAATAATAATAATAATAATAATAATAATAATAATAATAATAATAATGATAATAATAATAATACACACATGCTGGCTTGCAATTACTTCTCTCTATATTGAATACTCTCTGAAATTTGGTTTTAGCTAATTTTGAACCAAATACATCCTTTTTTAAAGCTTACGTCATTCTGACGTCACAGTGAATAAGGATAAAGATGATAAAGAAGGCAAACGCTTGCAGATAGCTGGTGAGACTACAGATGGGACTACAAATAAATGCTCCACCAGATGTCAGGACTCTATTATAAAACTGCCTCCATGATCACAGGAACTAAATGCCAGAACTTTGCATCAATACTAAACCAAATTACGCCTGTAAAAATGTAGAGTCATAGTGCATTCTCATGCGTTTGACTGCTGTTCATGGCTAATTGATGGTAAAAGATAAAGTGAAAGTGAGTGTGAATGAAACATAGCTCTGTAATACAGTAAGTGACATTTTGTGCCCCTCATAATAAAGAGGTTCAGTGTAAATCAGATTGTTGAAAGACATGACCTGAAGTGACTGATGTGGTATTTTCTGTTTGATTTACCACAAAAACAGTACACATGACGAAAATAAGTTTATTAGATTTGACAACTTTGTGAATGCTATTCCAGTGCTTAAATATACTCATTTCATATTTCACATGCTCATTGAAGGTGGCTATCTGTACAGGGACGATTTCATTGCTTTACAGTGACGCAATTCTTATACGCCCAGTAGCCATACACGTCACAACTACAGATTCATTGGTTTTCTTTTACTGACTGACTGAGTTTTATTGGGTGACTCTCTGCTTTCCCAAGTCAAATTATGTCCCCCGCTTGTTAAAATTAGGTTTACATAGTGACATCTTCTGGACAAATCTAAAATGGCAGGGTCAAATCAAATGCTTCCGTGTGGGAATTTAAGACATTGGATGGCGAAAACGTGTAGGCGGGTCTTACGATTTAGTTCTTTGAACCCGTTTCATAAAGGAAAGTTGATCCTTGCTGGACAATGTTGAACAAAACGACACTTGAAAACCGCTACAACTGCAGCTAAACAGCGTTGTTATTGGTTTTTGAAAGACGTATCTGGGTGTGACCAGTGAGTGTCTTTTTTCTGTTCTTTACGGTCTTTCCAGAATACTGAAGGGTACTGACCTCGTTACCTCCTGTCTGGCGCTATCCGACAGTCGCATGTAAACTCTGTGGAGTGTTTCTTAAATCTGAGTGTTTACTTTAATTAATTTCATTTATAGTTTGCTTAGCTGTCCGCTCTGGAAACCCGTGTGTCTGAGAAACGCCTGCAGAATATGTCAATATTGATAAGTTGAAAGAACCGCAGTTTCTCTGCCAAGTGAAGACCTCCGTATGATTTAACGTTTAAAACTTTCTTCTTGATTCGGATCATATGAAAATGTGCGATTTGTGTCAACAGATGGAATTATTCGCCTTGTACTTGCAATTAAATAATATTTCTCCTTAAAGATACACATAGGCCTATGACAATAAACTACCAACACGAAATGTTTTATATTCAGCAAAGCTTTGTTTCAACTCCCTACTTAGCTGGCTACTTTCCAATATCATCTTTGTTTTGTGGTCATAGCTATTGCATTGCTGGAATTAAATTGTGATAACGTTTCCCTAGTGTATAATGTGCATCCTGTCATATTTCAGGTTTATCTGTAGCAGTAATGCTGGCCAACAGTTTAGGCCAACAGCTGGGTCGCCCCACTAACTCTGTAGCTGGATGGATGGTAAGCAAGCTCATCTTCTGGCGCAACAAGGTGCTGGAGGAGAATGCTGTGAGGCTGTGTGCAATCCAGCCGGATGACACTGTCCTGGAGGTGGGGTATGGGCCGGGCCTTGGGCTGGAGGCAGCTGCCCCCCTCATTTCCGGCCCCAGGGGGAAGCTGATTGGGGTGGACTATTCAGAGTATATGTACAAGGTAGCCAGCAAGAGGATGAAGGACCACATTTCCAGCGGGAAAGTGACCCTCCATCACGGCAATGTGGTGGCCATGCCTTTGCCCGATGGCAGCGTGGACAAGGTCTTCCATTGCAACTGCTACTACTTCTGGCCTGAACTGCGAGCAGGGACATCAGAAATACACAGGGTGATGAAACCAGGTAGGTTTCTTGGCTTCAGATCAACAGTCATAGTGTGAAAGCTTATCAGAGCTTGTGTGCTGGCAGAACAGAATCTGAAGAGCCTAGCAAGAGCGATGTTTGAATTTCTTCTGCTTTTTCAGCAGACATGCCCACTGTCTCCATGTTTAACATTCAGTTCTCAATTTGTGAGCATAAATACTTAAAACATCTAACTGTGCATATAAATGCTCTGGGTTGCCATAAACCTACTTAATTGTGGGGAAGCTGATTTTGCAAGTTAAAGCTGTAACCTTTTTGTGTGCATTGATCACCAAAAGGACATCATTTCCTCATCATTCTGGAAAAAAAAGAAATTGTGCCTGTGTTCTTCATTTTTTGTCTTTTTTAAACTTTTTAAAACTTTCTTTTTATATTCAACACAATTGGATTTTTTAATTTTAGATGCTCCATAGTTTTGTTTTATTCTGCTGGCAGGAGGTCTTATGGTGACAACCCTCACACTTCACCGAGTGGCCTACCTAGCATCCAAGGGGGTCATGCCAGGAGAGAATTGGCGTCCTGAGGCCTTCATTGAAGCCCTCCTAGCCACTGGATTCACAGACATTCGCTTGGAGGACAAGGCAGACAAAGGAACAACTTTTCAAGCCATTTTCGCCACTGCATCGAAGTGAATGATGACAGACTGTCCAGAATGGCAGTAAACAGTAAAAGATGGGCTTAGCATTCAAGGATATATT
The DNA here is from genome assembly GCF_013368585.1 of Megalops cyprinoides. Taxonomy (NCBI): domain Eukaryota; kingdom Metazoa; phylum Chordata; class Actinopteri; order Elopiformes; family Megalopidae; genus Megalops; species Megalops cyprinoides. Next base: position 27,161,059 of record NC_050589.1, read on the forward strand.
CATTGGTCATGTGATTCTGCAGCTTGATGAATGGTTATGCTTTCTGAAACAGCAATCAGTACAAACATGTATGACATCACAGAGTATTACATGTAAATGTTACGTGGTAGTCTTTGTTGTACCTGTAAAGATTCATAAGTGTAGCAATTATAAAATAAATCAAAGTCTATTTGGAATTTGTAAAGTTTATTTTTATTATCGAAAATCCCCTCTTTGATGCCATTGTCTTTGTAAAACAAATAAAAGCACACAAATATTTTCATGGCTTTGTGTATTTTTGTCCTTTTGGTCATGTAAGAGGATTTACATGAAGTTCTTAATTGCTTTTTAAATGTAAATATCACATATTAACCAACAAGCACAACTCCATTTTTCTAAACAGTCCCTAATTTGCTTATCTGATCTAAAAATCAAAATATGTGTAGAGATGTGGTGTAATGGTAAAGAGCAGGGTAACTGAAAAGTTATTTTGATTCCCTGGTGGGGCGCTGGTATTGTACTCTCTGGCAAGGTACTTAACCTGAATTGCTTCACTAAATATTTAGTTGTAGCAATGGACAACATTTAAAAATGTAAGCCTATATATGATCGCTTGGTAAGCAAATCTAAACATAGGTTTATCTGCTTAGCAGCTTAGCAGACCTTTTATTGTATATGACTACAGCATCCAGGATGCATGTCGACAGAGGCGGTCTGACGTCAACATAAATGTGAAAGAAGAGGGAGAATCAAACGTAGTGCGCGGTGTTTTTCTTCTAGGTCTGACCAGTTGTTACAAGGCTGCCCATTTCTGCATTACTTGAACATTTAAGGTATGTTTTAAAATATCTGTTTCCAAAGTTCACTTTTGGCTAAATACAAATGATTTGATTGACAGTAACTGGTTAGCCAGCTTGCTACTGTAGAACGAGCCCAATTTGAGCTAAACTGATTAGCGTCAACTAACGTTTTCTACGTCATAGCAAGTTTTATCCAACTAGTTAGTGTTACCTTCCGATCTAGCAATTTTGCCTTGCTAACTAGACACCATGCAAAATTATCAGACGATCGATGTTATTATGACAGTGCAGCCGGTATTCGTAGACGAGCTTCGCAAACTTCGTTGTCAACGCATGTAATGTTATCAAACTGGGCTTGTTTCAGGTTTAAATTCAAAATGCAGAGAAATAGCCGACTGAAGCGTGAGCTGCAGATGCTGAGCACGGAGCCGCCACCGGGAATCTCGTGCTGGCAGACCGAGGGTCAAATTGATGACCTAAGAGCCCGTAAGTGAATGGAGCACTTTGAGACTTTTTTTTATTGTTGCCTATTTTTTAACATGTCACACGCCTAAAGAAACACACTTGGCTTTCTGGCCAAATGCATTTCTGATGCATTTCACTGCGTCTGCGGCATTTTTTTTTTCCAGAAATTGTTGGGGGTGAGAATACACCCTATGAAGGTGGTCTCTTTTCACTGGAGATAAAGATTCCTGAAAGGTGAGGTTGAGTACATTGCAGAAAATGGGCCTCATATTTTAACTGTCTAACAAGAAAATAGGGTAACTTGCTAATCTTAGCCAGCTAACCTCACTGAATAAATGAGATGAATGTATCTATCTTTGTGTAAATCTCAAACCAGGCTTTGTAGTTTTTAATTTTCAAAAGAGCTACTGCCTGATATAATTGTTCACATCTTGTTCCACAATTTCAGCTTGTATACAATGTGGTCTTGAAGTGTTTTTTGAACGTGTTAAAAGATGTCATTTTTCCATAGGTATCCATTTGAGCCACCAAAAATGTGTTTCCTGACACCGATATACCATCCTAATATTGACAGTACTGGCCGCATTTGCCTTGACGCTCTTAAACTGCCACCCAAGGTATTACTGCATCAAAAGAAAATGCTGTATCTCCTGCACCAGTTACTGCCTGTACACATGACTGTACACTCCTTCTTTCCCCCACACTTAGTGTTCACTAACATGCCGTCTTGTTCATAATGGCTGAAGCAACGTGGAAGTGACCTTCACAAACTGAGTGCTCTTCACTTCTGCAGGGAGCCTGGAGGCCTTCACTGAACATCTCCACCGTGCTCACCTCCATCCAGTTGCTCATGGCCGAGCCCAACCCAGATGACCCCCTCATGGCTGACATTGTGAGTTCCTGTCAGCAGTCAGTATATCTCTACTCTGTGGCAGTCAAATTAAGTCTTTGACAGCTACAAACGCCACTGCTAGCATATAATAAAGTTAATTATATTTGGAGGTATGGGTAATTTGTTGCTACATGTCAAGTAGGAGAACATGGAGGTTAAAAAAATTACGTGTTTTGTTAAATGTTCAGTTAGTTCAAGCACCTGACCTGGAGTCTAGATATGGTATGCCTAGTAAACCTGGGATCACAGTCGTAGACACTTTGAAGCAATGCTAAATGTGCAGTATCGAACCTGATTCTGCTGGCGGATTTTTGTGTGAAGACTACTGCATTTTTGCTATCATAGGATTTTCTGTGCATTTTTCCATTCCAGGACCAATGCTCTATAGATGCTGCCTAAGGCTATTGATTCAAACTTGCATTTGCAGTTCTATATCCTGTATCTACCTCCTACATCTAAATCTTTATCCAGAGTTTCCACTAAAAGTTCTACACCTTTAAATATTAACAACAGAGTAATGAGGTTTAGAAGCACTGGTAGTTATTACTGTGTGCTCTGCCTTATAAATGGGAATCTGGGGCAAGCTCATATGAAACCATGTTTTGAGTAGCCACTGACTTTAAATGCTTATTCCCTCAGTCCTTTGAATACAAGTATAACAAGCAGGTGTACCTGGAGAAGGCAAAGAGGTGGACTGAGAAGCATGCCATTCAGCGGAACAAGGTAAGTTGTCAAAGAGTGATATAGGCTGTATTCACAAGTGATCTGTTTCAAATAAAATAAATTGATATAGAAGCATTTATGAAATGGTTTCTTCTACCACAAGAGGGCATTGTGTGTCCATTATTATGAATTGTTTAGTCAAGGGTCTCCAAAATTTAGTCTTTAGGCCCACTCTTGTTTTTTAATTTTATTTTTTTTTGTTTTTGAAAATGTACATGCAAGCCCACAACAAATTTAAGGTTTTGCTGGGTACTATTTGCTTTTTCTCTGAACTGTTTTCTGTTGGTAGGGTTTCTGCCACAATAACCAGACATTCACACTTTCAGAATGTACTCCAGTCTGATCACAACCTTCTTTCTAAAATTCTGCATGTTACCCTGGATGTGTGCATCAGTCAAATAGGTTTACAGTTATTGCCACACAGCACAAACATTAATGTGATAGTTAAAATAATAGATATTCAGTTATCTTTTGAGAACTTCCATAGCTTTCCAAAATTAATTTAATCATGAGTCATAAATTTACAAAACATTAGGCTGTGAAATGCATAATGCTTTATCTTGAATGCTTTTGGGGTTTTTCTTATGTGTAAATTAATTACATTAGTTCAATGTGAAGAGAAGTTATATTCATATGACTAGTTCTGCAAAGAAACAGGAGACCAGGAGTGGCAGGGACAAAGTGCATGTGCTTAAAAGTGCATTTTCATGCATTTTTGTGGATACTTGTTAACTATTCAGCTAGTTAATAACTGGTTAACTTATTAGCTACTCAAAAGGGTAGCTTTGAGCTAGTAGTAGTAGTAGTAGTGAGCATTGGTTGTTGAAACTGATCTTAAAGGGATCTTGTTTGTGAAATGTTCCTGGCTTTGCTAGCTAGTTACTTTGCATTTGTTACGATGGCTATCCAGTTACTTCAGAGGTCACAGAAAACCAGATTCTGCTCCATTCTGCTTTCAGATGACTTTTGGTCAGTGGTGTCAGTTGTGGGATATTCAGTGTTCCTCTGTCTTCTCTGAAGGGCTTTGAAGAGACTAAGGAAAACATAGCTGAAGACAAGCTGGAGAAAGCACTGCCAATGTGCCGCAAAAGGGAAGCACACAATTCAGAAGAGCGGCAGGACGATTCAAAAAAGGCTTGCTTCTGACTCAAGCTGCTTATTTTGTTATTTTGACTGTTATGATTTTGTAATGTCCCATCGTAATTTCTCTATATTTTTATTGTAGAAATATATTCTATAATCTATTGTGATTTGTTAGGTCTACTCTACTTTCACATGTACTTTTTTTGCTTGTTTTAAATATACAGTATTAAAATTTATTTGAACTTTTCTTCATTTGTTTTTTGTCATCACTGTTATATTTATGCCTATATCTCAATTTCTGTACTTAGTACTGGCTTATATATCACTTTCAAATTCACTAAGTATAACATTGTTCTCTTGTTTGACCATTTGAAACAGTTTTTGATACTTCCAAGGTTTTGATTAGAAACAGCAATGAAGTCTCAGAGAACAAGAAAGAGCAACTTCCAAAGATGTTTCTCATCATTTGATGTGTGTTTTATGGTTCCATATTGTAGAAGTAAATTACTTCTTTCAACATCTCTCATCAGTACAGAGACGGGGTCTGCAGTCTTGGTTTAAATCAGCGTACTGTCCTTTCATCCACTACAAGCATTTAAAGTTGAGATAAGTGTAGATATTGGTTATCAGCCTTTGTGACATATTTAGCTACTCATGTTTTGGTTGGATGCTATCAAAAGGTTTACCAAAACTGGGCAAACATTTTGCTCAGGTATTTCCACATTGACCTTTGGAAAATACATTTAGTAAAAGATGAGATCCCAACACTCTTCATTAAAAGTGGTTATTGACAGGGTAAACATTACCAATTATATATGTATTCGTTTCCCACACACCCTTTACTTTGGTCAGGGGAAGATTTAAGAAGCTGTGCCATGCTGTTAATCCATGAACAGGGAAACATGACATGAGTGTGTGCTGGGCATGTTAGACGATGGTAGACCACTATTGGTTGTACCGCCTCAAGTTTTCAATAAGGAAAATGGGATGTCTAGGATTTTGTAATACTGCCCTCTCACTGTCAAGACATTAACAAGATTGAGCCATGTTTCCCACTAGTGTGCTTGGCTTTGTGACAGACACTCTGCAATATCATTCACCCACAACTCCTTCTACCTGTTATTAATGTGCATGTTCGGGTACCTTGATTCACATGACAGGTTTTAACCAGTTACGGATGCTTGCAAAAATTACTGTTCTTATCTAGCATTATTTATTTATTTATTTATTTTTTTTTAAACATGCTGATTACCTGCATGTCTTGTCTGTTGTGGAAGTAAAAAAAATGTTTGGTTGGATACTTTTATATGCAGGAATGTGGATATATGCTATTGCTTGAGAGGATCACTGTTCAGAAGTTTAGACAACCTTGAGTAAAGTCTCGGCTGTGTAAGCCTTGAAAATGCAAGAGTCTCAAGTGCTTCATTTTATTATCAGATACAGCGTTTCAATAATCACAAGCACAAGTCCATCAGCTAACCAGGAAGATGCCTAAAAAACTTGTTTTTAATCATATTAAACTAATATTTTATTTGTCATACTTTTATAAATTGTTTACAAAGGTTTGACAATATGTACATCCAAAAATAATAAATCTGTTTTGTACAACTAAGCGCTTTATTTTTCAATATAAAAAATTATATATTTTTATATAAAAAGAAAACTGACAACATATTGGGTTACAAAGGGATAATAGCATGCTACTTAAGAGGTAGTTACACTGTATATACAACACCTAGCCTACTTTACAAAACTGAAAAACAAAGAAAAATGTCCCATTTCTAAGCTACATACATAACATTTTTGGTGCTGTAGAATTGATTTTTTTTCACAAGGCTTGTATGCTTTGTATTGTATATGTCTTGTATGTCCATCAGATGAGTAGGTGTAGTTGTGATCTGATCTAATCAATAATTCTGATTGATTTGTAGTAATGAAATTCTTGGAAATTGTTGGGTTATCATTGCGCAAATAAAAGTAGAAATTAAAAGTAGTATTATTTTAAAAGAGTAAAGGAAAATATCTTAGCCTAATATGTGAATATTACAATGCAGAAAGACTTTGTTCTTGTCAATGTTATTCCACCTTCCTTTTCAAGACATTGTCAGCGCCACTGGGTTCAGAATTACACAAAAATGCAGGTGGCCATGGGGTGACTATTTTCATAGTGCTAGAAATGTTATGGTATTTTATGTGATTTGCTGCACAACTATGTTGTTTCTCGGTGGAACCCTATGTTCTGATTAAGATCCAGCAGAAGAGTTACTTCTCACATGTTTATGCTTTGTCAAAAGTATATATGGCCTGTTATGGGAATATATTGAATAATATTGTTTCACCAGGTACAGAAATTTAATGGAACAAAATAAATAAAATTCACAAATAAATCACTGTATGTAAGCACAGTCTTTGTAGCAATGGGTGGATGGCTGTAATCTCAATGGAAAACAGATATTTATATTGGGAGACAACTAATTTAGAAGAAATTTAATGTGGAAATGAAGCCTTTCCTGATATGTATATCAGCCTTTGCGAAGAACATATCTCCCAGTTTTGTTTGTTGTCATTAAAGTAAGCCTATACATGTACTTCTATAATCTTTACAAAAGCATATAATGACATGGTCTCTGTATAAAAACATCTAATTTATATACATAAAACATTGAAATCCAAGATTGTCATCCTTTAGTACAAAAGTGTTTGTTTCTCTTGGATAATGTATTTTTCCTACAATGCCTGTCATTTGAAAATACACTGCAAAATGCTGCAGGGATCATCCCAGGTCTATTAAATATCGTTCCACAGTCTGAGATGTGTTCCATTATTTCCGCTATCTTGAGGCTGAAGCCCAGTTTTGTAGCGTTCCCTGGAGTGTTCCCCGTTGCCATTGGCTGTTTTTTTTGTTCTGGATCTGAGGCAAGCAGTCATTTATAAATGAGATGAGAGGGAAGATGAAAGGTAGCCTACAGAGGGGAAGGGGCTGCTGCTTCTGTTCTGGTCATTGCTTTTCAAAAGTTCTTCGTCCTTGAGACAGGTGCTAGGGCTACACGCTAGCATGCTTTCTTTCCTGGGGGAGGCTTGCTGCTGGCAGGGGATGAGAGGGACAGAGGGGGAGGTGGAGTAACGGAGAGGCTCCAGCCTGGGCAGGGCCGTGCTCTCGAAGAGCATGTCCATGTCGGAGAAGGACACCAGCGCCTGCGTGGAGTCGTAGGAGCTCTTCTCGGTCTCCTCCGAGACGAAGGAGTCGAGGGTTTCCTCCTGGGCGGACCGGGACTTCCTCCAGAGCAGGCGGAGGTCTTCCTTGAAGTGGGGGTTGAAGAGGAGGTAGAGCAAGGGGTTGAGGCTGGCCGGGAGGGGCAGCAAGACCAGCAGGACCGACTTGATGACTTCCTCGCCGATGGGGAAGAGGCTGAGCAGGGAGGAGAAGGTGAGGAAGGCCACGGGGCAGTAGAGCAGGCAGTTGGTGAAAATGAGCCAGGCCACATGCTTGATCATGGCGCAGTCCCAGATGCTGTCAAACTCCCCCTTCATCAGGTCCCAGTACAGCTTGATGTACGTGCCGGTAATCACCAGGAAGCAGAGGGTGTTCATCATGATGAGGGCCACCATGAAGCCCAGGGTCGAGGGCTGCCCTTCCGGCAAGGGAGAAGGGAGGCAGAGGGGCGAGGAGCCGTACTCGCCAACTCCAAAAAGAGGCAGAGCGCCCACCGCCAGAGAGAGGGCCACGCAGCAGAGGGCCGCTGCCTTCACGCTGCTAAAGGAAGGGGACTTGCCGTAGGCTCGGACGCAGGACACCGAGATGCTGCACTGCACCGCTGCCAGAGTGAGGAAGAGGATGGACGCCTCTGAGGCGAAGACGGAGAGGAACCCGGTCGCCTGGCAGCCCGGACCCGTCTCCCAGCGAGCGCCATGCTGGGAGAACTCCCCAAATGTCAGGGCGTCGACCAGAGCCAAAGTGCCCGTGCAGAGGCCCGTTAGGAGGTTGGCCCCACCGATGGAGCCAATGACAAACTTGACCGGGGACAGGTAGCTGGGCGAGGTGAAGACGGTGATTATCAGCAAGCTGTTGCCCACAAGGGAGACCAGAACGATGGCCCACACGCCCAGGCGTACCACCCAGCTGTCGAACATGTAGTCACATGGTTTGAAAGGACCTGTAGATAGAAAGAACATCAGAGAGCCGCTTGTTTAAACATCAAAGGATGCAGGTTTATTTTGGGGGAAATTTAGACCTTTGTGATCTATAGACAAGGTTTACCTGGGGTTGGTGAACATAGGATACTTGTTTGTAGTTTGGAATCTTCGGCCTCCAACTGGAACTCCTCCATGTCCAGGTCATCTGCATCAGAAGTCCAGAATTATGACTTCAACCACTTATAAAAAATTCCTTAATGTTTCATCTGGCAAATGCTTAAAGGAAAGTTTATCTCTTGAGTTCATCTTGTCAGATGTATTGAGAAATATGACATTGCACAGTATTTTTCAGTGACGCAGAACGGGTGGCTGATTTACGTTAATCACGGAAAATGCATATTTCTTCCAGGTGTTACTTCCAGGCTGCTTTGAGCAAGGCCTTTTTGGTTTCGATCTTGTTTGTCGCAGTGATAGAACAGCATACATTCTGTTGAAATCCTTATTTGAACCTATGCATGTCAGATTGATTTGGGTGAAGCCTTGGCATGGGAGCAGAATGGCAACCTACACAATCTGTACTGACGTCTGGTAGCACCGCACCTGGTTTTGACTAAAGCTTTTCATTTCCCTAAAGTTCTTAGAAACTAGCTTTTATGTTTTTTTCACATACATTTGTTACAGTCCTTCTGGGAAGAGGAGTACCAAGAACCTAGCATAAGCCTTTTTTTAACCTGAAGAATTATTATCCTCCTGTTGAATTAAGAGGTGCACACCTCCACCAAAGCACGGAAACAAGAGGCTGAGTGGCCAAACTCCTTGTGACATAGTGTTCAGACCATTTCCACAGACGGCTTGCATGGCCTTCTCCTAAAAAAATACAAACTGATAAAAAATAAAATGGTCTGAGCAAATTGAAAACAGCCTCCGGTGAGAGATATTGCCAACGGAGTGAATGAAGAAAGACTTCAATAAGCTCTAATGGGAGACACATGGTGTGATGTGGACGGAGAAGGCAACACGCTTGTTCACCTTTGCTGCGTTGGATGTTTGAAGAAGAAGAGCCACAGCTTTTTTACTGCATTTCACTGCGCTGTGGAGGACATCGAACGGCGTGTTCTTGCAAACCCAAAAACCCTGTTGTGTTCTTAAATGGTGTAACAGAGTTGGCAAGGAATTTGAAATGTGTTTCTCTGAGGTTGCAGAGTTAAATATGTCCCAAGGAGAATTACATGGCGGAATGACTTAAGTGTTTGACGGTTTGTTTTTTCATTTGGCTACAAGCTCATTTAATTTATTTGGCAGATTTGAGGTTTTTACATTTGCAATTAAAGATCTGTGTAGTCTTGAAATCATTTTGAAAAGGCTGCATATCTGTCTTTCGCATAAATCTCAGTAACCGAATGCCTGAAAAAAGTGAATATGTGACCTGTTTTACATGCAGTTAATCCTTATTATCATAGTTCTTTCTTTGTTTTCCTTTGTCAAGTCTGAGGGTCTGCCTCCAGACAGACTTAATTGTATCGAAAAAAAGCTTCACTTAGTCTCTTTATCGCCTGCGCCTTTCAAGTGTGTGACTTGATCAGATTTCATAGAGGAATATATTGCAAGACAAACATTTGTGCTTATTTCATCTGTCAGGTATCTGTGGTTTAATTAAGACACTGACATGTTTTAACAGTGCTAATTACAGACACAAAGTCAGGTAGAGGAGACAGAAATAGAAACCAGGCTTGTAACCTGTGTGTTTTTTTTTCTTGGTATTAATAGATCACGTGTGTAAGGTTGACTAAAGTGCTTGACCCCTTGAATCTTATTTTTGTTACGACTGAAGTGCAGCTGTTTTTCATAATGTGGTCACGTCAAAACCCGATTGGGACAGAAGCCATGCCTTCCCATCATGCAAATGGCAGGTCTGAGATACAGACACATGGTGATGAATTTATTGGGACATCAACAATGGCACATTGATATTGAGATAGATCATGGGATCCGAGGGATAGATGAAGGATGATCTCACATAAACAAATCCATAAAAATCGTCGCCAGGCTTTCCCGAGGCAAGGCATCGTTTACGATCAAAGCAAATTGGTATTGGCAGTACTGTATCTTTATACACCTAATCAGGGTGGAATCTCTTACCTTGTTCCAAAGTTCCCTTTCAATATGAAGGAATGACAGCATGCCTTCATTACATATAGACATCAGCATTTGCTTCTCTCACATTGCCATCTGAGGGTTGAAACCCAGAGCTCAGCTGTGAGGTTTTTCTGTCGCTATATTTTTAAATTTCACGTATCAGCTTTGGATTATTTTCTCCATTGACTGCAATGAAACTATACTCTGATCTGTTCTAATGTACCTTTCTTTGTGAAAATATGGTGTGCTGTCCCAATATCTTCCAACTTGTGCTGTATCTAGGCAACATATTTAGTCCAACAGTTGATGTAACTGTGTAGTAATTTTCTGCATGGATCCCTTGTCTTTGAATGGCTCTTAATGCAGAGCAGTTATATTGGGAACAGCATTCGTAAAGTTGGCTGCGTTGTCTCCCTGGCCACTGCTTTTGTTCCCATGGGCTAGGTAGTTAACTCGAATTTCCTCAGTAAATATACAACTGTGTAAATGGATAACATGCAAAAACTGTAAGCTACGTATGTCAATCTGGATAAGAGCAACTGCTAAGCAAATGCACCGCAATGCAATGCAATGCTACCTTGGTTAAGCAGATATCGATCTATGAAGACAGCACCAAAAAATGCTCACGCTTACAATTAGTGTCGGTGTGGATGGGGAACAGGGCGATGTTCCTCTTATGTAGGTCTTCCTCCTCGTTCCCTGCGTGCTCCGCATCCCATTGGCCGGCCGCTTTGTTGTTACAGGCCCCATACACGCAGCACTGGTAGGCGTATGGCATCTCTATCACCCTGATAAGACATCATCCATACATGCCGTGAGTCTTCATCGCTACCACCTCATGAAAGTCACAGAAAGACTCTAAAGCAATCCCTTCAAATTCATGCAGTCACTATCTTTGTTGTTGTTTAAAAACAGGTTTTGTAGACTCTGCGTGAACTCCAATTGTAGTTGTTTTTTTTTTTTTTTTGACTCGACCCCATGCATGATCAATGTCAGGACGTTCAAATGAATTATCACAAACTTATCCTGTAATGCTAAGTAAATTTGGCTTGATAATAAACCAGACACCCCTTCAAAGTCCGCTTCAAAATTACAGAATGCTTGAAGTTACATAATGTAGCTACTATAATGTCAGCAAATCATTTTAATGTATTATTCAGGTACATTCATGCCATGTAAAATGCTCTCACATGCAGAAGACAGTTTGGTGATAATCCTTAACATCTCATCCTACTGTAGTTTGAGGCTGATTCGTCACCACCCAAAAAAATGTCAATTCTGTTGAACTGTTGTGCAGAGATCTCTATAACTTTGACAGCAGGCAAGTACCAAACTGTAATCTTATTGGCACAACTAATAACTTGAGGGCGTTGTCAGAAGTGAAGCATATATCTTCATAAGGAACAATTGTAATGGGAAAATAAGGAAGCTTTAAAGTGAGATTTTGGAAGCTAATAGCCTGAGTCAAGCTCTGCTGTGGGGCACCGTGACCATGGGTTGCATGTATGAAGCAACGGTTTTTCCACTGGTCATTTTGCAGAATTGCTGGTTCTCCTGTGGATGTCAGTTCAGCCTAATGCTGGAGGCAGTGCTCATGCAAGGTCCAGCTAACGGCGCTTTGGGCTTGGAGCGCTTCCATTGCTGTGAGCACTGAGTGAATCACAGTGGAGACAAGGTATTTATAGACATCTTTTTTTTAAAAAAAAAAAAACTTGCATAGTGGAGCTTGATAAGATCTGCTGCTATGCCTGCAAGGAGTGTGATGTCAAGACAATGCTGAAAACATGAATGCTGAAAACAAAGTAACGGAAATATTATAGCCTCAGTGAAAACTGGAAATGAGGTTAGAACACAGTAAGTGTTGCGCAGCTATCAGTAAGTTTCATAATTATTTGCTGTGTAATGAAGTGCTATCCACTGTTGCCTAGTGGACAGGAAATGTTACCAACTCAGTTTGTCTTAAAACATCAATCTGATTCTGTTAACAGGGAACATGGGAGGGATCGATGGAGTCTGTGATTGATAATTTTGTTTTTAAATGCAATTGGTCAAACTGCAATGTCACTGGGGTTTAATCTCTGTCTGATCTTTCCCCAAAACGTAACCATTTCACCAGGAAGATGATGCAGTTTGTGCTTCTTGCTGAAAGGAGTTCCTGGGAATTTTTCACTCAACAACACAGGCATATGGCTTACAGTGTCATCTCAATTTTCACACAGTATTTTTGGCTTCACTGTGAGGGCTGGCTCTTTTGTGGTTCTTTGCTTTCTGCTTCTGTGCTCGCATCAGATGGTAGTGGCAGCGCATAGTTTCTGGTGTTTCTGGTGTTAATGTCCTACCTCATCTTGGGGAAGTCCTCCTTTGAGAAGGACCCAGACAGCGCCATGTTGCCTTTGAGTTTGAGGTGGGTCAGGCCGCTGAGGCCCTCCAGAGGCAGAGTGTGCAGCAGGTTGTCCGTAAGGTCCCTGTCAGGCAGAAGGACATGGTCAGGGATTTATAATCACAGGTCCTTCCTCCACCAGTAATCTGTTCTTTTGTTGTCCAGGTGCAACTATCAATCAGATCTTTCAGGAAGTTCCAAAAAGTTTTTATAACAGCCAGACTCTTGATTGAACCCACCTGAGTCTGTACTGTTATCTGTATAACAGTCCTGACATGATGCTGTAAGTTCAGTTCACAGGGGCCATAGAGGAGACTTTTTGTTAAATAATTACAACTAAATCTACTCAATCAATGCCAAGGAAAGTGTTTTAACAATGACACAAACTCAGAAATATGGATCGAGGAATTTTAATGTTTGTGTAAGCTAAAGGCTCTTGGCAAGTAGAAGTTTAATTAAAGTTTCAGAAACTTGGATAGAGTTCTTCAAGCTATTGAGACATGTAAACTTAATCTGATGCTTTATGGAAAAAAAAAAAAAAACAATGTATGACATTGAGTGACTCTAAAGAAACAAGCTTACAGTTTGACCAGGGAGTGCAGAGAAGCAAATGCATCATGGTGAATGATTTCAATGCGGTTTGAACTCAGGTCTCTGGAAAAGAGGAGGACAGCATGAAACATTGTGTGGATTATACATAGCTATGTCTGTCACTGCTGAAATATTTTTTCTTGCTAATCTTACCTGGTATTGAGCATTCTTAGTTGAAGCTGTTGATATTTAAATCTGTTTTGCTCATGTTGACCACAAGGCGGGGCTGTTGGGCAGCCAACTGGTTCTATGACTGTACTGGTAATACTATTCATAGAGCTGCATAATGCCATAATGCTGAGTTTTTACAGTTTATTTGTTCTCAGTTTGCTCTGTATTGACTCATTTAACAAATTGGTTCAAGACTGGTGTAAGTACTTAAATTTATGATATTAAATATTTTTATTATTGTAGTACTTAGTCTGCATTGCTGGTTATTGCATAGCATTGCAACATGACACTAGATTTATAACAATGTGTAATGTTTTGACACATGTGCAGATGTCAGCTGATTTATCTATGTGCCCTTGTTGATGTTACCTTACTATATAGGCTTACATACCTTTGCTCTGTAAGTTTCTCTTGAGATGAGAACGTCTGCCTGATTACCATGTGTAAATGTAAACAGAACCAAGGAGAGCAGCAGTGTGTTAGTGGTAAGGAGCCAGGTGTCTAACTTAAGGCTGCTGATATGATTCCCAGGTGTCCCAGTGCTGTTGCACCCTTGGGCCAGGTGTTTAACCTGAATTTCCTCAGCAAATACCCAGTTGTACAAGTGGATAATGTGTAAGGTTGTATAGGTTGAAGTAAGTTGCCCTGGAGAAGAGCACATGCCAAGCAAATATGTAATGTAATGCAACCAGACAGCCAGGTATGACACTTGCATTTTTTGCACCAGGGACATTAAACATAGTGAGATGGCAGGAAAGTAAAGTGTGGTCTTGCGGTCAGAGAAGGACTCCCTCTGGCGTAGAATGGAGGGGCCAGGTACACCACAAGGGTCGCCAGGGCAGAGCTGCGGTGTGCGAGAGCGAGGGAGGGCTGGGGTATCGCAGGTCTACTCACAGGGAACGCAGGGAGCCGAGCTGCTGGAACGTGCTGGCTTCAATCTCCCGGATCAGGTTGTGCTGCAGGCCTCTGCAACCAGTCAAAACAGAAGGAGGTGAGGCTCCCCCCTCCAAATGCCACTGCAAACTGCAGCGCGCGTGGACACACACAACATGCTATGACGTGCACTGCAGCAGGCAGTAAATCGTTTTATGGATTTTGATTCATGCCAATTATGCATTTAATATCTTTCTCTTATTTCTCTCGTGTTCAAGTGCTTGCCACAGAGACATCTTGACAGTCATTGCGTTAGGGATAGAATAAGAAGCCTGTTGATGGCTGGCTGGTCATGTAGGTCATGTAGGAGAACTGCTTTACTCAGTATAGTGTTCTGTTAAAGCTGAATCAAAAGCACACACACTCACATTTCCTGAAGGCGCTGGCAGTGGTAGAAGCTGGGTAGCTCCTCTATCTGGTTGTGAGAAAGTTCACTGTAAAATACCAAGAGGAGACATTACTGCTTTGTAGGTGCATGTGGTTGCCTGGTTCCTAGGGCAAGGAATGTGAATTCAGAAGTCTTGCTTTCTGTCCTTAATAAAAAGATGTGCATCTGAAGAAACGCAGGCCACGTATTGTTGTCGACTTTGATGCCAATGAGGACACACTGGCATTTTGTTCATTCCCATTGGCACAGTCCATAAATTACCAATCATACTTTAAATATTTCTGATATTTCTCTTTCATGCAAGGATGCAGTGGAGCGTTTTCTTTTGAGATTCCATAATTCAAGTCTTCCACATGAAACTGATCAGCTTCTCGTCGAGAGCTGCGTCTCTGTGTTTTTCACTGTGAAGTATGCAAGATGGTCCAAGCAGCGTGCAGTGCAATAACCACAAGCCCTGGAAAAATCCTAACCATAATAGAATGAGTAAGAACACCAAAACAATATTGAAATTATTCAAATTGTGCAACTATTGTCTGGAAGACAGTTTGCATCGTAAGGAAACGGTATGTCCTGGCGGGGTAACAGTTTTCTAAATATGGTCGGTGGCATTAACATATAAGCTGTAATACTTTCTGTTTATACTTTTAGGAGTAGAATTCAAGAGTAGTCTGTGTCAATGAGTAATCTGTATCATTGGGTGACAGTGTTGGGTGGTCATGGTCTAAGTAAGAGTGAAGCATGGCCACTCCAAACCCAGCAGACAGTGTTGTGTGTTCACAGTTTAAGGGCAAGGTTGGCACTCACAGCACTCTCAGGCTGGGAAGCTGCTGGCACAGACTCCGGGGCAGGGAGGTAAGCCCCGCCCTCGTCAGGGTCCTGAAAAAGACGACGCGGACACGTGAGTACCGGACGCCCCATTGTCCGGGGCAAGGCAAGCGCGAGGGACAGACACCGCGATGGAGCCCCGCTGGGGAAGCCTGGCACAGGCCCGGACCGCCACCGTGTCCCCTCTGAGGCCCGCTGGCCTGCACTCAGCAGCTCTGAAAGGCTCACTGTTTGCGCTGCCGCTGCCTCTCTGCCAGGGTGCGCTTTTTGCATTTTCCTCTGACAAAGAGCTTATACAGTGTTTTAATTTGACATTCCCTGTCAATTGGTTTCGCTTGAAGGCCATTTTGTTCATCGGGTTGACATGTGAACAATTGCATGCAAGCTAAACCAGACCCATTAAGAGACTGAGATAAAGGGGTCTTGTTTAATTATATTATGAAATGTATAATATATAGATATACAGTTAAATTGACATGCATATAAAGGCAGATGATTATGGATAAAGTTTTTACTGAGCAAGAACAATGTCCAGGCTGGTTTATTTCATAGGTAAAGAAGGCTAGCATATAATGCAGGGACACTTTTGGTGCATAAATATTCAGTCTCATCACTGAATCAAAAGAAAGACACCAAGGGGGACTGTTTCTTTCAAGAACGAGTTCAGTTTCTCCCGTATGCTCAATTAGATGCTAGAAGCACTTGACATTCCTGTGTGCAGCATTCCCAGGATCTCTTCCTCTCTACCTTGTGGCATGTGCGGTATTTATTTCAGTCATGCCTACTGGCACACGGACGTCCATATTACCTCTGCTAACCATTGTTATATGCATATGGTGTGCCATATAAGGGTCAGAGCAGGATTATCCATACAAGTGATTGGTTAACCACCCCCAGGGTGCTAGCTACCTGTTCCAGGAAGAAGAGATATATAGTATATATACCTCAAACACCATGACTACACAGCTACCACAAAAAAGTAAAATTCTAATTCAAACTATTATCAGAAAATGATCATTTTGTATATGTTTATGATGATGTGGACTGATGTTGTGGACGCTAGCTGCTAAAAGTAACTGTGACTTATCATTTTATATCACATGTGTTTTATATTGTTTACTACCTAGTAAGCTAATTCTGTGTGAGTACATGAAGACAATAGGAGATGACTGTGGGTATCAGACCACTTATGTCTCATCGACAGAGAAGTGGTACACAGAGGAGCGTGGTTAAGCTGAGCTACAATGGACCCAGCTACTTAGACTAACTGATTGTGACAAGAGGGAGCTACATTTGCCACCAAAAAGAAAGGCCTGAAAGGCCTGTGTGTCTGCCTGACAGAAAAATGAAAGATTGGCCATCATTGGCTTTTAAAGAAATTGGTGCAGTTTGCAAATAACGGTAACAGTCATTTCCTTATTTCAAATTCACCTGCAGTGACTTGACAAAATATGTCTCTGCCATGGCTGTTCAGCCAATTGGAATGCAGTCTGTGTGGGTGTATGTGGGGATGTTTGTATACTGTATTAGAATGAAAGTAAATGAGCCAAATTCCTTGTAATTGGTTTGTATAGTTAAAGTCACTAATGAAGAGAAAAAAGAAGCAAACTTACAAAATTTCCAGACTGGTGGTCCCTTTGAGATCAGGGAACTCTCTTATTTCTGTCGCTCCATTCAGGGACCTGAAACGGGCAGTGAGAACTCATTAGTGGGCTCATTGTGTGACAGCGGCATTAGGCTGCAGTAAACATAAGGACCGCAGGGCCAAAGACGGGAGAGTTGAGCTGCTGGCTGAACCGGGGGGCGAATGGCTTCACGCTCGCGGCGTGCATCTCGCCCCCAAACTGCAGAGCGAGCGGTCTCCCCGGCCCATTCCAAAAACAACACCATTCCTCTGTGTAGAACAAGCAGCCTGGAAGCTGTGCTCTTTCATTCAGCATAACTCATGTTCTCAGCAGATCATTAATAATTTCTAAGGACTTGTAAAGTGAAAGATTTATAAAGTACCAAGCTCGCACACTTCATCAGCGCAAGGCCGCTGTGCGTGGATAATGTTGCAAAGTTCTGTTATTGACATTGACCTGCATCAGGTCATATATCTATCACTGGAGTTTTTCCTCGTGTGTATGTGTGTTTGGATGTGTGTGTATTGAGAGAGAGAGAAAGCAGTGAAATATTTCACATTGTTAATAGTTATTAACTGTTATCATCAAATGGGTTTTAGGGTCATGCTTTGAAAGAGATGTAGTGTGTTCATAAACTGTGTGCTGGAAGGATGTTCACTTTTGGATTTTAAAGTTTTTTTTTCTGATACCACAAGAACATAGTACAGGATAGCAGCCCTGAAAGGAGACAGGAGCTGTGTTATGTGATTTCACAGAAACCACTACCACACGTTGCCCCCCCCCCCCCCCCCCCAACACACAAACAGGTATTGGCAGTCATTTTAATGTGCAATATTCACAATTCGTCCTTGTGGAAACAACAGGGTCAGAGTGAGGTCCTTGTTACTCACAGTGTATGCAGCTTGGGTAAGAACTGGAAGGCAGATTTACCCACAAACTGGATCGGATTCTCATAGAAGTGACTGCAAGGAAAAATGAAAGTAAAAGCTCAATGTCTCAACATTTTACCACTGTAAGATAAATGGGTTCTTTTTTCCATTGAGATTTTCACAGAGAGTTGAAGACTTCAAAAATGGGAGTTATTTTTACATAGCCACGTCCACGGTCATTACCCCCATTAGAGGGATACAAGGTGGGAGCGGAGCTTTGGAATTTCACAAGTCTGCCTGCCTGGGACAGAGGGAGGTTTCTAGGAGGACATGACTGTTTTAGGGAGGGGAGCTTCTCGGTCCTGAGGAGCACTCACATGGTCTGCAGCAGAGGGTTCCCCACGAACGCCCGCTCGGGGATGGCCTTGATGTTGTTGTTGTGGAACCCCCTGTCAAGAATCCACAGGTCACGCATCAGTCAACCCTTACCACACAGCCTCATCTCTGGTGCACTGTACGTGAACTGTTAGGTGCGTTCTGTGTTTTACAGGCTGCAGACTGAAACATTTAGGAGGTAGTCTTGTCCTCTCTGTAGTTTCAACAGATTACTTTATTAATTGCATTACAGAACAAAAAAAAAACATTAGTGCTTTTCTCACTTGCAGCAGCTTAGAAAGATGGCTGCACATCGTCGAGTTTCCAAGCCCTGTTTGCGTAAAGCGAGGGCTCTGCGCACGTCATGAGCAGCACCTGTCTCGCAAAGCTGAAAACTCTTTTAGGACATGTGAGAAGGAGGGCTTTAAATGCTCACTGCTGCGGCTGGCTGAGATTCTATCTGAGCGGCACATTATCTGCGCTAAATGGGATTACCAGGGAAAACAAAACCATAACATTGGCATCGGTCAGTGGTCGTGGAGAAACCCGCGGTATGCTGTGCTTCTACGACCCGGCGAATGAAGCCCCCCGGGTTTCTCCAAAAGGTGGTGTGCTGGCTACTCACAGCTCTTGAAGTTTGGCGAGTGTCCTGATGGCCACTGGGAACTCCTGTAGGTCGTTGTAGTTCAGATCTCTGAGTAGAAAAAAAGAAAAAAAATTGGCTTGGAAAAGCTGACTAGACCGTGTTGGGAATGTACATTAAAACAATGTGTTTGGCTGTGTCCATGCTTCATGATGTTTTTCTTTTGGGGGTATAATTGACACTTTCTGGGGTTTGTGTTCTTGTTCTCCTTCTTTGGTTTATGCATGTGGTTAGTGCTAGTAATTGCTTTTCTTAGCTGGTAATATATTTTCCTTTACTTAGTAAAAGATCCGTTTCTTGACATCACGACTCCAAAAAACCAGCATTAGTAAATGTTTGGTTTTGACTGAAGGAGCCTTTTGTAGTCTGACACCAAGACAACTGAAGTGTGATATTTTTGGTCTTATATCAGACAGCCTCTGATTCACAAGGCCTTTATACTGTAATGTGCATTTAATAGCCATCTAGGAAACTTGGTCAAGTGAAGGAATGAAGCTGCACTAAAGCAAGTGTTGTTGTCACGGTTGTGAAACTGTCTACACAGGTGCTGCAGGAACGTGTTTAGTTGTGCATTTCGCATTTTCAAAAGATTCCATTGTTTTACTCAGTGGCTTTCGAACATTTCTTTTAAACTTAATTCCACTCCAAATTAAAGGGAACAGTTATCAGCAAAATCCTTTAATTTAGCAAACCCTTTTCTTTTTTTGTAGTTCAATGTTTGCTCTGTAAATGAGAGGAATTAAAAAGAAAAAAAATGGAAATGGCGGGAAAGAAAGAAAAGCAAACGGGTCTGGTTTTGGCCTCAGGTCTCCCCTTACCTCAGTGGGCCTGCCCACTCGTCACCATGGCTTCTCCATAGAGTGTTCTGAATGTGCCTCATTATCCACGTAATTATAAGTCTTATCCTTCAGTGTTAAGTGTAAGCTTTCAAAACAGTCTAAATGTTTATATTTTTTGAGAAGGGCTTCTGGCGTGAAGCCACCGCTTTTGAAGTAAGTTGTTGAGTTAGATGGGACCTGCCTTGGCCGAGAGCCCAGGTGAGTTAAAAGCTTGCGCGTTTCATAAAGTCTTCCTCCTCCTTGCGAAGGAGAGCTTAGCACTGGTGGCTAATTTGCAGGGGTTCCAGGGGTAAGCCAGGGGTTCCTGCACATTCTGTATAGATGGGACACCTGGCCACCTGATCCGCCCTCCCACACTTCCTAGTCCCACCAATGGCCATGGGCACCTGAACTCCCCTTGCTGAGTGGCATGAGTTTGCCCAGGGTCAAGCAGGAGCTCACCCTTGTCTGCGACACCCAGTTATCTGACTGTGTGCTTGTCATGTGCTTGGGTTTGTATGTGCCTCAGTCCACCAATTCTGAGACACCCAATAGTTCCAATACCTTATGTATACAGGCAGACAGAGTAAGACAGAATGACAATTTCAGCTCATAAATATGATATCAGTGACAGAAACCACATAAATAGGACTAGCGAGAGAAATGTTTTTCTCTTCTAACGCCATGTCAGTGTCATGGTTTCATGTGCCAAAGAGTTCTCCTTGGGAAGTGGTGCCATACCTCCTGACACATTCACTGACCACACAGTAATAACTTTAACTTTAGTAAGGTTTTTAAAAAAAAAGGAAGGGAGGGAGGAAAACAAACGTGGCAGGCGTGCCGTTTTGAGATGTCTGGTTTTGCTCTCCGCATGTTTGGAACATCAATCACTCTTTTTTGCACTTGTGTTTTGAAATGTTTCTTTGATACGGTCCAGCAGAATAATGCTTTTAATTTCCTGAACCGACATCATTGTTTGGATCAGGCAGCGGTCCTACTCTCCAGCCTCCCCGGTAACGTGCCCAACAATAACATGGCTCAACCCGCCCCGTGGCCCGCACTATAGGCCTGGTTACTTACACAAACAAGCCGGGATCATCAGAGCGCGGGCCGTCGCAGCGCCTGCGCTCCAGATTATGCAGATGGCATCGGCCTGGCTGGCGTCTCGGGTTACCCGTAAGCGATCGCGTTCATGCGGATTAGCCCAACATTCTGCCTTAATTACCGCATGCATAAGGGCCGTAATCAGATACACTGCGCGGCCTCGTGTTTCAGACGGTTTTCGGGAATGGGATCGCACTGTCTTGAGTTCCGACTCAGCCTCCCGCTGTCAGGACCAGATAGCTAGGATCTGAACCTTAAAATCGCACCCTTTTACTCTAAATCGTGGCTGTTCGGCCTCGGCTTTGTATAAGAAGTTAAAAGGAATCTTGTGCAGGTGGGAGTAATAGTTGTAATGTTGATCAGTTTATATTACGTTAACAACTTGCTTACATTAGGCACTGTCCTGTAGCTTTAAAAAGAGGAGAATCACTGTCACTCTTTTATCAGTTGTCACTGGATTAGTTAGGCCTCTTCTTTTGATGTCACACCCATTTATTATGGGTGAGTCAACCTTCTGCAGTGAAGGGAAAATAACAAAAGGCTTCCCTTTGAGTTAGCTCAATTAGTCATGAAGAAACATGCTTTGGAAGAGGTCTTTTCTCTTTCCCTCTTTCCCTGTATTGCGGTCTGATAGATATATGTTATAATGTTTGATAGACAATGTTAGATAAATGGTAGGTAATGTTCAGTTCTGATAAATATGATCATAATAATAATAAATTTCCATCTGTAAGCATTAGTATGGTGAGACACAATTCTCCGTTCCACAATTAACAAAGTGCTTCTCCCTGGAATTCTTATGCAGTTAACTGCAAGGTCTGATTCTTTCTTGTAATAGCTTCTGAATGGAGTTGGGTGTGCGAATTCTGACGGCCAGAACTCCCCATAAACTGGAAAACGTCATTCTTTGCACTTGAGCAGGCCGTTAAAAAAGCAGGTGTCAAACATTTGCTTTCCAGGAGACCACCAGGTCTCTGGCTCGGCGCTCTGCCCCTTAAATTGATTTGACGTTGTGTTCCAGGTCTCTGAAAGTTTTATGGGAACTGTCTTCAATGTAGGGTGTCTTTTCACACAGTATTTCATGCCAAGGATCTGGAGATTGCTTTCTAATGGTCGGTAAAGTGTGCTGTTATCAAACACTACAAAACCAATTGCGTTCAGGCTTGCATTTTGTCATCTCCAGCCCAGCTGTCTCAGATGAGCTTCACAGTCTATAGACTCCAGGTCATATTTAACAAAAATGGTATCAATTGTCTCATGATGATTTAACCAGCATGCCTGCTCTGTGAAACATGTACAGTATACAGCTATTTTAAGCACATTATGTACTGTAGAGTTTGAAGGTCACAAGTTTTTATTTTTGAATATGGCATGTAAATTAAATGCATAAATAGCAAAGTAGAAAAAAATGCCTGTAGCGTTGTCCCACAAAGACAGACCCTTAAATAACTGAAATTGAAAGGAAAACAAATGGTAATTCCTAAAAAAAAAAACACAGTCAGTGTCTATTTGATGTTTGTGGTTTTACTGAAGAATATATTTGAAAAGATTAAATAACGAGAGGAGTAAGGTATTTGTCAGTTTCCCAGTACATATTTAACCTTCTGCTGTATTTTATATAATAAATTAATCATTTACTGTCATGCTGTGCTAAAATGATAATAAAAAGAATGTATGAATGGTGTTGTTGTATTATGCACAAATGCTCTGTGTTGCACCTCCGGTGCGTATACAGCCAAATGTCCTAGGGCCAGACCATTTATGTGTGTGTGTCAAGTGTTTATGGGTGGGTGGAGCAGCCCATTTCCTATCCACCTTTTGGAATTATACACTAAGTAACAGTCCATGGCATCACTGAACGTGTGTTTGATTTGCTGGCTTTATCCATCCAAGCTAAGCATTCGAGAAGCAGGTCGTTGGCCCCTCACAGAGGCAGCTTTGCACTGCTGTGAATGGAGCATGAGGAAATGGTTGATTTTCTTGTACTGAACATGGCCAAACCTTCACACACATGTTGTCTCAGTACCCATGGTACTCATCTGGCAAAATGTGTGTGTGTGTGTGTGTGTGTGTGTGTGTCCGCTCAAATCCTATTTGTAACTCATATTTTAAATCGCATGTAATGTGTGGGCCGTACTACAAAGTGAGTATCGCTTTACGTCTGTAGCCTTTTCAGCCTCAGGCGCCGTGAGTCTTGAGGATTTTCAGATGCCTCAAAGAGCGGCCATACTCACAGGGTCTCTAAACTCTGCAGTCCCTCAAAGCAGTTCTGCCCCAGCGTCTGGATCATGTTGTTATGAAGATGGCTAGACGTGAAAAAAGATAACGTCAGCATATGATTATGGAGCTGACCATTTTTCAGCCTTGATTCACTGCTCGAGATGAATAAATACACAAACCTTAAAAAAGTAAGATATGTAAAATCAAAAGCTTTATCACAACCTAATTAGTTATCATACCTTTAAAGGCTGTTGTATTACTCCTTACTTGAAGTTTATTGGTTTAAAGCAGAATGCACCCTCCATCAAGCCTAGATCATATTTTAAATTTCATAATCATTGAAGCATGTTAATGTCTTATGAAAACTGTCTGACTCCGTACATAAGTGCTATCTGTCATAATGTGTAATGCTGGTTGTCATGAATAGTTGTAATAAGGTTAAGAATGTTTATGAATGTGCATATCAGATATTATGAATCATGTAGGCATTTCACAAGCTTTATCTTGGCAAAATAACACTTTCTAAGGATCCACCTCAACTTACGTGTAGACAGCTTAAGTATTTACAGATGAAGTAGTTACTACAACACTGTGTGATAGATTGATATGTGCTCAGATACATGTACATCAGTGGTCTGTGTGTACCATTGCTGTTGTAGCTTCATTATGAATGAATGTTTGTAATCTTACTTTGTAACTTACCCTGGATAAGAACATTTGTTAAGTGACTAAATGTAAATGTAAGTTTGTCATCAGTGAATCTACTGACCTGTAACGTCCCAAACTGCTTATATGCAATAATTGGGAACTTAAAATCTGTAGTTTCATTTATAAATAATATAAAACAATATAAGTCATTAAATAAATATGACAACTGGTGATACTCACAGCACCACCAGGCTTGAGAGGTTGCGGAAGGCGGCGTCGGGGATGTGCCTGATGCGGTTGAGGGCCAGGGTCATGGCCTGCAGGGCGGGCAGGTTGTTGAGGGCATGCACAGGGATCTCCGTCAGGGCATTGTCGTCCAGCCACAGGTGCCTCAACGAGTGCAGGCCCGAGAATGTCTGCTCGGGGACCTCGGATATCAGGTTGGCGTCCAGGCGTCTGGAGGGAGGCAGAGCGGCCCACGGGCGCGATTAGCAGGTGCTCGTCGTTCCCGCTGGCGCTTCCCGCATGTGGCCCTGAGCCTCTCGGTGTGCCTCACAGTTTCTAAGAACCGATGAATGGCAATAAACTCGAAAACCTCCAGGGCGAACGACACCAGCGAGGTTCAAAGGTTCCAATTTAGTTGCAGTTTTGAGAACAGTCGAAGTGCAAGAACTTGTAAGTGGACCCAAGCCAACTGGAAGAAGTTCACCAATGATCGCAAAAATAAAAAAAAAAAAAAAGAAAGTGGTGAACTTGTCGCTCCCTGCACCTCTCCCAGACCTCTAGACCCCCTACCCCACCCCTCTCCTTTTGTCCTGGAACAAATTTGGCGGCAGGCCCACCAACGCGTTAGCAGCTTGAGTGCTGGAAGCGAGCGCCGGCCCCCATCACAGCCACAGGATTGCTTTTTTCCTTTACAAGCATGAAATTCCTTATTAGAGAAAACGAAAACAGGATGAAAAGAGGGCAACCACTGGAGAGAAGTCCCATTCTTCACAGAACCTCTGTTGTGGTGAGCTGATTAAATATGTTGGCATTAGTGCCGTGGTAATTATATCAATTAAGCATCTTCTCTCTCCCTAGCCACACACACACAGACACACACAGACTCACACACAGCCACACACACACACACACACACACACACACACTTTTTTCTCTCCTCTTTGTGATACTCGGAGCAGTCAGACTTTCCTAAACCCTGCACACGGGTGATTTATACCTGTGCTAATTAAACTATCTTTAGCAGCGCCGATCAGGCATGTTGCAGGCGGGTGGTGGCATGCGTTCCGAGGAGGATCTTCAGATAAACCGCACTTGTATATCTGCAGGTGTTCTGCTCTGCCTTCCTGCCCTCTGCCATGTAAAGGTGCCGGCAAGAAAGGGAATTTTAATTACAGCCGACTCAGGGAAGATATTTTTAAGGATATAATCAACTTTGAATGAGCCAGCCCCACCTCCTTACCCCCCCCCCCAAACTGTTGGCAAGTACCACACTTGATATTTATAGACCTACACAATGGCCCTGGCCACATTAAGGCCCAGTGGAGAATGTAGGCCTTTTTTTGTCAATCTGCTTGTTGCATCGCCACCCACTCCTGTGATTTTGTATAATGTTGCGCTGATAGGCAATTTCATGGTTTTAGTTTTAATGGATTACTGTTTTTTTTTTAAACCGTGTTTAATGCGGTCCAGAGAATGAGCAAGTGAAGGAATGCTGAGAGTCATGTGTGTGGAGTGGAAATCTTTAAAAGACTTCAAAAACAAAAAGAAAAATAAGTTCAGCAGGCTCTTTTTTTTTGACCATCGGGGAAAAAAAAAATCTGAAAAGAAAGATAAAAGAAGGGACGAGGTGATCAGCAGCGTCTGGAAATAATTGAAAGAGCAGGAAGAGGGATTTCTCTCACAAATCTTTGGTCAGAGCAGAGCCCCCCCCTTCCTCTCTCTTAGCTCACTGTTAACAGACCTTGACATTTCCACGACCGAGATATATGTTCCGCTAATGTCAACAAGCAGAGTCTCTGATCTCGTAAACGTGTCCCTCCGAGCTGAGGCGCGCGCCTCCGAGACCCCGCCGACCTTCCTCCCACCGTGATGTACGATAGCACTTGGGCGTTTGGGAAGAGGCCGCGACCACTTCCTCCCTGCCCTCCTCCCGTTGGCCTTTCTCACTCCTTCTCTCTCAGGCGGCCCCTCTCTCAGATGCCCCTTCAGCCCCTGCGCCCGGAGTAATGGATGAACGTGTCACGACGGACAAAAGTGTAAAAAACCTCAGATTTCGGTGGAATTCTAACTTTAACCCCTCGGTAATTTGTTATTTGCAGCTTGTGGGGGGGCTCGCACATTAAAAAGACAGAGGAGCGAGGAGGGCTTGTTGTGCAAGCTTTGCTCCAACAGCACGTGGCGCTTCCATTTCTTCAATGTTGTACGGCATCCACTTGGATGAGCTGGGAAGTTTGGAAAGGATATGGTCTTGGTTTCATAAGTTATCCGCCTGTATATTAAGTGTGTCTCTTTTGAAGCTGTGGACATCAAATCCATGATAATGTTCCTATTACCGAGCATATTTTCCTGTTTTATTTTTATTCATGACAAACAGACCCAGGCTGCAGCTGTTGGCCAGAATAACCATTCACCTGCTCAGTTTTATTTGGTGTTCCTGCTACCATAGTTCACCACCCATTGGCCTGTATATACCTTTTAATCTCGTAAGCTATTAGGTCCTGTTGAAGGAGGTTTAACCTTTCTTCACTTTGAATATTGTTGAAAGTGAAGAGGTTTTACTCAGTAATAAATTTTTGATATACATTGTGGTCTCTCTACTGGCCTCTCCTTGCAGTGTGATTCAGAGCCTGGATAAACTAAAACCATGTTTTGCCCTCACATAACAGCAATAGTGTGCACTCACAACTTGTTATGGCTTTTTCCAATGACAAAAAAAGCCTAAAGAAAAAGGACAGAAGTATCCAGGCAAACTCTTTCATAATAACACATGTTTCTTCTTAACTATGGGCTTGTGTGGGCAATGAGGGAACATGAACCTATTCAATTCCATATTAACAACACCAGATCCCACTCTGCCACCTTTAAACTGTTAAAACACAATAGAGATACTAACAGATTTCGCACACTAATCTCGAGCAACGGAGGTCCTCCAGCATAAACAATCTCTGCTTGGGAAAATAAACACTGGTGGAGAATAATCAGGCATGGCTTTTAGCCCCCTCTGGTATCACCGCTGTGTATCGTAATTACAGTTCAGTGAAGAAGAAAAAAGATCTTCCTCTCAGAGCGCTGTATCTGATTCCCAGGTTTTGTCAGGTATTCAGGAGCGCTCTGATTTTGACTTGTTAAGTTAGTGTTTCCTTCCGCTAGGCCACACAGGCCTTTGTGAGAGAACGTCTTTGTTCATTAAACTCAAATGAGATTAATATCACTGTATCCGTCAAGACCACTGAACATCGACAGAATATCAGCCGTGCTATGCGTACCTTGCACTTAAAACACACCATAAAGGTTTGATTACTTGAAAACGTCCTTCAAAGGAGGTTTATAATAGACCTGGTAAGGACAGGTTTTTGTCCCACTTGAGTCATTTTTTCTCTTTCCAACCAATGTCCACCCGATTATCAGGCTATTTTAATCAAGCACCTGGACCGAGCTTGCAGTCCTTTATAAGATCAGCACAGACACTGATCAATTGATAAGCCTGGTGGGTGAAGAGAGGTTATGAGATTTCATTGTGAACATATGTGAAAGGGATGTTTGTGCATGGCCCTGCACAGGGTGCGCATCCATCCTCATTAGCGCTGTGGAAAAAATGTATTTTGTCCCATCCTTGCCCTTCAGAAGAGCCGTGATTAAGTACACCCTCTCGCTACCTGCCAGAGTGCTGTCTCCAGCCTTGCCTCAGCCATCCCGTGACAGTATCTTTCACTTCTTCAAAAACACAGCCGGATCAAAGACGCGCACATCACCCCGGTTGGGGTTTGTATTGCGTGTGCTGGAGAAGAAATATCATGCCTTTGGGTTAATCCGCCAGGCTTCTTGTACACATAGAAGGTATGTGTTCCAGGGAATCCAATAAAAAAGCTATTTCCTCGCTCACATCAAAGGCTCCGTGTCCGGTAAAAAATTCTATTCCTTTAATACAATTTTTTAAGTACGTACATCAGCAGTTCTTAAGAATCTGCTGAGTTTTTAAGACTCTATTCCCAAACCAAACTCTCAAATCCTATTTTATGTCCTATCCATATATATGGAATAAACACTGAATACTCACTTTATTTTAACTGTGTATATATGCCCACACGTTTAATGATCTGGCTTCATATTCATTCCTCCAGAATAAAGTTGTGTAAGAACCAACAGTATGCTCAGTACTGTGCTTGTTTGTTAAGAGCCTTACAATTTAAATCTTTTCTCTGAAAATAGACAGCTCCTGAAACTCAGCCTTAGATTCTTAAAGTCACAATTATGATTAATGATGAATCCTTGGCAAGAGTCATTTTAATGTCCAAACCTGTCGGATGTTCTCTCTCCCCAATAAAAAGATTGTGGGGCAACATATCAGGGCCAGTTCTATAACTCTGCAGTTATATAAGACTGCAAAACATCAGCTGTCTAGTCTGTACATAACTGACAGTTTGCCACGCATCCTCCCTCCAACAAAACCATTGGAGGAAATGAACTGAATGCAGGCTCAAAGAGGCATTGTCTGCTGAAATGCATGCTGGGAGTGGCATGAAGAGTCTGAAGGTCACTTTCGACTCAACCTACAGGTCACCACAAGATTTGGCCAATTCCACCCTGTATCTGCTGCTCTGTCATTGGCTGATAGTCCCTTACCCATCTGCCAGCGCAGTTAAAGTGTCTGTTTCCACCTCTGCTTTTTCGTGTGTGATATCAGGCGCCAGGAGACTTGAGGCTTTCTGAAGCGCTGAGGTAATTTATGTGTCTTCAGTTTATCATTAGATCAAATTGTATGTTTTTGTGATTCTCGAACGCCTTTAACTCTTGCATTAAAAGGAGCCATAAAACATCTAGCTGAATCACCATCTTAGTTTCACTGCTTTGAAAAGGAGCATAACTTGGATGGCTTGCGGCCAGTTCGGCAGGTCTGGCTACAGAGAGTGGCAGGGTCTGTGGGTGTAACAGGTTTTATTTTGTCTGGAAAACTATGTTGGTGGCAAACAAATTAAATCTGTACACCCTAAATGTAATGAAAACATCCTCAAGGAGGTAAAGGAAATGACTGGACAGATTTACACTGGGCTGCTGTGTATGGAGAATGAGGCTGTAGTGTTGGTATTAATGCTAGTAGTAGGCAGAGAAGACTGGAGTAATCTGGAAGACTTGAGCTGAGTGGAGACCCTGACCGTGTGATGTATGAGCAGGCCAGAGACAAACCAACGGCGTTCAGTCCCTTGACCTTTCACAGGGAAAACAGCTGAGAAGTGGCAGTGGACAGATTGTGGAATGACCAAGAGTAAGAGTGGGGGGTGCTGGAAGACATAAGACAAACGGACGGAAAATTGGTCCTTTCACAGCTCATTGAGGAAGGCCGCGCTCTCAGGACCACAGCATCTCTTATCCGCTTCATGGCTTCCAGATGCAGTCTTTCCACCCTTTCCTCAGCCCAGCACCACCCTCAGATATGTAGAGGCGCTTGAACCGCAAAGTTCAGTAATCAATATTAAAGGCAGCAAAGCTTTTTCCTTGTAAGAACTTTGAACAACAAATAAAGGAAAAGGAAAAAAAAGTCCGACTTCCCTTATAAAAGGGGAAAGTTGGAACGGCTGCCTGTTGATTGTCTGACTGCCTCTCATGTTTGGAACAGATGGGTGCTGGGAGGAGGGAGGTGTCGCGGTACGGCAGACTGAGCAGACTGAATTTAGGATGTTGCTGTCTCATTGCTATTAGGGAATGACGGTGACGGTGTGGATTTTGGAGGGTCGCAGCAGCTTTCCGATCCTCCGTCTGCGGCTCAGAACATCTGGGGTGCTGCAGAAGCTTCAGCTGGAAGCCTCTGTGCAGAGAGCAGAGATCTCAACCAGACGGTGCGCTTGGCACTCGCGTGGTCATGTAACACCTGTTTTACTATGGCCCGCCGCACCATAAATCCTGAACCCGATCCTCCCCTGTGGAAGCAGGTTAATAAAGGTCTTAATGGCCCTGATAGGCGTATAAATAACCCGGCTTTCCTGTCCCGGCTTTGTCGAAGAGGTCTGCCAAGAGTTACCTCATTGGCGGATTACAGTAATAGGCAATCCTATCCATCCCCTGTATTATTAGATTTGATATCGGAGTGCTAAACAAGTTATTGTGTTACTCAGCTGTGATTGTGTTACTCAGTTATTGTGTATTCGCAGCTCACTTTCATGGTTGTGGGCTTGTTTTTTTGGTCGTCCATTGTGTTGTATATGTTTTTTTTTTTTTTAAGCAAGCTGTGCATACAACAGTTCATTTACACCAGATCTCTCTCACTCTCTGTCTCTCACTTCTTTCTCCAGTGAGCAGATTAAAGCAGTTGGCTTGCTGAATCATCAGATGTAAGGTGTGTGGCTCAAGATTGTTTTTATTTTGTCTTTAGTGTTGTTGGTGAATAATGAATAATGAAACCCACAACTCTCTTCCTTTGAAAGCAAACTCACCCCACCTAAAACTGAATGGTCGCTCAGTTTTCCCACAGTGCAACTGTTGGTATGAAATTAGTCTCAGCTTTCTTCCTGTCCATCTGCAGCCAGTCTCTTATGACTGGGTTACTATATAGAGACGACTCTCAATGTTCATTTGTGTTTTTACGCTTATTTTGCTATGGTCAGCTCTGTAACATAACCCATGCTTCAAACTACCATGCTCTGTCGGATTGGGAAAACATCCTGTGTCAGTATGTGCTCTCAGATATAGGCTTGCACAGCCCGGCTTGGGGTCTATGTAAGGACACAGCTGAACTGGAATCAGTGTATGAGTGTTCTGCCTCAGTTGTTACTCATAGTACCAGTAGAAGTCCCATGGAGCTTTACTGGGCAAGCTTCTGCACGAGGACACAACTGAGTCGAGATCAGTGCACAAGTGCATGGCGACAGTTTTTACTCACAGCGAGAGCAGGTTTGGCAAGTCCCACGGGGCCTCACTAGGCAAGCGCTCAATCTGGTTGTTCTGCAGCATCCTGAAAGAGAGAAATCACAATGGCATGGCCGTTACATCAATTTATGCCAACTCTCAAACTACCAATGCAATTAGTTGCTGCAGATGTGGCTGTGCTGTTAATTCTAGGGGTTAGTTAGGTGAAGGTCAACCAGTTTAATATTTTTAAGAGCAGCTTAGTGCTGCTCCATTGAGGATCTGAAGATGAACCGGCCAGTCCAAACGTTAGCGGGAAGAAACGAGGCAGAGGAACAAGTGCTGCCCGTGTGTCTTCTGATCTCCACTGATCGCATTCATTTTAGGTGCAAATCATCCTTGATGAATGAAAAAAGACATGACCAATAACGTCATGGAAAAGTCCTAGTGGAAAGGCAAGCATATCAGGAATGCTTGGAGAGGGAGCAGTAGAATTCCAGACTTGCTCGGCCCTCCTCTACGGCTGTTCAGCTGACAGAGACTGATCCCTGCCATTGCGCAATTAGCACCCTCTCTTCCCGGACTATTTCTGATCCGCACACGTTGCTTGGGGCTCCAAATACGTTTCGCCAGGGGAGCAGTTTCCTCCCACAACGCAGCGCACTCCACACCGATTCCAACAGAGCATTAATTAAAAAATTGACGCGCCTGCGCGCAAGGAATGTGGGCAAGGCAGGCTCCTATGTGCCTCATTTGATGGAACAATCTTGGAGACACTTGTTGTTTACATAGCGGGAATGAAAGCCTAATAAACTTTTTTTTCTGTTTGTCCTCGACTTCAATCAGGCCAAGAGTTATCGTTTTGTGTCCAGCGTGTGGACTTGGCCTCACAGGGCAGACAAAGATGAAGGGAAGGAAATATGCGCATGAAGGAAATGGATGGAGAGAATGAGACAGAGGGAGAGGAGCTCCTTGGGTGGGCCGGTGATGTCATGCCTGCAGAGACGGAAGGGGTTGGGAGGGGGAGTGTACACAATAAAGCCTGGCTTTTTCTGAACAATGCAAATAATTACAACGTGAGACGTCGCAGTCATAGATGACGGGGTCCAATTTGCACGGCAGACAGCTTTATCGCAGGCCAATCAAAACTGAAACCCCTGAAATTTGAGCGCTCAGAGGGAAGTCTGCAGCATTTTGTCAGTTTAAGCATGCCGTTGTGGCGGGAGCGTCTTTATCAGGGAATCATGGTGCCACTGCAGGCATGGCGAACTTGAACTTCACGACAAAGGTCTCTGAAAACCAAGCCCAGCAAACATTGGTACTTTAAGACGCAGCATAACAGAAATACTAAGCAGTCCAGTGTTGCTTCCTAAATTAGATTTCTGAGATGAAAATATCAGGGGACCACTTTTTTTGCCGGGCAAAAAAAAAGGTCAGGATTTTCAAAGTTTGTTGAAAAGTCTGATGTTGTTTTTTCGTTTAGAATCGAAGATTAAAGGCTGAGATGGCTGTTAGCAGAGGGGTGCCTTTTAATCATCCCCCCATTACTGCGTCAAACTGCAGCCTGACAGTGCGCCTGGGACCTTGCGGTAACCCCAAACAAGGCCAGAAGTTGATTTGATTCTTTGACAACGATGAAGAATACATTATACCAGGAAGAAAATTAGATTTAAAACGTTAAAGCATTCCACAGAGGGAATGACGGTGATTTGAGAAACAAACTGTTTTACCCCCCAACCCCCCCCCCCCACCCTTTCCTGACCTGCCATCTCTTTTGCTTTTAGCAACAGTGAAAGTTCAGCAGTGAAAGTTTATTGCAGAATAAACAGCTGATGGGGATTGAATCATGCAGTTAAACCACTGCAACATTGCGGGAGAAGAAGCACAGTACAAACTAAGTGAAGACGGTTGACACTTGTTTGGTGTGGAAGTCATTAATGGCTACATTTGTCCCCACAGTATGAACACAGACCTGCTCTCCTTAACATGTCATCCTTGCATATTACTGCTATGAACCGGCTCCATCCTGAGAAATGACCCTTGCTTTCTGTGTTTTGGCCAGTTAACAGCTATCAGGGCTGCAGGGAGTTACCCTGCTTTCTTTAAGTTTGTTGCAGTTTTGTTTAAGGCAGGCTTTGGGGTAATGAAGTGATCTTTCACCTGTTTGTGACTGTGATTCCCCCCGTGTGGGTCAACTAACAGGCTCAGCGAAGTGAGTAGAGAGAGGGTAATGGAGTCCTGCCACCCCTTTCCCCTGGAGTCTGAGGGGAGAGATAGCAGGGATCGGGTGTCCCCACGTCCAGGCGCAGTACAGGAGACAGGCAGGGGCGCACCTGATACACCCTCTCCTGCACGGCGCTACCGTTGGACTCCGCTTTTTAAACAAGACGTATTTTGTCAACTTCAAACAAAGGGAAGGATTTTTTATCCAGTTGGTTTTTTTTAGAGGAAGTATTTGTTTGGAGTTCACCTGGGAAGCCTTGTATTTGAAACCCCACCCTCCCACCGTTCCCAATTGGCTGAGCTCCAGCAGGCTCTGACAGCACTCCAGCAGGGCTGTATTATAGGGCTTTCCTTAAAGCGGGAGAGGAAACTCCTGTGCCACATACTGGCTTATGAATCATGTGAAGACACTGCCCTGCCTCTGTCTCTTTCACTCATAAGCACATAATAACACTAAAAAAACAGTGGTTTCTTTCATTAGTTTAAGGCTACAGGTATAAATTACACACAGTAGGTCCATATGTGGAAAATTGGATAGTTATACTTTTTTGGGGGCTGGAGGGAGGAGGAGAGTGTGTGTGTGTGTGTGTGTGTGTGTGTGGGGGGGGGTAATCATTTCAATGAGGCATGGCAACCATGTATTTACAAAAGCACCACAGTTCATGTGGACTAATGTAGGCCATCTGCGTGGATGCACCCAGCCTGAAGCTAAGGGTGTACATGAACGACCTGCTCTGAAGCAACAGTTGATGTCCCATGCGTGGAGAGCGGAAGACGGCTTACTTACAGGACTTTGAGGTTGTAGAGGCCTGTGAAGACCTGCCCAGGGATGTCTCGCAGGTGGTTGCCAGATAGCCGCCTGTAGGAGAGAGAGAAAGAGAGACACACAGTCAGGTTGACTCTCTCCTGATGGCTTCTGCAGAGGGTCCCTCTGGCAGATTCATGCGGGCCCGCGCTTTTGAAAAGCCGAGGTGGGAACGCTCCGTGTCTCTGCGGGGACCTGGAGAAGTCTGCTGGCTCAAGCTCTTTTGCAGCTGGAGTTTTAGCTTTCTCTCTCTCTCTCTCTTTCCACGCCCTCCCCCCCCCGACCCCCGCCCTCAAAGTCAGTCTGCCCCATTCCCTGTGACCACATTGGTGTGCGGCCATGTCTGCTGTTACCCTGCAGCCAAATATGTTCTGCTGACAGTAGGGCCATGTGGGACCCTGTAAAAGATGTCTAATAGGGTGGGTTGTTTTCTTTATTTTCAACCATTAAATGAGTAATTGGAAAAAATAAATAAATTGGCCAGAGTATTAAAAATGTTCAGTTTTTAGGATTAAGCTCAAACAGCGTGAGTCTGATCTGACGATCCAGCTGGTGTGAGTAGTTATGAATCAGTTTATATTCTGTCCTGCTTGTTGCTCGGTCAGAAGGCGATGACAGATAACTCCTTTAGAGAACCGATGAATGT
The DNA here is from genome assembly GCF_013368585.1 of Megalops cyprinoides. Lineage (NCBI taxonomy): Eukaryota > Metazoa > Chordata > Actinopteri > Elopiformes > Megalopidae > Megalops > Megalops cyprinoides. The sequence continues at coordinate 27,195,600 of NC_050589.1, forward strand.
TCATTTACATCTTTTGTTTTCCAGGGTTTCTCATTTTTTGGTTGCTGGTGAAACCCCTGAGATGCACTAAGCCTATACTTTTATCCCTGGAGGAAAAACAAAACTTTCCCAGCTTTGCACATACCCACACACCCTAGAACAGAACAGTCGCATGCAAGCCGGAATCGACAAAAAATTTAGATTGACAGCAGGCTACAGGCATGTTACTGGCACAGTTCACCTCTAATTGTCAAGACCACAGGATCCTTTCTTATCTTTTTTCAGGTTCTAGGAATGGACGTGAGACCCAGGATTTTTGATAGAGTGCAAAAACCAAAGCCAGTGCATTGTGGTTAACACTGTTGCCCTGTTGTAATAAAACTGTTTAGGAATTGTTCAAAAGTTTTGCATGGCAGCCAAGCCTTGCATCTCTCTGAGCACCTCTGGCAGCAAACTTCTGAGGCGGCCATTTTTGGAGGAGAGAGAGAAACCAAATATCTAGCAGCTGTTAAATCACCCATTTTCGCTAATCAATTTGTTTATCAAACAAATCGCCTAATAACCATTTGTATCTATTTGTAGGGCTGGCGCTGTCCAAACACCTCTTTGGCCGATGTTCTGGAATAGCAGTCTAAACACAAATATGGCCTCTCCCAGTGAGGACCACCCATATTTCACACACAATGAGCACATTTCTCTTGAAGTCACCACTTTTGCATGTGAGCACGTAATTCACATTTGCCATACAATTCCTCTGTGAAAACAGGAAGGTTTGTATATTGAGGCCTTTTATTTAGGTCTGTCGTCATGTTGGGGGGGGGGGGGGGGGGGGGGGGGGTGAAGTGATGGATATGACATCTCTGGCCAAAGTAAACCAACCTTGTCACAAAGAGGCACACAGCACCGGTGAAATGTGCCTGGCTCATCAGGCAATGCAGTGACGACCGCTCAGAAGAGCCAGTGGTGCTCTAGCGTGGAGCTAGGAGCGGGCATGAAGTAAGGAGTTGAAGCGCACGACACTCCCAGAGCATGCCAGACCACAATTCATAGACTATGTGTCTGACAGAACAGCGTGGGCCCTGGCTGTTGTTAACTTTTTGTTTTGTGAAAAAAGAAAGAAGGAAAGGGGGGAAAAAGGTTTTTCGGAGGTGTGAAATTTGGAGGCCGTGGTGCTTTAGCGGTTCACCCCACAAAAATAATAGCGTGACACTTTGACATGGGTATCAAATAAATCGCACAGGGAGGTCATTGGACTGTGTCCCAGCCCTTGTGTGGCAACTGCCTTTTTCAAAGATTTAGTCATATTTCTAGCAACTGGGTGCCTGAAATGGAAACTAGATGAGCAACTTGATGCCCAAATGACATAAACCCTTATTTCTCTTGGGATTTTTCTGGAGATTCCCTCCTCTATAAAGGTGTTTACTTTAAATTGCAATTTAAATATCATCTCACCCTCAGTATCCCCTTGTATGCATTAGCATTTTTACTTGGCTATCAGTTTTAGCAAGGTTACATGACACATTGAACATCCTCCTATTTGTACAAGATGTCCAATGTTTCACAGTGCATGCAATGTCAGTACTGCTGTGTCTAGATCACACATTCCACTATACAGATATAGACACTGGCATTATCTGTGCAACTCCTTAAATAAGCTGTTTGCACTCAACTCAGTGTAGTATTGAACATGTATGGTCAAATAAAACAAAATGCATGCCTTCAGTATTACTCATAAATGCCTATTTCTATTACAGGCATATGCAAACAAATTGTGGCCAGGGCACATTTGAATATAATTTTCAGAGATTTCAGGAGACTTGACATTAATAAAAGTGACTTGCGTGGATGTGAATCTTAAAAGGAGGTATCTCAAACCATTTGTTTTGCAACCCATGTTGGCTTGAAAGACTTTATATTAGCAATTGTAATTTCCACTTCAAATTCTATTTTCTTTTCCTTTGCCCACTTTTCAAAATGCTGTAATTTCATTTGATGGTCTTTAAATGGTCTGAACAGTGAATTTTAGGAATTAGAACACTGTAGAACCAATGGCATCCATTTCAAAGCACAAAATACATCATTTTGGCGGTTGAAGAAAAGGAACAGCTTGATGGATTTGATTTTCCAGAATATTTTATCAAAAGCACAAATTCCACAGGATTGTTTGAAGTGACTTATAACAAATGCTTCCCTGCATACAGCAATTGTTGCTTCTTAAAACTGACACATTAATTGGTCTCAATTTTGAAGGTGTGTTGAAGGAAGCTGTGTCTGTGCCAAATACAAAATTTGTGTTATGAGCAAAATTGTTTTAAATGCCTTTTGGTGCATTTATGAAAGGAAAGACATATTTGTAGCAGATGTAGATATTATGATAAAAACTGGATGAGAATATGTTCAGAATCATTTCTTTCAGAAGCATTTCAGTTATCTAATGGATAGTGACGTCTCACAGGATCAGAAGTGAGCATTTATGAAGTGTTATGGCAACCCATCGTGATGGCCTCTGTCTGCTCTGGCTCCTTAGCAAGATGTCACTCATCGATACTGGGGCTCACTTGACCCAAAAAATCCTATGGAGGGCTACTCCTTGTCTGCATGCTCCCATCACTCACTCAGTCACTCACTCGGCTGGATCGCGATTGCAGTGGGAAATGCGTGACCATTATTACTAACATTTACACACTTTCACATTCCTGAAATGAGCTTGTGTTTATCAGTGCTGTTGAAAGCTGGGTACCTCCACATCATCCTTACTGTGCCGTGAATACTGGTCGGACCTGCACAGATCCAGGTTCCCGAATTAGGCCTTCCCCCAGAGGGGGGTTCAGAGGCACCTCTGTGGGCTGTCCGTCAAGCCATCTCTCTCTCTTTCGGGAGGGGTACCGGGAACCAGGCTGCTCGTGTTCATGCATCAAAAGACCAGGGCTGGTTAGCATTAAGACCTGCTGCTCCAGCCATCTTTGTTTTATTAACTGCATCATTGGGAGCCAACATACCGTACATTTTAATCATACATTTTTTTTTAATCTGAGTTTGTTTGTGGAGAATAATTAGAGCTGTATCAGAGGAGAACAGCACAGGGAGGAAAGAAAAATAAAGCGTCCTTTACAGGCATGGCTTGTGAGCAGCTTGTACAATCCCTATAATTCCCCACTTTATCTGTTTATCTGCAGAGCAGAGAACACTCGGCAGCATGAGAGTTTTTTTATTTTCCCTCCCCATATTCATTTTAATGCATGCAGGCCCAAATAGATGTCTTATTATTAATGTAATGTCATATTCTTTCTCATGCAATTTGTTCTTTAATCTGGTGCATTTCATGATCTGAAAGTGGTTTATACAGTTAAAGCATAAACCCTGTTATAACAGTTTAAATATACTGTCCCAAAATCCATTACTTCTCTAAGAATAACTGCCTCTGTGTTATGATGGAATAGAATAGAAGTTTTTTTTTTAAATAAATAAATAAAATGCCAGTCATGATTACAGACTGGCATGGTACTTCTGGAAGGCAATCATATGCAGTTCTAAGAATAATCAGATGTGTTAAAGCAAACCAGGAATGAGAAGACAGATATGAATAGTTTCCAGTACTCAATAATAAGTTGGCAAATATTTAAACGAACTACGTGATCAGCCACTTTAAGGTCAGACAAAATGTAATACAGTAGGATTGCAAGTAAAATTGCGTGATTGAACTTTGAAATCCATTGTGTGCTTACACTAACAAGAGAAGACATCTGGATGGATACTTTTAGGTCATCTGTGACCCAGCAGATTGACCTGCTGCAGAAAATAGCTTTAATGACAAGTTTAAATTGTGCTTACCCTTGTGGAGAAACTAGGGGTCCTATTAGGCTGGTCTAATGGCACTTGCTTTTCAAGGTCCACATTTATCATTGAAATTAAGTTTGACTTAAGAAAAAAAAGAATAAAGAAAAAATGCACCACCAGACTATATGTCACGTCTCTCACCCTGGCCTGAATGTCACACGTTTCCAGTGCGCACATGAATATCATGCTTCTCCATGGAACCGCCAGAGAAAGAAAGAGAAGTCTTTCCCTTGAATAGTTCTGTTTATCTGTGACCCCCCACCTAACCTTTAATTGTACTATTTTGGAAAGGACTGACCTTGGCAATTTATTAAATTGATCATTTTCCAGGCTTCGGATTCCGACTCACTTGTTTCTGGATCTGCGTGAAATAAATATTTTGAATAATTCCAATCTCGCTTTCTTTTTCCAGCACTATGTCCAGTTACTTAATAGACCTCATTGCATTTTGCACTGAGGGAAAAAAAATGTGTTCAGAGCAGTGGAACACGCACGCACACACACACACACACACACACACACACACACACACACACACACACACACACACAAAAACAGTGTGGATCAGTGTGTTGGAAATAGGTGTAAAGGTTGAGGGGGTTGGTGGGGAGGGGATAGGGGACATGGTGCAAATGTGGGGACAATAGGTTGGAGTCTAGGTAAGGATAGCAGACCTCAGTGGCAATAGGCAAGTGTCCGGGGGGGGGTAAAACAAGGTGAGTAAACAGCGGCTGATTGCAACACATGTTTTCTCTTAGCGAAAAAAGAGAGGATCAACAATGTGGTGGATAAAATCAAACAGGGGTGCGAGGGGGCAGGGGGGCGGGTACTGTTGACCCACTGTGTCTTCCACCGCCGGCCCTCTCATCCCGAAAAGCCAGGCCGGGCATTTATCTGAGATGGTTGCCATGATGAAAGCAACCTCAGAAGTAAGAGTTATCTGTGGAGCACAGGCAGGTGTGGATTTCGTGTCGGCCCCTATCGGTAACCGCGAGGCGGGGATTCCTTCGCATGCACGGCCAATGGTTCGCACTCCTCCCGCTGCCAATAAACCCACACTTCTGTCACGCCGGTGTCATACTTCAGATTTCCATTTGGCTCGACGTTGCTTTGCATTAACCCCACTGCGAAGGCACGGGGTAATTTATAGTCATCAAATGCGGGTGTGGGTGCGGGTGGGGAGTGAGGGGCAGGGTGGAGGTCACCAGATAACTATTGATGCGGGCTTGGTTGCTGTCTCCTCTTCAGAACAGTTGTGCGGGACTTGAGAGACATCTGTTAAAGTCTGTTCAGCCAAAATGCAAAGTAAACGCTACCGTGAAGCACTGCTTTATTAATAATCATAACAAAATATGCACTATTGTGAAGCACTGTACTGTACTGTTAGTCCTATTATAGTCCTATACTATCAGCACTCAGTCTAAACTGACAATTCACTCCTCCGCCATACTGACTCACTGTCATACTTTCAGATCCATAGTGAAGGTGACTCAGATATTGAAACAATGTGAATATCCTGTTTCTGAAAATAGGCTGTGCTGAATTACCAAGCAAAGGTACAGGAGTCTGTAGCAACATGCCAAAGGCCAGGTATTACTTTCTAAGGGCTAATTTAATCCGCATGGAGCATTTAGTTTGTAAGTTCCAGAACTCCCTGATTTAAATAAAGTATACAATGCATTCTTTCTTCTCCATCCTGCTTTGCTGTAGAAGTAAGCCCAATCTTTATTTCTGCTTTGCAAAAACAAGTGCTGTACAATTACCTAAGGAATCCTTCACTTCTGAACATAAAGCTACAGCACTGGAGCTCTGAGGTCCCCAACAACATCATGCTTAGAAAAACTGGTATTAAATTTTTTTTTATTTTATTTTCATGCCAACTTTCAGCTTTGCGAATGGATCCATAAAAGGTACACATGAAGCAGTGATTCGTCTGCTTTTATAAGTGACTCTAATACAAGTGACTCTTTTACAAGTGACTCTAATCTATCTAATCTAGTCTAATATATGATACATATGAAAATGATTCAGATGAAACATTTCATAGTAGTTTTGTTTTAGCTAGGATTTTTAAATTTTAATTCACATTTAAGGTGGATTTAAATTTCAAATGATCTTAATTATTTTAATGGAGTTTTCTGTCATGTAAAAGTAAGAAACAGATCTTTCAAGTCTTTCAGGTCTTTTCAAAATGCTACATTTTCAGTTATTCCTTTTGAACTTTGTCTGTGATGTTAGAGCTGGCCAAGAGCAAGACATTAATGGCACAGGTTGTTTTTTTAACTCCTAGTTGAAACTGGATTCAGGCTTTAATACAGAGAGCTAAGAAATTAGTGATACCTTTGAAATGGGTGCTAGTTTAGCAGGCTGCCTCGTACAGCTCAGAGACCTTATGTAGGATTGACTTTCATCAGTGCCACATCCGGACAGGTAAGACAGCCCAGCCTACCTCAGCCTCCGTTATCAAGATACATTACAATGTTTAGTGCCATTAAAGAGCTGTTTAATTAAAGGTCGTCAGAGCCCTTCTGCGTGCCTGCCGTGGGTCCGGGTCCGGCAGATTTATCGGCTGAGATCTCTGTGATCCGAGGCATGACACGGCAAGATATTGACACCGTTCTGATGCGAACACGAGAGCAGGAACCTCCTCGGGGGGAAGGCGAGGCGGCATGCATAGATTTGCGTGGATCTTTGATGATTTAGGGGTGATTGTGCGGGTGTGCATCCTGACACTGCCAATATAATTAATGGGTTACACAAGTGCGGTTTCCACTGCGTTTTTCTTGTCCAAAGGCCTGTGAGGCCCACTGAAAGACTCAGCATGTATTGTTGTGAAAGCGGACAGAGCCTGGCCCACAATGCTTAGCTGAAGGCAGTGCCGTCGCAGCGGTCCGCTTGGACCACACATCAAAGGTAACCAGCTGTAAGTCCGAAATGAAAACGCCGCTTGGAGCACTGTCTCCTGGAGGTGGTCTTAACTCTGCTCTCCAGTAATGGGTCGCTCAGAGGAGACGGGTTTGTGGAAAAGTGGAGGAGGCGCAGTCTGTTGCCCCGGCGTGATTAATGCCGAGACATGCGAGTTGCTCCGTGTGTGTGATGTGGTGTGGAACATCTCATGGGAGGGGAGTTGGGGGGTGGGAACAAACATGCAGGACATGATATAAACGTGGGATTTCGATGTTAGCGGGCTGCGCTTGGCAAGAGCCAAACCTGTAACTCTTTATCATGCTGCCAAAGCGTGCTTCGTCCCTCTGGTTGGTGCTCTTGCACAAACACGCACTGTTATTATTTTTCGATGTCATGTTGTGTTTGATGTGCTTTTGAAAAGCAACGGCCCTCCACGATTCACTTGCATCGCGGAGGACACACCGATTAATCATGATTAGCGCAGATGCTTACAGACTGACGTACCCTCTGCAGGCCCCAATGACAGAACGCGAGTGATGTGGTTCATCCAAACGGCGCGGCTCGTCACGACCAAACCACATCCAGTTGTTTCTACATCGCAGGAGGGTTTTTTTTTCGCACACGGCTTTAGAAATCTTGTCTCCATTGAGCGGATGTGCAATGATTTTAATGCACACGCTTCTTGTGCTCGTGGAGCATCTTTCACGTTATCTGTTGGACGCCACAACTGGAATTCTCCGATTTACAGACACGCCGCACTGAGGAACACGCCGGCCCTTGGTGTAAATCTTCCTGGGCCCACAGGGAGGCCTTACAAAGCGCAGCGGCGGAGTTCTCATGATCCCGACCCAAGCCCAGCATGGGCGCAGGCATCCTGGCACCCCCTTATCGCCCGCAGTACGCCGGAATGACTGACGCAAATAGTGCGACCACAGATAACCAGATCGGGGAGGGGGGGAGAGTCGTTCACAGCCAAGAATTTTCTCAGAGATGAAATCATCCAGCATGCACTGTGTCATCCCGGCAGCGCCCGGGGAATCGGGGAGTCGTTAGGAATCCCTCTAAGACATTAGATCAGAGCGCTGCACCTTATCCACTTTGAGCTTTATTCCCGCCCCCCCCCCACTCTGTTCTGAATGGTATGCAAGGGATCATGCTGTTCTCGCACGGGTTTTTGTTTTTTCTCCTACTTGCTGCTGTGTGTTATCCTGTCACTGTGCATTAAGGAATTCTCTCTTCCTTTTTCTCATGTTTATAGTCCAATGTCACATGCTATTTTATATTTCCAGTGGAGATAAACCCAGGCATTTTCACACTGAAACTCCCCCTTCCTCACCCTCATCATGGAAGACATTCACATGCTAATGCTGGAAGCAGGCCATTATAACAGTTGTCCACCTTCGTTAAAGATGCAGTAAACTGAATGACGTCCTTTCCTTTTGTGGTGAAAATTGATTCAAGTTAATAAACAAGTCACAAATGAAAGTGTGTGTACTATTCACATGACATATAAATATACTTGTCTGGTCTGTCACAGTAAGTCACTGATATCCTATTTGAGAGAATCAGCGAATGATGTGCAAAATGTTTGCTTGTATTTGCTGTGTGAACACTCATATTAAATTTTCACAGCGTAATGCTGTGCATCAGCACCAAGGATCAGACAGTCAATGTGGAAAGAAGAAAGAGCACTAGCGCGACCCATCCCTCTTGTAAATTTTAAGTTACAATAGACTGGTTTGGTGTCGCTCTGGCTCATTGAGATATTTACACTCCGGATGACTGATCGTTTTCCTGTCACTTAAAAAAAAAACACTCAATAGCTTCCCCACTGAAGCCTCGACTCGTAATTGACAGGTTTTAAATCAGCTCCTCGCCATGTAGCCTGCCTTTTCTCCCGTTGTCCCTGTTATATGTGCCGTGTGGTTCCACAGCTGATCTAAGGACCATCTCATGAAACACGACATGTTACAAATTACCAAGCAGGGGCCTGCGTAGCTAATGGCAACAGCAGCCTTGGCGGCCTAATTCATTCCATACGCCCCGCGCTGTTACACCACAACAGGGCTCCTTCTTTAACGGCAACATTCAGCAGAGCTCCGCTCTCATGGCACTGTGGTAGGTCAGGACTGCCCACCTGCCCTGGTCTGAATGCAGACAGAGGCACCTCCGGACCACCTCCTGCTCATTCTCATTCGTCACGGCAGCTGTTCTGCAGTGTACCATTACAGCACGTCCTCTCACTCATCCATGTACATAGTGTGTCTGCGCACAATTGTATTCATCCAGCTTTGTTTGCTGGTTGTTGTTTAAATCATAAACATGTTTTGCATGCTGTGCTGTTAAGTCACGCATTAGCTGGTTCGTTCATCAATGCATTTATCTTAACCAATGGAGCTGGCCTCCGTGGCGGCGAGGCGCCGTAAGGACGTTGTGGTCCTGCAGCAGAGATGACTTTGTCACACATGGTCTGTTTGGTCGTGTACCAGAGTCGAATGTGGAAATTTAAACGCCATCAACATTTTCTGTATGAGTCTGTTTTCCCCCAGACAACCTTGGCACCGTCCCGCTGTGTCTACAGCCTAACGCTGTGTTGAAGAATACGGGACATATTGACATTTTTTCTGCTTTTTTTCCCGCTCCTGGGACCCGGGCTGTGTTTACACAACGAGTACCCAGTGAAACGACTGGTGTGATTGAAAGGCTTCTGTCTGCCAGGCCCTCCCCCCCTTCCCCCAGGAGGAGGTGAAATGGGAGGATTTAAGGTCTTCCCGTAGCCAAATAAACACTACATTGCATAATTAGGGGTAAAAGGAAACAAAAATAAAGCAAAAGTCAGACCTGGGGAAGCAGCAGACCAGGAAATCAACAGGACTTCTCAGCCAGAAGTGTGTTTGCCTAAATCCAGCTTCACAATGATATTGCAGTCAGTGATACATGAATGGAGGTCGTTCTCATTCAATGTATAGCGCTGCGCACAAGATTCGTCAATCATAATCACTTTATTTATTGGTGGCAGCTTATGGAAGTGTTTTACTGGTGTTTGATGAAAAACACTATTATATTGTATGTTTATGTTGTATGTTTATGTGTCTATATGCAGTATAGGATACAATATTGAACATTGAATAAAGACTGGCAAAATTTCTTTTTTGGCGTTTATTTTAGCGGCATATGCCTGCGTAGAATTATATCACTGGCAACAGCACCCATCCAGTTGTTGAAATTGTTATCCATGCATTTCTAATGGTTTCTTGCCACTTATGTTTTTTTGCATGGTGAAAATGTAAACGTGAATTTAGTTGAAATACACAAATGTGATTTACACCTAAACTTTGAAACAGACCTGATTTCCACACATGGCCAACGGTGCCTTGGTTTGTGTTGCTTCACGGTGGTTTGTTTTTGTAAACTCGCCGAAGATCGCACTAATTTGTTATACTCCTTTCTTATTTACTTTTAACTGGAAGCTGGAGCTGAAATGAGGGGAATCTGCAGGGAGTTTTTTATTTTCATTTTGTTTATGGCCCGATTTCTCTACTCCCCCGAAGAAAAAAAAGAAAATGTATGATTCATTTGGGAAGGATGCATTTGACAAATGCAAGTCTTTAAAAGCCCATACGCACTGATGTGTCAACAGAGGTGTCAGGTTCACTAGTGCTCATAATCACACGTACGTGATTTAAACAACCAAATCAGACAAAGCACATGGGTCGACTTTACGAGCTGGAAATATATAGTGGATCAGAAGGCTAGCAAAAGGTATAGAGATTTAGGATTTTATTTTTCCCTTTTGGAACGAGTCTTGTTTTTTTTTTCCTTTCAAAATGGTGAAAGTCGCTGTACCATAAAACCCTCTTTATGGCAGTCATATCCTTTTTGGAGATGTTACAAAGAAACAAATACTGTACATAAAATGTTACAATATGAAAGTGTGCAGTGGAGCTAGTTAAAAAAAAAAAATCTCCTTTCTTATCCAAGGCGGGATTCACAGGAGACCTGAGTGCTGCGTTTTGTTTTTGGACGATAATAATAAACCGGTATGCTTGAAGTGGCCCAGAGCAGACATTAAAACGCAGCTGGGCCCTTTTCCTCATCTGACGTTCTAGCCTCTTTCATCCCTGCTATCAACCGGCCTAAAAAGAAAAGAAGAAATCACACTTTTTTTTCTTTCCTCAGGCATCTGCTGTGAAAACAGCAAACGGAGGGGTTTTACTGAACACACAGCTTTGCTCGGGTCTCAAAGCTTTTATTAATCACGAGTCAGCGGATGCGCAGCTCGGTCATTTCGCTGAGATTCAGGCTGAAAAGATCACAAACCAGCGGCGGCGGTTCGTGAGGGTTTTCTTTAGGCCTGTTTCTTTTTTCCTGGGAAGGACTTTTTGACGTCATATCTGTCATGAGGTAAGTGATGTGCAAGACAAATAATGTCCCACTGCCTGAAGTTTCAGTCCCATGCTCTGACCTTTCACTCCAAACATGCTACATAGAACGTCTGCAACCGCACAGATTCTGTCGACTGGAGTCCTTCAGATGCATACAACTGCATGGCCTCTCCACTGGAATAGCCCAGTCACTGACCTATATAGATCCTGCTGACTCCTAGCATAGCTGAGGGTTACGTCGAGGCAGACGAGGACACAGAGATAGCTGGCCGCATCTAGGGCGAGAGCAAAAAGCCATTGCCTTCAATTAGGCCCCTATGCCGTGTGCGAGAATGTGCAAGCCGTTCCCACGCAGCGAGAATCACTATTAGCAAAACAAACAAGGCCCCGTAATTCATGTGAAACGACGAAACTCGAGCTGGAGCGGGTCCGCAGCTGTCATGGCGGGCTGATTAATGGCCTTCGAAACCGCGGAGGTAAGCATTCTCAAATGGGGCAATGCACTGCCCATTAACTCCCATCGGCGATTACCGCTGTGTCCGAGGGCCCGCCGAAAAAGCGGCACCCTCAGCCCCCCTAATAGCCCGAACATCGGCTTGGAACAATAAATCAACAGGGGGAGATCTCAGCTGCTTCTGTTTATCTTATCATGGAGGGCCCAACGCGCTGTGATTCCAGCTGAGAGCTATTAGCATTCTCCCCATCAGCCTCCTGCCTCTGCGGACGGCATATCTCACCGTTAGACAGCGCGTATCGTTTAGAGGACGTCCGTCTTCCGCTGACCGTGCCGTACGCGCTGGGAGCAGCAAGCGAAAGCCAGTGGCGCATAGCGCAACAGCAGAAACGTGTGGAGCCAGAGCTGCCACGTTTACCCACGTGCATACTGTACACTGCCAGCGTGCAGCACGCTTTATCTTCTGTCCGAAGAGTTGTGGAGTGCGCACAGTAGATGCGGATCGGTAACCCCAGTGAAAATGGAAATTTACAAGTCCAGGACAAAGGCAGAACTGCCAGATGAAAGCCGGTCGAGGTGCTGAGTTATCGAGAGGTTTTTCCAGATAACGGGTGATTTGCTTAGCCGTTATTCCTTGGTGTTTTCTTTGTACTGCCCCACAGACAAACTGCCTGCACTTCATAACTTTCCCTTGCATGAGGGGTTTATTGAAATCCACACAAGGGAGCTGGGAAGGTTCCTGGATGTTACCCAAGGGCTCCATTCAGAACTTGGGTGGCTGAGCGGTGCCGGTGCCTCTCTAGAGGACGAGCCCCAGGTCACTCGATAGCGTTCCCCTGAAACTCCTCCCAGTCATCTCACCATCTGCTCCGATTGCGTTACCTGTGCAATCCACATTCCTTTTCAAAAGAAAGGAAGACAGGAACTACACTTTTGACATTCTTCAATAGAGTAACATACCATGAATAAAATAAAAATATTTGTTTCATAGTGCTCTGGGGCCAAGCGAAGCCTCATATCGCCAACAGCAAAGTGTGTTGTTTCATGGAGGACTAGCAGCTTAGCCTGGGGGCTTGTCCAGGACCTGGAAGCACAGCATCTCCCCGTTTTCCAGATTCCGTGAGCGTTACTAATAAACGATCCCAGGCTAATTACTCACAGCGCCTTCGGATGAAATGTATCACATGAGTCTTTTCCCAGGTCTCCAGGTTTCCAGTCTATCAGTCTGATGGATAGAGCACGCAAATGGCCTAGCGATGGGCAGTCCATTAATTTTTCCACACAAAGTTTATGCTGTAGAAACGGCATGCTGAAGTTCGTTATTCGTCATGAACGTGTTATGAAATCAGACACACAGCACACCAAATCCTTTAACTCCCTAATCAGATTAAGCAATACTGCCAATAGAAAGTAAAGCAAAAATAAAAAATAACAGTTTATAAAGTCAAATCCAAAGTACGCAAAATCAAAGCACTATACACTACTGTACGTATCAATATATAGGGGGAAATGGCAAATGCTGTAATTGATGTGGAGTCTGACAATATACCGAGGAGAGAGCAGATACTAGTGAAAAAAAAAGCTTTTTTGGCTTTCATGTCCTATTTAGTTAATTATATCAGGTGTGCTTTCATAAAGCATCTTTTCTTCTCCTCATCCGCTCTGGTTAAAATGGTTTCAAGTTTGGACCTGCTCCATAAGGATCCGTTTCAGAGAACTAGAGGGCATTCTCATTAACAATTATTTAATAATTTACAAAAAAGATTATGATTTCACCTTCCATTCCACCTATTTTTCTCAGAAAAGGGGTGTTTCTAGCTATTGAAAAGATCAGGGGCTAAGTCAAGTTTGCCTGGGGCTTGTCTTTTTTTTTTTTTTTGAAGGGAGATCGGCATCCCTTCAAAATAAATATTATCACAACTTCGGACGCTGCAAGTCAAGTTCTACTCCGTTACACAGTCTGTTGTTTTGCTATAAACACCTCCTTTTTCAGGGCAAAAATATTCGGGGCTAGGTTTAAAATATTCAGGGCTATAGCCCCGCATGATCGGACCTAATGACGCCACTGGGACACAGTAAATTCAGGTTTTCCCAGAGGTCAAGACAGTGCAACCAGAGGCAAGAAAGGAGGATCTGGGTTCTAGCCTCAGGACACACCAATGCTTTGTATTCCTTCTGGACTTCTGGTAATCCAGTCAGTCAGGTTGTTACTGGAAAAGACATGGCTTATTCTCTTCAATAACAGTTCCAAGCTTTATTTTCTCAACTTTGTAGAGAAATGTCCTAGTGGCATGCCTGTCCTATTTCTCACTCCAAAGTTAAAAACGGGGGGTTTATATTTCCTTAATGTGTATTTTCAAAGGCACTTTTTCTTGGAAGTTTTAATGAGTTTTTCATTCCACCAAACAGAATACTTTCCCTCTTCTCTCCTTATGCTCTTATCAGTGCCTGTTATTGTAATTTTTTATTCTTCTGCATATTTCTGGAAATACATATTGGTTCCCAGTCTTTCCGTAGGAATTCACCCTCCAAATTGTCAATGTTCAGATGGAGGAATAAGACAACTGCAAAAAGGTCTGCAAAAAGCCCAAAAATGCAATAAAAGGATCTGAACATACATCATTCTAAATTTTATAGCAAGTCATTCAAGTAGTTTAAAATTGAATTTTTATTTCCAAGACTAAGTAGATGCTTAATGGATCACCATTGTCATCTTGAAAACATGATTGATTGGCTGGACATTCTACATAAATTGCTTAAAATTTAAACTCTGGTATAGGGGTAAGGGACAGGGCCCAGAGATTGCAGGTTTACTTTCTCAGTACTGCTGCTGGACTCTTGGGGAGGGTACTTAACCTGACTTGCCTCAGTAAATATCCAGATGAGTAAATGGATAATATATAAAAAATAATAAGCTTTGTTATTCACTCCGGACAACAGCGTCTGCTAAACAACTGTAATGACAATTATTGATTCAGACAATCCTGCATCCTGCAGTTATGCTGCTCACTGCGTGAAGCTTTGGGGTGTATCAAAATATTGTCTTTGGAATTTTCTAAATCATGGTTTGAGAGTGCTCCCCTGGCCAGGAAATCATCATGGAATATATTGCGTATGTCCTGACTCCAGTACCTGGCCAAATTGACAGAAAAGAGTAATAGAGCCATTCATCATCCATGAAACAATCAGTGTGGGTAATGGAAATTTTTTTTTTCTCTGCGCCTTTTTTTTTTTTTTTTTGTTGAATATGATGTCAATCACATGACTTTCGGATTGGACCTCAATTTGGTTGCATTCTGATCCCACCCATCAGAAGGGCGAGATTAGTGTGTTCTAAGCATCCCGGTTCTAGCGTTCTGGCATTTTGGTTCTGAGCGCGTATTTCCAAAGGTGCTTCATTGCACCTACATTCTTTTCAAAGCAATAAAGTGAGCATAAGTGCCTTGTGCTTAAATATAGTGCTTTGCTGGTGCTGACAGGAACAGAGGAAGGGTAGAGGTGTATGGGGAAGTTGTTTTGATTAGAACAAAAGACAAAGCAGTTTCCCTTGTCAAAGGTACAATAAATATTGATTCTCAGAGAATATTACATTTCCCCTTCGCCTTGGCCTTGGCCGACTATGGCTCACATGTGTGCTGGATTCACAGCCCCCAGTGACAGTGCCAAGGTCTTTCAAATCCGCGAGCCGTTTGAAATATTCGTCCTCGTCCTCTTTTTTTCCGCAACGCGAGTCCCATCTGTTCCGTAGTATTCCTGTCACTCAGAGAACGCTGGCGTCCAGGTGCTTTCAATTTAACACTCGATACTCCGCGCGCTCCCTTCGGCCAAGTTAAGCTGGGTTTCACCTGAACAAATTGCCCCTTTGGGGAACCCCAGAGGCCAGGCGAGATTGGAACCCCCTTCACTGCCAGGTCCTTTACACAGACACACACACACACACACACACACACACACACACACGTGCATAACCTGAGACCGCCGTACAGACAGCGCGTCACCTTAGTCTCCCTCAAAATTAGGAATCAGGCACCTTGTGTGGGCCGACTCGGTTGACGTGGCTGTTTCACTTCACACCCTCACTCTGCTGTTAAAAGTGTCAGAGTCAGCGAGAACGTCTTTGATCGCCTTCATTCTTCATCCTTTTACTGGGAGTCCCCCCCCGCCCCCCCCCCAAAAAAAAACAAAAAACTCTACCTCACCCTTCTTGCAGTCAGCATTTTGCCGTTTCACTCCTGGTGCCCTGATATTACCTGGATTAGCACCTCTTTTGCTCTGTTTTGATTTGATAGTCTAACGCTCAACTTCTTTATTTCGCGTATCAAGTTGCTGCTGTGAAAGAGGACCTGTTCTCCGCTGACCTGCCTGGTTGGATGAATGTAAAGTCGCTTTGCTTGGATTTAACCTCAGGTTGTGTTTCAGCATTTCTAGAGCGTTCATTCATTTCCTTCCCCTGAGGGATGACGCATCACCCTGGGGAGTGAAAGCTGAAGTCTGAAAAGCAGGTGTGTGCCGTATATTTCTAATTGGCACAATAGGGACAAAGCTTCCACTTTTCCATCCTACTAAAGCAGAGTGAAATTATGTCTGGTGGTCTGGGCATGGGTTTTGGACCCTCTGCTCTTTCCATTGTTTCTACTCTTTGGTTGGTACAAGAAACGGGCTCTGGTAACCCCTCCACCGCCCGCTATAAATAGCACCATGCTGTATACGAGTTTCTGCAGAGCCACTCCTCTTGTCAGCTCCAGCTCTGATTTGGACGCCAGTGTCTCTCTGCCAAGCAGCCCCTGCTCCCGCACCACCGCTTAGACAAAGCTTGCTGCGATAAGGCTCACAGGGGGACCGCTGTCAAACTCAGCCATGAACGGGCACGTGCCGTTGCCCGGGACCAGCACAGTGCAGAGCAGCAGGTCCAACGGGAAAGACTGCGCATTTCCCCAGACCCTCTGTTCACAAGGTGACCCCAAGCACCCACACACAGTTCCTATGATTCTTATGGGGTGCATCACAGCACCTGCAATCTGTAGCGCTGTTTAATGCCATTTAAAAGGCACTTCAAGAAAACTAAGATGTTACTGAAACAATATTCATGATGATGATGATGATGACGATGATATTTATTATATTATTATTATTATTTTTTTTTTATTATTATTACTATTATTATTATTATCTTGTATTTTCATCATTATTTCTTTTGTTTTTTAACAAATACACATTGAAGCTACATTTTGTTTTTGTATTCTCTTTTTGTGTGCAGTTTGTTGTATTGTACTCACAGCTCTCCCAGGAAGTGAAGGTTGTGAAAGGCACTGGGCTGGAGCTCGCTGATGTTGTTCATGCTGAGGTCCCTGTGAAGAAGACAGAAAGAAGGTAAAGTTCAGTGATAACCGGAAGTGACAGCACTGTCAAACGTGTCCTGCTCAGCTAGGCTGAAGAAAGGGAGCAGGACCCCCCTGGAATGATGCGGTGCAGAGGTGAGGAGTCTGATAGTCTTCACCCCTGGGCCCAGTGATTTGTAAGGCAAACATCAGGGAAACTTCTGGAAGCAGGAACTGAAGCACTTGAGCTTGCCCAACTCCTGGTTAATAACACATGGAATAGGACTGAGAAACATCTGAACTGTGCACACATTCTCTGGGTGGCGGGCAGAAGGTTTTTTTTGGTACATTTTTTACAAAACAAAAATCACAATATTAATTATATTTATACAGTAATTATATGCCATTCATGCAGAAATTCTCACATTTCAACCGGAATCACAGCGGTGCAAGCCATCCGGCTAAAGCCCAGAGCCGAGGAATGCTGGTATAATTAATGTATCCCAACGTGGCATTGCCTTTTTATCACTGTTTTATTTCCCTTTTAATTAAGGCTCGGCACAGGGAAGGGGGAGGCGGAGATGGGGTGAAATTAGGGAAACCAAGGAGGAAGGGGGCTGCTGGAGAGGCCCTCTGTGCCTCCTCGTTGTTGGGTGTTCTGCAGTGACGAGGGCCGACACCCTGAGAGGTTGCAGCCCTGCGCTATCTCCCGCGCCAGCGTCATCGCCGGCCTGATTAAAGCAGCTGGCAAGCACTGCTCCAATCCACGCGCTGCAATCCGTGCGATCCCTGCGCCTCCCGATCGGAACCGCCGCTATATAAAGCAGGTCTCCTCGTTGACAATCCAAGACCTCTTTAAATGAAACATGTGGTTTCTGATATCAAAGACACTCCACACCTGCATTTTTTACCATCCATCAGAGAGGAACCGAGAGAAGACTTTCCGCACTGAATCATTGTGCGGCAGCTGTAATTTCCTCCTGGTTCCCTCTCTTCTGAGGGGCCTCCACTCCAGATGTTTTCCTAAACGCCCTCATGATTTCTCCTTCCGTTTCCCCAAACGTACTTTGTTTGCCTCTTTCGAGGGATAAGAAAGTGATGCTCGCCTCTTGCAGCCTGGATTTCTACAGATTTTCCTCGCTATCATGGCTCAATACCAATGTCATTTCCAGCTTTTAGTGCCATAGTTTGAGTGTGCATTTTTCTCCAATGGATAAAGTTGGTTTAGTCTATGAATGTGTAATTTTGAAAGCATATCAATATTTTTGGAGCTGATAGCCGTTGGGAAAGAGGGATCGGTTCCCAACAAAACATTATAATGTTTTGATATAGTTGAGTCTTTTTTTATCATTCATATTGCCTCATTCAAGAAGTGTGGACCATGTGTGTCCATATATTGTACAGTTTATTTGAAATTTTAGGCAGGAAATCCTAACACCGCACACCACCCTCCCATATCTTACTGGACACCTCTAATAACCGTACACCTGATGTTGAAACTGGGATTAAGATTTTCAGAAATGTGCAAACATACTATCTACCAAGCATTCCCTGTTCAAATAAGGATTCTCTATGTACAGTAGAGCTTCATTCCAAAAAACTAGAGTACTAAGTGAAAAATGTCCTTTGCAATGAGTGCATGTGTGTGCCTGCACGTCGACTACTAGAAAAAGGCTTGATTGAAAGTGTGGTTGTCCTAAATCAATGGAACCTATCTTACAGTGTTCCAAGATCAAGAGGCCAGGTGAAAGCCATTCCCTGAATAGAGCCTCTCTTTGAACGCTAATTCAGTTACATGATGGCTGTGACAACTGTAAAAACATTCAAACAGATTAGAAAAACATCAGATTAATGCAGCTTTCTCCTCTGAAAAGGAAAAGAAAAAAAGAAACCGAACCAGAGTCTGCTTTGATTCAGATGTCACGGCTGCTG
The DNA here is from genome assembly GCF_013368585.1 of Megalops cyprinoides. Taxonomy (NCBI): domain Eukaryota; kingdom Metazoa; phylum Chordata; class Actinopteri; order Elopiformes; family Megalopidae; genus Megalops; species Megalops cyprinoides. Next base: position 27,214,412 of record NC_050589.1, read on the forward strand.
GAGATTTTAAGGTCATTGTCCCTCGTAAACAAAATGGAAATGCAAAATTATTTCATTTATCTTCCTGTTGCATTCACTGAAGCCACGTTCCAGACAAGAGGGTAATTGCTCATAAAATAAGACCACCAGGCTCGAAAAAGTAAACGGAAATCTTGGAAAATATTCACTTGTGAGAGCAGCGACTCGGACTTTGACGCGTTGCTATTTATTTGTTTTGTCAGGCTGTCTAACATGACGGGCTGAATGCTAATTTGCTGTGGTGGAGCAATGGAAAACTTTATGGTGAGGAGACACAGGAATGAATTGATCTGACCTGTGCTGTTTTCCCTGCCCCAGCGGCAGGGAGCTTAGAGGACACAAACTTCTGAACTGCAGAGATTATTTTAAGAATGCTCACCGACCAAATTAAACAAAACAGGTACGGGTATTGAATTTATTTGCCCTCTGAAAGAATGAGGTTCTTCTTGGCCTCGCACAGAATGGGCTCAGTAACCCTCAGCGGATGTCTGCTGCGGCATACTGTTTCTGTAATGGCATATCTCATGCATAGCGGAGTCTGCGGTAGAAGTCGTAGCTAATGAAAGCTCTCACAGCTCCGGGAAGCTCTGTGTGTCAATATTATGGAGGTGAGGTTTCCCAGCCTACGGGTGAGCTGTTAAGGGTAATTCACCTGAAACTCAACAGGACTCTCCCTGCTCGCCATCCACCGAGCTTCTCACTTATCCTGGAGCGCAGCTCTACGCGTGGAGTGCAGCCCACCACAGCGCTGTCAGTTTTGGGGCGCAGCCCTGACCCAGTTCTCAGTAGTGAGTCACAGCAAGTCAAGGCCAGACTTTGCACCTGCATCTGTGTCCCTTTGGCCCCGCCTGCGTACCAAAATACGAGCGGCAACCAATAAAAGAAAAAAAAAGCTGATGGGGCTGATTATTAGTTTAGGATTCTGAGGTATGTTCACTGTGGAAGCGGAACTTGAAGAAGTGCCATGTGGTATGCTGGCTTTGTGTATGACTAAATGAAAATATGATGGAGTGACCTGGGACATACTGCACAAGAAACATTGCATGCAAGTGAATCATTGTGAACCGGAAGGCTGAGAGTTCAGTGCTGGGCTGTAATAATTAACCGGTATTGGTTCTTTTCTAAAATGTTTTTGAGCTCAATTTGGGTGTTCATTATAGTAATTTTGAACATTTTGTTGACAGCCCTTCAGATGAAATATGGAATTAAAGTTGTTTTTTCCCCCTCAGTAACATGCTGGTTTTCTGCAGGAGAGTAATTATGATTAATGAAAGCCACATTTGCATGGCGATGCTGTATGATGACATCCAGTATTTTGTGTTATAAAATAAAAAGAAAGCAGTGAAGTAGTGTGTCACAGGACCCAGTTTCTGTGATGTGGTGTAGGGGGGGTTGCAGTGCTTCTTAATGGTTATAGTGGGAAAACAGGCCATGTCTTCATAAAAGTGACTATATATAATGCCTTTATTTGCTATGTGGCATGTGTGCTGTCTTCTGACTGCTTTGTTCTGCCATTAAGATAATCAGCTATTTGATTGTATTCTAGTTAAACAGAGGGCAGATGTGGAGACTTTCCTTTACATTTGACTCTCGATCAAATGTGCAAGTTACGTTTAGCTTTAAGACCATGGGAATGTCTGGCTATGAGGCTGGTATTGCTGGCAATAACCAGGGTCTGCGGTTTTGACATTTTATTCTGCGAATTGCCTCTTCCTCATTCAAAGTCTTGGAGTCTCCCAGTGTCTGCGGCAGTGACAATTGTCAAACGAGAAAGGAGCACCCCTCGACCCCTGTGAATCATACCCCTCCCTCTGGTATGGTCAGTGACTCAGTGACTCTTCTTTTCCGATCCCTCTGCGATGTTTTAGTAAACAACATTTGTGGGGAACTGTCCGGTGACATGGAAGAAGAGATCATTCACATGTGCCGGGGAAATGTTCGCAATCCGCCCCAGCTGTTTCGCCTCTGTGTCCAAAACGCAGGCAAGGCTGTGCAACCTTTCCTCTCGGTTCCCACGTGTGTGGTGATAACTGCCTTCAAAGGATTATCTTGGGGCGGGTGTGATGTCGTCATGGACACGTGTCCTTCGACATCGTGTGTTTTTTTGTGACTCATGCTTGCAACATCTGCAACCTGCCAAATAGAGTGCATATCTGGTCAACAGCAATAGTGAAGACAGACATTGTCAGGGGAGAAGAATTGCATAACCCAGGGTGAAGTCATTGAAAAAACATCTCCTTGGTCATGAGGGGCAAGTGTAGGTTTAGTAGACTTTATGATACTTGGGCTAACTGTTATAGCTGGTTTTTCACCAAATGTCGCTTGTGCAGTATGTATCAGCACCTGTTTGTTGGTCTGCTCCAGTGGCATTAAGCAACAAGTAGCAGTGGATCCCTCTCACCTCAAGCTGAGCAATGTGGTCAGCTATGAAAGAGGACACCCTATACATCAGAACGACCCATGGCTGTGTAGCATGCACACAATGATTACCGGTCATGAGGGATATTTTATTGATCTCAGCCCCTTAAGCCCCTGGATGACATCAATGGAAACATCTGTGAAAAATTCTATTGTACGTACATCTGCTAAAGCATTGGCGTAACACAAAAACCATGCAAAATCCTTATTGTTTACTTAAATTAGTTGGTAGAGCTATTTCTAAATAAAACAACTGAAGTAGTTTTCTAGGTCGCTGGCAATAAATGATTACGTTGATTTTGCTGTGACGGGTCCGGGCCTTTGCCCATCAGACACGACAGGAAAAAAAAAAAGATGTAAGTAAGTGATTAAATCCAGTTTGATTCTGACTCATCCTTAAGCAAACATCTTTAGTAACTGTGTTGCTCATAATTCAGTTGGGGGGGAACTAAACATGGCACAAAGACAAAAGTGCAAGATCCATACTGAGGAGATCCAGGGAGAGCGACGTGACCAGACTCCTCTGCTGTTCAAGTTGAGGCAAGGGCACAGTGGAGGCCGCGCAACGTTGAAATCTTTGAAGTGGATGTCAAGGGCCTCGTCCTTCCGATGATTCCCGGCAAAGGTATGCTTTAATCTCCTGCTGCTGTTTCATCATCAAAGCTGGAACCTCAACCCCCCCCCCCCCCCCACCCCACCTCTCGAAAGAAAGAGAGAAAGGAAAAAACTCATAGCCTCTGGGGGCCTGGGTTTGAAATTGGGTGGGAACACGTGGAAGGCTTGTGCCAGAAACCATTAGCAAGACGGATATCATACAGGGCAGAGAGGAGAAGGAGGAGGGTGGCGTAAACAAATGTCAGGCCTCCTGTGGTGAATATGATATGCAGAAAGGCATCACACCGAGTGTTTACCCTAGTTTGATCGGTAATAATATGCCCTTTGCATGCTTGCTGAGTGACACTTGCAATATGCATCCTAAATCCAGGTCCTAAATGTTAACACATCATTAATTATTTGTCATATTACCATATCCATACATACATTATTGTTTTGTTTGACACAACAACCTATCCTCTAGATCTCAGCCAATCTCACCAAACTCATGCATAAAAAGCTTGCAAAACAAGCAAGTCTGGTACAGAATCCATGGAAGCCAGTTTTAAAAATCAATGATGACTCCATTACATTTCTGCAACTTTTTCTTTTACAGGCAGCTCTAATGTATCACTCAAAACAGGGTTAAAAGTCCTCATGTTCCAACATTTAGTTGTAGATACACAGTGCCATCAGATACAGTGTTAGTTTACTCTTTCCAGGTCCCAGATGTAAGTGTGTAAGTTTTAAAATCATGATACGACTGTATGTTTATTGCTGGGATCTGTACTGAGGTATCTGATTTACTATGACACTGCTCACGATTTCCCTCCATTAGTCACACATGAGAGCCCGGCTCTGCTGTGGTCAACAACGTCCCCATGAAGCACTGGCCTGAAGACGAGCTTCGCCCAGGGCTTGCATTCATGCTAAAAAGACCCATACAATACTGAATGCATATTAGTTCCGTGGTCTTCGTGAAATATCGTTGAGCAATGCAGTGGTCGCTCTCAGAAGCCATGTCACGAAACTGCCTGCTGCACATTTCGATGGCTAATACCATAGAATTACTGTTCCGTTTAAAATGGATCGAGGAACATGTTAAGTGCCATTTCGCATATACCCTTTCCTCTGTTTCCCAGATTTTTAAAAGTATTTTCTTTTTTTTATATTTAACTATAAGCAGATTGTTACAGGCGGTACACTGTCATCTGAATTAGTAAACAACAGAGGACATAAAAATACCCTCAAATTGAACTCAGGAGAATGCTCTAACCAGTGCGGCCGAGGAACAATGTGATAACACAAAGAATATGGCACAGTTCGCCCGCGCAACCCAACACAGAGCTGTGGCTGATCTCACAGGCCCTCACGTTGGTCTGGCCCCGTTTATGGAGCTTAGAGCAAGCACTTTTACACGGATCTAATGAAGCAAACAAGGCCCTGTACGCTTTGAGGACTACTGGTGGTTTCCTCACATGCTTCAGGGAGATATTCATAGCTCAAGGAAACGCGCCAAACTCCATTAAAATGACTCAAAGCTAACTTTAATCAATAACAGCGTGGGAGACATCCAGGGACAGAACAGGTTGGAATTGAAATGGATTTCTGAGAAATATTAATTACCATGGGGTTTATGCACAGGTCCTTCCAGTGATGATTGAGCTGGGGTAAAAATAATGGAAGTGCTGGCTGAATTTCCCAACCTGATTTGCATACCCTGTGGCTAAGCACAGAATTGAGCATGGATTTCTTCCCTGATTTCACTCAACCAAAATCACAACGGACAGCTGTTTTGGATCCTGACTTGGGTGATAGCTCCATAACATTTACTGTAACAGGAAACCACGGCCCTCAAAGGAAGGTGTTTGTTTTGCGACCGCATAACAGATTCCTACAATGCTAAATCACGCTCAAAGGCAAACAAGTCCTGGGGGAGAACAAAGACAGCGAAACTGTTTGTGGGGTGAAGCCGTGGAGATTAGGATCCTGTTTTGAGGGGCTGGTCTGGTTTCTGTGGTGAGGGACCCAAGGTTTTGATTGAATGAGAGTTGGGTGGCCAGCTTCAGCTTTGTTTTGTAATTCATCATCCTCTCGGAGCAGACTTAATGGTGTGTGTGCCACAAAGGAAGCAGCAGTTTCTTATCACTGAGAACCCTGCTTTCCATTACAACATCCATTCTTCTGCCCCTCTCATCCATTCCAGTGCATTTAAAACATGAATAGTCTAATAGGAGATCAGACTGCATCAACACACTTTGTTGCTGTTTCTCTTGATATCCTGGTTGCCATGGATGTAACTGGCGGGAAAAAAAACAGATTTATTGAAATATTTTGTACCTCCCACATTATACAGTCTTGGGAAGGGGAGGTCAAGGTTCGAAGATGAAATGCCACAAGCGCACATTCACAGCTTTGACACTTGTGTCACCCCACTTCCTGTTCTCTGCGGTGGGTACACACACACAGCTCACAGGAGGTCAGGGGGACATGAAGAGGGTGTTCTTCAAAGAGGGGGAAGACCACCTTGGAGAACGAAGAGAATGGCTGAGTGTGTCTGCCACTCCAACAAAGGAAAAGATGAATACCAAAAAAAAAGATTTAAAAAGGAGGGAAGAGTTTGCATTCCTGACACATAAATATTGTCAAAATAAATATTGATATTGATTGGTTAAGCATAGACATACTGATAAAATAGAGCAACAACAAGTACTGCTTAGTCTCAATGTAGTAAAGCTCTCCAGCTTATTTTAATCTTTCAAATATATTTATGTAAAAGGGCATAAATCACAATCAAGGGATGTGTAAAGCTACAGCCAGAAAGTCGCTGAGGGCTTTGTTTGATATGTTAATATAAAAAGGTTTCGTCCCTGTTGTTTTATGACCCGAAACATGTCAGCACACGTGCTGGAGCTGTTGCCGCTCCATTTGAACCGGAGGGCCAAGATGAATCGTGGGGAGGGGGGCTCGGAACCTCTCACGGTGCTCAGAGCGGACTCTTAAAAAGAAAGCCCGACCCAACTGTACTGTTTCCCAAGAAACACTCTGGGGCGACTGCTCTCTCTTTCTCTCTCTCGCTCTGTCTCTCTCTCCCCCTGACCCGCGGTCATCTGCCGGATCAGCGGTCCCATTCAGCTGGTCGTCCTCCAAGAACCAGCAGGCTAGAGAGAGGAGTTCAGGGCCCGTGCCCCCCCCCCCCCTTCTCTCCCCTCCATCACTCTCCAGACCTTTAAACCTGACATGTTTGGATAAACATTACACGGGGTTGTGAATCCTGAGCCACTGCCAAAAGCCACAAGACAAGCTGATTGTCCTCAGGTGCTGCCATCATCTTCAAAGTGCAGGAATCATTTCAGGGTCCTGAGATTACAACCGACTGCCATGCATCCCACCCCCCCAACAGCACCCCGCCCAACAGCACCCCGCCCATCCCCGTCCTCTGTAGTCTCTCAGTCACAACGAAAAGATTCGATTCACCCAGAAATTTAGAAAGGAAAACAGGGCTTTTTCTCTTTCTATCGCCCATTCTTTCTCACTTTCTATCTGTCTCTCTTTCTCTGTTTCTGTCATTTTCTATTGGTGTACACTCATTTAATGACTAGCCCCCCCCCAATCTACCTATGCATCATCCATATCCTTTACAGTTACTGAAAGGAATGCCGGTCAAACAACAAAAATATTAAATATTTTATGCTCTACTTCTTTTTTGCCTATTCTATATTTGACTTTTGTGGTTTTGCCTCATAGAGCACGTTATTGAAGGATAAATATCTTCCTCTGTCAGTAGCCCGAGTTCTTCCTCTGAACGGACAGGCCAGCAAATTACCAAGGGAGATGCTTCAGTAAAGGAGACATCTTCATTTTGGAAAGGAAGCAAGCTAATCTACAGGCAAAAAGGGGAAAATAAATACCTCAGATTCATAGAAGAGACATGACTAAAACAGACGGAAGGCCCTTTTGGAGATATTATATAAGACATTTCAAAAACTTTTTTTCTTCCTTTTCAGTTTTTCCTGATGTATTTCATGCCATAGAATTTGAGAGACATTTGAAGGTAAAGAACCTTTTAAACTGACTTTCTGACAAGATCAGCACTAACAAAAGACGATACATACTATGAAAATAATTCTGCAAATATTGTGCATTTTGCCATCCATAGTTCAAAGCTAATTGGAAAAAGATGAGAGCACGCTGTAAGCTTTTGATCAGGGGAAGAGTTAATGCCGTCTTGAAAGGAGATGTATCCTGGCAGTTTAAATGTGAATCAGAAGGCCCAGAAAAAGCTACGTTTTAAATATTAAGTCAAAAAAAAAAAAGAAAGAATGTTTGCTGTTCTGCCACTTCTGAAAAGACCGTCTGGTTTAGCATTCGCCTCACACAGGCACACAATGACACAGGAAGGAGGACACAATGCTCCTTTTCCTCTCCTCTTTTTTAAAAAGACATGTTTTTCTTTTACGTACTGTCAAACTTCCTGAGCCTGATATTACGCCTTTGTGGCCCAAAGTGGCCCCCTTTTCTTTGGCTTACAAAGAGGACGGAACACTCTTTCACCTGAAGAAAAAAACCTCCCAGAAAAGACAGGAAAGACCTGAGTTGCCTGCATTTTGTTTTGCCTCCTTTTTATTGTGCTCCTTGTATAATGGCTTCTGAAAGAAAGAAGAGGCAGGCTGAATGTCTGGCCCGGCAAATTAAGTGTTTCATCTGCGGTTGCTGTATGGGAAAGCGCTTTCACTCTGGGTGTTGAAGAGATATCGTTTGACTTTCCATCCGTACCGGAGAGGTCACATATCTGGGGCTCCTCAGTATAATGGCCCCATGATCAGGTGATCAGGTGTGTCCGCTAAAGCATCTGAAGAGACGGGAGCTCTGGCCTACATCCAGATTTGCACTTGACGCATTTCCTGAATTTCAGTTGAATTCCTTCACACAAAAAAGACATCATGAGACGTTCTGATGTGATTGTTGGGCCAAAGCATGATCGTCATCGGTTTCTCAGGTCTTCCCCCTTCCGAGGAAGCGGTCAGCACCTGTGTTCCTTGACTGGGCCTGGCTGAGGGGGTGGCATGTAGCTGTTGATCCTTTCCGCGCCACACTGGGCTGCTGAGCAGCACGCGTGTTGAGCGGAGCGCACGTCTTGGTGTGGAATGTAAATACGAGCCGTGAGGAAATGCAGCTCGGGGGGCGCACACATACGTAATCATCCGAGGGAACTCAATGTCCCAGGATGGAGGTATGCAAATTCCAGTGGAGACAGCTGTGTGTGGCTGGTGGAAACCAACCCACACACAAGCCATGGTCGGCCCGCCGTTTAGGCCTGTGAGGTGAATGAGTCACCCACTCGCTCAGTTCAGAGGTGGGGTGGACTGCCACAAGGGCCGGCTTTATGCCCCTGTCCCAGAGACCAACCTCCCCCTCCCAGAAAATGGCCATTGTCCCCCCTGCCAGCCTCAATCAAGTCAGGGACAAAGACGCCATGGTGGGGACTAGGGGAAAGGGGTCAGAGGTCATACACTTTGACAGTCCACACAGGAAGTGGAGCGGGACATAGCCAGGAGCCAGGGAGCCCTTCTCTCTGTGTCATTCTGCAGTGCTTTGTGCTTCTCTGACAAGACCATGTGGCCATAGAGGAATCACAGTTCACTCAGTAGCTGTACAATGCACAGTCTCCTGGCATGGGTGGGAAGACATTTAGACACGTACATATCCACATGTTCAACAGAATGTCAAATCTTAACTTGTTGATGACATTCAGATTTACAGTCCATAACCAAATATGAAATAATCTGTATGATAAAGGGTCAGTTACCAAGTTGTTCAAACAGCTCAGAAGTTACAAAAACAAAAAGGTTTAATGAACAGTGCATTCACACATACACTTTGGGATGATAAGAAATATGATTACTATACATAGTCACACACTGAAGGTGATGGGAAAATGGAGTCTTGAGAGTTGTGAAAGTCTCACCTCTAAGCCTTAGCTTCCGCAGCAGTAATGTGCCACTGCGCAGAATGATTTACCGTAAGTCATTTATATATTATGGTTGCTCTTTGGAAAAGTCAAATTGTGCCAACAAAAATGAAACTGGATTAACAATGCCAGTCACTGTGTGAAATCATCAGTAATGACCTTGCTTTGTTGATAGCATAACAGTCTTCAAGGCAGCCCAAACTATACTGGAGATATCCCGAGGCTTACCGGAGTGTTAATTATACACAGGGCTCCATGTAATCTTTCTGTCTCCGGGTCTGAGAGACTTTTTTTAGATCTAAAACCTTCTGGCAGAAACTGTTATGAGTAAATCAGCGGAATCATAGCTGCTCCGTTGACTTTTTTCCGAGCAGTAATAGAGTCATATGTGCTTGCTGCTCCTGTGCGACTCTGCCCTAAATCAAGGGCTTCGCCCAAGGAAAAGTGAGTTACTACTGTGTCTGTCAATATCCGCCTCAGTGTTCACTCGAAGGCGATTTGATCGGGTTATGGCAGGACAGGGAGCCATATAACGATGGAAGTTCAGATGCATTACGGAACTGGCGCAACTCAAGACGCGAGATACCTGAAATCCAAACTGATGCCTGATGGTACGGTATTCCCATCATCAAGGATTTTGTGTTTAGTTGACAGACCTCACAAACAACGCAGACTGTGGCTATCGGTGTCCTTGTCATCTGGATTTATGTTTTAGAATGATACACAAAACATATTTCCTGCCATTCGATTCCGGGGGTTTAAACTTCAATTACTGATCTACAAGGAGCGTTCCGTGGCAACGTGCCATCCTTGTAAAAAATTCCAGATTTTTGCTTCCACTGTTGCTGGATACGTCTGCGCTGCATATGGCCCCAGAACTTTCTGATTCTCCTTTTCCTCTATGATGACAGTCTCTGTTTCCTGGACATAGAAGGGCTGAGGAGCTGTGCCTCAGTCCGAGTGTAACATCAAATGTTGGATTGACTGTGGATCCAGACCGATTCAGACCATTACTCCCCTCTGAAGCACAGCAAGTGCATGGGGGGGGGGGGGGGGGGGGGGGGGGGTGGAGAGATGGAAGTTATCTGTCTAGATTAATGAGTCTATTTGGGGGGCTAGACCTCCCCCCCCCCCTCCCCCGCGAGCGCATTCCTCCACGTCCTGCCCCTTTGTCAGCGCTAAGTGTCGCTGTGATCACTGGCTGATCCCCGCTCTCTGCATCCCATCCAAACTCCTTTCTCTGCCACCTAATCCCTCCACAGAGCGCCATTATCGCCGGGCTCTTTAACGTCTTTGATGCTACTGCAGGGATTTCGAGGAGGCATTAAGTATCATTAACGCGCAGCTATTTATCACCTGCCTGCCAGGGGAGCTTGTGCACTGCCAGGCAGCACATTAGACAGCTCTATATGCCACGCTTGGCTGGAGATCTGAGGCTGACGGCGGACCAGGGAGACCCGCTCAGCGCCCGATGCTAACCACGCTCGATGACCCCTTTTGGCACACTTTCGCCGTACCTATAAATGCAACCCCCCCCCAAAAAATGGGGTACACGTGGCATGGTATCCCGCTCAGTCAGAGCTGGCTGAATAAGAGGGCTATTCTGTACAAATGAAACATTCTATTTGCTTTTAGGGAGACACAAACACTTGCACCACTAAAAAAAAATGCTAAGGTATATGTTATAATGTTAGAGGGAAGAGTTTCAAAAGGTACTAGGCAATAATTACACAGGTGCAAAGTTGTAATTCACGATGCAAGTTACCGTTTTTAGATAAAAGCTTAGGTAAAAGTTGGATGAAAGGTATAAAAATAGACTGAAGAGCATGCATGTGGACAGTATTTGTCTTTAATCAAACATCGCTCTCTCTGCCAATGATAATTACAGTCTGACTGAGCAATTTTCTATTCAACTTATTTGATTTTTCTTAATGTGCTTTCATGAGGCTAATCACTCCAAGTCAATAGTTTGGCCTGTGGTGCTCAGCTAAGTAGACAACTTGAAACTAGACCACATTATCATGAATAAAGTATCCAACAGAAGCCGGTATTCAAAGCAGCGATGTTCTAACATCAGTGCCTAAGGTAGAAAGGATTGTCAGCAGCACCTATTTGAAGCATTAAGCGCATGCCTTTTCTGCTTGCTGGATTGCAAGCTCTGTCTGTGGGGAAAAACGTTTTGTGAAGAATGCAATGGAAAGATTTCTGCCGAAGTTCAAACAATCTGAGCAGAGGGCTGTTCTTCCCAACGTGCCCAGATGCGATCTTATTGACTAATACCTTTTGATGGCTCAGAGGAGGATAAACCCTCTACAATCTCAAACAAAGCAGTGGGATTTCACGCTAAGCAAGCAGGAGAGCTTCTCAAACCTCAGTGTCTGAGAATCTGTGAAACACCGGTGTGGGCCTCCTCTCTCTGGGTAATCTTTGGCCTCCCTGTCTAATGTCAGACCCGTGCTGAACATTGAGCTCCACCCAGTCCCAGACTGGAGTGGCAGGTCAGTGTCTGTGTGATGCATGCCCCCCCCTTTATTCAGTGGAAATCCGAATATTTCCCAAGGGCCCCGTGAGAGGGTTCCCGAGGTAGCGACATTGTCGGCTGTCCGCCACTGCAATTACTCTGTCGTTAACCCTTCGTCCGCGGCGAAAGGAAAACGGGCTTGGCCCTCATCTTCCTGCTAATCCCGCTGTACTAATGGGACTCACTTTGCCAAACACGATTTGTTTGAAGACAATTTGGCACGGCCGCGTGTGCACAATGCCCCCATTGTGGCGTTCCTGGGAGAGGAGGGGACGCTGGCCGGCTGGGGCCTTGGATTCCCAGGGACGACGAGGAATCTGTGCAATGCGCACATGCATCCCTCGACCCAGAGGCGTCCCCCAACGCGCTGCCCCCCTCTCACACAAAGTGGAACCTGGTCACCCCACCAACTGGTGCCTCCCCTGCTGGCATGTCACATGGCCTTCACCGTCTCTGGATGTGTCTGAATCTCAGCATTTGCTAATGTGAAGCTTGTGCTCCGAACAGATGAAACAATTTAAATCCATTCATTGGGCCAGCAGTGTGGCATAGTGGTAAGGCACAGGGCTTATGACCAAAAGGCTACTGGTTCAATTCCCCTCTGGGGCACTACTGCTGTACCCTTGGTCAAGGTACTTTACCCAGAATTACTTCAGTAAATGTCCAGCTCTATAAATGGACAACATGTAAAAATTGTAATCTATGTAAATCGCACTGGCTAAGATTGCTAACTGACAATAATGCAATGTAATTTTTCTAGTGCACATAACATTTAATACACAGCAATTTTGGGCCACCCCCTGCAGGAAAAAAGTTAGTAAGAGTCAAATGTGATACAGTAACTGTGCAGCAAAATGTCTCGGATACAGGTGTCTTTAGCATCTTTTGCCCCACATTCCGTCAAAGAAGGTACCATTTTCACAGATGAGGCCTGTGCTGTGGACTTAGCTGTGGAGGAGGTTCAGAAACAGCTTTGGCTGTGGAACAGCGATTCTTGCTCCGAGTAACAATTTGCACACAAAGCAGAGAGGCTCTTGCGTAAGGACAATCCGCCCCGAGGGGTCAACCGCAGCCTGCTCACCCGCGCGAGCGCAGACCGGACACGTCCAGGGCCGTGCCCAGACAGATAATAATCGCTTCATTCCCATCATTTGGCCCCTGGGATCCTGACAGGGACAAGCACCTGAACCGCTGCGGTGTACCGCGCAGTGCGTGACATTGATCTCGGCGTTCCCATTCTTCCCCTGTGACAGCCGCAGGAAGTATCGCTGCTCCTCACCGCTCGGCTGCACACTGCCCCCTTTGTTTTCCCACCCCGTCCCCGGGTAATGTTATTGTTAGCTCTATACCCGCCGCTACCAAGCGTCTGTCCCGGAGCGTCGCGTTTTTGGCAGAGGGGCGTGGTGCGAGACATCCCACAACTCCCCTCCTAGGATGAATATGCCATTATTACTCCCTTGTGGAAACAACTTATGTTAACTTATCTATTCAGGGGTGAGGGGTGGGGATGGGGCGGCTGAGAGGAATTGTGCAAAGAGAGGTAGTCTCTCCTGTTGCATCCCCTCCCAACTGCCAAGTGACTCATTGAAGCACCAGTACAAAGGCAGTGGATTGCCTTTCAATGTTAGCCTCGGCATAGGAGACATTGAAGAGAATTGAACAAAACAAAATGGGAGGGGTGGTGGTGGTGGTGGTGGTGGTGGTGGGGGGGGGGTTTGGGGCGGTGAACGGAACTCCAGTCTTGAATTTCTACTTCCCAATTCAGCCTCTGAAACATGTTCCCTTAAAAATGCAGTCCATCGTGGATGTGACATAGAAGGGGCTCTGAATATACATGCTGTGTTTTAAAAGTTAAAGTATCTCTCTCAATATTTTCAAATGTATTCATAAGTTGCACGGATGTGTGTTTCAAACTATTTTTTTTTAGGGTATAGCTTTCATGAAGGAGCCTGCTGCAAAGAGAACCTGAAAGCCAGGGCATTTTGGAATAGCAGGGTATGCATTGTCATTACTGTAGTATTTTGAAAGTATGTATTTGCCATACAGTAGAATTGCCAATTTTTAAATACAACCCCCCCCCCTCCCCAATAAGGAACAGTCTGTAGCATTTAATTAAGTGTCATTAAATATACAGTTACTGCTTTAATCTATCTTCCGTGGAATAGAGAGAACAATGTTAGATATCTGCCCATTCAGGTCTATGTCTGAATGTATTATGCATAACTATTATTGTAAAATAAAATAATAATAAGCTAACTCCCTTCATTCTGTGAGTACAATCTGGACAGAGAGCAAGAGAGAGGCAGTGTTGTGTGGTTTCATGCAGGGAAGATATTGGCTGGGAAACCTCAAAACTTTAATCTGTCTAACACCACGCTATGATACTGGCTTCTTGACACATACATACTCAGAACAGAATGTAATTGTTTATAGTGACCTCTAGAAGGGGAGACAAACATTTAGATGGAACTGCCACAGAAGTGCCAGTCAGGCTGGCAGGATGGGATGTAATAATTGAAAGTACTTTTTTCTGGTGCTTGGTGAAGTGAGTGATCTGATCACTGGTGCAGTTAATTCTGTTGCCGTCTGACTGCTGGCAGAGCAGGTAGAGCCAATGCCATGCGTTGGTTTGCCCCTCCAGCGGCAGTGCCTGTTGTCATCCTTGGAACCACACTGCGCTGCTTGGACACCTCTGTGGAACAAGCCTTTCAGTTCTAATTCAGTTCTGCTTCTCCACCAGGGGTACATGGCTAATGTTACACAGTAGACTGATGTATGGTGGCGGTCCGTGTCAAAACAGCTTCTGGAGTCCAAGTCCTGCTATTACTGTGTCATATTAAATGGGTGCCATCAGTGACTTAAGATGCGCCAGCAGCCGTGATGAAAGGGTTCTGGTGACGGGACGTCAGCTTGTCCATATTTTTATAGCATTTAACGTCTCAGAGAACAATTTTTTATTAGTCTATTTGTCATTTATGGATATTCATATTAGAATTCAAATAGCTTCTAAGTTACAACCACCGGCTTATGGTTTGGATTTAGCCCGCTCAAAGACATACTGTTTAGCCAATAAAGAGAGGCCTTAGATAAACTGGATTTGGAAGCAGCATATCATGGCAGACTTAGGGATGATTAATGTAGACAGCGTAGTATAACAGGATTTTCCAGCCTAATTTAAATTGAAATTACGGTTTTCCTGAGGTTTAAATGAGATGGTGTGACATGAAAATAGATTGATCTCATCACATCAGAAAAATTTTAAAAAAACCCAGTCAACACAGATTAACAATTTGATCATAAAAACAAACACAAAAAAAAACATTCAGCTTGATTCCAAAGCCCTGGGGCATATCAATAGCGTTCTATTAATATTGTGTTTCAGTTGAATTCTGTGGTGATTAGGGAGAGAGACAGAGATAGAGCACTGGCAGGGGCTTCGGTATCCTGGAGCCCCCCGCTGCATACGGCCCTTCACGTGGAGCCTGGGAGAGAGCCGGCCTCACTCTGCCCTGATAGACTGGGACAGCCTACTGAGCTGGCTCACGGGTAATTACAGGTATCTTTCACTCAGCCCCGATCTCTGACAACAGATTCCTGGCCGGCCTCCAGAGGCTGATGAGCTGCTATGAATAGCAGCCTGCTTCAATCAGAAAAAGGGCTGCTCATTGGGTCGCAAAGTGTGCGTCTCCTCCAGCCCTGGCGTCCAGGTGATTTCAGTGCACGCCTTTCTCTCAGTGCGCTCTGCCCCGGCTCGACCCCTCCCGCTGCAAGCCACAGTAATCACATCCAACATTGAATGTGTTTGTGATTGATTAAGGTGACTCTGGGTTGGCGGGAGTTAAAGGGGATGCATGTCGCTCAGATTGCAGGGCTGGCCTTTGTGTGCAGGGTGCCTGATTTCAGCAGCCCCCACCCCCGCTTTCCTTGGAGAGGGTCTTACAAGAGACAGAGGGGCTGCCGGGGGGTAGAAGTCTGGAGCCTGGAGCCCGATGACACGACTGATACAGAACTCCAGTCACAAAACATGCAAACATACACACACATACATGTACACCCACACACACACACATACACACACACACACACACACTCACAGACACACAGACACACACACGCACACACACATACACACACACACACACACACACCCACGCACACACATGCATGCACATATACACGCTGCTCAGAGATTATTCCCAGGACCAGACCCAGACGTGTTTGTGATGTGTCCTGGCTCAGGTCATCGCTGATAACCATCGCCACGCTGACATAACAGACAAACCACCGAGACATTGAGGAAAGACACGCAGAGGGACCAGGATTGCTTTGAGGAGTTAAGATGTAGGCGCTTTCCGGACTGAAAAAAATTATGGCTCAGCACAGACGTTGGGTCACTTTGAAAAAGTTCCGCACGATTTCATCTAAACACGTGTCCCCAGGCCGAAACCAGGAGAGACACTGTAAAGACGCGCGTGCAGTCGTATCATGGACAGACACTACAGAAGGGGGAAGCGTCTGAAGGATATTTGAGGGACTACCCAGACGGCTCCGTCAGGCTCAAACGCTGTGCGTCAGCGAGAGCTTACCAGAGGTACCAACTGGAACCGAGACCAATTAAAAGACGTTTATTTACTCTGCTTTGTACGGTAGCGCCGAAACCAGCAGGGCGGCCCCTTTGATGCGGGGGGAGACGTGAAGAACGGCGGACTGCGAGGGCAAACGAGTTGAACGAGCGATGCGTCAGTGCGCTAAGCTCCGCACACAGTCGGTGCCATGAGCTCTGCCTGAAAATAAAAGCCAGTCTCTCCTGGGCTGGGGCACAGAGGGGCTTAGCCTGCGGTCTCTCTCTCCGATCGAGAATTGGTGGGTGGTCCGTGGGCCAGTCAGGCACTCATTTTCCTAGCTCCTAATTCGCTTGTCGCGGTTTTTTCCCCCTGGCCCGACTGTTGTTAGCCGTCACCACTGTGGTGCGTCACGTAATGACAGCAGTTTGCGGTTTCCAAGCCAGGGCTCTGCCTTTATGGGAAAAGCAGACCCAGAGGCCTGACAATAGAATAATTATCTGAAGAAAAAAAAATTAATGGGGGGTCTGGATCGGAACAGATCTGGATCTGAAGAGCACTGGGTCTGTGGAAATAGAGGGGTTTGCCACTGGAGGGACCTGCATGAGATCGCGAACCTCTCCTGCCTCTAGAAATTGTCCTTTTAGAATGTGCCTCAACCTGATATATGAGTGCAGGGCTCTACATCAAGCGAGCGTCACAGCTCATTCACATTTCACAGCTGTCCCACCGCAGTTTGCGGAGATTGAAGACCCAGAACATACCGTGCTCAACTGGTAGAAATAAATACGTCAGAGGCTTGACTGAGAACACTTCCATTCGACAACATATAGGGAAGTGAGATTGAGGATGTCCTGTGGGCTAAATCAAAGAGATAGATCGGCGGAACGAGGCACCCACAGTTACAGCGAAGGGGAGGGAGTCTGGGAGAACAGGACGACAGCTCCACAGACAGGTTCAAACCGCCTCCTCCAGCCAGTTGGCGGCAGACTCCGCTGGAGCCCTCATCAGTGTGGGCGTCCCGCGAGTCAACGGCACTTCCTCTGCCTGCGACAACAAGTGCTACTGTTTCAAATCCCACCAACACAGCGGGGTTTTGTCAATGGCAGCCTAGCCGGGCCTTCTATTCATCCATTTGAAGATGACTCTCCCTTAGAGCCCTGTCCTTGTGAGGAGAAGTGCTTTTTCCTTACACTTGTGGCGAGCGGAAAGAGGGGTTTGATCACACCAGAAGAGGCAATTACACCCATCCAGCGTAATCCTCACGTACAAAGAAACAAAACGGAGGGGGTCTTAATAAGGGGTTTTGGCGAATGGTAAAAATTACCACACAATGCACTCATTTGAAAAAGAAAGGTCCAGAAGGTTTAAGGCATAATTAAGATTCCTTTCTTCTAACCGCAAGCTCCAGATCACTGGACTCAAATTGAAACAGGCCTGGACTGAGGCAGGGGGGTTGGGGGGGGGGGGGGGGGGGGGGGGGGGGGGGGGTGATGGAGCTAACATATATAATTTCTACAGGTTGCACATAATGTAGCCTGTTAATATCAGGCAAGTAGGTGGGAAAGGAGAAAAAAAACTGCTTTTGGAAATAATTGTGCCTTGATGGTCCAGGAAGTTACAGTGTCAGCTAATACCATAATAATACTTTTGCCATGATATTTTCTTGGAAGTGAAAATGGAATATGTATAAACACAGATTAAGAGGCCTCTGTTTTGTTTTTCTAATATAACTGTTAAATGTTGCAGTGTGTTGAGTTTTCTGAGAAAGTTATTGCAGTGGTGGTTAGGGGTCTCATATGTCAGGTGACTGTCGACCTCTCATTCATATTTAAATGTGTTCATTAGCCATACCTTGAGGAAAATATGGAGCACAGATTTTTAACAGCTGCAGCTTGCCTGAGAGCATCCTGAGAGTATATCGTAAAGCAGTAAAGCTGTTCACTGTTGAGTCTCACTCTCCCAGTGTTTCAGGACTGCGGGACTGCATTCTCACCGGTTACCACATGAAGCCCGCTTAACAAGAAACAAAAGAGTGTTTTTTTCGGGTGAGCTTTCCAGAAGCTAAATCCTACTCAGATTAGACTCTGCTCTACTCTTTCAGACCACAGAGGTCTGAAAATAGGGTGATATGGTGCACACACAAAGAATGCCCCCACCAAAAAAGAAAAAATAATCACCCAATCAGCATTTGGAAACTTCTTCCTTCAGATCGTTGAAGGGGGATCCTCCGTGCCTTGAAGGTCTTGAATAATAAACAAGCCAGCTTTCGTCAGGGGGACCTGAGGGGGGCTATCTCACCAAGGGGACTCCTGACTCCTCCGTCCCTGGGATGACAGACGGGGCCACAGGCCTCAGAAGTGCGGTGACAGCCGGAGAGGGACGGTAAGCGCGGGCTCTCCGTAATGGCGGATGACCTCGCCGAGCGTGCTGTGGCCGCCCTTTGAACCCCCGTGGAAAGCTGACAGGGTATGGAGTGATGATTCCCGTTCGCTCCGAATCCCCACCCCACCCTCCGGCCCGGTCCCTGCCTGCCAAATTCGGCTGAGGAGACACATCGCGCTGGGGAATCTCCCCATCCGCTGGGGTTTTCAAAGCTGGCGGCATGGGCCCTACCTGCCCGGCTTGCCAGCAAGAGCAGCTGAATGGCAGCGTGAGCCGAGCTGGAGATTTCCATTCTGCTCTCTTCCAAAGAGCTTCTCAAATGCGTTCGCGTGCAGAAGTGCAGGCGCATGTGCGTTTTCTCAACTACTGTTGAACATCCTGGATAATGTCTGCAGTGGTTCAGTGTGTTTCCATTTTGAGTGGATACCACATGTGCAGGCTGGATTGCATGGAAGCATTGCAAAGTGTAGGCACAGATAAGTAATAAAGAAAGTAAGTTTTGTAGTGTTCAGTGCTAAACTAAGGTAGCAACAGGCTGAGGAAATTTTTTTTTGAAAGCTCTGATGAAAAGATATGGAGAGAAATCACAAGTTCAGTGCTTAGTAATCTCAGAGGCGGCCTTTAGCGCATGAGATATACATTAGCAATGCACTAACGTGTGTTAGGTTAATCGTGATCTGTGTCTGCTTTTGCTCAGCATGTTTCCTAAACAAACTGACCCCCTTGAGACACAGCACATGAAACTGTTGTTTAGTTCTGCCATTTTGTAAATGTGTTTTAAATAACTGCCCCTAAACAAGCTGCTGCTGAATAAACACATTTGCTTTCTGTAACTTGCTGTGAGAGCTGCCGACACTTTTCTGTAAAAAATGCGAGCGGACAGGGATTGACAGCCTCCTGGAGTCCCGCCCTCATCGTCCACCTCGCCCCCTGACACAGTGGAATAAGAGGCATGTGCCTTTAGGTTTGTAAACTGCAGGTGGTGCTGTGCATGGACAGACATACCATTCTGTTATAAATGTAACCTATGGCTATGTGTCTATTCAGCTCCCTTTTCGCTGCAAAGGGTGAGTGTATTTTTAACAGGTGCACCACCTTGGTTAATTACCCTCATTACACCCAACTTGACCTTCTTTATTCCCCTGTCAATGGCAGCTTTTTGGTCTTAACATTTGCGCCAAAAAACATGTTCCAACTATGGTCCCATTTCCAGAAGATGGTAAGCAACACTGATAAGTGTATTCAAACACACCTATGGACTTAAGCGTGAGATCCCTTAATTGTGAAACTGATACAGCCAACACCCAGATGTGTCCTTCACTTGAATGTCTAGTATCCCTGATGTATAGCTGCAAAATTATATGGTCTCATAACAGAGACATGTTAATGGATGGATAATCAGGTGTAGGAAGCAAAAGAAACCTGTTACTTTTCTCTCTTTAGGTTTCCATCAGCTCCCTGGCAACGAGATATACATGTGATACGAAATCAAGCACAACAGTTAGCAGGTCCCCTTGCCTCCCACTCACAGGGAAAGAGAGATTACTCCCCTGCAATGTGCTTGTCTAAAAGAGCTCGATGAAAGAAAAAAGAAAAAAAAAGATTGTTGACATCCACACACACGCCGTGAGCTGAGAATTCCAGCCTCCTCCCTATCTCCTCTCTAATCAAGTATCAAAGGGAATGTCTCTTAAAGCTTTTCAAAGGACAAGAGCTATTTAATGTGTTGCCTAGAGTAAAGATTATTGCAATAAATTCTGACGCGTCCCCAGTGGGGAACGGCAATAAAAAGCAACAGGTTTTACCAAAGTTTGGCAATACCCTTCCCTCTGCACAAAAAGGTGCAAAGTGCCTCACTAAGAGCCTCCCACACCAGCAGCACGGTACTGTGGGGAGGGTCCCAGGCTTGTTTGTTGTGCTGCAGCTGAAATACTGATCTTTTATCTGCATGTTTTCTTCGCCTGATCACTCAACAGGTTTTCTGCTCCACCGTCCCACATCAGTGGAAGACACGATCCTCCTCGATTTCTGGAGCTGATAAAAGTTAGTAAATTCAGCACATGTATGATGTGGTTATGCATGCCATCCTTCATCTATATTTTATACACATAGTGCCAAATTTGTTTTCCATCATCTGTAACATGTTTCGTCTCTGTTGCGCTATCTCGCGATGGGTTTCTGCGACTCACCCCGCCTGAGCGTACATGCGTAGGTGGGCTGTAAAAAAGCATGTTTGCCAAAGAGTGTTTACGGACACATGCCACAAATCATCTGCAAAGCATTTTGCTGACAG
Organism: Megalops cyprinoides; assembly: GCF_013368585.1. NCBI lineage: Eukaryota > Metazoa > Chordata > Actinopteri > Elopiformes > Megalopidae > Megalops > Megalops cyprinoides. The sequence continues at coordinate 27,235,174 of NC_050589.1, forward strand.
TCGGTGAGGTTTTGGCTGTTTGAACAGGCAAGAATTTGTAACGACTTTTACTCGTTGTGTTTACCAACTCATGGAGGAAAGTGGAACTGTATTGTGTTTGTATGTGTTGTGAAAAAGCAAAAACTGGCTATTGCAACAAATTAGACAATCAAAACAAATAGATATCACCTGTTTCTTTGGTGAAGGTTTATAAAATGTCCCAATGTAAAAATGCCCCTGCATTTTAAATGTATAGCTATTAATGTCATGGAATACTGTTCTATACACACATCGAGAGGGTTTTTACAGTATATATACACTATATAGTAAATATAGTAAATATAGAAGGCATGGGAAGGAACTGGAGCCATAAGAGTGTGTCCTGGGTTGTTTGGATTGCTCATTCCTCAGCAGATGGAGGATGTTGTGGTGAGCCTGAAGATGCATCCGCCTCTCATGTCTCCTATGGTTTGCTTGTTCAACAAGGACGCTCTGATCTCCCTCGACAAGACTCAACCAACTCTGTGGAGTGGAGCCATCCCAACAAGCCACAGGGTGTTTTCTGTAAACTTATGGAGGCTTGGAACTGGGAAGCACATTTGGGAAACAGCACAGGTTCCCATTCATACCCATTCATGCTTTTTTTTGGAGGGGATAGGGGGGTGGTGGTATATTTCATCCTATATAAGCATTTGAAATCTTGACTGAAAGTGAATTCTGCCGGGTGAGCTTTGGTTGGGCCTCATGGGTCAATGCAGTACTTATTCTTCTCTGCTCTCACACATCACTGACCTAGTAATGACTGTTTAGAGCACTTTGGAGCTCCAGAGGAACAAGCAACTCTGTTCCTTCCTCTGCCTGAAGACTCACAGCAAGTTGATGCAAAGCTTGACGAAGACAACATAACTTTAGTGGTGAGCAGCTGCTTTTGGGACTGTTGCCTCCATTTCACGCAATGCTGATTCCACACATTCGAGCACCCACCTCGTGAAAAGGCCTTTGGGCCTTGGGTCCTTTCTGGAGCGCGGGACCCCTGAACTGTAACTGCGGTTGACCTCTGTGAGCGGGTGGAGGGAGACCCTTGCACGCAAAAGACGGTCTTCAGTCAACAACAAGAAGCTGAGATACAAACTAGAGGGCGGGATTACGGAGACGGTGGTGAGCCCACCTCAGTTTCCTGCTCCATCGTGGAGCGGAGGGACACGAGACCAATGACAGCCAGGACAATCCCCAGCCTTATCGGCTGCTTTTGCTTCTGTTTGGTCTCGTGCTCAAGGTCGTTCGACCCCCTGAGCTATGCAGCCGCAGCAAGGGTTGCAGGGGTGTGGTCAGCCCCGGCGGACTCTGTGGGCCTGGACAAAGTCAAACTGAGACCTCTCGTCTGCTCCCCCATTACACGATCCCTCTTTTTCTCCACAGAGTTAGGCGGTGGCGTGGATAATTTCCCCTTCTGCCAAGACTCATATATCCTCTCCATGTTTTGAGAGTAGACAGAATTGTTTCAGGTCTGAGGCACTAAAGCTGACAGGGCTACAAGAAATATTAGCTAGGAAGGGAGATTTAGGAACCTGCAATGAAAGGGCTTTGTCCAAAGAGACATATTTTACCTATTTTGGCAAAATAAAATACAATAGGAGAAATGCACAGTAATTGCAAATAGTCCATACAGTTTTGTTATCTGAAAGTAATACTTCAGCTATGATGCCCTTGTGGTGTGATGGAATCATGGGAAATCTGTAAAAAATGTGAGTCTGAACAAAAAAAGCAATAATAAATGTATTGGCGGCTCGATGGCTGCTCCATAGTAATCATTTATTGCTTGATAAATGAAACCCTTAGATCCCTCTCTTTCCCCTCCTCCAGGGCCTGTATATCTAAAAAGGGGTATGTGTGTGGCGTCCTTTCATACGGCTGACAGAGTCTGTCATGTTCAAAGGCCTGGGAGAGAAATACAGTCAATGACTTAATCATAGGTTAAGGGTCCACATGCGAACCCCCACCCCCCCCCCAAAGTCAAACATGATGAACTGTCAAAGTGCCCCGGGACTGAATTATGGGCTGTCAGTCCTCCCAAGGATGGGACTGATCCTTGCTCTTCTCCCCCCGCAGTGATATCTCACTCATAATACGTCCAGGGAGACACAAAGCTTCACCAAAGAGAGGGGCACGGGCAATCTTTGATTCTGATGGCTACGTTTTGGGGTGGAGCGCTTCACAGCCCTTCCTGTGTGCTGGCCTTTCCAGATATTTTCAGCAGTGCCCAGACTTAGCCAGTAACCTTTTGACAGCATTAAAGCAAGTCTGAATTAATATCCGTATGTCCATATCACAAAAAACAGCAATAATTCAACGACTTCTTTACGCACACACAAAGGCCAAAAAATGACCCAGGAACCACGCCGACAGAATGGTTGAAGGCATTGTGGGTGAAATGGAGGGGTGTTAAGGTTCATTTTTGTGGAGCACAGCAGCCTTGTATCTGAGTGCGTGGGGAACACTGCCTGTTCACAGGGTCTCCTCTCTGTTCCCTGTGCCTATTTAAAGATGTCCCAATTGAGGGAGTGTGCGGTAGGTCTAGGAGTTTATTTATCCTAGAGTAACTCAAACTATTTTAAATCTGGCTTTTCAAGGCACTAATTGGTCCTGTTTCACTGTTAGGTAACAGGAGGAAATGGCCAATTACTCCTATATTTGTTTGGCACTGAGGTTTGTGTGTGTGTGTGTGTGTGTGTGTGTGTGTGTCTGTGTGTGTGTGCATGTGCGCGTGTGTGTCTGTGTCTGTGCACATGTACGTCAAAATTGCAAGTATAAATACTGTCCCTTGCTGACATGCTCCTATCTGTAGATGTGAACAATTAAAATGGAACATTTTTTCAGTTGTTTCAATGAGTGCTTTTGCATTAGTTGAATGGCAATAACACAATATTGCAAGCAGTGTTTTCAAAGTCCACTTGAGGTAAAGGAAACAGCTCTTGTCAAAAGAGTTATATGTCAATGCTTGATTTGGTTATTTCTGGTATATCTGGTATGAAATGAGCTGTAGTTAACGATATTTCATGTATACGTATCTGTATACACGAGTGTTAGATTACCTGGTCCACCATAAACTGTTTAAAAGTACATGCTACATATATATATATATATATATATATATATATATATATGTATATATGTGTGTGTGTGTGTGTGTGTGTGTGTAGATCAGAGGTCTTCCCTCTCCTCCTTCACTCGAATACCACATTGCACACATGCGTGCTGAATTCCTGAACCACTTTTGGAATCTGGAACCTTTCGGCCAGTTTCGCAAAACCTGCGATCTTCACTTCCCTTAAGATAAAAGCTGCACTAAAAAAAAAAAAAAAAAAAAAACTGTCTCTTCAGGGAATTAAGAAAAAAGACACAGAAGTTGACTGAACCTATCCCAAGAAGATAAATAGAACAAACATTTTTTTTTTCATAATTCAGTAATGCTGAAAAAAATAGCCTACTGGTGAACGCTTATTTGAAGATTACACAGATTCATCTGAATATCTCTTCATTATGAGATAAACTGTCCGTCGCCACCAAACCAGAGCAGGAAGAGTGGGAACTGTGGTTGCTGTTAATTGTCGTGTCAGAGTTTTTGCAGGCTCCCTTTCCAGCATACGTGATTCATTATGTTCACCTGTTTCTAGTTTGGTAAAGGACCTAAAATGAAGCCCTGGCCCACCAAACAGGCTTATCTCTATAAACTGTCAAGCGTTTCAGCTGAAAATTTTATTAAACTCACCGTGCCAGATACCCCATTGACATTTGGAATCTCATTTTTGGTGCTTTTTTTTTCCAGTAGTGGTCAGGAAGCGAGTATCTGCCAAATATGTACATATGTTTCATATATTTGTTAACTTCTTGTATTGTTTTTTGGCGATTTCAGGTCTTTTGTAATGGACAGCTGACTGAGTAACCAGAGACCGGTAATAATTTCTGTAAAACACGTCAGCTGTAATGTATGTTTTTCCATCACTTTTGGTTATACAACCTGCTGTGTATATTTTTCAGTGCCACTGTAAATCTCAACAGCTGAAGTCCGCCGACAATATTCGCCATGGTTCTCCAAAAAGCACTCCCACAGGGAGCTTACTCAGTGTTCCAAAATATTTTAAAACTTTCAAAGTGTTCCCCTCTGCCAAGATCAATAAAACCATTATCACTCTATTTTTTAATGTTGTTCAGATTCTTTAAGAAAAAGGCGGTGGGAGTTTTTGGGGCCAGCTGACAGCGCACACCGCAGTCAAGAAAAGTCATAGCCTGTTAGTCAGTCCAGCCTTAAATGAGCAGTACTGCATAGAAACTTTATCGTTTATCACGTTATGTTGCAACTGTTTTAGCAGCCCCGCGCACAGGACTTCAAGCAAGATGATCAGAGATCATCTTCATCATGCTAATGTATGAAGGAAGAGGTACAAGAGATGAGTGAAGTTGGGATTTATCAAGAGAATTCAGAATGAGAGTGAATGATGTACTTTATTTATTCTTGCTTTCAACTGTTTTATTTATTTTTTGGCACAGCATTCTTCATTTTTCCTCATTTCCTACATGTACTCATTTTCTGGTTTGTGTGGGGTTTTTTTTCTGATGAATATTTTTGCATACAAAAGTGAGTGTTTATTAAAACGGGGGGTAGAACCAAACCAAAGAGCAAACCAAGGGAAAAAAAAGAAATTCTCATGAACTCTCAGCAAGATGATATCTATGACATCACAGCAGTCACATGTTTTCATCACATGGACACATAATGAAATTCTTGGCATGACCGGTGCAATCAGCAGGGACACACCAGGAAAACACAGAATCGTCCTTAATAACATTTCTTGATAACTGAATGTTTGTCCATCGTGGCAAGATATTCCATCCAATGCCCAGAGGCACAGAACTGTGTGATTGTGAGGCCCGTGCCTAAATTTATGACCTTCCTCTAGTAGATAACACAACTGACCAAAAAAATCTTCAAAAACAAGGTATGGGCGTCTCTCCAAGAACCCCCGATAACAGGTTCCTGGCCCCGGGCGGCGGAACTAGGGTCTGTAAAGCAACCAAAAACATGTGCCTGCAATTCACACGCTAACTCAACGTTCATTTGTGTTTATTTAGAAAATTACTGCACTCCCCCAGGAGCCAAGAGCCCGAGGTCCCCGTTACATTAATGCCTCTGAGCTGTGCGGAGTCTGCCTCAGTCACAGTTAAGGTATGAGCCCGGCTACCACAGCCACAGAGGTATGACGCCTGTTAATTAGAGGTATCTGACAATAAATGTTTCCATCACACAGGCGCGGCTCCCGCCCCATGTTGTCATGAATGTGCAGGCATGCCTTCGACACCGCATGAAAACCGTGACCCTGTTTTCAAGAGCCGTTTAGGAATCTGGGAATCTTTGGGAAACCCGCATCTCGGGTCTCTGAAGTTGAAACGGAATGGCCCCCTGATTCCTCGGCTGCATGAGAGATGGGAAAAGGAGAGGAGGTGCCAGGCTGTGGACGGTGCGAAAGCCCGCTCAGCCGGTTCCCATTGTGGAGGACGCACTGACAGCCAGCACAGGAAGTCGCTCTGATCCCCCCAGAACCGAGGTGCCCCCCCCGCCCCACCCCCTTATCCGGCCCTCCCTCACCCACCCCGGGCCGTCCAGAGGTGAAAGCGAGATGTTATTCTTGGCTCTGACAGCGTTTCCACTCTCAGGTGTGTTGTCACATGACATAATCAGTCTCTAATATTGCGCTGTTTAATGCGCTGGGCTCTTCAAGCAATGCCGTCACGCGCTAGGAATCCGGCAATATTACATCTCACTTCTACGGGAAGGCTTTGATTAGGGCAGATTTGGAGTGTTAAGTTTCGAGTTCCTTTCATGGAAGCGCTATGTCATTTTTCTCAGTCGTTTATTTAACGTATTTGTATTTATGCATGTTTTCCTTGGATTCGAGGACATGATCAGAAACAGATTTGCTACCAAAATTTTATTAAATTTTGATTATGTTATGAAAAAAGCAGGCATGCGACACATTGGCTTATTTTACTTCCAAATTACTGCTATTGAAAGGCTGTTCATGTTCCAGTGAAAAGCAGTCAGTTGACAGCAATTCAAAGTGTAGAGTATCTTTTTTGTGAGTGTTATTAGGAACAATGAGGTAGCCTCTGTCATTTTCTCAGATGAAATAATAAAAACCCATTACCTCAAAGTGGAAAATGTTGCTTTCGCGGTCATATTCCCAGACAAAGCAGGCCTGAATTGGCGTGAGGAGAAAATGGCCTTTGAAACAACAGCAGAGAGTAGGAGGACAGGTTTGCAGGCTGACACTCTCTTGAAGTGATTTGTAGACATCCAGTCTGAACACACTTCTACTGAAGTGTCTGATAACATCACCCTTCTCATGCAGGTTTCGCTCCCCATAATATGCAATACATGGCAAAACAGCTCCACCTAACAGCACAGCTGTTTAACACACAGTCTCCACACTCTAGTCGGCAACTCTTTGAACTAGTGTGTACTCATGTATAGTTTTTGCGTCTCCTGCAAGCTAATGTATTTACAGACTGCCCCTGATATCTAGCTTACTGTGTCTCTCAGATGAATCCTTTCATAATGTGCCTGTTAGTAAAGTCTGAGACTGGATGCATTTTCTGCCATGAGTGAGTTATGATGCAGTGCTGTGATTGTTTTTGTTGGTGGTTTTGCCGAGACCCTGCTTACATAATCAATATGTGGCCCTCATACAAGGCGACATACTGGTCTTGTATCGCCCCACAATACAATCGGGTGTTTACTGGGTCCGTGCAAAGTACCTTGCACAACAATACAATAGCAGTGAGGCTAACCCAGCTGAAACCCACAGCTCCAAACCCCCTCTAACCATTTCTCCGCAAGGCCTGATATTGTCACTTTTAATTGAAACAGCTCCCAAAAACTCTGAGCGAAGCCACATGGAAAAACAAACCCTCCGATCCAAGCAATCCCACAGTGCCATTTGAATTGCTAATCTCAACCACTGGGTGATCTCCAGTATAGTTTAGCACTCTGTAAAGACTGTTTATTCACTAAAGCTACATCGCATGTGAACACCAACAAGAATTACATTAGTTCCAAATTCCAGCTTATTCCAGGGGTTCTGAAGTTCCATTTTTCCTTAAGGCTTTCCATGCCTCTCGCTGTTCTCTTCACAGCTCCAACACCTGACGAGAGGAGTGATGACCTCACCTAGTTATATACTGTTATCTCTTCGTAACATCAAGCCAAAAGGAATCCATTCAACATACTGTACACACACTTCATTTTTTTCCCCTCATTTTAATCTGTCTCACTCAAGCTTAATTTTATACCTCAGAGGCTGGCTTCACAAAGGGGAGAATATCTCAGATCGTGGCAACCGTCAGCCGCACCGCGGTAAACTTATATTTATTCATGTTTTCCCAATCTGTCATCGCAGCAATAATTCGCCTCTCTCTGATGTGTGTCGCAACCCACCGGCTCTGCGCCCGGGGGACCCGGGAGATAAGACATGGCGCTCTGCTGCGGCGCACCGGTTCGCTGCGAGTATCTGCCGATCGCGCATATGTCAGCTGAGGGGGTCGGCGCGTTTGAAGGAGCGAGGAATGCGTCTCTTTAAAGGCGTACGGAACATGCTGGGGGTCTTTCGGTGCAGGAGCGTTCCCACCTGATTTTGTTTTGCTTTCTGCTCGGTTTATCGCCTTCCACAAAATCAAAGTAGCTAAATTAAGCAGCTGTTGACTGGATGAATCTTTCACGTGACGTGAGAGCTGTAGTTTCCATGAGGGCTAAATACTTTCAGTCTCAACTTTTTAGGCAATAAGCAAAATATTTCTTAAAATATGCACCAGGTTTTCATTCACCTTTACTAGGTGACATTGTATTTTATTGCGCAAGCATTACAGAACCACAATTAACTTGCTGTTTAAAGGGCTATATTCTTTCAGTCTTAACCTTTTAGGCAATAAACAAAAATTCTTAAAATATGCACCAGGTTTTCATTCACCTTTACTATATGACATTGTATTTTATTGCACAAGCATTACAAAACCACACTCAACTTGCTGTTCAAAGATAAAAGTATAATGCCTCTTCATAAAGTCAACTATTGAATTTCTAGCTTTGAGCATTCAATGTTATTTCAGTTCTGGTAAATGGTAATATAACACAAGACCACATTACCACATCGCCATAAAATTGAGGCATTTTTGACACAGTACAGGTAAAGTTTTTGTTCCAGTACAGGTAGTACTGGAACAAAACAGTACAACTAGCCCCAGGTGTACTTGAAAAAAATGCACTTATTCAATGCATATGCTGGCTATCAGAATGTGGAAAATACAAAGCATTTTTAAAAATCCCATCCCATTCTATGCAACAGGGACTTTTCAGCAATAGGCCGCTTTTGCTGTATTAACAAAAAAAAAAAAAAAAAAAAAAAAAAGCTGCATTCCATTATAGCCAATGGTGTCTTCCTGCCCTCACTACTATCAGATGCCTTCCTCCCTGCAACACGATCGCTCAGCTTTGTTTTATTTGGTTCGACCAGCAGCTCCATGGACCAGCCCACAAAACTGCGGGTACCATTAACTAATTGTCGCAGGCAGACTTTGGGTTTGAGAGCCATGTAATTTCAATTAGCTAATTTCACGTTCCTGTGTCAGCGTTTTGCAACTGCCAGCCTCCTGTCACTGAGAGATGCTTGCTCCACGCTTTGGCAGTGTTTCATCGTCTGTCACACAGCCACCTCCCACTGTATTCCTCAGAGCTGTCTGTGTGAGTTCTGTCTCCAAATTGCTGTACTGCCATGCATGAATCTCTCCTTCATTTTTTCCTTTTAAAACCTTTTAAAATGGACCAAACCTTAAGGAAGATAAGATGATTTCATTCGGGTAGAGAGACATGGATGCATTCCAGTCTCAGGCGTGGCTCAGTAGTGACTAATCTTAAATATGATATAAAGTGACATTGCATAAGCAACGATTAAATGAATGTCATCCAAGAGGCAACACTCTGGATTTATATGTGAAATTAAAAGAATAATGAAAAAATGAAATCAAAAGGCAACTCTTAGTTTTTGCATCCATGGGTAGGTTTGGTTTGCCATGATAGGACCATTCAGCTGGAACCAGGGGGAACCAAAATTCCAAGCTCACTTTGATTCAACCAATTGTTCACTGAGAAATCTGTTGCTGTTATCTAAAAAAGTAGTTTGAATCTTCCAAGAATGTGTATATATAATTAAACATTTAATTTCTTTCATTACACTGCAGGGAAATTGCTACTTTCTGACACGAAAAATTGATTGTTTATTGGTGTTGAAAATGCATGTCTAACAGTTGACATGGGTCAATGATATATCTAAAAAATGCAGACAGTGCTCCATCACACTGAAGCTCAGTTCTCCAATATAGCAGAATGACCTTCATGTTCACTTCTCTCCATAGTGTACCTCTACACGTATGTCTGCAGCTAAATGCAGAACCTCAAAGCTGTGAATCTCTTATCCCCATTCTGACCTACGAGATGTCTGTCGTGAGCTACGTCCAGCACCAACCACATCTACACTGACAACAAGGTCCTGAAAATGGCACCCGGGTGCCAGAGCGGTCTTGCTAACCCTCCTGAATATAAAAACTGCCCCGGTCTGTCAGACCCCAGAACAGCATCACACCAACACTTCAAGTCTGCTGGGAACCGGACGCTTCCTGGGGCTTTTTGTCGGCAGCAGTGGCGCACCGGTGTGAAATACACCTTTTCGCACTGATGCCCCGACAGCAGCCAAACTCACCACGGTACCTTGAGTGATCAGCCAATCAGATCCCTTGCTCATTCCAGTCCACCAAGGACATTCCTTTTTCAGCCCCCTGCACTCAAGCACTGGCTGCATTGGTCAACAGCCCAATGCAACAGTGGTCTGCTGGCAGTGGCATGGTGGCTAAGTAGCCTCTCTTGAGTTTTTCACGGACTTACTATTGCAAACCTGTGTACATAACCCAGACACAGGAGCAAGAATATAATGCTCCAAAGGCATGAACGAAATAAAAAAGCATACCAATGGCCAAACCCAGCGGTGCAGCCAGCTCTAACCGCAAAACCATTATGCAACTATATAGAGTGCTGTGAACATACAATGTGATGAAAAAAGTGTCTATTCATCCGAGTTGTCAGTTCATAACAGCCAAGCTTGTTTATGCATGAAAATGTGCTGTAAGCTTGCCTGGGGCTGAGCGAGAAATGCTGCTGTTTGGAGGAGCTGTACTGTAAGATGTGTCACTGGTTTACTGTGCACAACATCACCTTATAGGTGATATAAGGTGAAGGTGAATAATTCTTAACCATCTTCAGTGAAAGAGTGTTTATGCTTCTACAGTAATTGAATACCCTTCAGCTTATTAATTTTGTCTGACATATGATTTGTGAGTCTTTCATGTAGCCTTACATGGATTTGAACCATAAAAATGAGAATAATAATAATGTGTGTATAGTACATGTCTCATATCAGTTGGAGGAAGCTGTGCTGCTCATATTCAAGAAGAGAAATACACTTCCTCATTTTATGCTTTTTTGGACTTTGGTTTACAGAAAGACAGAATGTCAACTGTCTTCAAATTCTACAGCCAGCATTACTATAGTGATGCATTAGTTGACTCACACCAGCAATCATTTAATAGCGTATATAAACTGTGTGATGCAAGTGCTGGCCACACTGTAGTAGCTTGTACAAAAGAGTATCTACATTGTGTGAACAAAGTGTCTGCTAAACTCTTTGGTTTGTCTGAGAAATGATCTCAGATTCAAACTGAACGGTCTGTGAGCTGACTTTAGGTTTTGGGAATGGTATACTGCAGGAATTACATAGATGCATTATGATGCATACAGCTCCCCTCACTTACTCCTTTGAGGTTCATAAACGTGTCACTTTGAGGCAATGCTGTTCTGAACATATTTGCATTTGTGACTGATTGAGGCCAGTTCTCCTCACAATAGAAAGTTTTGCTATTTGTTTTTTTTTTTTAAATCATGGATTTTTTTCAGATGCAGTAAGTTGTTTTGAATACAAATTGAATACAAAAGTCCCGATGCATGTTCAAACTATCCTAACATCCATTCCCTCTGTATAAATTTGTGTGGGTTTTTCAGGCATGCTCAATTTCACATTCACAGAAATCAAAGAACTCATCAGGTCACATGCACTTCTAGTATTGCTCACAGGTTGCTCCCACTAGCAATCAGCATGTAAGATGAAAAAGTAAACAGCCATGAACTATAGTCACCTCTATAACAACTTTTTTTAAAAAAAAAGTCCATTGATCTTTTTTCCCCAGATTTCTCCACGACACACAACATCAGGAAAGTCACGAGAGCCCCTTGTGAGCAGGTGAAATGCCGAGCGAGAGGCAGTCATCAATCTAGAGGTTCAAAGCCTATCAGTGTTACCCCCCCACTGAGGTGCAAGAGCAGAAAGAGGAGGGAAGGAAGACCACTGTACTCACAGGTATGAGGTGAGGGGACTCAGGTTGCTGGGCACCGCCGACAGTCCGAGCTCCGAGCAATCCACAAGCAGCAGGATGCCGTCCTCCTCGCACTGGCACGGCGAGGGGCACAGGGCGGTGGGGGCCGCGGGGGGTGCGGGGGCACGCTCCTGCAACCCGCGCCCCCGGGCGCTGCCGGCAAACTGGAGCACCAAACACGCTACCAGAAGCATGCTGCTTCCCTGGAGTTCAGTCTCAGATGGAACAGAGTCGGGTTGAATGAGTGAGTGAGTGAGTAAGTGCGCGTGTTGTGTGTATGGGTTTCTCTCTCTCTCTCCCTCTCTCTCTCTCTCTCTTTCTGCCTCTCTCTCTCTCTCTCTCTCTCTGTATCTCTCTATCAGTTGGGAGCTCCCATGAGCCAAGTCAGTCAGTCAGGGGGGTTTCAAGCGTTCCTTCTCACACCAGCCTCCTTTCTTTGCCCTCCCTCTGTCAGTCTGTCTCTCCCCCTCTCACTTTGGAGGCATTTACCTATAGCAGTGGGAGCCCCGTGTGCCGGAGGAGGGAGGCCTCCCATTGGCCGGGCTGGGCCAGGGATGGGCCGGCGCATCCGCGGGGGTAGGAGGAGCCAGCTTCTCCCCAGGGAGCAGGAGTGATCAGTCAGAGAGGGGAAGAGGCACACATTTCGGAGAGATGAGAAGCTCTGGCAAGCCCCAGTGGAGTTGCACAGCAGCGTGGGGTGCTTTTGCCTGCCGCGAGCCGCCGCAAACCTCCTACTACCCCCCCCCCCCCCCAACCCCCCTGCTGTCTCACAAACCACACCATACAGGTTGCCTACAGAAAACTTTCTCTTTCTTCCTTTTCTTTTCTTTACTTTTTTTCTGTTTTTATGTAAAGTCGAATCTTTCCTCTCTTGACCGAAGGCTTGGGATTCTGTTTCTCACTCGTCAGTGAAAGGGTTGCTTTTGATTTTGACCTGGAGAGAAGCTATGGAAAACAGGGTGTCAGTTACTGCTGTCAGAGAGAGTAACAAATTCAATACATACTCCCCGTCCGCGGAGGGAAGTGAGCTTCACCTCCACCACAGCTGATAGTCAGCTGACGGCTTTCCGCATGTCCTCATTATTTGCTTTTTCTGCGCCTGATTGTGTGTCATGCCCCAAATACATGTGGTAATTATCTAGTGACAGCCTCCAGAGTTCCCCAGAAGATTACCTTGACCCCCTGGTCAAACAAATACATTACACCTTAACCACAACAGTGGTTAACTGGAAATCAGTGTACACATGGATCCACAAAGCTCCAGTTTAGAAAAACACAGAAGGGAATGAGTCCGGCGTGATTGTGTGGCCACACACACGCGCAAGCTAAAGCCCTCTCTCTTCAGCGCTGGGATCTGAGTGTAAACAGCTCTCTCTGACAATCTCAGCTTTAATGACAAGTTGATGAAGAAAGAAAAAGTGTGTGTATGTTCTCAACCTTGTACAAATAACGTTTAATTAGCTGTGTCTGAATTAGGTTTCTCAAAAAAAGTTTTTCTTGGAAGTGTCTCATTTCGAATGGCATTTCGGAGCACTGACTTGAGAATCCTTTAATGAAGTAGGCAGTACATGTTGCTCTGTTGCAAGCCTTAGATTCTCAAGGATACCCTGCCGATAGATTTATTACTGTAATTTTCACAGTATGTAGGGAAGTGTTTTGTTTCAGAAACCTATGTGGCCCTACATGATTTTTACTTCATTTTGAGGATTACAAAGTCTTTCATAAGATATTAGGTATGTAGGTCCTACCGCTTACTGATGCATACTGTTATTGACTGTCCCAGTGGAAGCTCTTGCATATTAAAACATTTTTGAGCATTTTTGGCATGCTGAAAGATGACCTGGTGTCCTCCTGAGGGCTGGAGATAACCAACTGGGAACACAAAGTAAAAATTCATGACAGAAGAAAAAAAAAAAAACTGGAAACAGTAGATGGATTACAGAAGATTTTTACTCTCAAAAACAAAAATAAATTAGCATCGCCTGCAGTCCTGCCATGTACAGTTGACAATGCAGAGCAGCTAGTTCTTTGTGAATGAATGAGTTTTTGAGCGTTCTTGTTTTTATAAAGTCCTTTTTGCTTTGAACTTCATCTGTGGTGTTTTATTTCCATGCTTCATTTCACGACACTGGAACAGTCAGTTTTCATAGGTTGATTTAAAAACCTCATAAAAGATCAGAACAGTCAGTAGTTAGTTACTACTGAAGGTGTAAATGACAGTTCAAAGTTTCCGAGATGTTTTTCTTTAGACTCATTGATCGCCACTTTACCACACATCACAGCACATTCAGGGAGAGCAATTACTGTGGTGTCTCCACACAGGATGTGTGCAGCCATGTTCTGTGTAGGCAGCTGTCATGATGATACAGTTGGGATGATTATAACAGTGCTGTTCTAGGGCTGACTGTGATAAATGTTACCAAATACCACAGCAACACCATAATAATGGCCATCATTATATGTCACTCTGCATTCTCTCAAATCAAGATATAGCTTGTGGGAAAGCCTCATTTGCCCTCACAAATCCCTTGCTTCAGTCATAAATGGCCAGTTCATAATGCCCTCCTATATTTCTGTACATACTAAAGCACAGGGCGCTGTAGATGCATGTTCCTGTAGGCACGCCTGCCTAGAGAAGACTCTAGAGTTTCTGCAGCTGCACAGAGAGTGAATGCTTTTCTTTGGTACATTACATCTGACTAGAGGACACAACTTTCTTGTGACATGAATCGTTTAAGGTGAAAGTTGTAGAGGGAAACTACAATTACACTTTTTGGGAAATGGAAGGGGGAGGTGGAGGTCGGGATGGGGACTCACTGGAAATGTGTTCATTGATCATTCATGTGCATAAATACAAGTGTCGCCAGTATAACATGGGTGTATATATGTGTGTACGGATCAGGTATACCACACTGTGGTGGATTGTAGTAGTAAGCAGCAGGTCTTGCACCCCAACGTTTGAGTTCCAGGAGGGTTGCTGTTCTCATACTGTTATTACTACCCAAATTAACTGTAAATAACCAGCTGTGCCAATGTATGGCATGAGCTAAGCAGCGCTGGATAATGCCATCTGAGAGGCACATGACTTATATAATGTAATGGGGTACAGGGTCTGTCTGTGAGAAGGGGTGATGATTGTGCTGAAGCTACAGTTAGGGTTCAATTAAGCCAGAACCGGGGGTGTCTCTACTGCCGCTCTGAGGAACTGACACCAGGCATCTCATCCCAGTCATCCTGGTTCAGCTGCAGAGCCATTACCAAACCTGCGTGCGCCCTTAGGTACTGTAAGCAGCCGCGCCTTCCCACCATGTCCAGGCTGGCCAATAGTTTACCTCCACCTGTGGGCAACATGGCAAAGCTGTCTGCGGAATGTGCACACGCTCCATTGGCTATCACTACAGTTTACTGCTCATTTTAGCTACCCAGCAGGCTGGTATTGCTTTTGCTGGCTTCATCCCAATTCAGTTGCTATACAGTAAGCATTAAGCCCATCGAAACAAAGCAGGGAAGGGCATTTTCAGCACACCTCCAGAGCACATCACCAGTAATCAAAGCTATACTCATATCTGAGTCAAATTTACGTCAAAAAATGTGATGTGTTTTGTCTCTTTGCTATTCTGTTAGTGTTAATATCTAACTTTACACAAGGGCACACCGAACTCATTTAATAAGGGATTTTTTTCCATGATATTTTTCAGCAGAGCTGCTCTCTGCCTTCCCTGCTTCCCTAACCATTCCCCCATGCTCAGTTCCCTGTTGCTGCGTTGCCTTCTGTTATCTGCAGGCCATTATTTCACCCATCCTTGAGGAACATCCACTACTAACGCACTAATCTCCTCCATCTCTTATGTCTTTCGCTCTTTCCTCTCAGTCCTCCTCTGTGGAGACCAGCAGTGGCACGTTTCATTGCCGAGTCTCTCATGTGAATGCATTCTCCTCCACACATTCACCAGATTTCAGTCTTACCCCTACAGGAACAAGAAGACAAGTGGAAATATAAGACTGTGTGCTGCACTCTGTAATTCCCCAATGTGTCAGTGATAGAACTCAAGCATTTTTACAACACAAAACTCTCATCGTGCATGGCACCATTGCTGATTTATTAGCAAACTAATACTCTGATAGCTGTCAAACTCCACAGTGATGCCACTACTCTTGTTTTTTTTTGTTCTTTTGCTTACACTTTTATTCATCACAGCTTTCTTTGCGTAACATTGTACATGTATTTAAGGGCATGTTGATGCACTAAATCTTCATCTTCTCGTGTTGTTTTTCTGCAGAGCCTATCTGTGACTGTCAGCACTGGGTTCACCCTTATCTTAGACTGTAGACTGCAGATGTGATTGTAGGCAGATGTGGTGTGCACTGTACAGTAGTGTATCTCCAAGTGCAGTTGGCAGAATGCGGACCACGTGCAGTACAGTACAGCACACATACACGCTTCAGATAGACTGCCCATTCAGCAGGCTTCCCACTCCTTGGGCTACAGTGTATCTCATTAATTAATTAAAATTCCTGTCCCTCTCTGTAGAGCCATTGTTGTGTTCCCCCACACAAAACCACTCCCCCACAGCAATCATATGCTGTCTGGAGCACAGCCAATGCATGGTGCCCATGGTAATTGGGTGCTTATATATTTGTGCTGTGCGCAAATTGTCTCGCCCCAGGATCCCCCTAAAAACAAGTCTAAATGAGAAGCATGCCCAGTCTCTTCTCTTCAAAAAAAGAATGAGAAAGAGGAGGAGGAAAAAGGAAGCGAGTGAATGAGTGCTACTCTCCATGCCAAACGGCCCAGGCCAGGTCAGGGAGGGCACCGGGGGGGTTGGGGGGGTTTGGGGGGGTTGGTTGAGCCGCGGAGGATGTGAAGGCCGCACCAGAACAAAGGTGGACTTGAACGCTGTTACCAAACACATTGACTAACCTGGGCACCTGCTCAGCGGCCATCCTTTCCAGTGTTGGGTTTCCAGCTCCGGCGTGGCTACAAGGTTCCGGGATGAAAAGACGGCTCTGAGGCGCAAGATCAAAGCGCGGCCCCTTCCACCGGTGCCCCGCCCTCACTGCACACACCGCCCGAGCAAACGGCAGTCTTAAAGACACAAAAGAGACCTGAGACTCACCTGACTCAATACACCGCCGGCTATTTGAGCTCCTTCCATTCAGGCGGGCTCAGAGAGAAAGGAAGAAAGACCCCGTGGCTTCCTCCGACAGAGCCCGGCGCGGGGTAAACAATCGCCGAGACCCCGCTGGGTGTGTGCAAGGGGCTCAGGGCTATTTAGCAGCAATAAGTACCTGCTTAGAACCACATAGGTGTTTTTCAAGTCAAGCCACCCTAAAGCCAACAAAGCCTTTTTTCTGCAAGCTGTCATTACGGCCCCTTCTCCCCCTCCAGGCCTCCAGCTGGGGCCTGAATGGAAAGTGGAAAGGGGCACGAGAAAGCGGGGGTGGGGTGGTGCGGGGCGTGGTGTGGGGGCGAAGTTTCAATGGGAACCCAACGAGATACGAGGGAGGCCTCAAACCGGCTGTGCGCAGCAGTCTCGCACAACCGCGTTTGTCCCTCTTCCTCTGCGGAGCACTCCCGTTCCCTCCGTTCTGAGAAGAGCCTGACAGTGCTGATGTTCATGCCAACGACCGCACACACAAGTTCACGCCTGTGGGCACCAGTTGGGGGGGCAGAGAGGATGCCTCCGCTCCCCGCTTCTATTTTGGGCCTTGCCGAGGGTGCTCCAATTATGCAGAGAAAAGTGGATAAATGACAGCGTTGTAAATAAAGAAGATAAGATGTCAATTACCTGGAATCAGATTCCCTTTCACTGCTCAGGAGACAGAATCATGTGTGTGAGTGCGTGTGTCTGTGTGTGTCTGTGTGTGTGCGCGTGTGTGTGTGTGTGTGTGTGTGCGTGTGCGTGTGCGCGTGTGTGTGTGTGTGTGTGTCTGAGAGAGAGACACGGGAATCAACTTGAATACCAGGGTCGGTTTTTAAGAAAGGTAAACATGGCATGACAGAAAAAGTGTTTTGGAAAGAGAAAGAGAGCTAGAAAAAAAAATCAGTTTTCCCCCAGAGGTGAACTCACATCTCTGAACCTTTTCCCTGTGTACGTCTCAGTGCAAAATCAGCACTGCACTCTGGGAATCTCCGAGCGTGCCTTTGTAGTCAGGGACCCGGGCGCAACAGTTAGGTGGATCGCGATTGCATCTTGCATGCAAACCTTGATTAGAACTCAGGTGGAATGTTAACACGGGGCCGATAATATTTTACTGTCTCCTTTTTTGCTCAGTCGACCAGAACCCCCTGATAAATGATTGACCTGGAAAACAGAAGACGGGCTGCCAGGATTTTATCAACACCGACAGCTACGGTGAAAAGACTTCACCCCGGCAGCCGCCATTGTCTGAGCGGAAAAAAAAAAGTTTGGGTTTCAGTCTGTTGCTTTGAAACCCAACCTTTTTTTTGCCTCAATTACAAGCACTGCCGTGTTGGCGGTCTCAATTTTCAGCTTTATTTATTTGTCTTTCATAGGGGTTTTTAGAAAGGTAGTCCTGAGGCCTTTGTCAGCACCGCTCCTCATAGGCTTATCCTCCTTGGACAAAAAAATAATCTTATCTGTTATTGTGAAAACATGGTGTTCCATTAAAACAAACTGCGATTTTGTTATTTCCAGGGAACACAGAAATGATTTTTTTCAGACCTACCAGTATCCCACATCATGACATCATGTTATGTATGTAGAAAGATGTAAACGCAGAGATGACATGAAAAGGAAAATACTATTCTTGATGTGAAAATGGCCATTACCTTTCAGAGGCACAAAACACAAACCAATTTATCAGTAACACCCAAGTTCATCAGTTCATCAGATTTGTATAAACAATAGCAGTCCTGTGCTATACAATTTTTTTTCCTGCTTTCCCTTGGTTGTGTGATATGCTGACAGGACTATGGCAAACACAAACAGTTATGTCTGATAAATTAATGGTGTCCCCATGCTTTATTCCTCTAAGATGGGGAAAAACAAACTAACTAAAAAATATGACATTTAAACTGACTGTAATAAATAAATTGGCATCACAAGTTTAATATTTTACAACACCCTTTACAAAACAGACACAACATCACCCTCTAGTGGTTGTCTTTATTACATAAAAGATGACTGAGGTGAACCCCTGGAACGGTGGCAAACAGCACAGAATTAGCCGTGAATTAAGATGGTGCTTTCACATTGTCTCTCTCCAGCCTGTGTCCATACTGCCAATGGAAGTCACTGGGCTGTGTTTCTCTGGTATTGTGGCTGCTGTCATGGGAGCTGCCTCTTTTTATTAATGAGGGCCCGGTCTGCCACGCCATGACTGGGGCTTCAGCAGCACCAGACCCCTGGAAGTATTTGCCCTCGGCTTGCGGCGGTCTGGCAGTGTGTAATGCAGAGATTATCCAGACATGTCCTCCGTGGCAGAGCACACACGCCAGCTCCCAGGGTCGAGATGCCACCCGGGGATTGAGCAGGCAGTGGACCCCCGGCTTGTTTGGGTGCCCTTCTGCAGGTATGGCCCCCCAAAGTTTGTGCGAGAGATAGATCTGTGTCTTTCCTTTCTTGCACGTGACCTCAGGTCACAAAAACAGATATTTAATGAGTCTGTCCTACCTACAGCATTGCTCTTTGCACCTTGGTTTGAGTAGCAGTACCTAAATATATCAGATTTGATTGCTCAAGAGGGCACCTTAGGGTAATTGGAGTGATACTTGGAAATGCTACTTTTTTCATTTTAAAGTAATTTAAGGTACATAGTAATTTAAAATGAAATCCTTAAGCAAACCAAACACTATGTGGTATGACTGAACCGTGAGCCAGATATTTTCATCGTAAATCCTAAAGCTAACGGCAATTATGCTTTCAGTTTAAAAATCCAAATGGTCTTCAGTATGTCACCTGATAAAATGAAGACTATCAATTCTTTTTCATATGAAACTGGGCCCATCTACATGTTTTTGACCCCGTTGACCTTCTTTGACCTTTACACTCCACTCAGGGGCTTCATTCAACAGTTTCTTCTCCATAACAAATATATTTGCCTTCCAAGTATCACTCCAATTACCCTAAAGTGCCCTCTTGAGCAATCAAATCTGATATATTTCCAGTGCATTCCACTTGTGGTAGAAGTCACAATTAAGCCAAAAAATGAGATCCAGTCAAGCGGAACGAGCAACGCAAATCAATGTGTCACACTTACTCAACCACAGACCTGAAGTCAGAGGGAAGTGGTTCTGACCTCAAACCAAATATTTACATATAAGCTAAATGGCTCAGTCAATCAACACTGCAGGCCCATTACAGCGGAGAACTCTCCAGTTCTGACCCCTGCCCTGTACAGTGTTCATTTGGCAAAATAACAGACAGCTTGTGCTTTACTGCAAACAAGTAGCTGTTTGTACCCCCAACTTTTTATCGTTTTTCTCTCTGTGTAGCTGGAGAATGTAAAAGGCTGCAGGCCCTACAAACACACGGATCTTTGGCTGATACAGACCAGCTTGGTCGGTTGTCCTGACGCCACGTGTTCACTGACCTCCTGAAGCGTTCCAGGAACATTTAAACCCAAAGGGTGATGATTATGGTGCATTTTTCCGCTGAAATGACTCTGGATGTGGATGCTGCCTGAAATTCCAGGTGCTTCTTCAATATCCCGTCCCTGTTAAGAGAATTAGTTCCCCGACACAACGCCCAAGGAAGGAAGAGAGGTCCTATATTTACTCCATACCGAAGCACCCTAGACTTCTGATTACAAAACGAAACAGTCACACAGTAATACAGCCTAAGAGCATGTTGTAATTGCAAGCAAAATATATATACTAACTTGTGTAACATCTTAATGAGATGTTGTTCAAACCCAGTTCCCATTTTCAGTTTAATTGGTGCAAACTTAAAGAAACTCTTTGCAATTTAATTGTACATTTAGTGTGTTGTATATTCAAGTGTTGGTATTCTGTGTGCTTTAATGATTTCAGTCTCTGCGTTCAGCCAGAATGTCTTAAACTGCCACCCCACAAGTGGTGCAGCAATGTGGTGTAGCGTTAAGGAGGAGGGCTTGAAACCCAGAGGTTGCTGGATGTATTCCCTGCTGGGGCACCTCTGTTGTGCTCTTGGACAATGTATGTAAGTTAGAATTATGTATGTATGTATGCATGTATGTAACCTCAGTAAATAAATACAAATATCCACTAAACAATGCAGATGTAAAATAGTTGACAGGTGGCTCACATAAAGCACCAAAGGAAATCTATTTTTGGTGCAGCTGTCTTTTCTGAAAAGAAACCATTGTGGATTTTAATTGAATAAATTATATGATTTATGTAAATGTATATATAAACTGATCATTCAATACTGCCAAAGGTACACTTGAGTGAATCTGACTGTTGCATGAGCACTGTGTCCCCTCATTAGTTAGGTGACAGAGTACAGGTAATGGGTTGGTTTACCCACTGAATGTCGAGCCTGGAGATAATGAAGAAACTAAACAAATCAAGAAACTACATACACTGACTGACTGCAAAACTAAGTGTTACATGGGTCCATTACATTTACAGCTCCATTCAGTAGTACTAGCAGAGATGCTCATGTAAGCCATCGCAAGGATGAACTACATCGACACTGGCAACATACCAATCCAAGTTTATATTGGCAAATGTCTTCCATTGCATCACTAAATATTCTGGCAGCAGGTGTATATTCCTTTATGACACTAGCAAATAACTTTGAATCTGAGATATATTTCTAAAACCACAATAGATTTTCAGGCCAGTACACACTGACATGATTTAGAGAGACTGGGAGGTAGTCTTGTCACTCCTAAAAGAGGTTAGTATTACTGTGGTCTATTTTGAAGAGGTGACAACATAGAAATCCATCTCAAGACATGGCGAAATAGTAGAGGCAGTTATCAAACCACTTGATATAGCAGATGGTCAGTTTTTAGCAATTGTGGAGGTCTATGATATAAATCAATTCAAATGAAGGTAATATAGCTTTTTAGAAAAATAAGTGCATGGTTTGACGTAGAAGCTGTATTTTAAGTACTTTAACGTAAGTAGTAAAATGAAGAATCAAATCTTTACACTCGACCAGACACATAAACAATGAGAATACCTTTGTTGTATATGATGACTACAATGACTTTGCAAAGATTAACATGACTCCTGAGTGGCTCAATCCCAGTCTTGTCGTCAGTCAATGATGACCAGGAGCCCACAGGTACAGAACCAACTGGCTTTGTTCTGCTAAGGACATAGGGGTGACTAGGCTGGCCAGGGTCTTGTCCATCCTGTTGCTCTTCAGTGACCCCCCGCTGGTAAATTAGGGGCTCACAGGCTTGCCTTGGTGGAGCTGTGTCTGAAGCAGGAGCTTGGCATTGGGATTTCAGCATGTGGGGCAGTGACATCACACTTTTTTGGGGAGAGCATGTGTAACTCGGAGCTCTCCTTCAAAATGCAGCAAGGTGGCAGTTACTAAACAAATCTGGCATTCCAAAGTGGGATAAAATGGGGGAAAAGCATTGAGCATTCCAAATGCCAAAATGCTGGTTAAGGATATTTGCCACCTGCATGTTCTTCATTTCTATGATGATGGCAGTTACTCAAAGCGTAAATCAAACCAAGTCCTGTGCAGTACGTGGGATCACTGTATGAGAAATACTGGATTCAATAATCACTGCAATGCTGCTAGTGTATCATTTGGCCACTTGGTGGTGCCATCAATACGTCCAGTAGGAAGGAACATTCAAATAACAAGGGAGCAATAAAACTGAATCTGAACGCCAAATTAACTGAAGTCATGCACTATTTGCCATGTCAGTGTTACTTTTAGTGTTTGTTTATGGCAGCTGGAGCTTGTGGTGATACAAGCTTGATGACTGAAAATGACAATAATAGTACTGTATATGTATGTATGTAATGACAGTGCAAATTGTGGCAATGCTTGCCACAATAGCACTACATATTACAGTATGATGCAGTACTTATATGGCTGCAAGCCAAAGCCAACGAATGCACTTTTTGTAAGTTGCTCTGGATAAGAGAATATGCCTAGCGAAGAAATATGAGTGCAATGTAATCCTAATGTTAAAGCTATCAATTTGAGACAGGTCACGTGATTGCAACCTAAATTGAATAGAGTAAAGAAAGTAGCTTTTATTTTGATGCTACAAGAGGTTACCTTGAGTGACTGAGTTATCGATCTCATGGCACTAGTCTCACTTCTTTAACTCAGCTAGTCTGGCTGAGTAGTACAGTAATGGGGCATAGTGGGGAGGGGAATGGATATGTGACGTTAAGTTGCAGGTTCAGATTTTGAGTGCCACAGCAATTCTGCCGTACCTCATTTGTATTTTATATTTTGACCCTCTTATGTGCAATGATCTATTTGGAAGTGCACTTCAGAGTTTTATGTAATTGGATATGTGGAGGTTTACTTGCATGCGTGCTATGCATTTGGGTCATATTTTGAATGGTATGGTCCTTAAATATTTATATATTATATATTATATATAAGTGTATAGTATAAGTATATATATATTATATATAAGTATATATATGTATAATATACATATTGCTCTGCACTTACATGCCAATCTAGGCACACATTTGTGACCTCACCACCATGTTTGGCCCTGACACTTGTTCATGTCCGGTTAGTGGTAGCCTGTTTGTGCAACTTTTCGCACCACTTTATTAGCTCCACTGTGTACATCGCTCTGGGTAAGAGTGTCTGCTAAATGAGAATAACGCATTGTAATGTACCCTTGCTAGGCAGTCAAAATGAACTCGCTCGCATTTTAACCATCAGGACTTGCCTTTTTTTTGTTTAAAATCGATAGTAAGTCTAGTGAGCAAGGAACTGTCGTGTTAACAGCAACGATCTGTCCTGTTAATATAAAAGCACTAATGCTACCTGGCTAGCTCATATGGAAGAAATCTCAGTTTAATCATAATCTTTCTTAAAAACGTAGAAGTGGTTTACATTTATATAGCCTGCTACGTGCCTGCTACAGACAACACCGACTTCCTCAATACACTTAACAAGTCGGTGTTGTCACCCTCAATACAATTAACACCTACTTCAGCCGGTTTGAGGAAAAGAACAACACAACAACAATGAAACCCCTTCCCCCAGCCCGGATGATGCAGTACTCTGCCTTGACCCAGCTGATGTCCAGAGGACCCTACATAGGGTCAACCCACGGAAAGCTGCAGGTCCTGACAACATACCAGGGTGTGTACTCAGGGAATGTGCGGACTAACTGACAGATGTCCTCACGGACATCTATAACATCTCCCTGAGCCAAGCCATAGTACCCCCGTGCTTCAAGGCCACTACTATCACACCACTGCCAAAGAAGTCACCAGCATCAACACTCAATAACTACTGCCTGATAGTACTCACTCCCATCATGATGAAGTGCTTTGAAAGGCTGGTCAAGGACCACATCACATCCAGAATCCCAGCAGCACTCGACCCACTCCAGTTTACATACCACCCTAACTGCTCCACTGATGACACCATAGAAGCAGCACTTCACCTGAGCCTGGCACATTTGGAGAACAAGAACAGTTATGTGAGGATGCTCTTCATTGACTTCAGCTCCGCCTTTAACACAGTCATCCCCCAGCACTTGTTGAGAAAACTTGGCCCACTAGGCATCAACACCCCACTGTGCAACTGGATATTGGACTTCCTCACTGACAAACCCCAGACAGTACGAGTCGGGAACAAAACCTCTGAGACCATCGTCCTGAACACTGGGGTCCCTGTGGCTGTGTCGTGAGCCCGCTGTTGTTCACCCTGATGACCCACGACAACAGTGGTGGGCCTCATCAATGACGAATCGGCCTACAGAGAGGAAGTTAACCAGCTCATCGTCTGGTGTGACAACAACAGCCTGTCACTGAATGTCAACAAGACTAAAGAGATCACTTCAGGAGGAAGCATATGGTTCATAACCCACTCATAATCAATGGCAGCACTGTGGAGTCTGGGGGTGCACATTACTGAGGACTTTTCATGGACCACTAATGCCACCTCCCTGGTCAAGAGGGCTCAGCAGCGCCTGCACTTCCTAAGGCAGATGAGGAGAGCAAACCCCCCCCCGTCCTCACAACTTTCTACAGAGGCATAATCGAGAGCATTCTGACCAGCAGCCTCTCAGTCTGGTATAGCAGCTGCACGGCCGCAGACCAGAAGTCCCTCCAGAGAGTGGTGAAGACAGCAGAGAAAATCATCAGGACCTCCCTCCCGTCTATACAGGAACTACATCTGTCATGCTGCCTTAGCAGAGCCACCAAAATAATCAGAGACTCCACCCACCCCGCCCATTGACTGTTCACCTTTCTGCCCTCTGGCAAATGCTACCGTAGCATGCGGTGCAAGACTGCCAGACTCAGAAATAGCTTCTTCCCACAGGCCATCAGAATACTCAACTCACATTAACAATACACAGACATGCTGGCTGTTGGACTGCCCATACATGCGCACAGACTGACTGAATCACATATGCCCTTATTCCCTATGCTGCTATTTTTGAGCAACAATTCAGTGCCTTCACCACTGAGCACTCTTTAACCATCCACTGGTGCCTGTTTACATCAATGTTACATTGAGCAATACACTCACAGTGTAAAGTATGTGCAATATACCCACTGTGGAAACTTAGTGCAATTGTGAAAACTATGTGCATTTTTTTGTATAGTTTTTGTACAGTTCTTGTATAGTTTTTGTGTATATTTAGCTTAGATTGTCTTACATGCTGATATGTTATCTTGTCTGTCTGTGGTGTATATTATGTCCACCCGATGTTGTCCTGCTAGTACCAGCTTTATGTTGTTGTCTTACTTGTGCCTGTACTTACCTTGCACATTGAGCATTGGGCTCGGAGAAACACAATTTCGTTCTGCTGTACATTACTTGTTGTATGGTTGGAATGACAATAAAGTACACTTTGACTTTGGATTGTGCTGCAACACTGTTCTCGAAGTTATTTTTATCCATTGCGCACAAATTTTCATTCCCGTGGGTTTGCTGACCAATTTAGGCTGATTGTAAAGGTACACATCGCCTCAGTGTGCTGCGGGCCACACTCTATCCAAAAGGAAGTGATGTGTACTTTTAAAGTCAGACTAAATTAGTCATTACACCCATGGGAAAGCAGAATGCTGCAAATTGATAAAAATAACCCTGAGAACGGCGCTGCCGTGCCATCTGATATTGAGCCCTGTTTGCAAAAAGTGTGTGGTTGTGTATGGAGGATGTGTCCTCCAACCCCCTCTTCTACACCATTAATGTGTAGATTACAGACAATATGGTGGTTGATGAGATGAATTGCATGCCAGAGGAAAGTTTTTAACAGGCTGCTAAAAGTGTGCATGAATCCAAGGATTGACAGTTTGCAGATGAGAGAAATGGGGACAGAATAGATACAAATAAAACCGATCCATATTTTCCAGTTTTAGAGGCTTCATTGAGCAGCCCAGCAGGCCTGTCTCCAGTTTTGTCTAATGAATGACTTTTACAATTGTGTGCATCCGTGCTAATCCATGCTATCTCTCCTTTGTGTCAGTACACCAATCAATCAATGGAATCAAGCATTCCAAGCATCAATGACAGTATATGTGATTTATCACTTGTTTTTGATTTGTGACCAGTACATATAGTTTACCCTCCATATTTTATTACCTCCATTGCTAGAGTAAGGGTCAAATCTATGAATGTTGTGATAAATATAATACATGACCAATTCACTGTAAACTATTTGGTCAACTAGAACATTCTGAACAAGGGTCACAGTGATCATGCTGCAGTGACTGTACGAAGGGGAAGTTTCAGAAACAAGCAACAAAATTTTGCTGTGTTTTTCCATATTTCAATTACAAAGGCGCCATCAAAATTTATCTTGCTGGAGACATGAACATGAGACATGGGTTTGTGGGTTACACTTGTCTTGGTCAGTGTTGGTCTCTACCCAAAGTGTGATGTAGGGGGCAATGTAACATAACCACATGTGCGGTGACTGACTTGAGCGCACGCTTCAGCAAAGTGTTGTTTTTAGTGCCCCTCCAAGGCTAACAGGCCTCAGTGATTTAGTACGGATGATTATAGCACATTCAACCTGTCAGGTCCTGGTACCAGCTGGTGATGATGCTGAGAATTAGTACCATGGTTCTGAGTGTGTGACTCTCCTGCAGAGGCTGACATCCCGCAATAGAGTTACACTAAGTCGATCAGTGTTCAGTGTGGTGGAACACTGGGCATATGCATCAGCTGGTTGTGTTTTTAGTGGGGGCATACACCATGTGGTTGCTGGTTTGATAACTGTCCAGAACATACCGGTTGCACTTGTTTGAGGCCGTTGATGATATTAAGGAAATAAACATGCTGCTTTCCGCCCGGGGTGCTCAGGGCGAGGTGGGCGGTCGGGCGGGCGCTCTTCGGTCTCCCCCAGAACTGGCGCAGTGTCTGGGCGAGCATGGCGCGGACGCGTTCGATGCGGAAGGCATACACCAGGGGGTTGACGGCAGAGTTGACGTGCGACATGAAAATGCCAACATACCTGGCCCTCTTGGGCACCTCGCACCCAGGACAGAAGAGGATGACGCAGTTCGTAATGTGCAGGGGCAGCCAGCAGAGGGCAAAGAGGAGCACCACCAGGGCTAGCGACTTCGCCAGCCTCAGCTCCCGGCGGTAGTACTTCCCGGCATCGCCGGCGGTCTTGGCGCGCCGGCCGAGGCGGCAGCGGATGACGCGGAAGATCTCGGTGTACAAACTGATCATGACGGCGAGCGGCGCCACCACGCAGCCGAAGAAGTTGAAGTAGACCATGAAGTCCAGTCGCATGACAGCCGAGAACTCACACACAATGCTGCCCGCACTGAGGTTGCCTTGCGGGTCCTGACCATGCCAGCCTAGCATGGGCACCATGCCGGTGAGGATGGAGAGCAGCCAGCACACACACACCACCGCCCACGCCCGCTGTTGTGTCATGATGACACCGTACCTGAGGGACAGGTGAAAGTAGGCAAGACAGAGTATGTAAACTGGGGTACTCTTAAACCATTTCCTCTGTGTTGTTCATAGGGATTATACTGGTATTAGCTGAACTGGTGAAGACTTTCATTTTAAATTTGATTTTATTAAGAACTGAAAAAAAAAGAAAAAATCTCAGAAATCTCTCCAGATATTTTACAATATGTATGGACAATCCACAACCGTGTTCAAAAATGCAGTGTTTCTCTGCAAACAAACTTCACCAAAATGTGAGTCAGTCTGCACCATAATTGGGTCTCGGTTCACTTGTTTCTGTTTTTAACCAGCCAGTTTCCATATTTACATGAAATAAACAGAGAAGAAAGGAACTGATGGATTAGAAAGTTTGTTGCTGAATTGATTGAAAATTTGAACATAACCCCGAGATCTTTTAGAGCAGCATATGTGCTTGATTTTTTTGTCAGTCAGATTTTTTTGTTTTGTCAGAAAAATCCTTTCAAGTGTAAGAACTTGTACAAATTTGTCTGCTGTCTTGGTTGTGCAGCTGTTTTTGAAGGCCAACAACAGAGTCTGACCTGAAAACATTACAGAAAGGAAATATTTGTGTGAACAGATCATATGTCCGCGGACGTCTTTGACGAAAATGTCAGTCTTGTTTGAATTGTATGTAATAAGTTTGACAGCTGAGGTACTGTGACAGTCATTTGTCATGTATGTATGCAAATGTAATCTTTTCTTTTCCCAGCATGACTCTCATGAAGCTGAATAAACCCATGGTTTCAGTTAGCAGACTTTCATTAGATATTTCAGTATAACTGGAAGTAGCTCTGTAAGGGCTGACATAAGCAAAAAAATCTAATATGACTTGCACCTGGATACACAGTGGAGAATCCATACAGAAATGAGCGCATCTTGTGAAATGTTTTCATTGGTGTTTGTCAGAAAGCCATGAATTGTTGCATTATACAGTCATGACTCTTTCTGTCTGAAGTCCAGCTGAACTGACACTGAAAGTAAATGAGACATTGACGTTTCCCTCTCATTAATTCTTAACAACTAACTTGAAACACCAAAAATGACTCAGTGTAACGTACACAAACTTTCTCATCATTTTAATTTGCTTGGCTGTCCAGCCCGTTGATTTGCATTAAAATGAGTCAGACTGCACTGTTCTCCAGCAGGTGGACAAAGAGAAACAGCAGTGGAGGGGAGCAGCAGTGCTAACTGGGCTGACACCACTGGCATATTTTGACCACTGCATGAATTTTTAGGATAGGAAAATAAGTACAATTAATGAAATATGAATTCAAAATTCATGAAAAAACACTGAAAAAGAGGGAAATGAGAATAAATGAGAAATAAATTGAGGAATGATTATTTACATCAAAGATCATAGTTTTTATCAGAGCACAAATAACCACTTTGCTCCACCTCCATCTAAAACTGCTTCCCTTGGAATCCCACTGATTGAAAATGACGTTAGATTTGTACTGATGATTTCTTGAGTACAGCTTATGTGACCACAATGCTATGGAAGGAAGTATTGAGGGGCTTTTGAATTTTCGATCAGGGGGCATGACAAAGTAAAGCCAATAGGAGTGATAACATAGAGGCAGCAGTGGAGGTGCCAACCCAACCCGAGCCCGGACTCACCTGGTGGGGACCTTGACCCGCAGGTAGCGGTCGACGGCGATGGCCAGCAGTGAGAGGATGGAGCTCTGAGTGATGACGAGGAGCAGGCAGGAGAGGAAGAGGCAGGCGTGGAACGGCGTCCTCACGCCCAGGTTGACCAGCACGCTCAGCGGGATGACGAGCGTCCCCACGGCGACGTCGGCCAGCGCCAGCGAAGCCACGAAGCAGAAGGTGGTCTCCCGCCAGGCCCGGTTGAAGGCAAGCAGCAGCACCACCGGGACATTGCCCAGCACCGAGGCCAGCCCGATGACCACCTCCACCGAGACGTACACCGCATCCATGTGTGCCCGGGCCACGAGCGTCCACGGCACAGGTGGCATTTGGAGAGGCCCTTGGTCAGTCCTGAGATCCACCCTCCCCCTGGCCCACTCTCAGCTTTAAACCTCCTTTTCCTCTCTCTTACTCCATCCTCTCCCCTCCTCTCCTCCTTCCCTCTGCATCTCCCTCTCCCTCCCTCAGTCTCCCTCAGACCCTCAGTCTCCCTCCCTCTGTTGTGATCACACTGAGTCACTGAGCTCCCCGTGGTGCCCCCACCGCCCCAGATTACTGCAAACACACCAATTAGAGTCCTGATCCATCTGAACCCCCTCCTCCGGTGCCTTCGCTGGTTCTCAGCAGGAGAAGGGAAAGGGCTTCACAATCTGAGAAAGGTTCACAATCTGATTGTCATTACCAAGACTGAAGTGGTCAGGTCTAGTAGGTTTAGTAGCTTTGAGAGGTACCTTGGTGTCAGTTTATTCCCTAGATTGAATTAATCTCAACATACGTTCAGGAATATTTCCATAATATATTTTCACATGATCAAAATAATTATTTGATTTGAATTAGGTCTTTTCTGACATCAAAAAGCACAGCAAGACTGCATGATTGTGGTTAGGTAGCTTTTGAAAGAAATTTTCAAAGGCTTTTCCTGCTCATGTATGTAAAGAGATAGTTGTACATGTTTGTACATCAGCACATTTCATGTGACAGCAGGAAGCAACTGTTAGCAACATGATTTCAATCTGTGTGGTGAATGAGTTATCTGACAATATGCGGTCTTCAAGCAGCGGTGCAGAGTACTGGCGTTAGGAGAGCTGATGTGGTTTCATGTTGACTCGGCCCAGTTTGTGCTCTATAAATTGTTGTTATGAAATAGCTAGCTGTCTCTCTCTTCTGCCTGCAAATTTGGCTAGATTCTATTGCTTCATAGCGGAGCCCATGGCAGTGAATATCCTTACAGAGTTGTGCAAATTCGGAGGGAACAGCTGGCCTCCAGAGGCATCATGCAAATTGTATGGAAGTCAGTTTGCTGCCAGTTGTGACAAAGCCTGCAGACCCCCAATGGCTATGAAGATAGTGGCTGATTCAAGGTGGCTCTTCGTTTTGTGACAAGATGGAATTCTGAGTATGGTGCAATCCAAAAGATAGTAGCATTTGCTATTAGCCAGCTGGTGGCAGTTGGTGAACATTTTAGTTATTGCTAAACTCATGCTTCCAGGAGAGTACAGAGCACCACTCCAGCCACGAGTGTGCTCCTCTGATCTCATTCAGGGAGAAAAAGAGGTGCTTTCTCAGCTTCCTAATTCCAGCAGTTCTCAGCCTCATGGTCAAACTGTCATAAAAAAAGACTCGTGCCCCTTGTCACATGTTGAGGGAGTGACAGACACTTCACATGGTTGGTTTGGAGAGCTGCTGTGCAGTTGGTGAGCCGCACTGTCGATTGCCGCCAAATTTCCGTCTTTGGTGGCTCACCCTTGAAAACAGGGAAGTTATGTGGGCGATAATGTGACGGAGGCGAGTCTTGTGGTACCTGGGCATGCTCAAGTGAATAAGAATAGTCAGATGATGGCTTCCTTAGATATCCCCGAGGACGTCAGCACCTTGGCAGAGGATGATTGGAATGACATATAGGTCTTTGACAAGGGTCAGGAGGTGCTGAAAGCCTAGTGTAGTACTCTACCTCACTTGTAAGTTGCCTTGGTTAAAAGCGTCTGCTAAATGAATAAACGTAAATGTAAATGTCATACAGTACAACACCTTGGGACTGTATAGTGCCGCTCCAGAATAGCTGTTGGGCTCTCACACTGCAGTGCAGCTGTTTGACTGATGAGCACTTGAGCATGTTGTATCACACTACAAAAATGACCAAAAAAAAAGATAAATAGACACTTTTTGTTTGATTGAGGAACGGGCAAAATACAGTGGTGTTGAAATGGCAGGAAAAGGGAAACAAACTGATTGAAATTGCGACACAGACGATGTTGTGATTTTTCTGGCCCTCGTTGAAAATTTTCCTTTGAGCTGTAGCACTGGGGATTAACTAGTCAGTTTTAGCTGCGTATATGGAAATAAACACAAGGAAATAATGCAATTCTGACAAAATCTAGATCTAACACACCAATCAAATGAAAATGACCGATCTAGCAAGATACTTTTCTGAGTTTTATTAGAAGCACTAATTAATTAAACAATCTGTTCGGAAAGACATTTCCAAAGCAATATGTTTCTAACAGGGAGTTTTGTGAACGGGGAGATAAGGTTGTTGATGTTCCACTCCACAACTTTCCACAACCGTGATGACAAGAGTCACACTACAACTCTTTGTCTTTGTAACAGAGGGCTCAATGTTGCAAAATCTGACCAGAATCCTCTCACTTCCCTTAAAGTGTCTGTTCTTCCTCTTCTAATTCCTTCACTTTTGCAACAGCAAAGGATGCATTCATGCAGCAATGCCAGTTATACTCTCCATTCCATAATGGGAACAGAGAGCATTTCAGTCTTTGGCCATAAATATAAGAAAAGCCGTTTTATTTTCCACCTTCTTTCTTTGGAAGTTGATGAGTCATGAATTGACTTAGTGTAGGTGTGCTATTAGGTGTCTCTCTCCACTGCCATGTGGTACAGCAAAGCTGCAGCCATGTGTGACATCCAAATACCCTGAAATTCACAACAGTGCTCATCCATCTGAAATCACCATGGTGAAGACACCATGTTGTATTAAACATGAATTTTGACTCATCCTCTGTTCATAAATGGCTGTTGAAATAGCAAGGCATAACCAGAACTGGAATCCATTTTTTGGTCTGAGGGTACAGGCATGGATGGACTATGCTGCATATTGTTTCTAAGGCCAGTGGATGGAGTCTCACTGGTTACACACTGACTACAATGGTTACATGGCTGAGGACCGTCTTTAAAATGAGACACTGTGCAATTTCAAATTATTCAGTCAATGATAGTTTTTTATTTTTGATTAATAACATTTAGCACATGTCAAGAGCTGAAACTGTGAAACCAATTGTGAACAAGACTCACTTCATCTTTATCTGTCTTGTGTGGGTTATCACATTTTTTTCAGTCACCCACATGTTAGGATAAACAAGTTAGTGACAAACAAAAGCTACATACTGGTAGCTAAAGACAAGAAGATGATAGACTGTGTTTTTCATGATTTGGACAATAGATGGTATTTATGGTATTTGTATTTGTATTTGCACAGCAAGGATTTCAGCATGCCTGTAAAAACAAGCACAAAATCACTTACAGTTCTTAAGGAAGTTAGTTATTAGATCACCTTTGAGTATGCCTCTGATACATTCGCAGTAACAGGCAACATGAAATACCTCCCAACAGAACAATCCATTGTGAACTTAAAAATCAAACATACTTTATGGCAGCATTTAATATGGTGTTATTCTGTCATTACCACTGGCATCTGTAGCCAAGGATGGCACAGCGTCACAGTATACTATGAAACGTAAAATGAAGAAATATGGTGGATGAATCATAAATGCATTTCTTCTTTGGGATCTGTTTACAAAACAATGGAGAGCAAAACTCTTTGCTCCATTTTTAACTTATTTATAGGAAGCAGAAGTGGCCTAAGACACACATCCCCAGTGGTTTATCAGAGGCTGCTGTTCTGGGGTGGGTTTTGTAATAGGATATTGTGAAAAAATGCCAAGTTAGGCCATGACTGTCACACTCAGTCCTAGCGAACTAATGAACAAATATACTGCAGCATCCTCAAAGAGACGACTTTTTTCTTGAAAGACTTCCTGGAAGACAGATTCTAAACAGCTTGTTCACCAAATGCTGGAGTCGGGGAAGAGGAAGACAAGTGGGAAACAGGAGTGATGGTAAAGTAACGTTTTTCACAGGTCTGGCGTGGAAGGAAGAGTGGCCCTCATTGATACCGTGCTCCCTCCAGTTTTTGACTCTGCTTCCAGGCAGTGCAAATGGGACACCTCTCACGTTGCCATGCCAGCGTAACTGAATATTTCCTGAAGTATCACCACCGGAGGCACTCCTCTGCTGCTATTGTGAGAGCTGGCAGTGCTCTGAGAGAGAGAGGGGATGCACCGTTTGCACCTTGCAGGCAGGCAATATGCTCAAACAGGGAGAATCTTCCTCAGGTTTCTTCTCTCATGCTTAAACAAAGAGCAACCAGGACAGGAGAGACCGTTCCTTTTGTGGGTAAAGAAAAGAACAGTATGGCTGCCACTGCCGCTACTGCAAGATTCACTAGCAAAGACAGCTCTTGTTTCACAGGATCTTTTCTCTTGTATGTTTGTTTGTTTTTTTTCACTTTTCAAATAAACTTGTTGTTAAATTTCACCAAAACTTAGGGAAAGTAATTTGCTTTTTTCACTTGTCATTTAAAACCCATTATTTAAATTTCTCTCAAATTTTAAGGTGTGTATGCTATAAAATCTTCTATCGAACAAGATCATTTAAGGCTAGTCAGTGATTACACTGTGCTCAGACATTTTAAGCACTTTTAAGATCAAACACATAAGCTTACAGTATTGCATAATAAAAAATGAGCATTTGTTTTGAACATTTTAAAACAAAATGTTTTAGACCTGTGAAAATTGTAGTACTTTATGGTTGACTTGCAATGCTTTTTGAGTATCATGTATAAACACACAGGCATGCTTGAGGGGTTAGGAATCCATTTGGCGAGTGCTGATTGTCTGCAGGTGCATCAGTGGTATAACCACCCACTACTGCAGTTGTTCATCCCCCTGTGACATCACAAGGGTCAGGTGCTACCCTGGGTATTGACCTTTTGCAAATCCAGGTATTATTTTACTGTGCAAAAGTCTCCATGGAGAAAGTAATCTATGTGTTCCTTTAGTAAATACTTGACTGCTTGCCATACTAAGGTAATTTCCACATGTGACCTTGTGCCCACGCATGCTCCCAAAGTGAAATCTGTAAATATCTAAGCAACAGCTGTTTTTCCAAAGATTGTCTTGCTTGATTATTTTTCACTGTGATTGAGCTCAGCTATAGGGATACAAAATGCTCATATGTGGAAATACTTGTTTGGTCATTTGGTGTTATGGTCACTAGCTGAATTATTTACGTGTCATATCCACCCACTTCTAAGCACAACTTCTTCAAAAGTGTGATGGAGTGCACACCTACCTGCACATTAACACCTTGTTTTAATACCAAGGACAATGGCCCAGTCCAGCACATCACATCATTATGACTTTGTGACTGTCATATTGAGAGAATGTTAAGTGTTCGCTGAGCTCAGCATCTAAAACATATACGAGCTGTACTGTGATGACCAATGTGTGGGTGGCTTATTAAGAATGAGGCTTTGTGTATAACTCCCTGACCTCAACAAAACAGCTGCACAAGGAAGGAGTGACCCTCCAAAGAAAAGAAAAGAAAAATACATCGCCCTCCATGACAAAGCCAAGCCAGTGGTTACAATTCCATGGTTAAAATGCCGTGACTCATGTTTGCAAGCTCCCCATATAAATGAAAAACAGTCCTATGCAGAATATGCTCCTAATTTGGGGGCTTTTTGCATCTTATCTCCTTTTGCAGGGAAAACAAATGATTTATGTACGTATTCAGTTTTATGTGAGGGAGATAAAACATTTGTTTGCCCAAAAAGACGTTTATGGACCCATGTACGTTGACGAACGCACTGGTCCCGTGGGACACAAATTTTACTGGAGTTTTCCTTCTGGGATTTTTATCTACGCCATTCCCAGAGCTCGTCACTTTATGGGCCATGGATTATAAATCAATTAACCGGGTCCTTAAAGCCCAACCATTCGCCAGAGGAGCTGTCCCGGACCGCAGATGTAAAATACAAACAAGTGGAAGAATGGGAACTGACACAGAGGTTGAAAATTTCATGGAAAAATTGCCTTGCCTCCTCACTCCTATGGCACAAAGCCCGGATATGTTGTAAACAAAGTGGATGGACATCTCTGAATCGACCCCCCTGACTGTCAGTTACACTATGACATCTGGCAGTTATTTCACCCTGTGCCGGGTTTCTACTGAGTCTGCAGCAGCGTCCAGGCTCTTGAGAATTTGGGCATGTTGTTATATCAGTAACGGCTCTCAGAGTGTGCACTGTCGCGATCCCCCGCTTTGCAAAAACGTCACCCAATCTTTTCTTTGGCTAAATAGATTTGTTTGCTCTGGTCGCACACCAGTTTCCTGGAATCATGCCCCCAACCAAGGATCATGGAGGAGCCTCCCTGCTCTGGAAAGTGGGCATGCCTTCCACTGAATATCTGGCTCTCAGAGCAGTTGCAAACAGCAGGTTTAACAGGGCAGCAAGAAGGCTTCCCGGGGAGCAGGAGTATTTAACTTGGAGAAGCCACGTACATCACAGCGGTTATCGGTTTCATGCTGTGTAATGATCCGGATGTCTCTATTCCGGCTGTCAGGCTTGTAAGGGTGAAAGCGCTACCAATTAACAGCGGCCAGCTCCGAATGAGCTGGATCGATGGGGATCTGCAAGGAAATCATTACAAAGCCTCACTGAGAGGTTGTATTAACAACAGCCCGAACAACTAAATGCGAGATGTTAGGATTCAAGATACAGAAAATCACTGAAGGGTGGCTCCTTCCTTTTGTGAATCATGCACTTTAACAAATATTCACAAAGGGGATATTGTGCAAATGGAAATGGCAATGATCTTTTTTGGAAAAAAATGCCTTCAAATATAACTACAGAGAGTACATACAGTTTAATTGGAAAAAGTGCCTAAATTTCACATCACCTCAGAACAGCTTAGCCAATATCACAGGACACCCTGTGTGGTCTGCTTTCTCATAGGATGTGTTTGTTTTTTATGCTGGACTCCTCCTCTGCTCAGGAGGTCAAAGCCCATTGAGGTGGTTTTCCATGGGCCGTGCAAAAAGAACAATAAGACAAGTGTGCATCTTTCCAGCTCTCTGGAGAACTTCCCTCTCGAAAGCTCCGAGGCCTGGTGAGGCCTCCAAAAAGCATGCTTTTCTGAAAGAATACTGTAGAAAATAATTCATTGTTTTAAACCTTTTTAACATAAGGCATGCATTTAAAAGTTGTACTGGAGACTTGCAAAGGAGCTGGCTGATGCTTCTCATAGAAAAAAGGATAGAAATGTTAGAAAACATATGAGCCAGGCAGAGCACACAGTCACACTAACTTCTCTCAAAAGGGTAACCCTCCAACAGCAGTTACACACCTGTTTTTAACTAGGCAGGTGGGGCCAATGAACCAGCTGGCTTAGACAATTTACACACACACACACTTATAATTAAACAAATTCAATTGCAATTAACCTGTTTCAAGTATGAGACTGGTGAGATCAGATCTGTTATTGGACATTGTTGTTGAATTGGTCTTTAAAAAAGGATCCTTCTTTAACACAGACATTTAAAAATGCAAACCGGTTAAAACATACATGAACAGTTTTTGGAGCACAGCATTTAACAATTTTAATCATCACCAAGGGAAAGCTGTCTCTTCACTAGTCTTTCATTAAAGGAATTAAAGTTTCATTAACTTTAAACTAAACACCCATTTCCAGTCTTATATACTCTGTTTTCCAGAAACATCCTTTTTTCTTTCTTTCTTTCTTTTTTCCTTATGCATTTTTCCTTAAAAGCAAAAGCAAATGCTGTATATTCTGTGGGTCACCTTATAATACGAAGACATCGATCTGAGACACCTGAGCACATTGAAGTTACTCTTTTTTCATAAACGCTTCAAATACACTACTCTGGTGCTGTTTCACTGATAAGAAATTGATAAATTATATCCCAAACATCTCAATACTGAAACGGCACCAGTATTCTGTTCTAGCATGCTAATTAGCCCTCTGTAACAATAGCAGCAGTCACAGAATGCCTCTGGGATGGTTTCTTTAAAAGCTCCATTGAATTGATGGCAACATGCTTATAATTTCATAAATGTGGCTTGGCATGAATGTCATCTTGAATATAGCAGTAGTCCCAGCCTCTTCCTCCAATATCCCTCTTCCCGTAAGCATTCGTCCTACACAATGGAGTGTGACCGTATCTGCATTCGATAAAATCTAAATCCAAAAACACCCTCCATAAAATAATAAGTATGGGATTAAGGTTGATTGACCTGTTTGCCAGTGGCCTCGCAGTCCGCTGGTGAATTTGCCATTGTGTTTCACAGGGCTCGGGGAATCCCCTTTCTCGATCCCTGTGTTTATCTAATTTGCTTGTGGTCAGTGTTCATTGAACAAGGGGGGATTCCTTCAAACTGTAAAACCCTCACACCTGGGCAGGGGGGCGGTCATATGACCATACACAGAGCTACGCCAGCCCCCCAGAGCCTGAAAATTCCGGTTTTCCTCTATGCTTCCATCAGTGTCAAAGGCCGCACGAAGGGTGCTGTGCGTGGCGATTCCAAATTATGATTGTCATCACAATCTGCAAAAAAAGTCAAACAAAAAAATCAGCAAGGAGATATGGGGAAGAACACATGGCAACACCATGGCCAGGATTGTTCACTTGAAATTGTGACTGATATCATCATTAACCATCAATAAATCCATCTGAAAACCCTTTCAAGTGTACCCATGTCATGTGATATTTGTAATTCTTGTGATGGATAACCGGATCATATAAAGGCATGATAGGAGGAAACAATATGGCATGTGTTAAGGTTTTCATGAATAATCTATTTCCGCAGGCTTGTCGAAGCCAATTTATCAGGTCCTGCTTTTATCTGATCTATCTCTGTGATGAAATCTGTCCCTCTCCTGTATCAGGCACCACAGGTGCAGTTAACTGGAATGCAAACTGCCAGAATTTTAAATGCAGTATTGCTGGGTTTTTCCAAACAAGTTAGTCCAGTCCTTTTCCAAGAGAGACTCTAAAAACTGTCAAAACAATCAACAAAGAACTGTTTCCTTTACAAGCAATTTCAAACATGTTTTAATAGTCACATTACAATAAGAATCACTTGAACAAGAATGTCTTCCAAAAATGAAACACTTTAATACGAATGGTGATGACATGGATTGGAGAGGCACAATACCAAGCTGGTTTCAGTTATCAGTGAGATCTTTTTTCTTTTATTTAATTTTTAAGGAAAGGATAGACATTTGCCAAAAGGAATGCAATGTAAGTGCTTTTTTCTGTGATACCATGTAGATTTTAAGCCTGTCAGACAATACTGTTCACTTCAATATGTTCAGCAAGCAGATGCCAAATCCAGTCATCAGGCAGTGATTATGGAGGAACGGTTATGCCTGGGGGCTTGCTTTACTGGCACAGGGCCATTAAATGCACAGCGACAGTCCTATGGGGCTTTTGTCTGAAAACACTAATCTTTTATTGAAAATCATCACAGTGACTGACTGGATAGCAACTGTTGCTAGCTACAACAACGGCATGTATCACCTAGATGAGTGACAAAAATGCCTTCACATATTCAACAGGTGAACTTAGGAGACAGGTTAATGCGCACAGGCTTCATTGCTTTCATAGTGATAATGAATCTTTGCTAAAGTGGTGTTTATTTGTTTATTTATTTATGTAAGGTTAGTTTCTGTCAAAAAATTGAACTATTTGCAATGATTTGCATAGCAGATACTTTAATACAGCACACACAAAGTACACATCTTACTCATCAGCCATTAAGCATCAGGATATTCACTGAATCGGTTCAGTTGAGCCAACTGGCTGAAGGGCACAACGGTAATGTCCTTCCCAGCCTGTAAATCACCAAATACCCACGAGGGCACAACAGCAGAGCCACTCCCGGGATGCTAACCTCCGAGGCACAACGGCAGTGTTCCACACGGCATTCAAAGCCATAGCTCTGGAAATAAAAAAAAAATTAAAAATTAAAAAACAAGAAAAACAGGACAGTACAATAGCAGTATGCAAACTAAGATTAAAAAACTCTCAGAAATAAATAATAAATAAATAAATAAATGGTTAATCATTAAAAAAAAACATACAAAGGTACAACGTGCTTTTTGATTGAGGGACATCACCTCAGCATACACGCTCTACCTTTCTGTGAGCGTGACAAGAACAATGGAAGCTCTGCGGATAGTCAAAGCAGGGTCACGGGAGCCGGTGAGAATTCACAGAAGCCTCTGCAGCGTTTTCAGGGAAGTTTTATTTACGCTGTCACAGAACTGGTGTCCTGGGATGACAACATCGGGTCGCTCATCAAAAAAAAAAAGAAAAAGAATGGCTCTTTATAAGAATAGATAGAAGCATATTTATCGAGAAAACAATTGCTGATATGCTGACTGTTTGATAAGCAAACCTGTTGGGGGGTGAGTGTAGAAGGGCAGGCTTTGTACAGAGCAGTGATAAACTGTACCATGTTCCAGATGGTGTCTTATCAGCGACAGTAGTTCAAATCACTGAGTAATATTGTCCCAGCTGCCATCGGGCTTTGCACTGGTAACTGTATTGTCATTTATGACAAGCTTTTAATTACCAGTGATTCTGGCACCTTGCCAGATATCTGAAACTCTCAAGTCGGTCTGCACAGACACAGCACAAACAATCCAGAAGCACCTATTTATTCCCAAGAGATTGTAATCCCAAATACACTGTAAATGGGGTGAGGCCATTTTTCTTTGGGTCTCACTTGATTTAAACTATAACACTGCATTATAACAATTAACATTGCTTATATATAAGCAGAGGATGAGGAACAAATTACTGATTACATGTCTGTCTGTCAATTCAAACTGAAGAAGAAGCAACCCTGAGCTAATATTAGACCTCACTCCCGGGTTCCCTGCTGGCTCAGACAGTAAAAACACCATTGTTTCAGCAGGATGATGCTGCTTATAATCAGGATTTGACACCTGTGCCTTCTCCCAGTGACGAACAGGAGCCCAGAGTGAGGTTCCCAGCTTCATTCTGCTGGGATAAGGTTGGGTAGGTCAGCCAGGGTTCGCTCGTCATGCTGCCGGCACCTTACTCAGGTGCCTGCCAGGTAGTCAGACAGCATTGGGGGGATGCACCTGTCCTCCATTCGCTGCGTGTCTCCCCTTGCACTGTGGGACTTGTGGTGTGAGAAGCAGTTGCATCCGTGTATGTGCGTATTGGAGGATTGCATGAGCCCTGTCCTGCGATCTTGCTCAGATTCGAAGGTCGTCACGGAGGGAAGATCATTATGTTCAATTGATATTCATGAGTAGCTGGGTACAATAGGGGGGAAATTACAAAGGCATCCTCTTACTGCTCTGTATCCTTTAATAAATAGTTGTATGCTGTCCTGAAAGACAACAGAAAATTACAAACAAGCAGATCTTAGGGATTCCATTAACTGGGTATCATTGGCTTGATATAAACTGGCTTTTTGAAGCAAAGTTGATATTAAGTGTGGACATAATTTGATATTATGACCTCAAAGCTCAACAATCTATATCAAAGCTTTTCAGCTCCAACCTGACAGGCTTACTTAATTAAATAAAAAAAATATTGAATCAAGTGCTTCTGTTGTGTCTATGCATATATATGTATGTACAATTGTTTTGGTGTTAGTTTCAGAAACAATAACGCTCCACCCTGGCTTTTTGCAGTTGCATTGAAGGGGATACAAAAGTGCTTTTTCATCCATGTTGGGTCCACTGTTCACTCCCACGTACCGGTGTGCAGAAGCTGCTGTCACAATGAAGGCTGCATGCCAGCTTGTCAGGATAATCAGCACAGATAAAGTGACTGTGGCCTAAGCTGTAGCCTTTGGCAGTGCAAGAGTCAGAGGCAAAACCTGGTGCACTTTTTATAATATACCTTGTCCAAATAAAGATGCATATCCACAGCAGAGGTGCTGTTTATTTTTTTTTTTCATATTATGATTTATGACTATATGATATACGGATGCAGATTTGGTGCTTGGAACTGAACTTCTTCAACACAAATTCTAACTTCCCTCAGACCCCCTCCACCTTTGTCAAGGATTCCATGGAAAGTGAAGGCAAGGATCGCAGAGAAGCCTTGCATGGCTTCTGACAGGGAGCGTGTGCGAGCATGT
This sequence comes from Megalops cyprinoides, assembly GCF_013368585.1. Taxonomy (NCBI): domain Eukaryota; kingdom Metazoa; phylum Chordata; class Actinopteri; order Elopiformes; family Megalopidae; genus Megalops; species Megalops cyprinoides. The sequence goes on from NC_050589.1 coordinate 27,276,664, forward strand.
CACTCCTGAGTCCTGAGAGGTTGCCCACAGCGCTTTTGGGAATTCACCCAGTCATTTTACAATGAGGCAACCGCATCACCGTAAATAGCTAAAATGGAACATCGCTCAGTGTTTACCCACTAGGTTCAGCTACGTGGGAAGCAAAATAAACCAAAATAGTAATTCTGTCTACAGGACTGAGTATTGCAACATTAGCAATGTCAATGGCTGGTATTTCAAAGGTCATATATGGCTGGATAAGTCCAGTCTGAGAGCCTGTGCAAATCTAGTCATTTACAGCATGTGCCTACATCATTGTGTGTCATATGATATGAAATTGCCGGTACGATCTGCGCACCATTGTAATTTTACAACTTTTCTACTGTGATAAATTGCAGTAGGTGCTGCATTAGCTCATGCAGTAAAGTTTTATTGTCGCTAACCTCAGTTTTGATTTACAAAGTTCTACTGTAAACATTAAGCTCTTGTAAATTCCTTTGTGAACCTCACAGCGTGATATAAGCCCCAATAACCAATGCAAACATCAGGTGCACAAAATGATCCTTCAAGCACCTGCGAGGGCTTTGGTTCCAGTTGTGCTTTTCAGGGCTGAGTTGTGTCTTGATACACACACAATAGGTTTGGATGAACTACTTCACAAAGCCCTAGCCTTCATACTTTATATCTTAAATGGCATTGGAAATAAATGCTCCAAGAAGCAAAGTTAGCCAGCATTAAGCCTCCTATTAGAATGTTAATCCTAGCGTGATATTGTCTGTTTGCCGAGGCTTGAACGCTAAAGCAGTTCTTGTGTGGAGGGACTGTACACCAGCTTATATCAATGGATATATCCACTGCACAGCACACACATTTGTGTATGTGTGTGTATGTGTGTATGTATATGTATGTGTATATATATATATACATATATATATATATATATATATATATATATATATATATATATATATATGTATATAAGCAGCATAGTGTGAATTGAAATTAATTATTTTTAATAAATAAATAAATAAACAAATAAATAAACAATACAGAAACAGGCCCTCTACCAGTCAGGGGACAGCACTGTTTGCAGCTAGATTGTGATGTCACAGTCTATATTTGCTCATAGCTATTTAGAGCTAGATGGCTATCTGTGTTACAATAAGACGGGAGATCAATAAGAGAAAGAAGACTCAACTGAGAAAAGATCTGTTAGCCGTATTAGGCACAGAATTAGCTGCCCGTTCACTATTCATTCACACAACATTTGAGAATTAACACGGTAGTTTTTACGAATGACTTGCTAACACATGATGGTATAGTGTCAGTTAGCTAGGTCAATTTCTCTTTGCTTTGTGGTTCTAGCACAAAACACATTTTAAAATCAGTCTCAAAGGGGTGTGTGCATAGTGCTTTGTAGTGTGTGCAACTAAACCATTTCCCTGGGGTTTCCACTCAAGTACCTGTTGGCTTTTCCTGTAAAAGCAAAATGAATCAACATGTCAATCAACAATTGTATAAGAATGATTGAATGGTAACTCTGAGGTTAACACACATGGATATTTTCTTTTCAGAGAACAGCTGAATGCAAATGGACCTGTTCCAAAACTCATTCAGTTACAGTAAGCAGGTAACTGGAGGGGGAAAAAAGTTTTGGGGAGAAAGGGAAAATGATAGCTTTCTACCTAGAAACACTGAGGAACACAGGTTCTCTGAGAGATTAACAAGTGGGGACATGCATTCAGAAAAATTGATAGGTGCACTTCCAAAACCCAGGTCCCCAGGGCAGTGGAAAAAATACAGGGGCACGGAGCATGGTTCCAGAGAATGTGGAGCGAGGATCCAGAAAGTTCAGGGGTTGGGGGGGGGGGGGGGGATTTGGCAGACAGACACGAAATTCAAGAAAGACTGCGGGGCCAAGGAAGGCAGGCTATTGATATTCTGGTACTTTATTTGACAGAAGAGAAAAATAGCTGAAGGAGGCAGTGAAGGTGAGTGCTGGCTGGCACTGGGTTATCAGAGCAGCACTGAGGTAAGGTGAAGCAGAAAGCGCATGGAGGGGGAAGTCCCTGCGTGGCTCTCCTTTGTAGCGCGAGCAGCGGAATCCACGTCTGTCGGGAACTAAGACAGAGAGGAAACGGGCGGAAAAACACACGCTGATTCCCACCAAGTGCCGCGTGTTACACAACCGCCTGTTGTGGGAATGCCAAGAAAAAAAAAAAAAAAAAAAAAACACAGCATGCACTCGGGTTTGTGCATTTCCCTCTTTGTTTGGTCACCTCTCGGTCAAGTGGCTGTGCTCCTGGTAATCTGAATTCAGCTGTGCTGTCTTACAGTCACACAGTTAAACCCAAGAAAGCACTGTTTGCACTAAATGGTAAATATGAACACCATTACTCTTTGAGTAGGTCAAATCCACTTAGAGAGGATGGGGGCCATTTTTGAGTTTTCTGTTTGTGTCTCTCTTCAAGAGCTATAACACTTAAAAGGCTTGTAAAAATTGAGCAAACAAACCCATCAGTAGCATGCAGGCAAGGGTACCGGTAAAGGTTATACAGAGAAATATACTATGTCTTTCAGAATGGCTTCTGTTCTCTTGGTGAAGTCATTCTTAAAAGTAAATTGAATGCAATGAACTGGTACCAGTTTATTAGAATTAGTTTAGAGCTAATTTGAGTTTGTTTTGTGTTTGTGTTGCCTCCTCAGATCACACTGTTTTAATTTGTACTATTCAGAGCGATTGAAAGCAGTCATGAAAATAAGATGCTAAAAAAAATTCAAGGGAACTTTTTTTTTATCTTATTCTATTCTCCTACTAACTGTTCCACTGTAATTTTCCACTCCCCCCATTTTTTTCCATCCCATCTATCAGCCCATTGTTCAGGTCTGAAATCTGTCCCCCCTCTCATGAGGAGTAGTTTAGTATCGCATGGACATGGCAAATATCCAAACATATTCAAAATAATCAACTGCATTAAATGTTAATCTCTCTACCGCAAGCTGATGTGAAACTGCTCTCTTTGTGAGTTAGCGACTCCCACAACCACAAAGTGAGATGTGAAAACATCACCACACACCTGCTCTTCATCTCTGAGTGTCAATACATCACTACCTAGAACACGTTTGCATGCAACAGCATCTGGCTAAACAATTGCCTGAATGTTTGTGATGGCTGATACTCAATTCACCAATGCCATGCACTTTCTGGCAGCATTGCATTACGCAAAGTCATTTACCAGATGCTCTGATCCAAAGTGACATACTGTGTGTAATAAGGCACCCAAACAGTATAAAGATGCGAAAATCACCCAAAATACAATTGAAATTGTGTCATTGTATAACCCAATGTCTCAGTCCACATAAAGGTTAAGCACAAGTTGTTTTTCACCTGTTGAGTGCTGAGTTAGGAATACCGCAGTAAATAGCTGGATTTTATATTGCCATTTTATTTAATTATTGTTGCTATTTTTAATTTTCCAACAGTAAAGCAATTTAAACACAGGTGGCTCTCAGTTTTAGGTCTGTCTTGCTATGGTGACTCCTGTCGGTTTGCATACACCTCGACTATCTGTGGCGCCATTTACATACTGGTCTATATGAAATCAAGGTAAAGAGGATGGCTGATTTACCAATAATGCTGATAATAGACCACAGAGCAGGTGGATGCCATAAGCCAGCATGGCATGGACACATGCATCACAGAGCAGCATCTGTTAGCTGCACTAAACTGCTCAAATGGCCCTTTATCAACATCTGATGCAACACAAATGTTATGTACTCACACTGTGCTGTGATATTCCTAGGAGAAAACTTTGTTAAATGATGAAAACAATGTGTCAGCTGTGGAGGTCTTCAGCACATCGCTTTTATTGTCATCATAATTATCACAAGCAACACACAAGGAACCTCACTGTCTGCCATAGCAGGCATTAATTAACTATAATAACTATATAACTACAAACTAAAGCAATGCTTGAGCAGTTGATTTATATCAGTACTGAGCAGCGTGTCCGATCAGGGAAGTTAACACAGCATAGTGCCTGGGTGTTGTACCAGGCCAGAGGGCCTGCAAAGAAAGTTCATTCACATCTTGCGAAGGCGAGAGGAGCTGCCACGTGCCGTTAAAACCCAACCAATCCACATTGTCCAAAATGCGTCTCTCTCTGAGAAAACTCTGATAGGCGTTGGAGACTTCACTCTGACAGCATCTCCACCAAAAAAGTGCTTTATTATGTTTTAATGTCCAGGTGGCCTTTCCACCACCAGAGCTATGGGAAGGAACATGGATATTGAAATATTTAGTGCAATTTGCTTTCCTATAGCTTGGTCTGCAACAGGCAGGAGGACCAGAATTGAATTTTACAATGTAGCGTGGCAACTGGAAAAGTGATGCATGGTGTGCACAGCCCGGCTCTGCGTGCGGGCGGATGCACGGAAACGGCCTCAGGAGAATAAGGCTGCAGAATAGCATCCATGTCTCTGTTTCACTGCTGCAGAACTCTAAACTGCTAAATTTAAAAATGTGATTCTGTAGACACTGAGGGACATGGGTTATCACACTTCAAAAAAAGAAAAAAAAAAACCACATGCAAATAGTATTCTCACCCTAGACCCTTGGAAACATGACACTTCAGACCTCAATATTATTTACAGCTACTGTCCAGCATGTCATGGCTACCATCAGCCAATCAAATCACATTATAAGTTACCTTCAGAAGAATGTTTACACAACTAGAAAGGTTAACTGAGCTGATGTCTCATGCTGACAAGAGACAAGCAGGATTTTTAACGTGTTCTTTATCTAACCTGCCAACAGTATTTCAAGTAGAAGAGGCCAGATCTTTTGGATTGTCTTACAAAGATGCACTACTTTTGTAATTGATTTGTAATTATCTAACCAATAAAATGTGTCATAAATTTATTGCAGTCCACACCAGTCACCTCTATTGGCTTCTGCTGACCACCAGGTGGTAGTAATTGACTTTTTTTTTGACTGGAGGAACACTCAATTCTCATCAAGTTCAAGGCCAAAGTTGCATCCCAGCCCTATTGTTCAAGTTGACACTTATTTCTATTGTGTAAGTTGACAGTGGGAGTGATGTGTTAGTACCAGTCCAAATTTGTAATCAGCTATTCATGTATACTACACACTATTTGATGCATAACAGTATTGTCTCAGTTCCACCCTAATCTTGAGTCCCCCGTGACACTGCATCTTTGGCAAAAATAATAATTTTATACTGGCAGCAGAAAAGCTCATGCACCGTGCTGATATCTGTGGATTCAGCAAGAAAAAATGTGAAAAGTGGTGTGCAGCCTTCAATTAAAGAGCAAGAGTGTGGTGGAATTGTTAACAGTGTTGAGTAATAGAGATGTTTAGACAAGGTGTACAATCATACAAGCAATGAAGTACAGGGTGTTCTGTTTTTGCTTATTTATAACACCGAAACTATGATGTGCTTCACTAGCAGAGCTAGAATGCAATTAAGAAACACAAGCAAAAATAAATAGTGAAGCATTGTTTTTTTTATGTACAAACCAGTGTTATTCAGAATAGTGCAATGAGGTAATCATTTTCGTTTCTTCACTCTTTCTAGAAGGGAGAGCAGGAATCTGGCCTAACATCCAGCCCCACTTCATGCCACTTCATCTATCCACATTTCTGGATGCATCTACATTCACTTTTCATATTTTAAGGCATATTTACTAATGCACATACATATGTCCCCACACATTGTTTTCTGCAAAGGTAAATACAAAACACAAATAAACATTAAATCTGCTGGTGTTGACTCTTCATTCAGTGTGGCAGTACGAAATATGAACTTGAACAATAAGAAGGCGGACTTCTGTGTCCGGATGGCTACTGGACATGCACTATCAGCAGTTCTTTCTTATTTACATGTTGTAAATTCACTTTCAATGTTATAGCTAGCGGGGCTGTTTTCAGGATATTTGTTCAAGGGTGCCACTATGACTTTGACACTTTAGTTCAGGCCAGAGAGCATGGGATTCATCAGGGTATAAATGTGTCATAATTTAACTGTTTTTTGAAAAAAGTAAGACAAAAAAGGTTGCTTAAGACCAGTCACGTTCTGAATACCATTCCTGGAATATCTCAGTCCCAAATCAATGTTCCAATGGTCCCAGTGTCATCTCCTCAGGTATCAGCATTCCCAAGTTCCAGACCTTCAGCTGGAAAACTCTGTTCGGTCTGTCAACCCTAGTTATGGCAAGTAAGTCCTGCTAATCCCAGTGTCAGGTTACAAGGAGCCTGCATTTACCAGAAACAAACTACTGTACTCTTATTCAAACGGGTTACTGTGGTGTAGCTAGTGTGATGCAGGTGGGGAGAGGGGTGGGGGGGGGGGGGGGGTGTTGAAGAACAATGGGGGCCTTAGTGAAGAAAGCCGCTGGTGGTTGGAGGGCTTTGGGAAGGCTGATAAGCGCACCGCGCTGTTAGTCTAGCCGAAGGTCTGATTGTGAGAAACTTTGCATAGAGCGATGTGATAAGAGGGTTGGCAGTGGGCCGCAGGGAATACAGAGAGGCCAAGGGAGTGGAGAGGAGGGCCAGGATATATAAGAGCGGGGCCTCGCAAGCGGCAGCCCAGATCAGGTGTGCCGCCGCCCTCTCTCGGATTCTAGCAGCTACCATCCACTTCCTGATACCTCATTTGCGCTGCGCGCGTCTGAGCTTGTGTCACTCTGTCCTCGCTGGTGCCTCTCTCGTGGTTGCGTAGCGCACGTCAGATCCCAAGACAAGGCATTTCCTGCACGCTCACTCCTCCTTCACGTGAGTAGTTTCTGTTCGACCTTGGCGTGCCGTGGTGCTGAAAACAGGAATATTCTGCATGCGTGTCCTGTGAACTCGTGAAGTTAATCAGTTGAGCTAAAGACAGGGTGGGATCGAATCCAAACTTTGAACAACCTGCTATCAGAGAATGACAAAGCCAAAGCGTTTAGCTGCTTTTGTTTTTGGATTTTCACCTTTAAAATGCCAAACAACTGTTAGCGGTATTGGCCTCTTTGTTTTTAGTGGTGAGTGATTTGATGTTTGGACTTGTTTTTTGCCTTCTTTTGTTAACACTGTTATTTTCAAGTTCATACGGAAGTAATGAATAAGATTTAGTATGTAATGATATACCAAAGCCTGTTTTGAGATCAAGACAAACATAATATTTTGACACAGTGTTTAGACCACTCTCAGTACTTAATTGTCTTTTCATTTGCAGGACTTTTCTGACAAAGAATGCTGGCAACGATCGAAACTGTGAGTGTATTTCTGGATGCTTTTATTTTGATCTTATCTCCACCGTGCTCACTGATGGTGAGGGCAACAATGACTGTCCACTCTAATGAGTCACCAGAGAGAAGTGTGAATGTGATCTTACCATTTTTATCACCCAATGTGGCTGCGAAAGTGACGTCAAGGATGTTGCTTCTGGCGTTGCCGTTGCTGAGTGCTGTCAATATGCTGTACTGCCCTGAGATGAGATGAAGCTATAGGGCTGTTCTTAAGCCTGTGCATTTTTTTTTGACAAATTAGAGCTTGAATTTCATTTTAATTTCAACGGAAGGGCTCGATGACAATTTAAGAAGTCATCCCATGTGTTTTAGCTGGACCTTCCAGGCACATTGTTGGGGTTGATCTTTCCCAGGGTCATCTTAATGGAGTTAAACACCCCTCTTTTAAAGGGTTAACAGAGCAGCTCAAAAAACACCTCAGCCACCCACCCACCCACACACACATACACACACACACACACACACACACACCCAGAGTGGCATATGAGCACAGACTTTGGTCTGTCATGCAAAACACCTTCTGATTAAGCGAGATAACTGACTACAAGGCACTGCCATCTTTGATGCAAATGACTGTTTGTTAGGTGAAAGCTTAATAAATTTAACTTTCCCTGAACACGGGACAGAAAGGTCTCATTTTCCTAAAGAGATCATACCCCCTGGAGCTGTTCTCGGGAGCGTTGGCTCAACGATAAATGTCGATCGAAGACAAGGATTTGTGGACAATATCTTCCAATGTGCTGTGTTTAGCCATTTCCTTGTCATCCTAACTGTGACATCATAATCAAACTCGGTGTGACTCTGTCGAAATTCGCCCAATCAGCAGTCTGTTCTCTCTCAGTAGTATTTTATTGTCCAGATAAATGTAGTTGTATTGGTAGGATTTCTCTGATCTGTGCTGTGACCGACATTTCCTGGTGTGTGTTTTCAGATTCGGTATCTTCAGGACTTTGGGTCGCGGGACTGGGGCTCGTCTCCAGCAGCAGAAATGGACCTGGATGTGATCGAGGAGTACCTCCAGGAGCACTCGGGGGAGGTCCAGCAGGCAGGCCCCACGTCCCACTGCAGGAACGAGGAAGAGCCCAGCATCATAGGTGAGGGAATTTCCTGACAGGCATAGACTCCACATGAGACACGTTCACATGAGAAAAGCAGAACAGAGGCTGTCATTCACCTTGACCATGGCAATAACCACCACACAGCCTGAATCTGGTCATTTTCAACTGAACCTTAGATACCCACATATTTATTTAAAGAAGCTGATACTTATTTTGTATTAAATTGTCATCATCTTGATCATCTTGACTCATTTTTTTAATAATCTGTGTGGCATTATGCTTGTTTGTGTTATATTTATTAAAAAGTGCTTATTATGAGGGATATTTTAAAAATACATAAAACAAATCTGATTGTGATAATTACACTAAAAAAGCTAAGGGTGGAGTTTTGACTTGTTTTCTGTCTGATTGCATATTGCATAAAAGTGCCTCCATCAACTATGCTAAGAACAGTAATCACATCCCAGATCCTTAAAGTTTCCTGGCTTGTTTCCCAAAAACACTTACTGACCCGAGAACAGGACAAACAATAATAGCTTTTCAAAAGAAATTATCGCCTTCACTGTTTGCACTGTTTTGCTGGAAATGTGTGTGTGTGCGCGCGCGTGCGTGCATGCGTGTGTGTGCGTGCGTGTGTGTGTGTGTGTGTGTGTGTGTGTGTGCGTGTGTGTGTGTGTGTGTGTGTGCTTGCATGTACCCATGAGTGGGAGTGCCACTGATCCTGTGTGGCTGATTCCCTTAAACCCCCAGTGCTGATGGTCTTGTTGTCGTGCTGTGCAGAGAACAGCTGGTCAGGCCGCTTTGCATATGAGTGGCACTACAGCACCATGTCCAGGGTGGTGGAGGAGAAGACCCCCGAGCTGCCACCGCAGCAGGCCACGTGGCTCAGCCCATCCCACACGGAGTGGGTGAGTGTCCTCTGCATACGAGAAAGCACCCCCTCTTGCTTTTATATTTTCGTCTATGTGCGTGTGGGAGAGAGACAGACTAGACACCCTTTCTATAAATATAGGGAGGAACTCACTGTATATCTTTCAAAGAAATGACATCTGAATACTGATGCTGTGGTGTTTCAAAGAGTCTGACTGTCTGGTGCTTTCATGGTTGTTGGTGACTGTACTTATTAATTACTCTCAATGTAAAGTGACGGTCCCACAAACCATGAGACCTTTGGAAAGGGACAAGACCTAGTTTTATGCTTAAAAGGTTGGTCTATGATAATTACAAGACTTTGGTCAGGGGCTGATTTTTTTGAGCTTCTGCTTTTTTTTATATTATATTAATTATCCGCCCTCCTGTTCATTACCACTTGGAGCACGCTACTGCCTCCTGGCAGGCGGACGCTGTAAGTGATGACAGCAGTCGGGACATCTGCAGTCGGGACGTCCTCATGTAAGCGACTGATTCTGTGTTTTAGGGGCACTGCCAGTACGCATATGACGCCAACCCCAGCAGCGACTCCGACACCCAGTCCACCAGCTCTGGGTCACACGACTACCCCCCCTCGCCCCCCATGGAAAGAAGAGGGAAGAGGGCCTGCGACAGCCTGCCTCTCGCCCCCATCACAGGTACGAAGACACACCCTCTGTCAAAGGGTGCAACAGCCATGGCAGGGGCTGAACATCAAAGCATATCAATCAGAGTTGACACACAATCATAAACTCGAGCCCACTTTCTGTAGGTAGGTTCAGTTGGGCGGGGGGGTGTTGCAATGCCTCATTCTAAAAACACAGTAGCAGCACAATACTGTCACACCTGGCTCTGAGGGCCTGACAAACAACAGCTCTCCTGAATTCACATGTGCTCCCCTCTCCCCCTTGCAGGAAAGAAGAAAGAGCGCCTCTTCCAGTTCCTGTACGAGATGCTGCAGAACCCCGACATGCGCAGCTGCATCTGGTGGGTGCAGTCGGGCGACGGCACCTTCCAGTTCTCCTCGCAGAACAAGGAGAAGCTGGCCCAGATGTGGGGGCGCCGCAAGGGCAACCGCAAGACCATGACCTACCAGAAGATGGCGCGCGCGCTCCGGAACTACTCCCGCACCGGGGAGATCTGCAAGGTGAAGAGGAAGCTCACCTACCAGTTCAACGAGGGCACCCTCAGGGGCCTCCAGGGAACCTCCTGCAGGACTGGAGGGTGTTAGTGAGGCCCGAAACAGGGGGGCCCGGCCACAGATGAGAGGGGGAGGACTTAAATACTGAGTATTTGCGGGACCGTAGGCTGCGGTCAAGAACTTTCCATGGCTTTCACTGTAATTCAGTCACAGGGCAATCCCAACCATTGGGCATGAGCAGAGCTTTGGAGAGAGGCGAATCAAACAGGCGTGAATACGTGAACGCAATTCTAATGATAGCTGGGCAATCACCAGAAGAGGGTGAGAGACTACAATTGACAAAAAGGAAAGTCCATTGGCTTTAAGGAATATTTGTAAATCCAAGGATTGTCGAGTTCTAAGAACTACTTTATAAGTAGAGGTTACAGGCATTTGGAGACCGCTGAAGATTGTATTTTGTAATGAAGAGAATTTTCATTTTTTTTGTTTTGTTTTTGCTCTTTTTATAACCAGATCTGTGTTGAAGTCCACGTGTAATACAGAATGCTTTTGTAATAAACGTTTTGTAGGAAAATCATTTGATCACTGGCAGTCTTTTCCCTGAAATCTATATATGTGTTGATGTGCTCCCTTCCACACTGGTCAAGAAATGAACAAGCCAGTCACAATCATAACGCAACATAATCACAACTGATTAAAGCATCAGCGCACCATTAAATATGTCAAAGCAGCAGATCTATGAACATGAATGCTGATGAAGTTTATGGTGGCTTTGTCAGTCGAACAGAGGCTTTGACCACGTCAGCTACATTACCCAACTAGATCCAAAAATAAATAGTAGTAGGGAGAGTTGTAATGGTGCCTGAGTGCAGACATATGCTAAGTGAGCGTTGCACTCACCGTGCAAAGCAGAGGAAAAACCCTTTGCCTGGTGTGATCGGCCTGCGGCAACTCTGTGTCTTGTCTTCACGTTTGTATGACTGTCTGTTGGCTGCTGTCGTTGATGATGACCCAAATGTATTAGCGTGATCTGATGGGGAGGGGGGAGGGTGCAGAGCTGCAGCGGTGGGAGCATAACATGTCTTTTTATCTCATCTTTGTGGTCTTCAAACTCCTCCCCCTCAGAGCTAAGCATGGGGGCATATGCAAACCCTCTCTGCCTCTGACAACTGTCACCACAACAGAACTGTTAATCATTAGCAGGAAATGCAAAACGCGTCACCCTGCGACTCTATCAGGTGAAAAAATACAGGGCACTAGCGGGAAAAATGGTGTCCAAAACACACCAAAGAAAATACAGTTTCACTGTAGTCCATGTGACCAGGGTTATTTTTTTTTTTTTTTTGGGGGGGGGGGGGGGGGGTTGATGCTATGAAAATGATCTCAAAGAAGTTGAGAGTACTTGCTTGTGTTCTGAAACATGGAGTATTATGCATGTAGAGTATTTAACAAGTATTCAAGTAGCAAATGATTTAAAAATTGATTACTTTAAGCATGCCAGTATTTTCACAATAGCATCTGTGAGATTGGATCATTCACTGAATTGTTTTTAGAAAAAAAAACAACTGCCATTTCAAGTATCACCAGTAGATGGCAGAAGTGTAATACATTGTTGAACGTACAGTACAGAAGCATGAATTGTAAACAGCCACATGTTACACACTTTTAATTTGGACTTTCTTTATTTTAATATGAATATTGCTCAAAACACAGAAATGACCAGAGGCTTGTGTTTTTTAATACACTAGGAACTCATCCATGCACATTTTTTGTCAAATTGACATTTTAAGAAGAAGTGCATTTCTTGTGGCATTTAGGTGTTTTTTCAGGTGTTTTTCATTATCACGTTAATCTGTTCACATGCACTTGAGTGAAATGATTTTGAGATAAGACCATCCTGACATAATGAAGATCTCTAACCCCAGTCAAGGCTCTGTATTCTCGCAGTGAATCTCCACCCACACGCTGAAGAGTATCAGATGCCTATTGAAGATGTGAATATAAAACCACAACTGTACAGAAAATCGGCAAAAGGCTCAAGCAGCTGCTGCGGGAAAGGTCGTGGCGGGAGGGGTGGAGAGACAAACAGACGGCTTCACTAAAAAAACTTTGCACTTCTGGAAACCAAGCTTCCTGGCAACTCCTCAGCAAAGAGGACCTTCAAGAGCTACTTAAGCCCTGTCACAGGAAGTCTCTCTTTCTCTATCTTTGTCAGTCTGTGCTATCCTAAAATCACTCCTCCCCTCTCTCCCTCTCTCGCCTGATCTATGCTAGTCGAGTCTAGCCTATGCTTTCTTCTATTTCTCTCGTGCACACTCCCTCATACAATGATTGGGCATGCTATATACATAGCCCTGGAGGTGCTGGTGGCCCTGGCCTGTTGCCTGGGCAACACCCTGGTGGTCTGCGCTGTTTGGATGAACCGATCCCTGCGCCAGCCCACCTTCCTGTTCGTTGTGTCGCTGGCGGTGGCCGACTTCCTGGTGGGCGCGGTGGCCATCCCCCTGGCCATAGTTCTGGAACAAGGGGTGGTGCTCCCTGTCTGCGGCTGCCTCTTCATCTGCTGCATCCTGCTGGTCCTCACCCAGAGCTCCGTCCTGTCCCTGCTCGCCATCGCCGTGGACCGCTACCTGCGCGTGCGCTTGCCACACAGGTGAGGCCCAAACAAAGCGCTCGAACCCGTGTGCAGCAAGGCCACTGCCGTCTGTGCTGGACAACTGTCTCTATATCCCAGGGGTATCTTGTATTGTGCATGCGACATATTATGTTACATATATTCTGTGAAAACATGCAAAAATGAGTTGTCTGTGGTAAGATTAGGTTTTGAGCCACACAACGGACAGTACAGTGATATATTAGATTCACAAAATTCATTGACAGTACATTGTAAATTGACATGATTTGTAAATGTTGCTTAGTAAATGGTAAATGTTGTTTAGCTGACTGATGGCTGACACTTTAGATTACTGTATGCCAGAGAAGAGCCTGGTTCTGGACTGCTGGGGATGTGTCTGAATAGTGTTCCAACCAAGTTCTTAATGACATGCTTGTGCTTTTTATCATGCTAAATCAATGTAAGTGATTGAAGCCGAAAGGTGCTGAGTGCTGAGTGCATGATCATCTGCTCTGATGTAGAGGAATAATTCACCCAATTACATGATTAAAAGCTTGGATAGGGCAAAATGGCAGGAATACTGCAGCTGTTCATACAACTGAGTATTTTCCTGAGGTGAACAGCTTGGTTCAGTGTGGCTCAGTAGTCAGCACTGGGCAGCAAGGTGGCTCTGGGTTTGAATCCCGGCCGTCCCAGGTCCTTTCTGTGGAGTTTGTATGTTCTCCCTGTGTTTGCGTGGGTTTCCACCGGGTGCTCCGGTTTCCTCCCACCCTCAAAGACATGCATGCAGGGTTGATACTCCTGTCAGTGCCCTTGACCAAGGCACTGGCAAAAGAACTGGAGTTGGTCCCTGGGCACTGCACTGTGGCTGCCCAGTGCTCCTAGCTCCTGGTGTGTGTGTGCTCCTGGTGGACTCCTGGTGTGTGTGTGTGCTCACTGTGTGTAGGATGGGTTAAATGCAGAGGATGAAGTTCCCCATGGGGATCAATAAAGTATATGATTATTATTATTAGTAGTAGTAGTAGTAGTAGTAGTAGTAGTAGTATTAATAACAGCAACTCACCTGGGAGCTGAACCTTTAGGCTGCGACGTCAGCTTCCTAAACCACTTGCGGCTTTACACTAGCAAACTGGGTAGAGCTTGCACAGTGACCGTCACACCGCATGTGCTCTGGAGAGGAAAGGAGATATTTCTACACCTCCCAAAGATATGGTCTCCTGGCTAACACGTCAGTTTGAACTTTCTGATAAAAAAAAGCACAGAAAGTACAGAACAGAAAAAAACAAAGAAACTGGTGAGCTCTCTAATGATATATATCAACAGTTCACAAATGCATAAAACTGGACTGAAGAAATCCCAACCAAAGGATACCAAATTTATCAATATATTAGGATTGTTAATATTAATAGCAATAGTAATAGTAAGCCATATAAATACTACAGGACAGGTTTGTCAGGCAGAAAAAATATGCTAAAATATTCTATAAGTATCTCTTTTGGTTACATTTTCAATAATAATTGTAGCTAACAATTCAATCAATCAACCAATCAAATCTGATTTCTTGTAGCACATTTTTATAATTTATATAATAATATAATGATTGTCAAAGAGATCATAGTGTGTTTTCAAGGGGGATTCAAGGGCTTAATAGGAAAACTGGTTCCTTCACTTTGGCAAAAGGTGTAAAAGTGGAATTCTAACAGTGGAGTGGAATATCCATCAATTTATTGCATCGTTGCAGTCAAGAGGCTCTTTTCCTGAACAACTTATATGAGTTAAAATGTCAACCATGTGTACAGCTACACAAGGGTGCAGCAGCAGTGCTCCGTCGGGGAATCAAACCCGCAACCTTTCAGTTACAAGCCCTGCTCCTTATCACTACACCACACCGCTGCCCACTGTTCAGCCAGGATAGTGATTATGAGTTTTCAAGTGCAGTGATGGTCTAAACTTCTTGTCCACAGGGATGAGCAACATGCTGATCAGCATAGGGGCAGGCTGCACTAGTTGCAGTTGTGAGGCATATTCCTTCCTGATGCTGAAGAATAGAGAATGATTACGGAGCAAGAATAATCAACTCTAAATTATCTGTTCTTCTCACATTTAACTCAGCCTTTAATTCAAGTAATCATCATACCAGTTCAACACATGGGGTCTGTCACGACACTATGAAGAAAATAAAAGTGTTTTAGGGAAGGAGGCAGCAAGGAAGAGGAATTAGAGAGCTCTGGGCCACAGAAAGAGGAATTGGCCATTTTAGGGGCACAGGAGGAGGAAGAGGTGGTCCCAGGAAGAGAGGAAGAGAATAGGACAATTTCATGCACAGAGGAAGAGGATGTATTGGTTTCAGCAGCAGAGGAGGAAGCAATGAAAATTAAATGAACTACAATAACAGCCACTGGTTCAGCTCCAACACCTGATGGCTCCAATTGCCGTCTAAGGGTTCTTGTTTCCATACTCTTTGGCAGAACAGTGACCTTTGAGTATTTCTTTTTGTTTGTGCTTTTCACAGATGAGACAGCTTTGTGGGCCCCTGACGCCTAACTGCAGTGGCAGCATTCAGTGCGCAGGACTAACAATCAAGTAATTGTATACATCATTGGGAGGAAGGGGAGGTCTCAGGTGTGGAGGGAGAGGGAGGAGGAAGGGGTGGAGGAGGAGGAAGAGGCAGCCTCCTCTCTCTGAGGTAAGGAGATGAAGTAGAGGCAGAGAAGGAGGTGGTCTCTGGGGTAGAGTTGGATGTTCACCACCAAGTGTTGTTCTGAACAGAGAATGAGAATGATTATATTGCAAAGGTTAAAAATACTAGCTAAGGCAAAGACAGAGGCAAGGATTCCAGCCCAGACAGAGACAGACTTTGAGGTGGAATTTAGTGCAATGTAGGCATGGTCCTCTCTGTATGAAATTGGTCCAGACGTTGCTATGGATGGATGACAGACAGGATAAATCTCAATGATTTGAGACATGATCCCAGACAGTATCTCTGTCTGTACTGGTGGACAGGAGGTGTCAGAACAGCAGAATTGCTGGCTTCCAACACAGACTGATGACCCATCTCTTCAGACTGCATCTTGGTCACACCTCAATCCCCAATCCCCTAACAGCGGCTGCTTGTATTACTTGTTGTTTATTTTCATGTAGTTTTGCAATGTGTATTCTGCAGTCTAGTGACTGATGTATGCTAGTATACTTGGCCTCCCTTGACTATTCAAGCCCTTGGGTAGGGCTTGAATGGTGTTATGCTCACACTCACTGATCTGAGAGCGTTTTAGCCTGGTCTGACACTATTGCTCATTCAACTTGAATGGAAACGCGTATGTGCTGGAAGTCGCTCTGGATAAGAGCTTTTGCTAAATGAATGTAATGTAAAGTAATGATTTAAAGCTGATATTAAGCAAATGGTAGGGTAGCACTGTGGTCCAAATTTCCTGTTCCTTAGCAATGTGCTGCTTTCAGTTCACTCTGAAAGCACAGTCTCACTCTGTTCACATATTTTTTCAATTATTGCAACTTATTAAACTAACTCATAGCATAAACAGTTGTTTATATAACAGACTGCTCAGAGGAAATATAAATCTGTTTCTCAGAGGCCAGTCAGACCAGGGAAACAGGAAGTCAGATGTCAGCTGATCCATATAAAGAGGCTGGTTTTCCCTTTTGGCCTATGTGGTTGGTCTCACGGCATCCCGTGCGACAACAGGAGTGAAGCCAGCTTTTGAGGGTTGACTTGACATTGCTGTCTCTGCAGATACAAAAGAATCGCGACACAGAGGCATTCCTGGCTCGCTGTGGCACTCTGCTGGTTCATCGCCTGCATCCTGGGCTTCACCCCGCTGTTCGGGTGGCACAAGGATGTGCCCAATAACAAGACCATGGAATGCAAGTTTACAGATGTGATGGATATGTCCTACATGGTCTACTTCAACTTTTTCGGCTGCATCCTGCCCCCGCTGCTGGCCATGATGATCCTCTATGTGCAGGTCTTCAGAACAATCAGGAAACACCTGCGGGAGAACATGGCAGGCAGCCAGGAGTCCTTCTACCTGAAGGAGGCGAACCTGGCCCAGTCCCTGGCGCTGGTTCTGGTTCTCTTTGCCATCTGCTGGCTGCCCCTGCACCTCATGAACTGCGCGTTCCACTTTGACAGCAAGGCGCCCAAGTTCGTCTTCTACATCGGCATCCTCCTGTCACACGTCAACTCGGCCGTCAACCCCGTCGTGTACGCCTTCAAGATCCGCAAATTTCAGAGCGCATACCTGGCGATCTGGAGGCGCTATGTCCTCTGTCAGAGCGAGGAGGTCTCCCAGGGCGAACAGTCGGCTGACATCTTGGCCAGCAGCGCTCCCAACAGGTAATCCTCGATGTGGCAGAGCAGGCAAGACTCTATCGGGAATCGTTCATGTCAGCCGAGAAACCTTTGAAACAGCCTGAACAGGTTGAGAGTAGGAGCGGGAAAGCACAGCACCTATACGGCTAACACAGATCATCAGCATTTTTCTGTTAAATTTCCACATTTGCCCTGTGTGATGAGAAGGGGAATGAGGGATATAAGCAATTTTGTCATTCCTAGACCAGGACAATTACTGCTCCTGAAATGAGTTGTGTATATTAAAAACCACGTTTATATATTAGAATAGGAAATATTCTGTTATAGGAAAAAAGCTATGGGATGCCAAAGAACAAAATAATTCATTACATTAATTTATGAAAAATCGCATTTAAAGTCATGGTGATAAACACAGCGACCTGACTGTGATGAAACATGTCTGCACATGAAATAGATAAATAAGGTTGAATCTTCATGGTAACAGTAATGGCATTTCCACTGGGAATGGGTTTTACCAGTTAATACCTTTTGGTCACCAGGACAAGCTGGTCTCTTGCTAATTGTTTTCAGACAAGTTATTTTATGTTCAATGAATATGAATTTCCATACAATCAAAGTATAAATATTGCAATTTATGTGGATGTTGTGGTACTTAGATTTGGATGTGAGTCCATTGGAGGGATCACATCTAGCTGTGGGCCAGAGTTCTTGACCTTCCTTTCTGGACATCAAAAACAGGAAAATGAAAGGAGGGAGATAGAGCAGAGGAGTGATGCTGTGAGCACCTGATGCAAAAAGGAGGTGATACGTGGGATATTTAAATCCTCATCCGGAATCTTCACTTGGAACTGCAAAAATAATTAAGTATGGACAACAGATCGAATTGCCGTTTTGAATCGAAAAACGCCCTGTGATGAGAAACATATTCAAACATATAACAAAGTCAATGAACTAGAATTTGTGACGGTGTTTCTCAATCACTTCTTTCTTTTGTCTTTGTTAGTCAAAGGAATACTTTTGTATGGACTGCTGACGTGTACATTTGTACAGATCTATGTTGAAATGAACATTTTGAAGCTATGGTCTCCACACAAAAAATATTTTAAGCATCTAATTCATTGAAATAGCATATGTTTTGTTCTAAATATTCAACTTTGACCTGATATGAGCTGTTCATTTCTGTCTTATCTATTCATTTTTGAACATAACAGTTTTGCTGGTATCCATTGATCATATCGGGGCTAAGCAAGAAGCTTTTGTTCTCCTGAATACATCAATGAACTCCTATCTAACATACACTATATGGACAAAAGTATTCGGACGCCTGACCATTACACCAACAGGGACTGTAATGACATTGTATTCAAATACATATTCTTTAATATGGAGTTGGTCCCCCTTTTGCAGCTATAACAGCTTCCACTCTTCTTGGAAGGCTTGGAAGGTACTCGATGGGGTTGAGGTCAGGGCTCTGTGCAGGCCACACCGAACTCATCAAACCATGTCTTTATAGTCCTTGCTTTGTGCACTGGGGCACAGTCATGTTGGAATAGAAAAGGGCCTTCCCCAAACTGTTGCCACAAAGTTGGAAGCATAGCAGTGTCCAAAATGTCTTGGTATGCTGAAGCATTAAGATTGCCCTTCACTGGAGATAAGGGGCCTGAAAAACAGGTGTGGCCAAATACTTTTGTCCATATAGTGTATGTTTGTATAATCTGAATCAAAAAGTAAATCATTTTCACTGTGTTTGCATCATATAGCTTTATATACTTATCAAAGAGCAATTACCGGAGAACTAGTGTGTTTGCTGAGCAGGATCAGACCCAGCAAACACTAGCTTTTTTTGAAGGGACAGCATCTGGATGTGGTTGTCACAAGGTAAGAATTGTATGTCGTGTAATCTTTGTCATTTTACCTTAAGGTAGAGGAGAAACTCCCTCTCCTTGATGTGGTTTTGGAATTGTGCCTGTTTCAGTTTCCCTTTTCAGACCAAATTCAGTTCTTGCAAATGACAAGGACTTTATGACTACCATTTTCTTTTTAAACCTAACACATACACACACCCATTCACACACACACCCATATATATGTGTGTAATAGTGCCATAAACACTGACCACAAAAACAGTGTGAATGTCAACGGAATTACATGTCTTATTTTTCTGATTGTTGAGTTTTGACCTGCCTCCACATTATATTGTGTTCGGTGCTTAAGTGTAGGTGTAACAAAATATTTTGCTCTGTGAATGTGCACTGACATGTCCTGACATTACAATGTTACTTTTACATATTGCAAACACTGTCTTGATTTCCTGTATGGGCCTGATAACAGGTTCCGCTGAGTAAATTGATGAAAATGACAGCCGAAATATGATCATGAATGTAGGGACGATTTATTGTAATAGCACAGACAGAGCTCCAGGAGATTGCATTCACATCTTTGGTGTTAAATTACTTTTCCATCCATGCCATCAGTTACTCTTACTGGTTTATTACAGCATCATTTTTATGAAGACTTAGCACCAAAAGAATGCATACTGTGTCTATTGGCAGTGTTTTGTTGAAATTATGTTCTTGGTGATTATAAAATAACATATAAAACATAATAAACAGTTAACTGGCAACTACAAACATGTCTTCATTGTAATTTCAAGATGCACATATGTCATATAGTATCTGCTTTTATTATATTTCTTTATGAGTGTATTTATTGAATTTTTGCACACCTCTGCTTTTTAAATTTAAATTTTAAATTTAAATTTTAAATGAGCTGAAATAAGAGAACAGTCCGCTTC
Organism: Megalops cyprinoides; assembly: GCF_013368585.1. NCBI lineage: Eukaryota > Metazoa > Chordata > Actinopteri > Elopiformes > Megalopidae > Megalops > Megalops cyprinoides. The sequence continues at coordinate 27,296,791 of NC_050589.1, forward strand.
TATCACAATAAGCGTTCTTTTCTGACGAGTAGAAACCTACCCATGAGAATAGAACAGAACACTGTCTGATCAAGTTGATCTCTGAAACTTCCTCCTCTTGTAACTTCCTCTGAAGTTGCTTGGCTGCTTATTCTAAGCAGAGATGTCTGATGCCCTGAGGGCCATGCACACAGCATTTAAGCGGGTAAGGGGTCTGAGCTGAAAAAAACCCAAACACTAGCTAAGACACCAGCTGTCATTTCACCAACTGACAGTTCAACTTCACAGTGTGCATAGACTCTTGGGTCAACTATAACAATTAGTGTTTGAATTTAAACTAATAATAATAGTACTACTACTGCTGCTGCTACTACTAATAATAATAATAATAATAAGAAGAAGAAGAAGAATCACATAAATTACGATAGTCAATTGCACAAACCCCACACAGAAAATACTGCTGCACACAGAAGAGAACCATATCGTCAAAAATATTACTATATGTAGAGGAATTCAGTTGTACCATGCATGGCAAAAGCTAACATTCAGTGGTTACATAATGTGGTAAGGGGTAACACACTAGGCCGCTCTGCTCATTTTACTTGGCTGCGCAGTTTCTGTACTAAAGGCCAATTCCCACGGGCTAGGTGCCCTTGCTGATTGGTGTATTCATGTAGCTAGTGGTACACTTGCAAACGTGCTCAAAGCAGAGCTTGTGACCACAAAGAAAGCCTGCACACCTTTTGATGATTAGCTAGATATCCAGTGTTGTGTTCACACTCCACAAGAGCTAGCTCAAAATTCAGTTCACACAGATTAAAATGAACAAGTTCACGTTCATAGTTCACAATTTTGAATTTTGAACAAGTTCACAGTCCCAGTTAAGTTCTTCCATTTTCAATTGAGCTGCTCCAGGGACTAGTTTATGTGTACGTCTACATGAGCAGTGATTGTTATGTGGGATATGGCCAGTTGGTTGAAAGCTGTCGACCTGTCTAACTGATGAGTTGCACAAATAAGAACATCTCAAGTATGGAATAACGCCGTCCGTGTTTATTCATCAAGCAGTAACTTTAACACACCCAAGGATTCCGAATCTCGCGCAAACCTGAACGAGCTCAAGTTCATGTTTTTTAGTTGCATACAGATACGTTCAAGTTCACCGTTCACCGAAAAAAATGAACACGTTCAATGAACGCGCTCTTTTAATGCATTTATGCACAACACTGTAGATATCACTGCTTAGTATCTGGAACTTTGATAAACCTCTTAGTTTCTCCAGATTAATACATTTTGGTATATTGGCAAGGCACATGCTATAAAGTGATGCTCATGAGCAAGAACATGCAGTCTCATCTATCCATAAATACTTTGCATGAAGTCTGCTTTTACAATACAAAGCATTTGCATTTATTTTTTATTTAGTTGTACCTGGCCGCTCATTTTTAGACACGCACCGACTTGTGTGAGCTGGTTGGCCTTACTGATTGGTGATTACGCAGATAACTACGATCAGTAAATGCCATAAATTGAAAACATCACTGGCAAATCAGAGAAAATAATCTACTGCATAGGCGCACTGCGCAGACCCACTGTGAACATTATCTGGATGATTTTATCTCACAACGTGTCAACTCGGCTTCATGTGCATATGCAGTAAATAGCCAAACGTGCTATGGAGCCCAAAAGCAACATCTGTATTAACGCACAACCAACAACTTAGTGTTGGTTCACAGCCATAATGTCCATAGCGACAGGCGAGAGCAGTCACCCCACCCAGCCTCGAACCCAGGTCTACAGGGTACCAAACATGTGACTTTGAGCGCGACACCAAAGAGCCTTCGCTACAAATGGTGTCAGAGTGGGATGTCTTGCCGCGAGGCCATCGGAGGCATGCCCGGTGTGTGAGCTGTATGAGGGATCCCCAGGTTTGGTTGACCCCAGTGTGTGAAGGACCCCAGAGATGGGTGAAGCACAGTGTGAGGGACCCCAGAGATGTGAAGCACCGGTGAGTGGGGCACCCTGGGATGGGAGAAGTACGGCAGGGGAATGCGTGAGGGTTGCCATGGTGCGTGAAGCACATGAGTGCGCTTCCCAAAGGGGAGGGCAGTGTGACGGAGTGCCGTCACTACGGTTGAGTATGCGCTCTGACTGCTATACTAACAAGCCTGGCTCTTTGGTGTCGCGGTCAAAGTTGCATGGTTGGTACCCTGTTGACCTGGGTTCGAGGCTGGGTGGGGTGACTGCTCTTGCCCTTTGCCACAATGTCTTTTCAACACATTTCACAGATTCGCTCCTTTTACCACTCAAAGAAATAGCAGCTCCTTATCCAGGCTACAGTTCTCCCTCGACTGGACTACTGCAATGCTCTCCTCGCAGGCCTCCCAGTCTGCACCACCCAGCCTCTGCAGCTCACCCAGAATGCAGCTGCCCGACTAATCTTCAACCTCCCCAAATTCTCCCATGTTACTCCCCTGCTTAAATCCCTCCACTGGCTTCCTGTCGCTGCCAGGATCAGATTCAAGACCCTGACCCTCGCCTTCTCTGTAATCAACAGGACAGCCCCTACCTACCTCCAAGAACTCATCCAGCCCTACACACCAGCCCGACTCCTGCGCTCAGCAGCAACTGGACGCCTCGCTCCTTGCATGGTCAAGGCAGGAGGTGCTCGTTCTGCCAGACATCGGCGTTTCACCTACATCGCTCCCCAGTGGTGGAACAAACTCCCTGTCCTGCTACGGACAGCTCCTTCACCTCATTCCTTCAGACGGGGCCTGAAGACGCACCTCTTCAGACTCTACCTGGACTGACCCAGCACACAATTGCTGCCCCCCCCCAATAAGTGCTGTCATAAATTGCTGTGCTTTTTAAAATGTTTCTTGTTGCCGCCTTTACCCTGATGCTCATTGCACCATTTGAAGTTGTTGAAGTTTGCTGTTTGAAGGTGTATCGTATTAGTTGCCCTATGCGCTGTAGTTATACAAATCTGAGTCCTCAAACAGACCTTGCTCTCAGCTGAGAACTATCTCATCGTGGAGCTGTACACATCCTGTCCCCATACTATCGCTATACAAAGACACCCAGCTTGGGAACTGCAATTCCTTTGATAAACAGCAAAATGTGTATTTTCAGGTTGATGACTTTTGAGCTGGACAAATATATTTTTATATAATACAAAAACAAACAATTCAAACCCACTCAAAAGCACAAATTTTCTCTGATTAGTATAAACAATGTCCTGCTGATCATTTGGTAATTATTACATGGACTGTGTAAATATAAAGACACAGTATTTTTGATTTCTCTGGTATTTTAAGGCCATCTTTCAATGTATGCCAATTTATATTTCAAACATACATGTACACTAGTTAATTTCACTCATAATGTTATCTACATTGTATATTTACATACACACACATATAACATATGCATACACATACATATACATACTTAAAAACACAGTTTATAATGTTATTACCCACACAGTTATACAATTATATGTCATGAATTTGTCATACTTTTTTCATTAATGAGGATTTAGCAGTTTCTTTGAAAAAGTAACAGAAGGATGCATAGTTTGGATATTCAACATTTCCAAGGTTTCGTTTTAAAAGCACATATATGCAATTACAAAAAGTGTCCACCAGGTGGCGAACCAACCTCACAAACAGGAGCCTGCGTGCCACAGGAGAGATGTGAGACGGAAAAAGGCTGTTTTCTCAAAATGAAGTTTATACAGCTGCAGGTCAAAAGTCACACACGCACATTAATCCGCTTTTTTACATTATCGGAACTCAGCTTCCCTTCATCTCCTGTTTTCTTCAAAGAGCCCGGCCGATATCTTGAGCGAATCCTGTTTGTTTTGCACCCGAGGAAGAAGAGGAGGAGGGGAGGGGGCCGTGGGGCAGGGGGTGTGGTTTGTGAAGACTTCTTGAGGAGTGTTCAGACCCTGGCACCGTTTCCAGCTAACTGGCATGGCTGCGAAACGGGAAGCTCCTCTTGTCACGGTGCCCTGCTGCTCATATAACTCTGACTGTGCGCATTACTTAGACTCGCCCTCGTTAGCGAGTCCGACCATGCCAGCGGCGGCATTCAGAGAAGCCAAAGGTCGCTGAAGGGCAGGCGATCTGCTCAAAGGCGGGCTCCTTACTTCCGATTTTACCCCAAGTCCAATAGGTTTTATGTGTCACTATAATTCAGACCTTCCTTTTGGAAGGAAAGGGTCAAGGTTCACACAATAAAATAACTGACAGGTTTCATTACCACCCACGTGAAAGGAGGTTTTGAAACCTTTTGTCCATCGCGGAGCAGATTTGTAATGTACTGCCTTATACGGTGGCATTAGAGGCAGTGAATGGTGGTGAGTGGCCACTGACCACAGGATCATGCAATGCACCAGGCTCAAAGAACTAACAGACTGCATTTTGGCAACATTTCTGCAATGTTGTTGAAATAATATAATGGCACTACAACATTACAGCAATTCTGTGAAATGTCATATAAGGGTTTGACTGGTGCAAAACAGTCAAAATACCATTGTTTCTCCTTCACACATACCTGTTTAGAATTGTCAATTGTATATCAGGCTCATCTCACTGCCACAGACTCTGCATTCATGTCAGAGCACTGAAGCAAGACGAGTGTAGTCCTTCCATACATTAACACACAGACAATGGCTATATTTTGCACTACAATTCCCACAGTCCACTGTAGTGAAGTGAGTGCCAAATGGAGGATTGCTGCTACTCTGCTAGTGGTGGGCAGTTCAATTCATTTTAGTGAACCGATTCTTTCGAACAGTTCGAGAAACTGAACCAGGTTTTTTTTTTCGAGTTTTGGTTCATCCTGTTGCACTGCCGGTATGTTTCCTCACTCGTTTCTTCAGCTTATGGCACTCGCTGAAGCTTTACATTGAATGCAAAAGGCCATGTACAAATCTAATGTTAATAAAATAATTACTCAAAGCTATTTATTTCTTCTTTGCTAATGTTCCCTTTATATTTAAATTCATGTAAATTTACATACTCACATATATTTATTCAAGTTTTAAATACGTATTTAAAATATCATTGTGCTTATTTTTGTGTCTACACTGTGTTAATACTAAATTCGTATTTATATATTGTTTTCAATTTTATGTCCATTATTTTATTCAAGCTATTTTATTTTGTATTGTTGTTTGATTATTGAAGTAATAAACTTATTTTGTTCTGATTTCATTGATTTGCAAGAACTTTTTACCGTTTTGAATTAAAGCCTATCCAGTGATTGAAAATGAATTGGGTCCGTTATTTAAATAGACTTTTCGTCATGCCACAGCCTGGATTTTATGAGGTAAAATAAACCAATTGACTGCTTCAGTTAAGCATGCATACATTTTGATGTCATCATGCAACTGCCTGTGTCTTTAAGCCTTGTAACTCCTTGTTTTCGATCAGGGAAACAAAGTATCTGTTTGCCAATTAAGTTTGAAAAATGCAACAACACGAATAGATAAGATATGTATAGTGTTTAATTCTTGAATATTAAAATAAGTGCAGTTTAACATCATACAATTACGCTCATGTCCTTAAAACTCTTTTTATTTTTTTCTTTCAAACAAACAGTGCTATCTTTTACTTGTTGAAAAAAAAAACATTTCTAAAATCAAATATTTAATCAGGTAACATAAACCAATATGTCGTATTCATTAGCTACACAAAAGTGAGCCTGTGTGTCTTTCAGCCTCTTACTTCCTTGTTTCCGAACTGTCAAAGAAAGTATCTGCTAGCTAGGCCTTATGGGATACTGGAATGGTGTATCCAATGAATCGACAGAATGACCCAGGACATGAGTTAAGTCTTTGGGTGTCTTCGGGTAGAATCATCTGCTCTGCTGCATGAACCATGGAACGCGAGCTGAGCCACGAGTTCAGGTAGACTCGTCTACTGCATGAACCGTCGAACTCGAGCTTTCGAACTCGAGTTTTCGAGCTCAAGCTGTCCGAGTTCGAACTCATGCTTTCTGACTCGGGTTTTCGAGCTCAAGCTTCCAGGATACAGAGCTGCAGAAGGCTGATGGTCGAGACACGACATCAGTTTAACTAAATTCAAATCCTTTTGTTTGTAATACAAAGATTAAAAATAATTACTTCACTGGGGTAAATGTAAACACTTGTCAATTTAGTGAAATAATTTGTCTATTTTCTTCAGAGGTGGATGTTACTGCAACCTATTTTTGGCTGCATTAGTCCACACTTTCTTGCTCTTTGTTGATTGTTATTAGCCTATTGATGTGCACACTGTGTAGTGATACCAAAGGTTTCAGACAGATTGCATGCAGTTGATTGGGAGCAGCTGAATTAGAAAAAAAGAACAACTCAGTTGTGCTGATGAATCGGTACGAACGATTCACTAAAAAGAGTCCTTCAAAACGATTTGTTCGCAAACTGCACACCACTATACTCTGCTAGCTTCATCTGAGCAATTTGTAGGCCAAATCACAGCATACCTGAGAGCAAGGAGACAAGGAAACCCTGGCTGACCTCTTCACCATCCCCAGTAGAAAAAAGCCAAGTAGTCTTGCCACTGTGGGGTCCCAGTCATTCTTAGATGATGACATTGTCGTTTTTTGAACCCATGCCATAGGGTTTGGCTTGCACTCAAGACGAGCACCTTGCTGTCGGAGACACCTGGGAGCCCAGTCAAAATACCAAAATCACACAGCCACCAGCAGAGGGGATTCTGGTTAAAGATAGTCCAATAGCAACAAGGTTGACTTACATTTATCCAATCAACATGAACACAGGGCTGAATCTGACAGGACTACATTTTAGAGAGATCTTGTCTGAGGAAACTTGACCCAGGGAAAGTTTTTGATTTGCTATATTATCATTACATTATTGTCACTTAGCAGATGCTTTCACCCAGGGTGACTTACACAGGTTACAATTTTATCCATTTATGCAGCTAGATATATATTGACACAATTGCGGGTTAAGGACCTTGCCCAAAGGTACATCAGCAGTGTCCCAGCAGGGAATCCAACCAGCAACCTTTCAGTTATAAGCCTTGCACCTTACCACTACACCACACTTAGCTCAATTTGTCATGTGTTTGACATATAAAGCCAAACATTTTCAGATATTGAATGTTCATATAGTTATTTACCTTTAAACCTCAAAATTCACAAGTTCCAATTATGAACTGACAAAGACACAACAATGCAAAATATCATAAACAGGGAAACAATTAGAATCCACTCTCCCACGACTGCTTAAATCTGAGCAATATCATTAAGAAGGACCTTTTATCAGACTTGGATAATGACCTAAAAACAACCACTCTGTTGATTGCTCTAAATAAAATCAATTTGGACTATTGTGTCTGCTTTACTGCCAAATTATATTTTAAAATTTACACTATGAAAATTGTAAATTGTAAAATTACATTACCAGAGAGAGTCATGAATGCATGCATACTTTTATAAATAAACATGTTGGAGCTGCTGTACGTAATAGAGAGCCGACACAGAGCAGGATATTATGAATACTGATAATGGAACTTGTTTGCAGGAGGAGAAAATCCTAAGGCTCTTCCTAACCCTTTCAAACTTCTGTGGGGACAGCACATCATCACACTGCTAGCACCTGGGGTACGTGTTGCTGACACGGCTGTTTCTGTCAGGACCACAGAGTGCGACGGGGTTTACCAGACTAGCAGCCTAAACAACAAGGGAGCATTCTGCCTCCTGAGGCTTGCCTGGGATCGGTGCTTCCAGGTGGGTGGAGAGGGGCCGTCCGGGTTTTGACGGCAAAGTGCCTGGTGCAGCGTCGCCTCTTCGTGTGTGTTATGATATGGTATTACCGCACCTGCTGAAACCACTGTGCAATTCGGAGTGGTACAGGCTATTAAAGCTTTGTGTGATAGACTGACCTGTCCCCAGAGTCGGGCTGCTGCTGTTCTGTATGCACTGTTGGTCTTGTGAATTTATCGCCTGCACCTGTGTACCTTCGCTTTGCTGCGTCACTGTGGGTAAGAGGATCTGCCGGCTGACATAAAGTACATGTAATGCGTATGTGGTTGTGGCATTTTTGCGGCATTTTCAGGGCACGGTCAGCCTCAAGGGTAAGACTCTGTCCTCTGCCCCTGACACATCCTGTCGGCTGTGTTCCCCTCACCCCACACGGCTATTTGTCCCCTGGTCTCTCTTCAGTTCACGTCCCCAAGCTTGCTGTTCGCAGCCCAGACCTATCTGAACTGAAGCCACAGCGTGTGCAATCTCTCAGGTTCCTCTTGCCATTTGCGATGGGTCCGCTGCAAACAAAACCAGCACCGTGCAGGTTGCGGTCGCATTATCTGCAGCGTCTGTCATTCTGTTGCAGCTGTCATGCTGTGCCGCTGGGTGACAAACAGGCTTACACACACACAGCCGCAGCCTGACCTTTCGCCTACATTATTACCCCACTGCACAAATGAGTATAAAGTTCACAGAGAAGGATCAACCTTGCCAATGCATTGAAGCTTCTTTCAGCTCCTTAGTAAGCACAGTAAAGCTACACATTCCTGCGTACCTGCTCTGTTGCTGTTCTGTCCCCTTGTTATGTTTTAGTTCTAAAAATAACCTGTCCACCTTTGAAATTTCGATTTTTTTTCCCTGTTTTGTTTTTTTCAATATTTGAATCATACAGTACAAAAGTAATGACAGCAGCTCCATTCTACTCTTGTCCTGTCCACTTGTGGTATGAGCATCACGTGGCTCTCCATACATTTAAAATATGCCATACACACTAACATTTTCTATATTAGCTGACATTAAAGTTGTTGATTAGCTCACAGGTAGCGTCCACGCAGAATTTTTTTCTGAAGAATATTTTCTCATTTATTTTGTTGCAACTGTTTCAAAGGTCAAACTGCATGGAACTCAGTTCTGGGTGTACTGCATAACAGTCATATTTCCATGTTTACCATCCTGCTTCCCTTTTTTTTTTAGACAACTAACATAGTGTAGTAGGGGCTAGATACTGTAGCTTGTTGAGGTGCCAGAGGTGTTCATTACAAAAAGTAAATAAAATAAAGGAATATAACATTCAGTGTTCAATCATGTGAAAATGTTACAAAAAATGTGGATTTGCCAGAGAGGCAATACTAAACAAAGGATAAAACATTCACAAATCAATGAAATTACACATCAATAATACGCATCAAAATATTATTTTGAGTATGACAGATTTAAGGGATCCAGTATCATATGCATGCATATGTGAGATTGCATATATATTCAGACAGTGCACAGTAGTATGATTTGTTCCAAGGCAAAGACCTCTGTTTGGTGGAAATCTTATACCATTTTCCTGCGGTTACATTATTATTTTTTTTTTTTACTTTATTCACAGCCATACATCAATGTGTACATTGAACACACAATACTTTCCACAATGCAAATGGACTGAAAGGAAAACCTACACAATGGGCAGTGAAATATTAATAATACTTTATTTTCTTTCCAGTCAAAAACATAACCAGGTACACATCATATGTTTTCCGGTGGTCGAAAACATTAATTGGTGTCAAAGGAATCTTTAAGCTGCAGTGCCTGTGTGAAAAGCATCACTTACAATGGTACAGCAAATACCTGCAACTGGTTCCAGAAACATATGATGCCAAATGTCAAAAATCCCCTTTGTGTCCTCTTCACGTGAGAGCTCCATGTAAAAAACCCAGCTTGTTCTGTCATTTCCTGGTTTCTCCATGCACGATGTTAGTGTGCCCCTCGGGGAAGGCAATAGACTGTATAGTTATCACCTGAATAGGGTGCGATCCCACCCACCAAACTATACAACCTACTACCTCACCTCGCAAGGGCACAACCAGACTTGCTTGCAGTATTGGCCAATCCCTGGTCCAGAGGCAAAGGCCAGCCTTCAAGCACAAGACTCTGCCTGTGGGCTCACCTGTCCTAAACTACAAAGCACCTGCCACCCCCCCCCCCCCCCAACCTCAACCCACAATTGCCCACACAAACACACACACACCCAAACACACCAAACAAGAGTGGGTTGATTTCAGGAAACAACCACGTTTCCTGACCTCTCCTGCAGGTTACTTGCTCCTTTTTACTGGCAGATGACATGACTGTTTCCTTAGGAAAGACAGTAGATTGTATAGTTATCTCAGAGGGAGGCCACATACCCAACAACTATTCAATCTACTACCTCAGGCCCAAGAACAGTATCCACAGCTTCAGCACTCTAAACATGGACAGGGAGTCTGAGGAGAGAGAGAGAGGAGGGGTGATGTTAGTGTCCAGCACAGACTTCATGAAGACCTTACAGTGTGCAATGCCTGACATGCAGAATGTTACCTCATGCACAGATGTGCTGGAGCCTGCATAAATGGCCTCTGCAGAATGAGGGTGTTTTCTTAATCAGTCCAAAACAAAGCAGTGGTCTGTTGTGGGCATTTTGGGTTGGAATCTGGCATTTTTTGCCCTTTGATTTCTCAGTAATTTTCCAGAATTCAGTGTAATTCTATATCATTGCAATATAATCAACACTCAAAGAAACTAAGCTGTGCATGGTCATATATAATTGTTGTGAACATACTCATGAATGTGTCATACATTGGCAATACTTTAGATCAAATATGATGATGTCATACATACAGTATCATACAAGTGAAGAGAAAACACATAGGCAGGGAAAATGGAGGAATTTTTCCCATCTTTTCACATAAAGTCACATCCCCTTATCAGCAAGTTTAGCACATCCTTTTGGCATGTTCCCACACTGACCGAATGAGGAATTTGGCAAATTATTTCACAGGGAATTGTCCTGGAGATTGTGATTTTATTTCTCTTTTTCTGTTTGTTCATTGGACGTGGTTCAAAACCAAGACTTAGGGATGAAGGCTGTGAATGCTTAGCGACTGCATTATCCTAGGCAGCTATAGAGCCCTAGAAATGACTCGGTCCCAAAGAGTCGTTTCAGAGCGCCATAGGAGGGGGGGGGGAAGCCCTTGAAAAAAAACATGAACACAGGTGTATCGTCACCACTCAGGCAAGTTGGCAAAGAAACAGCGCAGCTATTTACAGAAGCATAATTTCAAAAAGGCAAATAAACACACACACTCACATACTCACACACACACACACATACAAAAAAAAAAAAAAAAAAAACGTGACACAGCCACCACAGAAAGAGTGCTAATTTGCGAAAGCCCAAAGCGTAACTCACTGGCATCCAGAAGAGCTGGCATGTGATAGAGAAAAGCCGCTCGACTCTCTTTGCCAGGAATTAGAGCCCATTTTTTTGCCAAAAACTGGGCGCATTCCAACCAGACGACCCTGCGGAAGCTTGCTGTTTAACTGGCTGAAGTAAACAGATGAATTTAAACATGGCTCCTCCAGCTGCCTTCCCTAGCCTGCACAAAGCTGCGATTCTGCTACACGAGGAAGAAAAAAAAAAAAAACAAAACAAAACACAAAAAAACAAAATGGCCGCTCAGCAGCCATTTTAGTGTGCTGGGCTCAGCACTTTTAAGCGACAACATCTGCAAAGCATGTCTTTTGGCTTCCCCAGGTTTTTATCTGTGTGGCTAACGTGTGCCGGGTCAAACATAAAACTGAGTTTTTCCTCTCATACAAGAAATAAATATACAGGGAATGCCAGGTAGGATTTCAGGGAGGCTTGAAGTAAAGGGCAAGAATATGAAAAGGCTGTCTACATGTAGCAAGCAAACATCATTTTTTCTATCTGTTTCACATGTACAGCAATCAGCCTTCATTCCCACCTCAATATGCTACCCTTCACTTAAAATATCAGAATATTTCATGCATTTAAACTGTCAAAAGAACAGTCTTTGATAAGATTTGCAGAGACAATATTTACATAAACTTTAAAATTAAAAATGTAACCCTAATGTTGGCTTTAAGACATCCTGATACTCTTCCAAACAATTGCACACAGCATTCCCCCAAAAAAGTTTGTCAATGGACCACAACATCCCGGCCTTGATACAAAGTTGTCAACGTGTAATGGGTGCTGTACAATATGCAGAATTATGAACTAACTAATTAAAATAATAACAATCATCAAAACCAAATAATTCAATCATGCATTTTTCTTAAATCACACAGCAGGTAGGAAGAGTCTTCAATGGCAACACTGCCATTAACAGGGAAGCAACTGTATAAAGTTTGCAAACTATCTTGTGCTTTTGTCAATAACTGTGTTTAACAGCCCCTGCTGAATGGCACATCAAAACTGGTGCCCTTAAAACACAAGTGGTTTTGAGTTTGCATGTTGGCTGTAAACAGTACTTTTCATAGCATCACTGATTAACAAATTCTGCATTAGTCTTATCTTATGTTTCATCCCATGTTGACCAAATTTACCTGCATGTGAAACAGGCTGTTTTTTTTCCCATTCAGCACAGATCTCACTTCTCTTTGTCCCATTGACACCTGTTAAAATTTTAAATCACAATTTCATCACATTAAATCACATTAACCTGATGATTCTTCTCTCAGTAATACCAACATTTGTCTATTCTTTTCTTGCTGCTTGACTCGTCATGACATTAAGGATAGTGCCAATAAAGCTGTGTTGTCCAAACAGCTCAAGGTGAGCATACCAGCTGGACATTACAGAGTGGTGAGTTGGCTGGGTGGGAGTGGCAGTGAGGCCACAACAGGCTCCCATGCCGTCGTGGTGGATGGGTTCCACCAAGGGGGCCTGAGGGTAGCTGCACTGCAGTGGACGCAAAGGATGGGGAGGGTAGGGGTGTGGAGAGGGGGGTCCTGTTTTGCATAAATTAGCATGAGAACTGGAGCCACTGAAAGGCACTGGAGCAATTCATTAACATTCAGAATTCCTTTTTGGCCTAATTAACGCAGACAGTGATTGAAATGTTTTGGCAAGGAATTAGGCTCCGCTAGAGCCGGGCTCTGTTTAGTGGGCCATGAGGAAAAGGCACTGGGACAGGGGGAGGGTGTGGGACTGGGCAAGGGCAGGGGAGAGGGGGGGGAGGGGGTCTGTGGGCTCTTAATTGAGACATTGAATTTATTTGATGGTGAATAGCACCAAAACCACTCTGAGTGGCCACTGTGTGCTGAGAAGATGAGGTGGCAGAGGTGGAAATGGCTGTTACTTTTATTCGAACGGCATGCACACCAAAGGGAGGGAAAGGCTAATCTCAAAGATGACAAATCTTAAAACTGCCAAACAGCGCTACCAAAAATGTTCATTTTTTTAGGCCACTCTTTTTTCCCTGAAACCAACTGTTTTTGGAAGCACTAATGGTTAACCACTTGCGAGATTAATTAAAGTCTGTTTCCATTGGTCTGTTTGCCTCTTAAGTGGACTAATTTAACATTAACAATGTTTTGTCAAGACTCTAATGTACTTTGAGCATAATATTTCCATGATCCCTCTAAAAATATTATTTTTGAAACCAGTAGTAGGCTGCCTGCAGTCATTAATGCTAAACAAATTACACTTTGAACAAATAACATGTACACCCAAATTTGCATTCATTACCACAATTCCGTCCAATTAAAACTACATTTCGCTGTTTTTCAGCGAAATTACCTCGAAATTACCTCAGTACATTATAATAGGCATAGTTAGATTCTCTTTACGTAGAACTGCAGTGGAGAGGCAAACAAAATCTACTATTAACTGGGCTGGTATTACTGGAAGGATATTTATAAGCACGATGGTATTCCATTCGGCAGCTGTTGGGGCACCAGCGCAAGCTGGTGGTGATCTGTTAATGGGACTGAAGTCTCACTAATCCACTCCCTCCTGCCACAACATGGCACAACACAGGTCTGGTCTGAAGCACCCTTTCACAGACTGTACAGTGGCACTCAGTGGCCCATCATAAGGGGAGTCAACTGTGACTGTATCACTCCCTGTGAAATAAAAATATGCTCAGGCAGATGTGACAGCTGGGTAATTTGCAGATTAGGCCGAAGAGCAGACTGCCCCAAAGAGACCCGCCTTACCGCACAGTTTTTATACCACTGTCTGTCTGAAAGCTGACCAGACATCCTCGTCAAAATCACTTCTCAGTCTCAAAGGTGTGGTTTAGCTGTTTTTTTGGAACGTGGATGCTGCCAATCTTGATAATCACACGATCCAATTCCAAAACTGTTGTTGACCTGTAGCTGTATGCTTTGTTACCCTGACAAGGAATGATTCACCATCATGGCAGTATGACGGTACAGTATCAAAAAAAGTAGGATTATCCATTTTTTTCATTAACCCAAATTACATGTACATTTGAAAACATTAAAGAGATGATGTGGTCGTGTCAAAGAACCCAGTTCATGGGTTATCTGAACAGCTAGTAGCAACTCCAGTATGTGACACTGAATTCATCTCTTTATCCAGTATTTGGGTTAAGCACATTTTCCAGTGAAAATGATTTAATTATAATGAAAAAGCATATTCATTGCAGCTGGAAAATGATATACTCTGTTGATTATTGAATGACATACACAAGTTATCAATCAGATATTTCAATATTTGTTACATTAACTGCACCACACAATAACCAGTGAAGTCATGTTACCTGAATTGGAAATATGATATATCCAACATATAGACATATGAGAAACCACTTGAAATTAGAAACAGATTATCAAGAGCTGTATCAAACCAAGTAGCATGTGCTGAAAAATCCAATTCTGCATTTAATTACTTCAAAATAAAAATATGCACGCATTTTGTCAGGCAGAGGAAGGGGCTTAATGCATAGCATGGTAGCATGTGTCTCTACCGCTGCTCTCGCTGCCCTAGCGACAAAACAGGAAATGTTTTTCTGAGCAGATTTCCTCTCCTCTTCTGCTTTGAATGAGATGACCATCCTTAGTTTTCAGCGAGGGCCCTGCGAACCCGAGTGCGCACCTCTAAGTGCCAGGCCCCTTCGAGCTGTGCGGACAGCTGGGGGACAGGGGTGAGGCGAGGTAAGACCCTCCCCATGCTTGCCCGTGACCTTCCTCAATATCCCACACGTGTCCAGATCCCATGACCCCAGACAACCAGGCCGGATGAAACTGGCCACGTCGAATGCTATTCATACAGATTAGAGAGTCCGGGTCTTTAAATTTAAGACAGTAGGGCACAGGAGGAGAGAGCAGGCCAACGAGAATCCAATGGCTAGCACTTCTACGCGTCCTACGGGCAGTTCGTCTGTCCTACCATGAGGACTGATTTTTCAGGGGGTCACCTTCAGATGAACGGATAATAAAAATACCAGAATTGAACATTCTCCTTAAAACAGGGTGGCCTTAACTGGCTAATCTGAGAATGCAGCCCCTGTTGGGGTTTCCGTCAAATCCTGTCTTGTGGGCTCAGGCAGACCAAGCGATGTCATGTTCCAAATTTTACACGGCAAACAATGTGCGCAAATGCTCCTCATGCAGTTTCTAAGAAGGAACAAACACACTCCCGGATGAAAACAGAGACTCCTCAAAAATGTGGTCTCAAAGGGAACGCACAAGATGCAGTCAAGTAAACACATGTCTACAACAGAGAGCGACCCATGCATATTTTAAGACATAAATGCAAGAAAATCAATACTCAAAACACTTGATCATTTCATTTTCTGGTCTCTTGGAGATCAACCCCTGCCACCAAACAGATTAGCCAGGCCCATACTCAGACTAGGTGAGTATATCAGTAAGAAAATGGCTGCCATGTTGAATCCTTAGTATTACACAACCTTCCAACTCTGCCAAGTCAAACCTTTTTCTTAAGAACACAATCAGCATGTTGTCGAAAATTTAAAAAAAAAAAAAGGAAAAAAAAAACACCTCATTTTTTTCGTTACGGAAATTAAGGCGAGAGAAAACAGGCAGCACAGATCTGAAGAACAATAGGCCATCTCTCATTCTGTTCCCTGAAAAGGGACATTACAGACAGCTTTCCTGATCGCCCAATTCAAAAAGTAAATACATGACTCAATTGTCGGAATGCCTAACTGTTCAATCGCCAAATATGAAGCCCTGACAGACAAGCACTCAAAAATAAGCACATCAAAATACCTATTGGTAAGCAGGATTTTGTCCGCGGGAACCGGCTGAACGCTGGGCATAACCACAGCAACTGTGAACGAGGCGACTGGTAGAGATTTGTGTTTTTTTTTCCCTCCTCCCCGAGTCTGGTGCCAAGAAGTGGGCAGTGTCTGTGTGCCAGGCTGAATTTCAATGAACGAAAAGGAGGAGGTGGTGTAAGGGGGGAGTGCGCCGTGTGGTGGGGGGGGGGGGGGGGGGGGGGGCTGTGTTGGCAATGGAAGAGTGAAAGCCTGTAATTTAAAAAAAGGGATTGAAGACAACGTCTTTCGCCTTGCTTAATTTGGGGGTATTCCCTATCGAAGCCTTCCTTGACGCCACAGTAACCCAAAATAAGGCAGAATTCTGGTGCAAACATTGTTTGCCTGGAATTTTAAAAACGGCACGAGCGTCCTTCCAGGGGTGTAATTTATCAGTTGTATCGATGGTTGGCAGCATTCTGCCATTTTTCCCCCTCCTTCTCTTTCCCAAAGGATTGAATTTTTTTTTTTTTTGCTTTTATTTTAAAATGCATTGTGGGGGGAGTTCATCTGAGCCATCCTTTTACCATCTGCGTGGAACCCTGTTTGTTCTGTCAGACATTTGCTCGTCTGCATAATTAACTTGAATTTGTGATTACTGTTTTGTTATTTTTTTAATTGGGGAGGGCTTGAAAGCCTCGTTTCTGATATGGTAATGGTGAAACGGCCACTCATGTCATTTCAAAATCCTGTTTAGTTTTGCAACAATGTTCCAAAGAAGTAAAGGGATCCTCCATTGTTTAAAAGGGTGGCACAAATTTCTTGCTCCAATGCATGACCATTTATGAATGATTTGCAATTTTCTGCATTTTCTTCCAGGTACAGGACCCTTGTTATTCATGCCACACAATGATGACGAACCAATTTTCAACATATATGACATTACACAGAAATATTGTGAAATTAAATGTTTGAAATCTGAAAAAAATAAGGAGGAAACACCTTTTTTTATTGCATGTTATCTCTCCTGTATTTGATATTTATTTCTTAATAGTATTTTTGTGTCACTGGGAATGTAAAACTGGTGATTTTTTACATATATATAACAGACTTTCTGTTGTGATTCTGCCTGATTAGTTTATTCTGCCTCACTGTATCTTATGAACAAAGAAATGTGGAGAAATTGAGAAAAATCACCAGCAGAACACAGATGTGCTGGTGAATTCCAGTATTATCTATGTATTATTATTCTACTGGACATGATAGGCATTCAGACAATGATAGGCATTCAGATTTTTTTTAGATTAATGTATCGTTCCCCCCTTTTTAACTCAGATGAATTATGTGAGCAGTAATTAAAATTTGCGAAGCAGTCCCAAAGCAGCTTACATCCCATCTGGAACATGTCACATGTGCTTCGCAGCGGTCTTGACTTAATGATATTATAGGTTACTGCAGAATGTCTGTCCAAATTTGGCATCTAAAATTTGTGCTAAACAGCAACAAAGTCAAATCCAAAAAAAGCTGCATTACATATTTCAGCAATTGCACTCACAGAACAAATTAAGCCCTCATTTGACATCCTGCTTTGGACCTGCATGGTTTAACCAATGCAGAGAGCTGCTGTAAGGTATTGTATATCACTTTTCAGTCCCGAAACCATCATTTTATAGTTTAGCATAAAAAAATGGTATTTACAGTGTTCACAGATTGGGTACATCAATTTATAAAATTTTGAGGCCATAAGAAAAGTTTATCGTATTTTGAAATAATCAAAACATAATATACTTGAAATAAAATAAACATGCAAAGTGTGCATACTTTTTTCGTATGGATATGTTACTTCAAACTTCACACAAATTATTTCACAAACTGCAGTCTGACTGCATCTGTCCTGGATGAAAATTTCATGCACTGTTACAATAAGCAAAGTTATGTATTACAATAACTAATATCTGTCCAGTTTTCCTTTTTTCATGAGGAATTACACTGAGTTCCCCGCAAACCACAGCATCTATATGGACCTGCACACAAAGCTTTCTCTTCTAACTGCCTAACGCCTGGTTTAGCCCGGTCTACCTTGCTTGCTCGTTCTTGCCAGGCAGTGTCAATCAAGGATTGCGTTCGCAGTCTCCGCAGCTGGTTAATCAAAGTTTCTTCGAAAACCCACCCCAGCCAGTTTTGAGAGTACCGAAGCTGGTTTTGTATTATCCAGATTTTGTTTTTGTTTATTATCCTTGCTCTCTGGAAGATATTGTTTGTACTGTCAGATTCGTGTCATGGGGTGAACTCGAGAACGCCCTGCTTTGCAAAAATAGCACCCCTGAAACAGGAAGCGTGTCTGCCGGTGACCTTGTTTGACTTCAGCCCACGGTCCCCCCAGAGACCGCCGCTCGGCCTGCCTCTTTTGCCACGGCGTCGATGGCATTCACGTCGTTTATGAAGGAATGCAGCAGATCAGAGAATGCAAACATCTTACTGCTGTTTAGCTTTTCTGATATCGCAAAACGCATCCCAGCGTGGGATGTGTTTGTACACAAGACTAATTTCATCAAACAAATACCTCACAGAATAGATATAACTGTGGATGAGAATTCCCTTCCGGCACATTTACGGGAAGTTACTGAAATGAGTGATGGTAGGGAGGGCAGCTTTTTCGAAAAACATTTACAACATTGTTGTTAAGGACTTATTCAGCGTTAGTAGCATGATTGTTAAGGTGCATCTCAAGCAAAGGCAGCACTTTCATATTTAAATCAGGGCAGTAGTTTTAATCTAAATAGTAGCCTTTCTCAGAACCTCCTCCATTGGGTCAGATCTAGCTCTCCCTGCCTCCCTGCCTGTGATCCAGCCTTTAGATGAGGAAAATAAGCACGTAAAATTAAACAATTTTGCTTTGTCCCTGAGGACTGAGAGAGGGTGTCAATTCCTTAGGAATTTCTTTTCATTCGAGCACACAGTGCACTCTCCCAGTCAGGGATCCACAACTTAAAGGAGTAATTAAAGCCATGAGAATGAACTGGATCCTGTTCCCCCCCCAAAAAAAGTAACTTGGCAAGGGAGAGAATGTTCTAGAAACAGCAAGACGCGAGACAACCTTTTCCTCGTTAATTCGGAGTTTGAGGTTTTTTCTAGCAGCAGGCAACTCATCAGGTTATTTTGATGTGTGGAATTTAGAGGAAGTAGGATGTTTTTAATAAGCGCCAGGTCCGAACCGCATATGAATGTAGAATGTAGATGTTTCAGAAATGCATGTCTTTGCAGGTGGAGAAATTCAGCTCTGTTTCGAGACTGGGAGGCTATGCACCGAACAGGAAGGAGGAGTTTTGGTATTGTGGCTTTGCCTCCGTCTGTAGTTTAGTTGTATTAAACAAGCCGTGCACCACATTTTGGTTTTGGCTGATAAACATGAACACCAAAGAGGAGCATTCCCTGAGAGACCCCTCTTGGAAAAAATGTGTTGCCCAGTGACTGTAAATTAATCTCTGCGTATAATTTTTGCACTTTGATTTACTGTTACTAGAACCACAGCGGCAATCAATAAACCCATGGCAGAAAACTATGGAGAAACTCATGTATGGCGAAATTATGTTGGCATCTTTACGAATTAGAAATGACATCATCAGCACATATGAGACGCATTTGACAGAAACCTGTCTAATGCCACTGAGATTATTTGAAAGCCAGCACTGTACCAAAAAATGATTTTACGCCTATAGCTGACAGAAAAAACTCCTGGAGCTTTGCTTTTGGAAAAACTCTCCACTAGAAGGATTTTCACTTTTTTAAAAAAATTATTGTTATTATTTAAAACTATCATTAAACAACAAGAAAACCTGAAGCATACACTGCTATCCTGCACGTGCTCACCTATGTATCACACTTCAATACAAAACCCTGAAAGGCCCAGTTACCACTGCACGCAGCTGTCGTATGTGGACACTGTGAAAAGTGTGCGAGGATGGCTGTACAAGGCTTAAATCCACTGAGAATGCTATGACTGCTGGCTGTTTAAACACTGATGAAAAGAGCAATGCTCCATGCATCTTTAGCTGAGCAGTTGAGCTAGTATATGATTATTGTCATGCATATTTCACTTATAACAAGCATTCAAACATACACATACAATGCATATATATATACACACTATTTTACGTATATATATATATATAAAATAGTGAAAACAACTATGAAACGGTGATGATCAAGGCCAGCTGTTGTTGTGTGAAGACAGTTATCACACAAACTTTATGTGTATATATAGTTATCTCTCACCACCATACATAATTTTACACATTCATTATTAAAGACAACACCTGGCTTTCTATTGCTGCACTATTTTAAATGCCAGTAAAGTAATATTTAAACGTGAGAAGAGGCTCGTTTCCCACACTGATTATTCAAAATTAGCATCCCTCAAAAAAACAAATAATCCCCATTGAAATCATTGTAAATCACAACCATGGGAAAGATGTCAGAAAACTGCACATAGCAATTTCCCCTCCCCAGAGGTTCACTGGTGAATTTGAGATACAAATTAATAAAAATGTGGGCTCATGAGCTGACATAAGCAAAGTCAAAAGGCAAGTGCCATCAGGATGGCATCAGTTCTGATTATTAGTAGCTTTGTGCATAGTCAATGTCTCCAATCTAAAGGTTTGTCCCTAAACAGGCTTTGTGGAGGTTAGTGGTTATGTACAGCCCCTCTACACCTCTGCGGGTGAGAGGGTGAACCAGCTAACAAGAAGGTCAAGGGGTCGTAACACCTGTCCATATGAAAAGATTTTCATGGAGGGAGGTGAGAGAATGTCTGAATGAATAGAGTCATTTTTCACTTATACGCAGCACTAACAAACATGCACAACCAGACAAACACATCACAGTATTCTCTCCGCGTTATTCAATTCAAACAAAAACTTTCTTGATCACACAGGCACTTTCATGTTTACAGAGTGCCAGAAGTTAAAATCAATTTAAAAAGATAATAATAAAACAACAATATCGAGACATGTCCTACTTTAAAAGCACAGTGAGGTAAAGACGGCAGGCCAGTGGAAGAGAAACATAATAAAAGCGGGAAGACTTTGTTCCTGATTGTGACGAAGAGAGAGCAGACAAGGCCTGATTGTCAGAAAGACTGTAAAAGCAGGAAGTGGGGCAAGCTGCTTGAAAAAAAAAGAAGAAAAAATATGAAGCAATAAGATAAGTTCATCTGAGGGGAACAGAGGAGAGAAGGAGCCATTCTCTTTCTCTCACACTGTCTCCCAATCAGCCTCTTGAAACAAACACATACAGTATACACGCGCTGCACACACACTAAAATGTCGGCCGACTGGACTTTAACACACTCCTAACACATAAAATTATTAACCACAGATGGTTACAATTTTTTTTAATAAATGATAATAATAATGAATGTTTACTTCATGGATATTAACTTAGACATTAGGGACACACCCCTAATAACACATAATCAGTTTTAGCATTAGCACATTATTTTAAGCTGTTTTAAAAACATGGTTATTTGAATTGGTGTTTCTAGATTAATTATGAAAAAGTGTGGTAAATAAAATATGAAGTGAAAAGAACTGTTATATGAATGAAATGGAATACTACTGTGATAGACAAATTATGATTCAATGCAAGACATTCTCTGAAATGCGCTTACAAGAACACAAGCATGTGGCATTCGAGCGCCATCTTGTATGCTACATGATTTAAGATCGTTTAAACACGTTGCCGATTTAAAAAATATTTACATTGAAATTATAGTAGTAGACCTCGTTCTATTGAATAGATTTATTAGTTAGTGTTTTATTGTGTTCACTTTCGGTCACATCAGACAGTGAAATGACCAAGCCAAAATCTTCCTTTTTGAAATATTAAGCATTTATTTTTAAGCTTTAAGCTATGGTTGCATTACACGTTTACAATTTACACATCTAAATGATACTATTTGTACGGCGCAGTGCATAAAACCCTATTTAATTGTTGTGCTCTTTCAGTCCTGTCTATATATATTGTTGGTATGCACTTATATCTGCATTGCGTATCTTTGAGGTCTGTTATGCTAATCTTGCCAAACTGAAGAAAACATTTCACTTCCTTATTTGCGTCTCCTCTATTAATGCTTTACAAACAGAAATATGACCTTTTTCATAAGCAAAGGGCTTCTTTCATAACCGAAAATGTATTAAAGGCCAGAAAGAAATCAGTCAAAATGGAGGGAACTGGAGCAGACAAAAAAACGCGCCAAATATTCAGGGGACCAAGCCCTTCCAGTACGTGTATCATGCAACTGTACATTGCTACACCCTTGCTAATAGCTGACCTTCAAAATAAGACAAAAGAAGGACACTAACTGCCATATTCAGCTCACTTTTAACCATCTGCAATCTTATTGTTACATGACTTTTTTATATACACATATATTATTTCCAAGACAAGTTTTAAACAATTCGGTACCTCCGAGTCACAAGTCACCAGTAAGTCCATATTGTCTGATTTCCTTTTTGGGGAGCTTGTATCTGCTCGGTTTCGTGTAAAAACCATATTATTTGCTTATGATTAACAATTGCTGAACTACATACATTCAATATTACCTCTCAGAAATAGCTGTCCCATGCATGGTACAGTGCTAAGCGAGCACCCTCGAAATAGAACTTTAAACGCAATTTTGAAAGAATTTTAAAAGAGGTTTTGTTCGACAGGTCTGCATGCCATCCCTTTTTGTGTTTACTGCAATGTATTGGTGTCTTGAAAACCTCCAGCAGCAAATGCTAAAGACCCTGAACACTTAAGACACATACAGAAGTGCATTTTTAAAACTGCACAAGGTGGATTCGCAGAGACGAAGCAAACTGGTGTTGTTGGAAAGTCAGAAAAAGTTAAACACAGTCAGCTGTGAGTTAACACATGCAAATTTCCCCTCCTTATTACACTGGAAAAATTAGTGCGCTTTTTTTTTAGTATCCTGTTTAGCGGTTGCCGATAAGCCCTCTACAATAGGTGTTTCAACAGAGTATGTACGTGTGCAAACTGAGAGTGAGGATATCACTCTTCTCAGAGCAGATAAATGAAAGTATGAGGTCAAAAAAGTAAGTATGTATTTCAAATCTGGAAGCAAAGAAGCATCTCACCGATGAAGCTCAGCCCTGTGCCAACTTAATCAAAAGGTTTTGCTCCGTTTTTTTTTTTTTGTTTCGTAAAGCATGAGGCCAGGAATTCGAGGCCGAGCCGTGTACGAGGCTGTTTTCCCCGTACCCTCAGAGATTATTATCCGCACAAACCTTCTGAAAGCTGCCCCCCTCCAGAAAGGACCAGACAGAAGCCCAGAACACAAATGTGCTTCTATCCCGCTGTAATCATGGCAGTTGTTGTTTTGCCTCTGAGTTCCAGCACACACACTGAAAACGATCCATTACGTCTGCCTCACTCCCACTGTACTCACCCCCCCCTCTCTGTATATCAATCAAAAAAATTTACCTAACTGATAAAGCGAATAAATCTCACAAATTCTCAGCAAAGGCAGAGTGAGAGGGGGATCGATCGATTGATCGCCGTCCGGCGGCCTCGTTCCTCCCGTCTCCCCCGAAAAGTTTCTCCCTTTCTTTTCTCTCGGACAGAAATGGCGGATTGTGGCGAGGGGGCGAGGCAGACACGTTTGCAGGAGGAAGGTGAGAGGACGGTGGAGAGAAGAGGAACGGAGGGGGGAAAAAGGAGGAGAGCCCCGAGAGCTGGGGTGGGGGGAAGAGAGGACAGAAAAGAGGGAAAGAGAAGGGGGCCGTGATCGGTACGAAAAAGGTGGAAATACCTGGAGCCAGCGCGGGAAAAAGGGGGCGACGCGGAGGGCCCCCTGGCCCATGGCGGAGAGAAGAGGAGAGCGTGCTCGCGTGTGTCCCCCCCGTTAGCCAGTAAGGCGAGAGAGAGAGAGAGAGACGCAGGGGCGCGCTTGCAGCAGATCACACTCCAACAGGGGCTGTGACTCGAGAAGCAGCCAGCTTAGCGGCCTCTGCTTTACCCTGTAAACTGCTTTTTCCTTTCACCCAACCCACTCTGGCATCACTGCCAAGTGGGAGAGAGAGAGAGAGAGAGAGAGAGAGAGGCAGCGAGCGAAAGAGAGAGAGCATGAGACAGCGAGAAGCGGTGAGCTGGCACGGCCGACGCGACTATAAAGCATACGCTACCCTCTCCGCGCCGAGCAGCCCGAGCTCACACGACTGAAGTGACAAGTCACTTCTGCTGCATGTTAATTATTCTCTGGTGGAAGTGTGCGCTACAAGGCAGCCCACAACGTGCCCTGGCACCCCCCCCCTCTTGTCCCTGCGGGGCTCGGCGTAATTTACCACACAGCCAGAAGGTGACAGATCCTCTCAGAAGCACCAAAGTAAACACATCTAAAGCGCACGCTCGCCGAGAGTGTCACTGCGCGGGGAGCGGAGCGGGACAACACACAAAATGCAGGGAAAATAAACAAAAAAAGAGGGTATACTTACATGCTTTCTCGCGCCTTTCGCCAAGGGACACCCCACCACCACCACCAGCCACCCCCCACCCGCCCACCCCCTACCCTTCCCTGATCCCTCCTCCTCTTCCTCCTCCTCCACCCCGGCTTCATTATGGCGAGACAACGCGGGATCAGGGATTTTAGAAGCTTCTTGAAAAAAAAAGAGCCCAAAAAAGAGGAGATAAAGCGCGCTCCCTGAGCGAGCGGCGAGGGCTTTTGTCAGCAGTTGGCATCCGTCCCAGGTGCTACAAGCCTTACTGTTCCCTCCCCCTGTAATCGCCACACACGTCCCTGACCGTTCTACATCCGCCTTTGTTATTGTTTTGATTTGCTGTGTTATGATGATTACGGATGGGGAGCCGCGTGGGGTGGGGTACGGGGTGGTATGGGGGGTGGGGGTACAGTACGATGCACGTTCATGCAGCCTTGCCCGTCCGTGCACCCCGGCTTGCCCCTCTGCTGAACCCTACCCAAAATGGGACAGCGAAAAAGTAAAAAATCGAGTGATTGGACACCCTCCCCTCCCTCACACACCCCCCCAATGCCGAGCACCATCTCACGTGGCCTGTCATGTACTAGTGTAATTCCTCAAGAAAAAAGGAAAACCATCCTCTCTCGTTTCTTCTCTGTGTGTTTTCGCTCCCTCAGCATTGCTCCGGATGTACAAGATGGTGTGTCAACAGTTAAAGGAAAAAAAAAAGAAAAAGCGAAAAAGATGCAACTTCTGGTAACAGCCGCCAACTGGCGAAATCATTCCCGACCGCCGCCGAGGACCCTGAGGTCCCTGGACTCCTTGCCAAGAAAGAGGAAGTGACCAAAATAATCCAGCTTTGCCGTGCTAAACTTCCCCTTTCTCCTGCACCTCGAGCAGAGAGCCGCGTTCTGATGAGACTGGACTTACTCACACACACACACTCACATACACGCGCGCACACACACACGAGCATTACGAATCCTCGTCCCACCAGTTCCTCACAGGCATTGTCCCGGGCAGCACCCCGCGTGACGTCACCCCCCCTTTTGTTATTAATGAATTTATTTCTCTCCCCCGGTTCACTCTCCATCCATCCACCACAGCAAAGCACACAACACACCCTGCCACCACCACCCCCTCAAAAAAAAAACAGCTTCAAAATATCTGAAAAATATTTGAAACAGATACTGAACAGGAAAAAAAAAAGCCAGGAGCCATGGTCTGCCTCGGCGAGGCGCGAACAGTCGAGGCGGAGCGGCGGACAGAAAAACCCGTGAGCTCCCTTTACAAATCTCTCTCTGTGTCTCTTCCTGCTCGCGAGCTGGGGTAGCTTGTAAAAGTTTCAGCTGCAAGAGGCAGGGCCCGGCCTCTTTTGGCAGCGGTTCAAAAGAGCGCTGCCTGTCTGAAAAAGCGAGCGGGGCGTGTTTGAAAGGAGCGCGCTGCACACTCCGCCCCTGTTTGTCCAGGGCACCGCCAGCCTCGCGCCGCCGCACAACTTTTCTGCGGTTCGGAGGGGAATCTAGGTCACGCAGAGTCTGCCGCGCGCGGGGGCCAACAGAGAGCACCTTCTCTCCCCCTTCTCTGAGCCAGGGGGGTTTGTGTGTGGGGGGTGGAGGGGAGGGTGGGGGAAATGTAACCCTTCCTCGCCCCGCCCCGCCTCCTGCCTGCGCCCGTCCTCCATTTCAGCGCGTGCGGTTTGTTTCAGAGTTCATCCGAGGTCTTCTGCGACCTCTCTGTTTGCCTCAGGAATGCGCGCGATAGCCCCTCCACCCTATTGTTTCTCATCTGCGGAGGAGCTGAAGGATCATCGCTGCTGCGGCATGTTGCTTTCCCCCGGTTTTGTTTTTTATTTTTTATTTATTTAGTTTTTTTTTTATCCCTATTGTTTGCTTCTTTGCTCTTTTATTTTTCTTACCAGCACAAGCCTCTCACTGTGACCTCTCTCCACCTGAGTGTCTGTCATCGGCTTGTCAGGCTCAGCGTCGAGTCGGGTCGTGTCTGCGCTTCGCTCTGCCCCGGCAGATTTCAGCCTTTTTCGTTCTTGAATCTGCCCTTGCTTTCTTTGGCTAACCTGTTCAACAGGTGGCTGTGCAAAACACCGGTGTCAAATACGTTGCCTCGTTTTTTTTTGTTTTTTTTTCACTGGGATATAAAAGGGGAATCAACAAGCCTGTTTTTTTTTTACTATTAGATTAGAATGTGTTTACAGCTACGCATTCGTAGAGCAGCATTCACAAAGCGTGGTGGTACTTACGTGGATTTGTGATCTTTGGCATCTCCCACAGGATGATTGCTCGACGTGAGGGGTTCACTCCATTCCCACAGTCTCTGTTTGGTTTGCAGACCCAGAGCTCCATATGGCCACCCTCACAGACCGCCATTGGTCAGAAATACTTTCATTTCTCTATGGTCGGTTTCCACAGGTCTCCGTGTCACAAGATGCTGAAGTGGAGGGGGGGGGGGGCGCTCGCAGCCTAGGAGGAGAGGGTGAGCGGGACATCCCGTAGCTGTCCTGTGGCTGTCCCGCTGTGATCCAAGGCACTGTGTGCTGTGGAGTCCGCGCGCACGGCCAGCAGGTCTTTATTATTCTCTGTCCAAAGCGGCTGACACATTTTGAAATATGAACCTGCTAAGTACCCCAGCGGAAGCGCTGTCAGAGTGCGGCTTACGGTAAGAAGCGGCCCTCTCTTCCCCAACTCATTAAGGCACCCCGCACTCACCATCAGCAGCAGAGCAAAGCTGGTAAACAGCTGCAGCAGCCCACTGCCTACCCACCAGCCCCTTTCCCGGCATGGTGCTGTCCCTCTGTTTTTTTTCTCTCTAAACGACAAGCAGGAGCATGTGGAGTCATCCTCTGATAAGCTAAGCTCATCAGCAGAGCTACCTGCCGCTCCTCAATCTGACTGGCCAGGGCCGTGCGGTCGGCGAGACCCAGCCCGGTGGCCCATTGCACGTGCATTTGCATATCAGACACTCTTATCCCGGCTGCCTTACACAGCCTACATTTACATGTTATCTGTTTACACAGCTGGGTACTCACTGGAGCAATTCAGGTCAAGCACGTTGCTTGAGGTCAGCGGGAGCATTGGCAGTGCCACACCCCAGTTTTAGTCACAGCAAATCAGGTGCGACCGCATGGTCTTCATGTACATACAAGTGCTGTTGTCATTACTGTGATTCACTCACCAGAACATTTTATCCAAATTGGTGTTCATGACAGAGTTCATGGCTGGAGCCAGAAGTAGATATAACAACTCCACCGCTAATATGCACTGTCCACCCCCGGCCCCTGGCCCCTGGCCCTCACACCACTCCACCACTACTCAAACCTAGAGTCAGTGTGGGTCTGGTGTCCATGGTGTGGAGAGCTGAGACATTAAACACACTTCCCATTGCTCCTCCTGTTTCACCAACTCAGAGCAGATTACATTGCTAACATTTTTAGTACACACTAGCTTATGTACTCTAGCTGGATACTTACCAGAACCACATAGGTTTTTAATAATTTTTGTTCAAGAGTGCAATGGCAGCTACCTGGGATTTGAATCTGTGACATTCTGGGCTGCGAGTGCAGTCCCCACACTGCTGCGCAGAGCTGATCCCGCTCAGCAGGGCGCCAGCGATTGATCCACAGACCGTCCCTGGCTGTGACAGGTTACTCATTTCTGTCGCTGTGCCCTCCGGCCCCTCAGTGGGTGGAGGTGTCATGTCAGGACACGGAGCTGAAACCTAGATTTGACTGGAGCCCACCGCGTTTCGCCGGGAGTTGCCCCCCGCGCATGATCTGCAGGGCCTTAACCCCTCGCGCTGTGCTGTGGAAAATATGGGATGGAAAACACAGCCCGCTTTGCATAACCGCACCGCCCGCTCACATGTAAATCACCCCAGGTCCCTTGCCGGTGCACACCGAGGGAAGTAGTGACACAGACCAGGGTGATGATGTGTGCTTTTTCCTTTTTTTTCGCCCTGACAACTTCTAAGCACATTGAAAAAATATTTCTAGGCTACCTTTTTTCCCTGCATAGGGCAGGATATATAACTGAATTATCAGAACTGCTTGGTAATCTCCAAACCGCAAGCTAGCAGGAGCCTGTTCGCTCGTCGGGCCCCCCGGTGCTACCCCATGCTGAACTCTCAGAGTTTTGACAGGTTTTGTCATTAGAGAGCTGCCTTCAGGCTCGCTTTGGTCGATATTTCGCTTCAGGCCCGAGCCAGCCTCTCCAGCTTTGTCTGGGATCCAAGACTGAGGTTACATGTCTCTCTGGCAGAGAAAGGCGCTCAGGGTCGGGGGTAAGACCTTGGGCTGATAACAGCAGCCTGTGACTCCGCGCCTGTCCCAGATTGACTGATAAGCCCTCAGCTGTTGCAGAAGGGAGGGCCTCTTCTGCAGATGCAGGCCTGCCACTTAATGACGGTTAATTGCTTCACAGCCTAATTGCCCGATTGGTCACAACACACAGAGGGAGGGAGGGGAGGGAAAGGGTGGGGTTGGGGAGAAGGGGGGGTGAGTGCGGAGACAGCCGTCCCGTTGTCCACCGTGTGGGTTTGACAGTGCAGGGCGATATCTGCGGCCCTAATCGTTGCCGTGGCGCCAATGTCAGGGGACGCCCGTTCTCCTCCGAGACCCTCCATTAGGCTTGCTGGCTGCAGGGCCTGTTATTGCAGAAAATGTAATTTCAGCCGTAATTACAGCTTATGGAAAAATACCCCTCTGTCTCTCTCCCTCTCTCTCTCTCTCTCTCTCTCTCCAGGCATATCACACTGTTGACTCGAGTCTTGTCTATATCTTTGTTTCTTTCTCTGGCTTACTTTTTATGTTGAGGAACTTGTGGGAGAAAATAAAAAAAAGCCTCAAAACTTTTAAAGCACTTCCTGCCCATGGTTTGGATGGTTGTTTTTTTTAGAGATCCTCTGAGAGCTTCACATGGAAGCCTCCGGGGGCTTAGGAGATAACGGGTCAACATTTAACATGTTCTACCACCGGTCTTCTTGACCATTTGTTCATCGGCAGCACAGTAAGACGATCCTGGAGTTGGGCCCTCGCTGGCAAAACAAATGTGGTGAGGATATCTGCGCTGAGAAATATGATTACTCACCTCAGGAAAAGGCAGCCCGGCTTGATAGTGAATTTCTGCTCCGCAGCTGCGCCTGCATTTGCGTCATGGGTTTGTCACGCATTGCTCTGCTGAGGGAAAACAAGGATGGCTTGTGGGTGGACGGTGACTTAGCTTTTTGACCTTACAGCAGGGCCCCCTATTTTTTCCTGTACATAGAAAGCTTGCTCATGACACTTTCAGTTGGTGAAATGTTGAGATGGGGGCAAAATGTCAAGAGCCCTTTAGAGGAGGATGTGTCAGAGGGACACAACAACTTCTCATCCCGTCCTGTATATGGTCACATGACAGTGTTAAGAACATGCAATGGCCGCTACCTTGATTTTCCAATTTGATATAACTGCGTGATTCCGGAGAACTCAATTTATTCTGTGGATTTTAGGCTAAGACTGCCCCATTCTGCAACCTTAGGACACCTACCTGTCCTGTTCTTCTGGTGCCACTATTCCTGGTCATGTCCCGTATCTGTTTTCTCTCCATGTGGTGGCCTCCAGGATCAGGCTGCGACCACCGCAGACTGAAGACCTAGTTTTTGGATTGCACATTGGCTAATGGTTGTAATATTTAAATCTCACATTTTAGCATTGCAAGGAGTATTAAAGCACAGAAATATACATGACATTAGTTACTTACTACTTGATTATTGTACTTTTTTAGTTTTTACAGTGTACAGCATACCTTCAACAAGAGATTGTCTTCATGAGTTGTTTTTTTATGTATCTATATTATATGTGCTCATGTATCTTGGTTTGTTAGCCGCACTGGAAAAGAGTGTGTGTCAATAAATAAATGGAAATGTAAGAGTATCTTCCTTGACTCCAAGTGGTTTTTGATTCAAATCTCTGCTGTTTTCCACCTGTTGCTTAAATGCACCCATACCTACTGCATTACCTTAAGGACCCTGTGAGGGACCTTGGTCCTCATCGTTGCCTGATCAACAGCATTACACACAGTGTGCGTGGTATGAACCTCTAGGGCAATTATCCACACCCTCGCCATCTGCAAAAAGTCTTCCCTACCTGCTGCATGTTCACACCGGAAAGAAAATGATGTTTTATCAGTCCCCATGAAAGGATTCGGCAATTTCTCTGGAAAGGCTGACAGCGTAAAGTGTCAGTCGGTTCAATGCAACCACGCAACAATAGACCTGTTCTCAATGTCACTGGTTTGACGTTGTTTAAACAGGGCGTGAAGCGGACGTCCGCATGCCTTGGGGTAGCCATGACGTAGTACGCTTGAGGTAACTGACACGCTGAGGGACGTTGACACAGCCGACCTGCGGCCCAGTATCCGGGGCTCTCGGTATGTCCTGCATGGGAAAAACGATTCAGCCTCACTGTAAAAACGCCCCCAGGGCAGGTGTGCCCTGCCTTGGCTCTGGAAGGACACAGCTACCCTGGGTTTTCCAGCTCTCTTTAATGAGTAACAGAGCTGTGAGAGCAGTTTGAAGTGGGTTAATGTTTGGCAGTCATTCGCCGAATGACAAACTCTTCAGGGGAAAGGAGAGGGAAGGGAGAGGGTCGCACGTGACTCGCCTGAATCAGTACTGCTGATGTCAGAAACACACACGCACGCACACACACACACGTACACAAACACACACACATGCTCACACAGACACACCAAAGACACAAATACACACACACACACACACACATGCTCACACACACGTACACACACACGCACCATGTTTAACAATCATATCTGTTAGCCTGAATAACTGCAAGTTAAGCATACCTCATCAAAGTGACGTTTATTGTTCAATAGCCAGGGTGCAATAGAGTATACTATGAGTGCATTTAATTTGTTTGCTGAGCAGTTACCCCTATCCAAGGTTAGTTACAATGTATGTACTATACGTGTGTTAGCTCAATGATGCAGCAGAGTCCTACTCAAGCAATAGAGGCAAAATGCATTTCTTGATGGCATAACACCAGTAAGCTGAAATATGATTGTCAGTCCTCTATCCCTGGGGTTCAGAGCCTTGAGTTCTAACTTCTACTTCCCAAAAGCTTCCCACAGTGCAAATCATGAACTATAAACTGACAGAAAAAAAGAATTTACTCTGTATCTAAAATATAAATCATATTGAATACCTCTCCCTGTCTAACAAAGGATCTGTCTCTTTCTTTTTCTTTTTTGGATTTTCCATTGTAACTTTTGGAATTGGTAGTATTAACTACTGGCAGTGTATTAACCTCCACTGGCCTCACAGAGCACTCCACCCTTTACAAGCTCCCTCACAGTGCAAGCCTCACAAGGAGCTACAGGAAAGCTGGTGCCAGTTGGAGCAGCAGTAAATTTTTCACAGGTGACAACCTAATAAGTTTGCAGGTACCTGCCACTAAGGGATGCCCTGAGAAACTCTGACCCATGTGAGGGCACCATGTCCTAGGCAGATAAAATCAATCATGTCCCACTGTTGTGGACTCACAGGTCATAGTCTGCTTATGATCTCGCCCAGACTTGAAGAAAACTCCTTCAGCAACTGAGCCACTGGGAAGCTCTCTTGCCTTCTGTCAACCAGGAGAAATCCCCATCAGCCATTCCAGTCATGTTTAAGTTTGCTGGTTTAGTTTGTTCCCTCTGTAGTGTCTCCAGTCTTGGAGGTTTCTGATGAATGAAATGTAGTAAGCCACGGCTAAACCCCCTCAATCAACAACGGAACGCAGAGTTTAGAAGTGATCTGTTACTCTTTGCCCCGTGTGGCATGTACACTGAAACCCGCACGGTTCCTGTGTCCACGTTGGTGTGTCACCGCAGTGCGACTCTAAACCGCGCGGTGACAAAGAGGCCGAAAGGCTGACACATCTGTGAGGCAGGCCGGCTTGGAGCGGTGCCAGGACTGTGGTAGAAGAGAGGTGTAAAGGCGGCATGCACAGGGGGGGAGACAGCTTCCATCACACCAGCGCCGTTCTGACTGCCACGTGTGTGTGTTGGGCGGGCGCCGTCGCCAGAGGTCACCCCACACGGACCCTCGGACGTGCGCGGGCACTGGGTCGTTTCCCGTGACAACTCACACCTCTCCATCTGTTGTCCTCAGGGACACCCCCCCCACCCCACCGATCAACAGCAGCGCGACTGTTCCTGTGGTAATTGCGGCCATGCTGGCGGGCGATGAGGTCCTCACAGGTGAAAGGCCACGTGCGGTGGTGCCCTCCACAGCGGTGTTGCTGGGCTTTACGAGCTGCTGCTTTTTAAATGGGAAGACCCGCTCCGTAGGTGCGGTGCACCACAGAGCAACGCCATCGGGGCGTGGTCCTGAGATTCATATTTTCTCCGTTTTGTCTTCATTGTGCGTATTTCCTGCGAAGCCTCCTGTATCTGATTCACCCAGTTTCGCGGGGGCCCAGTGCTCCACGCATCACAATGGATCTGGTTCAGCGTGAATGCTGCAGACACGTAAAGGAGAGAGTCGCTGAAGCAGAGGGGTTTCTAGCTTTCTGGGTCCCATTACTAGGTCATTTCAACAGAAAAGCTAC
The DNA here is from genome assembly GCF_013368585.1 of Megalops cyprinoides. Lineage (NCBI taxonomy): Eukaryota > Metazoa > Chordata > Actinopteri > Elopiformes > Megalopidae > Megalops > Megalops cyprinoides. The sequence continues at coordinate 27,329,862 of NC_050589.1, forward strand.
AGACAAAGCATACTGAGCCGTGAGAACGCACGCACAAAGGTGACACTCAGTCCCAGTAGGACAGAATGTTCAGATCGCAAATGTGCTGATGGTATTGGTACACAATTCTTCCATTAACCTTAATACACTTTTGGTCAGTGGAAGCATTAAAATAATAATACAATTATAAAGAGAAATAAACATCACATCTTGTATGGGTTCTACCGCTTTAGAAAAGCTGTAACCAGAGCATTTAATACCCCACGTTGCAATTAGAATTTTTATCAGTACTTTTAAATATTGATAAGGTCAAGGCAAGTATGTTATTGCTGTGATTATTGAGCTATAAAAATTGCCATATAATGTTGTACTGCACAAGCAATGTGAGGTAGCCAATCTGTGTGTGTGTGTTCGCGTGTGAATGTGAGAGCAAGTGTGTATGTGTGTGAGCATGTGTGTGCACAGGTGCCTGTGCGTGTATTTGTTTGTATGTGTTTATAGATGTGTGAGCATGTGTGCGTGTATGTGCATATGTGCATGTGTGGGTCTGTAAGTGAGTGCAAATGTGCATTTATTTGCATGTGCTGAATAATATGCAGTCAGTAGTTCGAGGATCAACCTCCCAATGTTAAAGCGGTACAGTGGAACTGGACACTGTCTCTTTAAGGCCGCCTCGTTCCCCCTCCCCGCGGCGTAGGTTCATTGGCCTTCCTTAGGCCGTCTGCCAAGCGCCATGTCGCCGTCAAGGGTTTCCCGGGATGCCAACAAAGCCATTAGTCTAGACTCCCTGGAACAGTCGCCTGGCCTGGGCTCTCTCAGGGAAAAAGGCCGAGACCGGTTGGCCCGAATCTGCACCGCCGAGCCCTGGCCGGGCCAGCGTCGGGGCGTGGAGGGCCGGGGGGGGGGATTAGAGGGGGTGGGGGGGCTGTGGGAGCGGTTCGTGGGGCAGGGGGGTCTGAAATGCTCCTGCCACTACATTCCTGTCCCGCCTCTCAGCGGGAGCTCTTCCGCTCACAACGCCCCCCCCCCCATACACACACACACACACACACACTCCACACTCTCTATTTATTCATCATATGCTCGTAAAGCAGGAATCCATCGCCCCTAATTGTGCGTGTTTGTGCTCCACAAGTCATGGCTGACAGCCCTGCATTTGCAGTTGGCCAGGGTCACTGCGTTCTGAATGCTCTGATCACTCCGACCGAGGCTTCTGAATATTCAGGGGCTTACTGCACTTTCAGGGGCTGTTTCTGCACTCCTGGATATTTTCAGTTTTTCTCCCTTTGTTGTATGTCCTTGTTCGTGGAGACTTCAGAGGAATTACCTGTCTCGAATGCATTAATAAAGTTTAAAACTGTATGTTTATAATAATAGTAGATTAGCAGTGATTTCATTACATTTCACTACATTTGAAAAGGAAAGCAAAAAGTGTTTTGCTTCAGGATCAAAGTCACTTCTTCCTGCTGGTACTGGTTGCCCAGTGCGGTCAAGATACTTCAATGTCAGCCAAAAGTGTAACCCCTGTTGAAGAGGAAGCAATTTCCTTTTCATTTATCTCATTTACACACCAGCTTTGCCTTTGATGTTTCTGTTTTTCATACTGCAATAACCTTAGAGTACACTGTATGTAGTAAGGGGCAGACTGCAATAACACATGTTGCAGTAGGGCCTCAGATGATGCTATCATAATTCTCATCTGCACTGTGCTATCTGTAGCCAATGTTTACAGCTAATTATGTTACTGTAAACTGTAACATGTCATCCACACCAGGTGAACTAAGGACAAACCCATAGCTGCAGCAAAAGATACTATAGTCTCCTATGAATGAATCACAAGAGTGAGACCCGGCAAAACCCTGCTTGCTGTCTTGTTCTTTTGCTCTTGGGTCTGGACAGTGTTAACACCTGGTAGCAGAAACTACATGTTGGCTGGTAACAGTCGTCAGTAAAACAGCAATTCACTCCTGTCCATAGATAGTTTAAACTTTTTTCAAAGAGGGAGTTCAGCACTTTCTGTTCAGGGAGGAATTAAAGACCACTGTGGTTAATATCAAGTGCTGGAGGTCTGAGGGTGAATACAGATATCAAGACGGTCTGCTATCGACTGACATATTTGTGTTTATACTTCTAACATTACACTGGAGGAAAGACCAAGACCAAACAGATTTGTAAAGGCCGAAACAACAAATTTTAGGCCTTGAACCTGAGACCAACACAAAACCTGATCCTGAAAAGTATTTCCTTTGTTGTTTTTACAGCCTGTGATGGCAAAATGAAGCCTGTCCTTTGTGAACACTCTGGAAAGTAGCTCTTTTAAATTTGAGCCATTGTATTCCCTCTGAGAACTGGGTTATTAACATTAGTTCTCTTAATTCAAACATTAATTCTGGTACTAATGGTCACCCAAAAAATGGGTGATGAGAAAATTAATTATTTTGAGTAATGCTGTATATATTTAATCAAATCTCCACATACCTCCCTGATTTCAGTTCTGTCCTCATCAGCCTTACTTACCTGTTGCTTTGATTTCAGCTTTCAGCATTGATTTCAACTTAATTCACACACGATCCATAGTATCAATGCTTCTGTACACACAAAATACCTCAGCACTGACCCCAATAGCACTTAAAATGTTCCCTTAACCTGTTAATCTTGTCTCAGGGTCATTAGCTATTTGTGTGGACATCATTTCGCTTTGATTTGATGAAACTGAGAATTGTATATTTGTGTCAATTAGGTACTGTGAAAGTAAGTCCTCTCCACAGTTCTGAAGTAAGAGTTTGCTTTTCTCATTCTTACTCCAAGAACACATATTAAGGGGGTTAGAACATATTAACATATTAATATTATCTGTTAATGGCATTGTGAGATAATATTTATTTCAGTTCAGAGGCAGGTCTGTTTGCAATGCACAAGTGTCTCTTACACAATTCTTTTTATTAATTTCAGTGACTGCTGAATTTGTAATGTGTCTGAAACAAAACAAGTGAAGCACAATCAAATTAAATTCAAATTAAGCTAATTTTCATGAACTGGTATGATCCCAGTTTTAATTTCAGATGTGAAATACATAAGGGACTCAAAATAGTTAGGAAATATTTGCATAATATGCACTTTTGCAAACATGAGCGCGAACTCATAAGACCAATCCCTGCTTGAAGCTGAGTTCAGAATACACTCAACGCTCCCTTTGAGTTACCATGCCATTTACTTGGCCCGCCATCTGGTGGTCAATATGAGTTACTGCAGCCTCAAATCAACCACTATATCCACCACAGAATTTCACCTGGTTACAAGAGTTGATTGCTGTGTTTTTTTGGGAAACTTGAGATACATTGGCTTCATATCACAGCACAATCTATGAAGACCACTTTGTATGTTTCAAATTTCGAACTAAGTTTCTTTTAAGATCTAATCATGGTCAGAAGCAATTTGCGTAATGCGATTGCTGAAGGAACAAGAGTAGGGCGATTACACAACAGGTCTTGAATTTGACGAGCTGTGGCAGTAGCACAGCAGTAAGATACAGGAGGCTAGCAGTATCTGTCTGTTTCAGTTTCAGGCAGGGGATTGGCTGTTTCACATCAAGGCGATGGGATAAGCCTATTCCTCAGTCCCCATGCATGGGAAAGAATCCAGACATTCTTTCAACAGTTCAGACTATTACAATAAAAACTTTTTAGATAAGAGCCTGCAGAAAAACATGGAATTTTCATTTATTCGCCTCTTTTATTTTGAGTAGCAAATTTAAGACAGCCTCATGTTGTTATTGAAAAAATTATGTATGTCTCTAGCCTCCAAACTCAATGCTGTGTAACTAGGAAGAAGTAACGTTTGCTTAAATGTGTTAGCCAAAGTAATAAATTGCAATATTATAGGAGGCAATAGTTGCCCTTGTGGTATAAAATGAATGGGGATTATTATCAAGGTAGAAAAACATACAGATGGTCTGAGATATTCCCAGTTTCGACACTTTAATTTGTAATTTCATATGGAGCTCATCAGTGTATCTATTGATTATTCTCCTAAGCCAATCACAGTGGCCTCGCCTGACCTCGTCCATGGCAGTTTGATGGACTAGGAGACCAAAATGGCATGTTGTTCCCAGGCCCCTAGCCCCCTATTTATGACCTAAATCCTGGCCGTAGCCACATTGCCTAGTTTGAATCCTCACAGATGGCCAGTGGAGTTCAAAGTGACGTCAGTCTCGAGGGTCTGTCTGTATCCCCCAGCGGGGAAGCTGGCAGTCTGTGACACCGATGGCAATCCTATTAGGGCCGCTAGTGGGGTCACTTGGTGCAAGCGGCGTGAGAGGGGAGGTGCAACGCACCATTTTTCCAGGAAACAGGACACCATCTTTCTCTCTGCAAGGTGGAGTGACGGAGGAAATGCTGGCGGGGCCCAGGAACCTCAAAGGCAGGGTGGGTGGCGTGTAGAATCAAAGTTCAGCGGAGAATGAGGTCATAGAGGGACAGCATGGATCTGAGATGGATCAGTGTGTTGAGTGGATGCTTTTTATTGCTAAAATGTTCATTTGTATCTGTTGCTTTGATATTTAGTAAATGTGTTAATTTATATATGCCTTTATGAGATGATGCAAAACATTATTTTTACTTAATTGCTAATCCAGATATCTTAATTTGAAAAGAATATGGGATCCCTCTGCAGTCCACTGTTGTGTTTTAAAATGTACATTTTTGGCATGTTGTCACCACGTGGCCTGGTTCATGAGGCTCTCTCTGCATTCTGTTAGATTCTGTCAGTAGGGCATCCATGTGTGGCAGAGAGCTGTAGTTCAAAGTTTGACCAACAGGTGGAAACAACTGAGCTATAAATCACCCTGCACAAGGACACCTGCTAGGAACATACATGATTAGGGAAAAAATGCAGCTAGGCTGCAAAAAAAAAAGGATTTATTTGGCTGTGGTTCAGCGTGTCACAGAATGTCTCCTGTGTCCTTCCAGAAGGAGGCTCTGAAGGAGGCCTGGCCATCAGACAAGTGAGTGTCATAGAACACATGTCCTTCCTGCCCATATGAGCACAGACACCTGGACACCACATGGACACCACATGTTTTATCATAGGAAAAACCTTACATCACTGCTGATTAATAATTGTCATTGCAATTTTTCATATCAAGCTGTGCATTAAAAGATGATGACATATGTTATAACACTAAAGAGAACTAATTACACCTTAGTATTGGTTCAGTATTGTTTCACCTTTATGACACAGGTTGGCAGTCTCCGCAGAGACGCATTGAGATTGGGCAGAAATGAAAACAGCATTCATTTCCCTTATTCATTTTTCAGCCTTCAAGGAGATGACTCCACTCCAGGGAAGACTAAGGTAAGAGATTTTCCTTAAAGACGCTTTTGATTTCCCAAAGTGCTCATCACATCACCATTTTTCATTTGCATCCGTAACCTGGTGACCAGTGTTGCCAGGCAACCAATGAATGGTGAATCACTTTTAAGATGTAGTTTGCATGAGGTGTGGAGGTGAGTTGGTGATGTAATTTGCTAATTGTTTCTATGAGAGTAGGTGGGTCACTTGGGTCGTGTGAGTTTGAGTGTGTGTGTGCGTGTGTGTGTGTGTGTGTGTGTGTGTGTGAGTCACCTGGTATGAAGCTATCAGCCTTTCACAGTGGATGTCTGTTCCACATGGATGTCCGGTGATGGCCTGTGGCCTCTTGGCATCACGCCAGGCTTTTGCAACGGTCATTACTGTCACTGACGCCAGCTCCCTCACGAGGGGGGAGACCGCAAATGGTACAGCCCTCCAAAGCCCAAACCCTCCCCCCACATCTTGGTTTCTTCCACTGATGTGTATCCCCCAAGCAGATGGATCCGCAGAAAATCCTATTATCAACGTCTGCTGATGGGGACTCAGTGACTACAGATCAGAGCACTCCCTGTGCACCCCAGTTTGAGTTCCCTTTTTTTAACTGGAGGATTTTATTCATCACCGCTCGGATCAACAGAACTGATCTTTCCAATAAGCAGATTTGATATATCTGACCATGTCTACAGATAAGGTAATATTGTCGGGTGGGTATATATGGTGGTTTAACCTGATGATGTAATCTTGTTTTGGAGGCGGCCTCAGTATTAATGCTTTCCTTCAGAAATGCAAGTAGGCATGGCAGGATGTGCAATGCTTGATCAGAAGTTTGTCTGCAGATGCTATCGCTGTTTTGAGTTTTCATGGCACATGTTGTGATGTGTTTTGTATGTTTGTCTTGCGTATATGAGACAGCTAAGAACTGGCTTTGAGTTTGAGTTACACAAGAGAAATTTTGGGGATCTGTTGGCCAGTGAATCATCTAACCAATGACATGAGTTTAATACAGATTTTCCATGTCCTCACAATGTTTCTCTAAAAATTGGGTTGTCCTTCCTTGCCTTACCTCATAATATATATGTTTATGATTCAAAATTGAAAATTATTTTTAATTTCATTTTAAAATGTCAATAGGCATCTGTCTAAAAATGAACCTAGACCATACCAAACACAGATTGTAAGATGGAAATGCTTGGAATTTTCAACAAAGTACCTTCTTCTTTGATAAAAGAGTCATTTTATCATAGAAGCACCCCTGGTGCATTTTAAAGTGGGAGAACCCTATTTGCTAGCTAATTAAAAACACTGTGTCAATGGAGGCCTTGTTTCTTATTTAGTATTAAGTGCCTAAGGTTAATGTAAGATCTTGGGCTTCATCACACAGTGATGTAATCAGACACAGTCTGTCAATTTCACAGGAAGCTGGACAAATGCCTAAGAATGCCTTGAACATAGAATCACAGAGATCACTCTAAAGGTAGAATTTTTCATTACATGTTATATAGTATGCTGTTGGCTGTTGGCTTTGTACATGGTATGAAAACCATGACTGTGCCAATAAAGCACATACACATAATGATACTTCATTACATTACATTATTATCATATAGCAGACACTCTTATCCAGAGTGACTTACATCAGTTACATTTTACAATGTTATCCATTTACACAGTTGGATATATCTACTGAGGCAATTAGGGGTTAAGTACCTTGCCAGAGGGTACAGCAGCAGTGCCCTGCTCCTACCACTACACTACACTGCCACCCCTAACCACTATGCTAGACGGCCAGCCACACTTTTAGTTGTCTGGTTAATATATGACTCTTGTCTTTGCCAGCCTTTTCTAATCAGTTCTGCTGTTGTTTTTGACTGAGCATACCTTGTGACTACAAATGCAAAAATATCCCTCTCATGCAAGGCATCATGGGAATGGCTTTCACCCTGTTCGGGTGTGATAGCTTATTACATCGCGTCTGACAACTTCGGTTTTCCCCTCTGTTTGGTTAATGTGGACATTATTCTTTCCATAAAGAAGGCCTACCACAGGAGAAGGTGTATGATTAAATTCTGCTCTGGTTTATGGTCATCATGATTTACTGTAAACATTAAAGTTTGCATTTAATATCAATGTTATAGACACAAACACACTGCAGTTAGATTGAACATGCCCTTAGTCATTACATTAACATTGCATAGCAGTCATACTTATCTAGAGCTTCCAGCAGTGCACCACTAGGGAATTGAACCACTCCTATTCCTTACCACTGTGTCACATTCTATCAAATTTCCATCACTATGAATCGCACACTAACTGCCCCTCTGTGGCCAGCATCTCTTTAGGATGAAGGTATAAATGGAAACAAGATTGTCTGTAATGGGATTACAGGCTCCCACAAACAGCTAGAGGATCACAGCAGGCCGTGTGGATGCTTCCCGCTTTCACAGACTCTCCTCGAATGCTCTATCATTTTATCTGAGTATGCGTCAGACTTCTAACAGAAGTGAGTGGAAATTGATCTGTGACCCCATGTCACAAATGAAGGGTTTTCATCTCCTGCAGCACAGATAAATTCAGGTTTAACATTAATGTTGCTGCTTCATTTTTCGTAATGCAGTATCACATATCCCCAGTTCAAGGCAATGACATACACATGTATTCACCGAATAGAGAGTACACTAGTGGACACAGCACTGCTTCATCGGCAGTGATCCTGTGTAAAGGTTTGCGAAATATTGAGAAATGGTTACAATAGTGATGTATTTTATGACAATTCACAGAAAACCTAAAAAGGGAACAGACAGTTCGGACTGGATTGGACTCTGACACTGATAGCAGCTGAAGTATATGTGGTTTCTGAAGAGTTTCCGGGGACTGGGTTAATCTCCTTTGGCATCAGAAAGAGGGCTTGGATTTCATTTACAGGCTCTTTCCGTGGTGCTGTGAGGACAAATAACTATGGCACACTCAAAAATTCAGAACCTTATGCAACCCTGCAAAATCAAATCATAATGCACCAAACAAAATGTATGTTTTAATCAAGTGACCTATTGACATATATTATTATTTTAGTAAATACAGTGCTCCTTGTTTTTTTTTTTTTAATTTTTGGGTCACACAAATACTTGCTAATTTAATGAAGCATTTGCTCTGGTGAAGTTGATATTCAAATCATGTTGGTTAGTTAGATGATGTTTTTTCTTTTATCAGCTAGAGAACTCATTTTAGCAGGCGAGCTTCAAAGAGAGGTAGGAAGTTTTGCGTTAATGTAGACAGACACAAAATTTACTTGCTCATCACTGATTTAGAATTAATTGGGGATACAGCCCTATAACCAGATATAGGATTTTCATGGGTTCACTTTTGCAAAAACTGGGTGAGTTGAAAAATAAGTATTGCTATATGTCAAATGGTAGCAATGAACTTGAATGATGTGTTTTAGATATTTATATCAAACAATGTTTGCAGACCTCAAGAACCACTTGTGCAGGCCAAGGCTGCCACAGTAAGGACACCACTGGAATTACTGAACACTCAATGCTTCAAGCATTGGTCCCAGAGGAGCGGCTGCCCCTGAGCTGCTCCTAACATGCATTACTGAATGACATTTACTGATATATCTGAGAGAATACTGCTCAAAATATTCAATTTAAAAATTCCAGTTATCCCTTTAACTGAGGTGTTTGTGATGGTAAAGAAAACACAAACAGTTCCTTAAATCCACTTATTAAATCTTGATACATGTTCAGCAGTTACTTTTCTCAATTGAAAGTAGGCAAAATCCATGCCTCTTGAAAGTGCATATGTATTTCTGTATTCTTATGAAAAATACTCACAAGAAGGTGACATTATTTTACTCAAGAATGGTTGAATTATGATTATTACCTCCTCAATAAAACTGGTGTAGGCTCTTGGTGCACTGGCCTGTCTTCACAAATGCCATAAAAAACATCTTCATTGTGTTATAAATGTGAAATAAAGATGTAAACTTTTGTTACTGTGGATATACAGGCATTCCTCTGATGCTTTAAAGTTCCTCATTTGTAGATACAAAATTATTTCACAGAATCATTCAAAATGTCAACAGTGTTGAACAGTGGCTTGGCATGAATAGTAGGGTGTTCAGAAAAAAACAGGCCTGTTCATCAGGCCCTGCTATAACAGATGGCCCTTTAAATTCGACTGGCCCCACCAAGAATTTCAACCCATGACTGACTAGGATTCTTTGTGCCAGTTTGGCCATTCCAGTATGCCAGCTGCCACCCCCAATTTTAAGGAGCTCTCCCACCAGATCCACCCTCATTGTAATACAGCAATTGTCCTTTGGTGAAAGGACCATTGTCTCCAGAACACAGGGAAAGACTTGATAGCGTGTTCAGTGCCTGGGAAATGCTGAAACAGTTGAGGAATGACCATTGGTGGAGATGATGGAGCAGGACTCTTGAGGCCAAGCCACACTGTATGGTGACAGATTACATATCGCCTGCTCTACACCTGGCCTTTGGTTTAACATTACTGCAGACAATGTGGAATGGTGGCTGTGATGTCTTATGGGATAAAATTTGAGGTTCTGTCAATGGAAACCAATCACTCAAGGCATGTGTGAGTCATATGTAATTCAATTTAAAAAAAAACAACTTCATAGTTACTTGACCTTACAAATTCACATAGAGACCATTGTTTGTTTATAGTTTATTCATAGTATCATCCATTTATACAGCTGGTCATATTACTGGAGCAATGTGAGTGAATTACCATTCAGAAAAAGCAACAGCAGTGTCCCATTTGGGAGTCAAACCTGCAACCATCAAGAAGATTGTGGTAGATTAAACATACACAATACACTAAACACAGGTCCATTAAAGGTCCCTTGGCAGCTTCTGGAAAGAATAGGTGGGTTCCTGGTGTCGGGGTGGGGGTGTGTGGAGTCAATATTATTAATTTGTGTATATCAGTCTGGCCACTTAAATCATCCCATTCCAACTGGCTGAACAGAAGCCCTGCCTCATATTTTGTGTAGTAGGTGTTTATGATTCAAAATAACAGTATTTCATTGCCCGAGTTGGTGATACACATTTGTGGTGAGCTATGTCCTCACAGTAAAGTAGTTTAGAGATCCTGAAAAGGCCCAAAACAAACTTTAATTTTTTTTTCCTTTTTGTGTAAATTTGCAAATTCGAGGAAAATGATGCCAATGTAAACATCATTCCTAATATTCAAATGATCAGAGATTCAAATTACATATATTTGACTAGGCAGTTATTGTTATTATGAACCCTTGCCTATACCGATGTCTTGCAAAAACTATTTCATAGTTTTGATTCATTCATTGATTGGTGCTTTATCACTAATATGGAATGCACTTATGATTTCAACCTGCTTTTTGTTTTTTTTTGTTTTTTCCCTTGCTATTCCCCATTGACTGTTAAATGGTAAGTCACTGAAACGATGCTTACCCTACAGTATATTTGAACTGCATTTAAGAACGTGTGGGCTGAGTTAATCATGTACAAATTTAGCCATGTAGCCTGTCCTTTCAAGTGGAAATTTATGATGTCACTGGGGCAAGATGGAGTCTAATCAGTACTCTTTCATTCCTGAATTGGGACATTTCTTATAGTTGAAACTGTCTCACCTCACATAACCTTTTGCAACAATGCTGCTGGCCTTTCCTTTCCTAGCTATACATAATCAAAAATAGGGAAATATCAAATTAGGTTGCAGATATTTGGTTTTTTTTAAATCTGCAAAAAAGATGCAAAATACACAATCCATCACAATTCAATTTTTTTTTTTCATTTTAATTAGTCTTTAATGAGTTTCTTAACATTTTTATTAGTGAGTATATTTTCTTATCACACATGTGCAGACAGTAGTGCTGAATTCTGTTTCTGTGATTTTCGAAGGTGCACCTCATAGAAGCCCAAAAAGAAGAAGCAAGACTCTGTCCTGTCCCAGACCAATGGCGCAGAGGCCAAGCCAAAGAAAACCAAGAGCAAGAAGAGTGAAGTCCTCTCAGAAGAGGATGAGAGCACACCATCTCGAAGTGAGGGTCACACTCTGATCCCAGACCTTGGGAACTTCACTCTCTACTTCTGAAATTTAATACTTTGTTAAACAAGGTCCTCACTGCCTAACCTCAACAACACTCACATGTTTGAGGCCTCTGTTAACCAGCGTTAGTTCAGCCCCTGTTCATTTTTTCTGCAATGCACTTTGGATTAAATAGGCAGTTATGCTTTTTTTATTTCGTAAACACAACATATTTCTTTCCCATAAATTGTAATAACTGTGAAACCGATCCGATGTTGTGAAAGAAATGTGAAATGATTCTGAATGACTGAGTTCCTGTGGGGACAATACAACACAGAAAAAACACTTAATGGGTCCCTTCATGTGATATGTCCTAGCCCAAAGTCATTTATGATCTTTTTTTGTTTTATTTTTGTTCATTGTTCATTGTAGCATGGTAACTTGGCGCTTGATAAGCGATTAGCTTTGCAGCAGATAAGTGGTTCTTCTATTGTTAGGCCAGCTTGATTGCATTAGTTGGTTGAATGCATAATGGACTTACCCTTTTGTGGCTATTCTTGATGGCAGTGGAGATTCATGAAATGTCATTGAAAATAACCTGTGCGCAGATCTTGCCGATTGATTGATAAATTGCGCAGGGCATTGCCAGCGCCTTTTCGGTCGCTAATCAGAATTGTTCCCTTTTCCTTTTTTCATCCAAAAAAAGATGCAAAGAAAGTGAAGAAAAAGAAAACAGAAAAAGAGCCCTTAGAGAAAGAGACAAAGAAGAAGACAAAAAGTGCTCCAAAAAAGAAGAAAAGTAAGGGTTTTCTGTAGCGTGGAATCTCAGACATGGAATTTAATGGGTTTAGTGTGGCTCGTTACATACACAGAGTGAAATCTAGTAGATAAGTCTGTGTTTACACCAGGGCTACTCACCACTCGTGCTGGCAGGCAGTAGTCCCTATTGGCTTTTATTCCAGATTTAACAAATCTTGTTCTTTATTGCTCTAGTTTATCCATAATGCCTAACTTCAATGAGTTGGAGTGACTATATCAGATCTGGAAAATGAATTACAGAATTTTTGAGGCATTTAGCTTCCCTCCATAGTTCTGACAGTTTTAGTGGTTTAAAGAGAGCTTGTACATATGTTGATTTGTGTCCCTCCAGAGCTAGAATTGAGATGCCCTTGGTGTACAAGACATAAGTGTTAGAGTAGTTTGAATTTGTCTCATTCACTGAATGAGCCACATACAGTAATAACTGTAGAGAGCTTGTGTCAGGATTTCTTTGGTAAAAATGGCAACTGACAATGGATCTCAACCATTTCAGCCAGGTTTGCTGTGCTGTCCCACCCCAGAATCCCAAGTAAAATCCCAAAACTTTCCAAACCTCTCAGACAAGCCAGGGAAGTTGCCTGAGCATTTCTGCCATTTTGTCTCAGGTCCAGCCTCAGATGATGAAGATGATGATGAAGACGAGGAAGAGGATGAAGCCCCTCAGAAAAAGACCAAGAAGAAAGCCACCAAAGAGAGCACCCCGACAAAAGACAAGAAATCAAAGGCCAAAGGTATGTTTTGCATCCTTACCACAAAGCATGTAGCAAATCTCTAAGGAAAACTAACTGTCATTCCTCTACAAATCCATCCAAAGGCTTTTGGTTATGATCTGTGGTTTGGGCCCTATTGCGGAAAGGATGTTCTTAAACGTTCCCACAACTAATATGCCCTTTTATTACATTCTTAAAGCAAGCCTTACATCCCATCCTAACTGCTATAGCCTGCTGTTACTGAATCACTGTGTTCAGATTGCTTTGAAGGTAATCTAACACACATAATGAACACACAGATGATAATAACAGATATGGTAATGCAGGTGTTCCCACCATCTTAAGTTAGCAAATGTTTCAACAGAACAGGTGGGATCAGACCTTCTTTCTGCGCAAGACTGGAGTATGTGTAAAGAAGGCACTGACAACCTCCAAGGACCCACTCCTTCATATGTTGTTGTTACACATATATGCGTATGTCTCCACACACATACACATATATATGTGCTTTAAAAACAGGGAGACCATTTAAGTTAGGCCTTCACTGTTTTTGCTGAAGATTACAGCAGGAGCCAGACATGGTCTCCATGTAGTAAGAGGATTAGGCAAAGATTCACAGAGTAATGTTTGGAAAGTGAGTCTCAATTAAGCACCAGACCAATGGAAGTTACAATGTGGCAGCTTGTGGAAACATAAGATTACTTCCTCAGATGTTCAGGCACAGGGAGTTATTACAAGTCATTACATCATATAGAAATTAGCTTTAAGATTCCAAATCAGATTATATAAACAGCTCAGTCCTTACTGTGGATTAGCTAATCTTCATGGCACATAAAACCCAATTCAGACTGCACACCTGAACATATTGAATACATTTATCCTGTAGGAACAGTATTTTACTTAATTTACTTGTGATCTTCCATGCTGGTGAGAGAATTAAGTTAAGATTTAAGTTCTTTCTTTGACTGGCTGGAATGTGTTAAATTCAAAATATGTATGGATCATTTTAAAAAAGGTATGTGACAATATTTTAACAAACATATAGGCAAAGTCTTTGATTCTGTTCACATGGCCAAAGTAAACTTTGGGTATAGTTTACATTAAAGAAATGTACCCAGAACTCACAAATTTGAGAGCTCCTCTGGTTTCTAAAATCCACCATGTCCCTGAAGCCCAGGTCTAAATCAGTTCCCAAAGATCCTTCATCTCTGTCCTGTTTTTTTCCCTCCAACCAGAAGACAAAAATGAATCTGATGCTAAAGGAAAATCAGCAAAGTCCAAAAAGAACGAACCAGCCTCCATGTTCATGATCAGTGGAGACAAGTCAGATTTCAACAGCAACAAGAAAGGTGAGTTTGGCTTCTTCTGGAACGTTCCAGATTCATATCACACCAATCATGCATGTACTCCTTGGGTGATATTCCATAGACCTTGATTAGCCCTAACCAGGGATTAATTATTTATTTAGCCAATTTGGTTCTCCAAGTGTGTATTAATTCTATGTATCTGATATTAAAGGTTGGCAAAATACCTTTCTGAGAATAGTGGTTAAATTTTCCACATTTGTCAGGTCCCTAAGCATGTTTATATATGTGATTGATTTTTTTTTTTTTTTTCTGAGAACAATATAAACATGCTTTTGCCTAAATTGAAATGTAGCACTAGCTGGGTGGTATCACATATGCTTATGTTGGGGTGAGGAAAATTAAAATGAATCTTAATACACTCGAGTTTAACGGGGACCTGGGGTTCCACGTTCAATCCACCAGTGGCCAAATCTGACAGCGACGACAGTGAACCTGAGAGCAAATCCAGCAAGAGCAAGAAGAAATCCACAGCCAGTGCCGACGCAGCCTCCATGTTCCAGACAGGGAAAGACAAGGACAAGGACAAGAAGGGGACAAAGAAAGGTGAGAGTGGGACAGTACCGCAACTTCCACCTTTTGGGTCAATTGACGAATGTTTCCCACCCTCCTACCGTCTCTCTCTGTCTTTCTCCCAGGAGCTGCCAAGGCTGAGGACAATGAAGAGGAGAACAAGGACACACAGAAGAAGAAGAAGGGAAAAGGAAAAAAGGGGAAAAAAGTAGGCCCAGCAGCATGGCTGTGTGTCAATCTGCCAGGATCTAAGAGTCCCAGGCCACCAGTTTCAGAACAGTAACTCTGTGCTTCAGCTTGCATCATGCTGTTTCAAATGTTACGGTAGATCAAGCTGAGTTTGATTTGTGTAGAAAGCCCTTATATTCACAGGGTTGCTTTGACTGGGAATTTCTTGGAAAGTCACAGGTGGGTCTGTAAGGATCTTTTATGGCACTTACCTTGATCTGTGTGATGTGTCAAGGAGGAGGAGAGAGCCCCCTCGCCTGTCATCGAGTTTGACAACCTGGAGGAGTTTGTGCTTCAGCCGGCGCCCCAAGGCATCACCATCAAGTGCAAAGTGACGCGGGACAAGAGGGGCATGGATCGCGGCTTCTACCCCACCTATTACCTTCACCTGGACAACGAGAAGAAGGTGAGACAAGCATTGCACAACAGCCAGGGTTAATTAACCATCTAAACAGAATGCTTAACAGATAAATTAACTGATTAATTCATTTATTGACTTTTTTGAACCAAAACACTGTACCCTCAGAAAGCATTCGGGTTTACTTCAAATCTGAAAGCAGATTACATCATTGCATTATGGTTACATCTCTTTCAATAGTGCCATCCCACTCTCTGCTGATGAGACTTCATAGCGTTTGAAAATTGATTAAATATCTACTTAATCTATATGGAACGTGCTTCATCATTCATGTGACACATTTAAATGAGTGTGGCTTGTTTTCAACAAAAACAGTCACGTTACAAATCAGTCCAACACTTTATTCATTAAGTTAAGGATGAAGGCCTTGACAATTAGTCTGTTTAACTGATGTTCCTGGTGGTTTCAGAATGTTATCAAAAGCACAGAAACTGTTGGAAACGAGTCACCGAACATGAAAGGTAATGGAGAAGGTGCTTGGTGCTTGTGAATAACAGCAGGAAGACCCAGTTTCCAATATGAATGACTAGAACGGTCGTCATGCATGGAATAACTGCAACAGCCAATCATCCGGGTTGCCAGCTCTCACACATTCACAATGCTTTAGCGAGACCTGTTCTCACAGTCTGAAGGCGTGAGTGTCATGCTTGAGTAGAGATTATAACCATCCAATGACTCAGCTCATGACTGAGTATCTCTACATTCATTGTGATTCTGTGATCTCCTTGGACTGTTTGCAGAAGAACAGAGGCTCGCTAGTGAGTTCTCAACATTACAAGTCTTTACCAGCCTTTTTTTTCTCTCAGGTGTTTCTATTGGCTGGGCGAAAGCGCAAGAAGAGCACAACTTCCAACTACCTGATCTCCATAGACGCCACAGATTTGTCACGGGGTGGAGAAAATTACGTTGGGAAGCTGAGGTAAAACAAGGATTTCGGGTTTTGTAAATCTCAGTAGTTCAATGTCTCCGACCAGGACAAAGACCCAGATAAGGAATATGGAATCTGTGAATATGTTCAGGCTTTTGTAAGCAAGACAATCTTAATTTTAAATGATGTTATTAATAAATTTCAAAACTTCATGTCTTATGTGATAATTACATTTCGTATGTACTAATTTACATTGTCAATATTGGTAGTTGGTCAGCTTTTGTTTACTCTTTCAAACCAAAAATGTCACCATGTGCTTTTCCCCCAGAGAAGAAAACAATCATATGGATTAATATGGATTCAATAAATTTGAAACATTTGTGTCAAATATGATAATTACATCTTGTATGTAATAATTAAGACTTTAAACATTGTTAGTTGCTCAGCTTTGTCATATTTAGGATGTTCTCTTGCTGAGAAATGTTTTCAGCACAAGAATCATTAGAATAATATACAACTGCATTTTAGATATATCAATGCACTGGATCGAATCTGTTTTGTTCTTCCAGGTCCAATCTAATGGGGACCAAGTTCACGGTGTTTGATAACGGGCTGAACCCTGACCGTGCACTCCGTGACCTGTCCAACGCTAGGCAGGAGCTTGCAGCCATCATCTATGTGAGTGACCATCGGCTGCCAGTGGCTGTGATATTTGTGTGCGCAGCTTCAGTCCTCAGGGGTCTGCAGTGGTTTGTTTCCACCAGGTACTAAAGGACTTAATTCCACTAACCGTTTTCACGATTGGGCCAACAGAGCCGTCCTCCCCAGCTCTGGGAGTTTTATTGGTTCTGAGAGAACGGGGGAGCTCTCTGATTTGCTGCCCTCTAGGACTGGAGCTGCACAGCCTTCTTGTAATGTTTCCACAATGTTGAGCCTACAAACAAGAACTAATTAGGACAAAAGGGGAGACACTCTGGTTAGAGGTTAGAGGGTCTTAAAATTAAATATAAACATTTTTAATGGTAACTTTTTTAATGTTGCTTTTGGATGACATGTTCTTTTTTGTTTACTCTTTTTTGTGCTAATTTGATTTTGTTTGCTCTCGTTTGTCTTTATTATATCTTAATTTTACCGTGTTTTGTTTTTACAAAAGCTTCTTCTTCTTCTTCTTCTCCTGTTAATATTATTATCAAACACTTTAGCCAAAGAGCAGAAAAATACCCTGAAAACTGTTTCTTTTTTTTTCTCTTTGGCCTGCCAGGAGACCAACGTCCTCGGGTTCAAAGGTCCGAGAAAGATGACTGTGGTCATCCCAGGGATGGATGAGAACAACGAGCGAGTTCCGATCAGAGCCCGCAATGTAAGCAAAGGCACATCCTCCATTGTTGGAACGTTGTTTTGTGAGGTGCTGCCCCCTGCTGACTAAATGAGATCATAGCAAGGAGACGCTATCATTGCTCCAGTAGCCTTACAGCCATTTAATTAAGACAGACTGATTAATCTGGAGTTAAAATGGTCAGGGATGTACTACGAGCCAAAGTGAAGGGCATTATTTATAGACTCAGCAGATGCTTCTGTCTAATGCACTTCTTCATCAGTAAAAGTCACAGACTGTCCTACCTTGGCCATGAGGCCCAGGGCTTTCACCACAAATATACATCTCTCTTATTACATTTTAACCCTGTCTCCACCTGTCCTTTCCCTGCGGTTGAACTGCAGCAACATAATGCATATGTACTTCCCCAAACAGTCAGCATTCTACCCATTAAACCTTAAACCAGCTAAGCAGAAAATGCCTTCCTCTTCATTGGTAATAATACTTCGCGATGTGAAAAATGAAACCATGATGCTTGCTCATGATGGGAATATGTGATATGAATTATTTGAGAAATTATTTGAGATACTATGAAATGATCATCTACCAGTAAATACTGATTAGGATTAATTAGTGCATCCATGTATATATTCACACATTAGGTCCCTGTATGAGTGCCTGTGCCTGTGTGAGTGTTACTCCACACAGTATTAGAGTATTATTGTCATTTAGCAGACACTTTATCCAGAGTGACTTACATACGTTACAACTTCACGTTACCCATTTATACAGCCGGATATTTACTGAGGCAATTCTGGGTTATGTCCCTTGGCCAAGGGTAGAGCAGTAGTACCTGGGGGGGGACCCGCGAACCCGCAACCTTTTGGTTACGAGCCCTTCCCCTTACCACTACACCACACTGCCGCCACCCCTGTGCTTTGTAACCGGCCTGTTAATGAGCGAAACGTTGGTGACAAAGTGTCTCTGTTTCCCCCGGGCAGGACAACGACGGGCTGCTCATGCGCTTCCAGAACAGGCAGATGGACAACCTGATCGAGCTGCACAACAAGACGCCGGTGTGGAACGACGACACGGCGTCCTACGTGCTCAACTTCTCCGGCCGCGTCACACAGGCCTCTGTCAAGAACTTCCAGATCGTCCACAGCAAAGACAGTGAGCAGCGCGACGCCTACCGTTCTCGCGATGTTCCTGCCACATTACAACAATGTTATGCCTTCACCAATTGTCCAGAATGTTTTATCCGTGTGTGTTCATACTCTCTATTTGCTGCATATTAGCTACAATTTCCACAGTATTTGGATACTGTTAAAACATTGCTATAATGTTTGGGCAGCACTGGGAGGAAGTGAATCCTTCATTTGGATGTCTGTACAATTCTACCCCACTTCTATTCTGTTGTTACGTTTATAGACTGGAATGATATGCCTCATACTGTATATTCCCATATGGAAGTGAAATATATATTGCGACATATTGAGAAATATATTGTTCAGACAAAGAAGATAATGCAAATATTGCAATTTTTCTTTAAAAAAAGCACTCTACACTAGTTTAGTCAGTATCTTACTGACCTCCTGTAATACTTCTCGATAACTACTCTTGGCATGGTGATGCACTTATTTGGAAGTCGCTCTGGGTAAGAGCATCTGCTAAATGGTGTAATGTAATGTAATGTAAAATACAATTAAAATATATTTATGCAAAACAGAAATACTTTGCAGTATGCTGAGAAATATGTTGTTCAGCCAAATAATACATTGTAAATACAATTAAAATATGTGAATGCAAATCAGAAATATATTACAACATACCAAAATGACAGTAATTCACATAGTATAAATATATTGATGGAGCTAAAAAATATATTCCCTAAAATATATTCTCAGTATATTATTTTTTGTGTGGGTTGAGCCCTGTGTACTGTCAGTAACAGATGTCTTCTCGCGTTTCCTGTTTCCAGACAGCTACATTGTCATGCAGTTCGGGCGTGTGGCGGACGATGCCTTCACGTTGGACTATAAGTACCCCATGTGTGCAGTGCAAGCCTTCGCCCTCGCCCTGTCCAGCTTTGACGGTAAACTGGCTTGTGAATGACCAGGGCTGGACAAGTCGGGGAATCTTTCCAGGAAGTCTTTCCAGTGCTGCTGTTGGGTGCCGCCATTACACCAACAGCCACGTGTAAACTAAGAGCTTTTGACATCTTGCCGTGAAGCATTGTGGGTCATGGCTCTTAACATTGCATAAAGGGGTAAACTGCTGTCATCTGTGACCATGTTGTCCAGATTTATTCTGAGCAGTGCAGGTGTAGTTTATTAACCACTGTCTTTATTATGATGTTTTAAATGTCAAATAGTTTTTCTGAAGCTGGCCATAGTGGTGTGTCATGGTCCCTGCAAAGTTTGAAAGAGGACAGCTCGGTCTTCTGATGGGTTCTGGGATCTCAGAACCCATCGGCAATGTTTACAGGTTTTACATTGAGGTAAATGCTGGATTCATCTAAGATGTTCGGGCTGTGTATGCTATTAAAAGAGCACCCCCTGCTGTTGGTGTGTTAAAGCAGCACCCTCTTCTGTGTACCTGCAGAGCCAAAAAATGTCACTTGACTAGTGGTTTGAATGCTCATGAATTTCGCGTTTGTTCAGACATCACCATTTTGCAATATTCAGTCTGTCTGCTAAATCTGAAACTTATCTTAACAATCATTGGGCGAAACTCGCCAGTTCATGCATCTAACACGAATGCCACCTCCTAAAGGTATTTCTTTAAGCCACTGCAGTGCTACTGTGGAACTGGAGTTCATTACCAATGTCAAATTCTGCTCAAAATTTTCTCAGACAGTACCTTCAAGAATGATCATAATTTGTTTGGTAATCCTCGTCATTTATTTTATTTTGATGTATACTTTTATTTGACCTGTCTATGATCATATACGCAGTTTTGTAATGTTCACATGTGTGACTGTCCATGTTGTGTATATGTTTGTGATGCTCTTCACATATTCTGGTTTCTCAGTTCTGTATGTATGGAGGAAAATGTATGAATTTATAGCACCAGCTTAGTAAACAATTATAGTAAAATCAAAATAATAATACATGCATAGTCATAGCAATATAGCCATTGAGCTGATGTTTCTATCTATATTTTGTTGCTTTATCCTGGTACATCATGCCTTTTTCCATGTTTTGTTGTAGCCTTCTGTTGACTGTGATTGTCTCATTAAGTAAATGGTTGTGTAAATGGTGGTGTAATTACTCAAACTCTCTTCAGAGCCATTTTTCCTCTCAGTCCCTTAGAAGTAGGTTTCTTCCCGTGGCTTAGATGCACTGTAACCCCAAAGTGACACACCTTGGTGACCACACACTGTACATGCTAGGATCATTCATCTGAGGAATCCATGAGCCACTTTTTAATGGTTTCAAAGGGAAGCCTCCACATATAGCATGTTAACTATGCAGCATACATGAGCATACATGGTCCTTATAGATTTTACAAAACCACCAGCTGAAAAACAAACACCCAAGAGGAATACCTAAAGCATGCCAGAAAATGTGACGAAGTGACCAATCAGAGAGCTTTTAGGCTCAATCCAAGGTGGTACTTATTGTACTGCAGCACAAGGAAAAGAGTCCCAGGACAACCGAAACCATCAAAACTCTTTGGCTGTTGTTTTTCACTTCTGCTGGCATGCACAATGAAAGGAGGAGATTCGGGCCAGAAAAACCGGTTCCGTTCTCTCAGCTGGAAGATGATGGCTGGGTGTGTAGCCAGCCGCTGCTAATCACCGCTGGCTGAACCTGCTCTGCACTCTCTGATGAACAGCTCTCTCTATGAGCGGCCATGTTGGGTTGCAGTCAAACAGGCGCTCCATACAGACGAGGCCTGTTTCACAAGGTCGACATGGGAAACACTGCGTGGGCTGGGTGCACTGCATCTGGTGGGCGTTTTGAATGCATAACTCGCATGTTGACTGTTCTTGTAAAGTTAATGTTGACGCAGAGATGCATGATACTAGTGCACCTGCTTGGTTTGGAGCTGTGAGGTGTGCCACAACGGAAGAAAATGCTCAATAAAAAAAAAAATCTCAATGAAGATATCTCAGTCTCAGGAAAGACATACAGACACAAAATTTGGAATGTATAAACAAGTGCTGTATGCGGTGGCCTTTGGATGAAATTACACTTCAATTTCATCAAAAATTTATGGGCATGGCAGGATTGCATATTTCAGGTTTGATTAAAATGAACTGAACGTGATGAAATACTGCAATATGACTAATGCCTTAACATCTTTTCACCTTTGGACAAGACTTTCATGTGAAATGAAATGTGTAACCATGACTACTAAAGAGATTCAGTTCTCTAGAAGGGAGAAAGACAGCTGAATTCATATATCAAACTTGTCCATGAGCACAATTTGTTGTATGCAACTCTACAGGCGAGAAGGCTGTCCAGCAGATGGCACTGTTGGTGGAGCAGAAGGTGGTCTCAAGGAAATCAAGGGACACTAGCGGCTTTCCAGAATGGTCGTTTGCTCATTTGGGCCGACCTCCAAAAAACTTACATCACTGACTTTGACTATTGGGCATTGAAGGAATCAGGAAGGAGGGGAATTGTATTAACTGTTTGCACATCACTGCGGAATGCATCCAAGTTCCTACAGAATTCCTGGAGAATGTTGTCCTGCTGTACAACGCGGGAAGAAGCACTCATATTGGATTGAATGTCACTGTATGTGTTCGTATGGCAGCCGCAGTAGTACATACTTTACTAAAATAAAACACTTGGATGTGACAGCACAAGATGTTGAAAGAAAAGCATGCAAAGCATATTTGGCAGTACACCACACGTGTCTGATAGCAGATCTGTGATGTCAATGATATTTGTCACTTTGGACCATTTACAAGGACAACTCCAAGGATCAAACTAAGGTAGTCTAGTTCTGTTCAATATGTACAAGCCCTGGTGATAAAAATATTTTTCAGTTCAAAAAACTGCTTATTTGATTTGACATCATATTCAGGTTAAGTGCTAATGGTAGTATGTATTATAGTAAATGATCTTGTTTACAGCTTCAAGAACGAGCATTGTAACACTGAGCTTAAGTGGCCAGACAAAGTATGAGTAGAAACAAAAGAATGATTACTGCTCATATGCAAGATTATGATGTGGCCAATTATGAAAACAGTTTGTAGTTATCTACATATCCTCTGGATTTTGAACAATATTAAATCCAAACCAAAATCAAAACAAGACTCAAATCCAAAATCTAATGAAGGTTCAAAGACAATGTGTACTACACATATCAGTCTGAGGCACATGGTTGCAGTGTGAATCAGGAAGCTACCAAAAAGTTAGTCATTGCTTGGTGTCTCAGGCTTTTGAATTCTGAGCCATAATGAAAGTACTGTACACTCATTTTCATGGATGCTGCCCCCTTGCTGGAAAGTGGCATGGATATATGCAGCCACAGTAAGTGGTTTTGACAACAACGTTTGGGAAAAAGGAAAAGAACGGTGCCGTTTCAACGATAGTTTGATACTATGATGAAACAAAGGAAATAAATAATGCAGAGTTCATATTTTAGAGGTGTATGTGAATGTCCTAAGACCCACACGACTGTTAATTTTAAATGTCATAGATGTTTTCTTTTTTTTTTTTTTTTTTTTGTAAAAGATGTTTTCCTGCACAGACTATTACTTAAAATGACGTCATCCGTTCACGCTTTCTTTAATGCTCTGGGAGAGCGCTATTAGATGTCGCAAGTAATAAAACGCAGCACTTTAGCCACTATAAAGAAGCGTTTTAATGTCGAAATAAACCATTGGTGCATGTACAATTGCAAATTCCCATAATTAAAAGTGTTCCCGTGGCTTTCATCTAATATGTAACCTAATGTGTTTTTCCTATTACTGATTATCAGACATTTTACCTCAGTCCTATCCAGCCATATAATAATTGAGAAATAATTAATAGTTGTAATAATAATAATGCTGCCCTAGTGTTATTTCTGTTGTTGTTGTTGTTATAAACCTATACGATGCATTTACTCACAAAAAAGTATGTATATTTCTGAAGGTTATAACAATACCCAATATTTGGAATCGAACCTGCAGCGATCTGGTCAGATACCTATTTCCTACAACGTTTGTAGTTCTTGTTAGTTGAATATTAATACACAAATTAGTTTCATGTGAACTATTTTGTGTCGTGGACTTAACACACAAAGGAGAATAGTTCGGCTATTCTTAAATGTATCTATCGGGTATGTGACTAATGTTCAGCACTGTATTTTCGTGGGGGTGGAGATTTCAGCATAGCGTCTGCCCCCAACTTTGTTGATTGACGCTAGAGCATGGCTCCTCCTTGAAAGTTTTTTTTTCTTCGTTTTTCAGTGTCGTGCGTTGATTTCATACCAAAGTCATACTTTACATTCCACCTTTACTGTCAAACCCGGAGAAATATTTATTGAAAACAAAAAAGGCGCCTGAAAAATAAACCGTTTAAATGAGTTAACTTTTAACTTGTGCTTGAAAAGGCAGGAGAGGAAACCAACCAAAAGGTGAGTGTTTATAGCTAAATACGCTTTCTTTGTCTGAGTGGGTTTGTGAAGTTTCATGCAGTTGCTGCTCGCTTGAAGTTTTCAGATCTTTGTCATTTTTTGCATTTTTCCGTGGAACTCCCAGAGTTGGGGAGGGAAGAAAACTAATATGATTGATTTTTTTTTGTCCGTCTTTCTCTCCCTGTATGTAGGGACTCCTTGCTATGTAATACACTCTTTAAATTTCAGATTGGAGTGCATTCCTTGATTTATTTGCATTTTCTGCCTCTGTCGATACTAGACCCAATTTGAACATGATGTTTCTCTCTATTGCACGCAGCCTCTTGGAGCTCCGCTTCCAACTTCCCAAAACTTTTTTCGGGGAGAGCAGATCCTTATTTTTACCCGGGGATCAATCGAAGGCGAAAACGAAAATAAGAAAACAATCCAGCTGGAGGACTGAAGTAAACGCGATTTTTAAAGAACCGTCTCAATTTTATAGGTAAGCGCACCCAGTGTATGTCGATAGAGACAATCTGATTAATGACATGATATTTCAACGTTTGCATTAGAGCAATTGTGTACCTGTGTTTCGGGGACAGATTTTAGCCGAAATCTTCAAGTGGTCACTCACGTGTGATTTTATTTTTATCTAATTTGTTGCTTACAAAATACGAGAAGAAAATGTTGGCCTCAAAACGAGTTCGCTCCTTTTGTTCTACCGGCCTTGTGCTAATACATTGTTGAAATCACTGCATTTTGGTTTTCGTTCTTTTTTTGCAAGAAAACTCTGTGACCGGCTCTTTTAGCAGTTTAAGTTAGTGGTTAGGATTCCTTCCGCAGTCATTATGGAAACTAACCACTTAAAGGGAAATGCTGATGGAAAATTTTATTCTTTTTTTGATATTTGTGAACGGCCACGGGTGAATTCAGATCCTATTTAGAAAGATGTGTTTGGGATATTTGGATACATCATATTATTTGCTCATACTTTTTATATCAGTTTACTGCGTATAATTTTGATGGAGCAAAAACTGTTCAATTATGCAAACAGTACACTTGAAATTGTATTTATTATAGTTCTGGACACAAAAAGTTGACATACGTATTGTTAACTTGCAAACGTTATTTTCCTCAACAAATGTTCCCTTTCATTGGTCTGATAACAAAGACAAGATTTGTGCGAGTGATCGAGTAGGTGAAAGCACTCGAACGAAAGTAGTCGTAGGAGACCAGATGAAGAATGGAGAAACGTCGGAGCGACCCGGTTAAGGGGCAGTGTGGGAGAGAACTGAGCGCATGCAGTGATCTTAGCATGCTGCGGCACAAATAGCCAAGATATAATTATCCCAGATGATTTGGTAATGTTGACAGAGCAGGGGATCCGTTTCCATGCCATGTGGAAGTGGCTGGTTCTGATTTCCTAAGCATACTGAAGACGTGTAAAGGGAGGGAAATGGGCTTTTAGGAACAAAAGGCAGCGACTTCCTCTGCGGCTCCGTTTATCATTGCCCCCCCCCCCCCCCCCCCCCCCAACCCCACAACTTAGCCTTTTCTTCTTGCTTAATCGTATCTACTTGAACGTGCAGTCCTCTTAATAAACCACCGTATTGTACCGAATGAATTGGAATCAGTATTCCCACCTACTTATGCATTGGTACATTTTGACTTTAAAACAACCTAAAAAGTCCTCAAACTTGGAAACTCGTTTCTCAGGTTCATGTGGTTATCTGTTGGGTTTATGTACAGTACCTCTGCATTTACTTTTTACTTAAAGTACTTTTACCTGTTTTATTTGAAACTTTGTATTTAGACAAAAAAGCCAGCCTTTAAGTTTAGATTTTCAGGGTTTTATTTGTTTTCAGATACTGTATTGTGCCCCCCAGACTTCTGGCTGTGATTTTTTTTTCCATCTTGGTTGTACATTCAGTTTCGTGAGATTGTTGCACGTCTTGACTTTCCCTGGCATCTCCTCCGTTATCGGTGTCAGGCTGAGTTGTCTAAGCAGTGTCGGTTCCCTCCAAACCCCAGCACTCCAGTGCGACAGGTTTACAATGTGGTCAGCCAGGATACTGTCCCTTCAGCCAACTAATGCCAGGTGCCCGAGTCGTGTTTGGGTAATCAGGCTCAGCTTGTGTCCTGAGCGATAAAAAGCAAGTGCCGTAAGGGGAACAAACAAATGCTTTTGAACATATGCCTAAACGTCCCTTAATGTCCCCAGTTACCCTGTAAGTGTAGGTCAGAATGACAAAAAAAGATTAAATTCAGTTTCCTACAGAAGTTATTTTGTATGTATTTTTTTTTTTTTTACTTTTTCTATTCTGAAAATTGCCATAAAAGTACACTGGTGTTGAAGAAACACCCAAATTAGGAAGCAGACAAGAGAAAATGAATTAAAGAAGAGGTTGTTTGAGAAGGCCGTTTTTCCTCCCTAGTGCTAAACAACCTGAAAGAAGATGTGCATATCAGTTCTGACGTAGGTAAGACATACGTGTGAACCTACAGAGGATTGCTGTATTTCCATATCTGCACCACATTTAATATTTGGCCTCTGTTTGAGAGCCTCTGGCTCCAGAACACTTAAGTGATCGGAGTCTTGGTTTTCATGAATTTGGAAAATGTTGGAATGTGCTGTCCTTTTGAGGGAAATCTTGTGGCGCGTATTGAATCCTATGCCTCCACTGTAAAAATTGTAATATCAACATTGTAAGTTTCATCCAAAACAGAAATAAAAAAGCAATTCTAAAAAAAAAATTACAATTGGCACAAGGCAATCATGTCTTGTACCAACTTGGGCTATCGCCATTGTCAGGTTATATTCAGATGCAAAAAGGGGTGAAATGTTTCCCAAAGGTAACCAGCGAAAAGTCTAACTCATTATTGTAATTCATCAATTGGTTAACGTCACTTTCTTGAAATGTCACCTTTGTACCTAACTCTCCTCCTGGTTTGACTCGACAGACAGGAGTAGTCAGGCTTTTCCAGTTCTGAATAGTTCAGATGAGCAATGAAAAGAAAATGTTTGTCACCTGAAAAAATTGTGCTACAGTCGCAAGTCAACAACAGTGCTAAGGCAGTCTCCAAACTCATGACTCTTTTAGAATTCCAGCTTTTCACAATGTGAGCTGGTCTGAAAAAATATATTACTGTTAGTGCTTTTTTAGAAGAGCCCCAATACATTACATTTGAACAGTAGTTGTATTAATTCACCTGTATTTAAAATTTGTAAAAATGTTCTGTAGATGAAGCTATTATATTTACATTGCATTGCCTAGTATTGTTTGAATAAAAATCAGAATAGAAATTATGCATCATAAAAGACAAATGTGCCACTTAGCAGCCACTTATGGGTCTTCTAAAAAAAAAAAAAAAAGCTGTTTGGCTGGAAACACCAGCCGTTTTGTACGTGTGTGTACGTGTGTGTGTGTGTGTGGTTTTTTTAAGTCCACCCAAACACTTGTCCTTGATATCAAATTATATTCTTTTTTATCTATCCAGGAAAAATAAAAAAATAATAATTTAAAACTCCTACTACTTGTAAATACATATAAATGTAAAATGATATAAATACCAGTTTTGATAGAGCATAAAATCAAGCATTTAACTAATAAACATGGATTCATATATATTGTTGTTATAATCATTCTAGAAAAGATTATTTTATTCGTAATGTTTGTGTGAATAAATGTAGGCTCAGATAAATGCTCACTTGCAAGGGGTGCTTGAACGTGTTATGGGCTATATATCTCTGATCCGGGTAGTGTCAGATGGAGGGAAGGGGTTCAGCAGGTGAGCGGCTCTGGTGTCCAGGACTGGGTGCAATCTCTTAGGGCGATTCCATTTCCTCTGTGGAGACGGGATGGGGGAGGCCCACTCTGGAGTGCATCTGTTCTCGTCCGTTGGTTCTGACATCTCCACGGGAACCGTGGATTATGTGGGATT
Organism: Megalops cyprinoides; assembly: GCF_013368585.1. Classification (NCBI taxonomy): domain Eukaryota; kingdom Metazoa; phylum Chordata; class Actinopteri; order Elopiformes; family Megalopidae; genus Megalops; species Megalops cyprinoides. The sequence continues at coordinate 27,357,955 of NC_050589.1, forward strand.
TATTGGGAGGCGGGGGTGGGGCGGGGGGGGTCAGAGCCAACCTGACTGATCTCTTCCTCACCCTTTGACCCCCACCCCCTCCTACGGGTTCCCTTCTCTATCATTCTGCCTCCCGGGGTGTGGCTGCACTCTGGCCAGTGAGCTGAACATCCCGGTATCTGGAGGAGGCCAGGTTTCTGCTCGTTACTGTGCAAACGAGGCGATTAACGACTTAAAATGATCACAAAGCATAGTTTTCACTGAGGCCATCCAGCCCACAGCTGTCTGGGTTTGGGTAAAAAGGTTTAGTGTGGTGTGGCTGCAGAGTGCTTTCTTTATTCATTTTAAATACTGGACACGTTTAGGATGGATTGCCACCATCAGTGTCCACACAAATGAAGGAAACGTGTCTGAACAGTGCCTGCGTTGGGCAGTTGTTAAAATGACATGAAACTATAATAGAATATTGTCCACTGGGGAGTACAGGCTATGATTTCCTTGTGCCGTGAAAAGCAATTATGCGTCAAGTTTCCGTGCCGCCATCAGAATCAACTTTATATGAGCAGACATGATTGGGCAATACTTGATTATCTGATTGTTTTATTTATTAATCCCAAAACTAGAACCTTCTCAGCACACCCATGTGCAGTCTCACTGCGAAAGATTTCCCACCCTCTGCTGTGTTGCCTTTGTCACAGAGTAGTAGTGTAGACTACTTTTCAAATTACTGGAGAATTTTTTTTTTTACTTGTGGCTACTAACAAAGTGTGAAAAAGAACATTATAAATATACACATGAATCAACAGGTCCCAGGTCTCCATAAGTTGCATGCATGTATGAAGCCGTTCCCCAAATGCAGCGTTGGTTTGATTTTGTCACTGTTTTTGCATTTGATTTCTGCTGTATATTTAGTAGTGCGGCCTCGTTTGCTTCCCTGTACCCTTTATCGTCTGGCCGTGCTGTAAGGAAAACAAATGATGCCGAGATGGAGCTGTTTTTGTAAGGGCTGGCTGTGAAGTTTCAAACCGGACTGCAAGCATGACCGGTGTGCACTCTCTGACATCATATCTTTATATAGATCTGGAGTTATTTCGGCTGTGTTTGTTCCTACAGGCGAGACGACCTTTGACAAATTGTGCTCCTAATTAAAACCAAGTGTATGTGACAAAATCCAGCGCTTCTTTCACCGCTGTAATTTACATTGTCACTTACAGCGATCTGAAAGTTTCTGGCCCTTGGTGATTACGGCTTCTTGTTTTGTGAAGGCCAATGTAACATTTTCAGTGTGGAATGGTCTCACTTGTGCTTATCCCTTGTCAGTCTGTCTTTGTTCCTATGCGAAGGGGTGTTGTCAGGATTTGAAAAAGAAATGCACCATCAAATGCATTATCAGATCATATCTTTAATTTGAGGATATCCTTAATATCTTACTCTGTGTCATCTTGTACGTGAGGAGTAAAGTCTAATCGGCAGCTATATGTAGACTTGAAAGATGACCCATTCTCACACATCTTGTTAAGCTGGTTGCTTGTCTCCTTGGCCTGGCACCGGCCTGCTGCAATATGTCTCTGTCTCATTTCCTCTCAGAAATGGAGACTGATACGTGTGACTGATTCCAGCAGCATGCTGGGTAGACGGACCATGTTTATTTTACCACAGGGAAGACTTTGTGTTTCTGCATGGGCCTCATCCCGGGGGCCCTCCACCCCCAAAACCAGCAACCAGCCGGTGATAGAAGAGAGATTTAAGTGCATCCTGACCTTTTCTTCAGGGGTTTGAGGAAGCTTCCGGGTAACTTCTGCACAGAACTGTGTTGAGGAGTCTTACTTACATAAACAGCAGTAGATGTGCCTGCGAGTTCACGTTTATGCAGAGATTGAAGGGTCGTGGAGAACGTGACAATTCAGAGTTGTAGCTACTGTCTGGAGATTGATGACCATTTCTGTATCGTTTTTAATGCACCCTGCGAAGTCTGTAAAGTACCAGAGTTAAGGAAGAGAGACAGACTGGGACACTGAGTCCTTGTTGGACAATCTCCTGTCAGGGTGTGTAAGGTTATGCTTATGTCGGTTTATGCTAAAATGCTCAGTTGTTACTTGTGTTTTATTTAATGAATACTAAATTTATTTTTAAAATATTGATCTTTGTAAGATTTTCTGTGTAACTTTGGTTTGATATGTCTGTCAGTACTTCTGTATAGCATGGAAAAACAAACTGAAATCATGAAAAAAACAGAATCATGATAAAGACAAAGGTAAGGGTAGGGACATACAGAAGACTAATACTCCTGTGTTGGTGGTGTGCTGGGACATACCTAAGCAAATTCACCATGAGAGGGTAGCGGGAAAAGCCTCTGTGTTTAATGTTATACCACATCTCCATTGTAGGATCTAGGATTGGAGGTCTGGGGGGAGATGTAGGAGGAGTCCATGCTTAAGGAAGTTATGTCATAGAAACGCCTGCCTACCATTGGACACTGCTACCACTCACTGAGATGATGGATGTAGCTACGATTATTCTGCAAAAGAGCGAACGGGGGAGGTTGCTTTCTTTAGTTTAGTTTTTTTTATATTAGCGGCTGTTACATTACGACTACCACCAGCATTCATCGGGTTATTGTGTGTGATGTCATCATTATGTGCTTCCTGCCCTTCACTGACTCTGCCCTCAAGGGTAGCAATGAAAAGGTACCAGATGAGTTATGGGGCCAGAAATTTCTTAGTTGGTTCCTGCTCAGCAGGGACATCCAATAGTAGAAGTGGTATGGCATGCCAGTGGGAAAGGGGCATAAGATTCTGTCGCCGTATTTGTTTACTGTTTTTCACCATGGTGTGAGTAAAAGACGCTCATTTTAATCCACAGTTTTGTAGCCTGCCACGTATCGGGATGTTCCCTTTATCTCTGTCAGAGCTGTGACCATTCCTGGAAGAAAACAGTGCATCCTTGGCTAATTCTAAAGGTCTCAGGGATTCTAATATTAGATTTTGATGGTGAGGGCAAATCTGGAAGGAATTAGCTTTCTGCTCTACAGAGAGAGATTCACTTTGGTATACACCAGAGAAATTTAAGAGGCTTGTTGAAACCAGTGTGCTTTCCTGTAGAGGTAAATCAACAAATTGGCTCATATTTGCTGGCTGTATAAGAATTTGTACATTTTATCCATAAAACATAAACATTAGCACACATGGCCATTATGATGACTTACTGGGCCAGAACATTTTTAGGCTTTTGATTACAGAGCAATCCATACGTGGACGCTAGGTTGATACTTTTGGAGCAAAACAAACAAACAGAAAAATTGAAGGTGTATTATTTCTCACATTATCGGATTCTGAGTTTAAGACCCAAATGTTGAAATGCATTGTGCCTTGCATGTGAAGTGCTAGCTAGGATATCTGCTAAAATGCACTAGTTATAATGTGATCAACCAGAGCCAGATTTTATTGACAGATTATGAATTATGATGATAATATCATTTATATTTCTGCCTTACTTCTGGTCTGTGATCAGTTGTTTAGATATGATCATTAGCCTGCATATTTAAGTTGTTGCATCAATTATGTACCATAATTTTAACAGAAAATGATCCTACCAGTGACTAGTGTGTAATAATTAAAGATGAAAGTGCTGATTATAACATCATCTGCGTATTATCACTTGAAACGTTAGCCACAGAGGCTTTTCTTGCTCCCATTACGGGCAGGGTGTATAGAACAAATTTACATTGCTTGTAACTAGAGCAATGAATTCCTGATCCCAAGGGCTGTGAAATTCAAAGCAATGAAACTAGCCATCTGTTGTTGATTTGGTCAATGCACTGGCATTTTTGGTTAACCAAACACAGTCATGAAAATAACAAAATACACTGTTCTGATTTATTGTTTTTGCTCACAGGGAGACAATATCATTGCCTTTGGTTGAAGGGTTTGTTACAGCCTTAAAGGTGAAAAATGACAGCATTTATGTGCACTTATGTATAAATAGATTATATTTACTGACGCTCCAACACAGTAAAACCTTTTTTGTGTCTTCAGTTATTCACAATCCAGATGGTTTCTGATAACCAGAAAAAATAAATTGGATCATTTGGCTCCAGCATTAGGATTTGTGAAAACTGCTTGACATGGGCTACCGAGAGAGAGAAGTACTTTCATTTTGAGTCTTTGGTGCCTTCAGTATCTTGATGGAGAGTTAATCTGGCTTCCATTTGTGTCAGTTTGTAGTATCTCAACACTGCTACAACAAATGTTGGTCCAAATGGTGCTGACCTCTCCCTCTGTCAAAAGCTTTGAGCAAACAACACCACTGTCAGTGCCTGGCCTGCAATAACATGGAGCAAACCTTAGAACTGTGAGCCCACTGAAGGTCACATCAGCAAAGTCTGAGGTCTTATGTTTCTCTGAGCGACACTGGGCAAAGACCTCCTCTTAAAAAGCTGTTGCATGACCTCAAGTCCCTGTCAGTCACCTGCTTTGTGTGCTGTGCCAAAATTGCTGTTCCATGCAGGCAGTCTAAACCTGTGCTGAGACAGAGGCTGGAATGTGTATGAATGTATATTTTCATCAACTGCTCTATGTAGACAATGGTAAATATTGGGCATGCTTTGAAGTAGACGTTTGGGCAGGGAGCTTCTGGTAGAATGCCATGTACATATGTGCTTCCTGTGCATGTCTCTCCAGCAGGTGCTCATAAAGTTCAGTTTTTCACTGTAAATAGACTGTAGATTCGCGCAGGAAAACCTGAAGTTCTCTGCAACTGGGATTTTTTTTTTTTCTGTTTCATCCCCACACTCAAATCTACAGTCTCGGTTTAGATTCATTCCCACTGAAACCCTCTGAAAAAAAATACCACTTAAGAGAAACAAAACAAAATTAAAGCTTATTTATATATATATTTGGCTTCTGATACACAGAGCTTTCTGCAAAGCATAGTGGTGGCTGGATCTTTTCAAGATAATTGGAGGGATCATTGTCATAATCAAATCCATATTTCATACATGATTTTATTTCCAAGAAATATTTCAAGTACACACAATACAATTATAGGAAACCAAGCAGTGACGTTTGTAGCATGTTTTGTATGCCGTTTATTCAGGTCGTATACATGCATATCACGCCAGCCTGTGCTTTATTGAACTGGATCTTTTACTTGGTTTTTCCTTCTGCAACCCTTGCAAAAAAATGGAATGGAGGAGTGGGAGTCGTGCGAGCTTTGTCACTGATATGTCTGTTTTTCCAACATAATCCTTTGCTTTCATTATCAAGATGGAAACTACTGCGGTCAACAGAATTGGACATGATTATGTGGCACCATAAGGAATAGGATTATAATCTGCTGTTAGTTCACATCATAAAACTTTGAGTGTGACCCTTTGTGTCGGCGTTTTGTGGTTTTGTACGCAGATCTGTTCCTGCACTGCATGTTTGTACTCAGTTTCCGTGAATAAACCTCTTATTTATACCGTTGATGTTGATCAGTAGAAGCGAGCCAGTTGCTCTTTGTTTCTGTGACACGTGGATTGACTCTCTCGGCAGTCATTAATGGTGATTCCGAACTGACCACAAAGTTAAAATGAAGCGGCTGAAATGATGCTGCAGGGTAGTTGTCCCACAGAAGGGGACACTTGTGTGCCCTCCACCCACAACTGGATGGGCAGCTTTTTGATGCGCACTACCCAAGGCAGACTGATGAAATCCAGTCGAACTGCACGCACACATGCATACACCCATATACATACACATGCACACACACACACACGTGATCACACATGTGTAAACACACATGCACACAAACACATATGGGCACCTGTGCACAGACATGCTCTCTCACTCACACACACACACACGCACACACACACACGCACACGCACGCACACAGAATGAGCCCTGAGATAAGCACAAAGACTCCAGACCCCATTCAACAAAGGCCCCTGGCCGTCTGACTGCCAGAAAAAGCTTTCAGTAGGTGTATCAGCTTTCGCCCCCTCCATGCACGGCGCAAGCCTGTGAAGGACAGCCCAGAAACGTCTCCGTGACAACCTGGCGACCCACGTGCAGGGGTCAAGCGATTGGCTGGACACTCTCAGCTTGCTCTGCACCTTCTTTCAGGCCCTAATGAACGCTCCGGGGGGTAACAGGACACCCTGGTGATGGATGGGCCAGTAGGGGCATGTGAGGGTTTTGACACGGCCTAGCATTGCGTGGGACACGCTGCAACGTGCTTGGCCTGGATGTGGAAGGACACAGGCAGGGAAGGCACTGGGCTGTAAAGAAGGTGCTGGATCTGAGGTCTGTGTATGAAGAGAGAGTAGATGGAGTTATAATGCAGGAGGCCCTTGCCGTTCACAGAGTTGTGAGGCCTAGTTTAAAATGTCTGCCTCAAATGGCACTCAAATGCTCCTGCTTCACTCTATCACTGTCTCTTCTGTTTATCCATTTTTATATACAGCACCAGTCAAAAGTTTTCTTCGTAGTATTCTTTGTTTTTACTATTTTCCAGTTAACAATAATAGTAAAGATGGCAAAACTATGAAATATGAATTATGCAGTGACCAAAAAAGTGTTAAACAAATTGTATATATTTTAGATTTTAAAGATAAAATATTTTTTCTAAATGAATTTCATACATAGGCATCAACTTCACTATTTATATTTGTCTAAGAAACAAATTTCAAGCGTTTAAGCATACAAGACCAAAATGTCTTTGAATCCATCTTTTCTATCTTAATCAGGTGTGTCCAAGTTTTTTGACTGATACTGTAGACAAACTGAAGTTTATTGTATTGCGTTATTTGTTTTGCATCTGGGAAAAGATATGCGCAATGGCACAGCATAGTGTTGATAAAATGTCCCCATCCTCGTGGGTAAAATGATGTAGTGGCACCTCTACCTCCACCTGCCTGCCTTTTCAGTGGAAAAGATTTATCAGAAATTGTTCACCAGTCCTTAAAGAAGAACTGACTCTGTCCGTTTAGGAGACAACCGCTTTGAAACCTCGCCTGGAAACTGTTAGGGAGAGAAAAATCTGCTGAATCAGGCTGTAAAATAAGCATTATGGCATATGCTTTGATTTTTTCCCCCTGTGGTCTTTCCCCTGTCAGCTGGATTGTGGTTTAACCGTATAAATCCGTTATATCAAGGTGCTTGCGATAAATTTAACTGGTAAGCACTGCAGGGTGAGAAAATTGATACACTGTTCTGATCAATTGGAGCTGTCACTGTAACTAAATACTAAGTGCCCATGATGAGGAGTTGTGACTTCTGATAATACCCTAATGCGTGCACCTTCTTAAAACAGAACCTTACCTCACACTTTAATAGATGAGATCTAGTAAGCAGCCACAGCTTTGTATTCCAGTGCATTATGATGAAAATTTTGGGTGTCAGTTCAGGATCGTAGCATGAATTCAGTTCAGTATTAGCCAGTTGTTACTTTGTGCCTTTTCATTGGAAGTGTGTTTGTTTGTGGGAGCATGCAGGTTGAAGTGCAGTGTTTCTGTTGGAATCAGTGCAGGGCTGCTTCTTTGCAGTTCTTACCATATGTTGATGAGTGCTCGCCATTCTCTTTCTTTTATGTCTATCTTTCCCATTTTCTCTCTGTTTCTCTTTCTCTCTATTTCTCTCTCTTTCTCTTTCTCTCTCTTTCTATCTGTCTCTCTCTCTGTTTCTCTCTCTCTCTGTTTCTCTTTCTCTCCCCCCCCCCTCTCTCTCTCCCTCTCTCTCTCTCCCCCTCCCCCCCATGCAGCTGTCTGGGCCCTCCCCTCTCTCCCAGCTTTGATTGTTTCCTGAGTGCCGTGCCAGAACGGAAGTAGGAGGAAGTTATTGGAAGAACTGGAGAGAATTTATTAGAGCCAAATGCAGACCGAGGAGGAGAGGGTGGGGTGTGGTGTGTGTGTGGGGGGGGGGGGGGGGGGGGGGGGGGGGCGCGTTGGTAGGGGGGCAGCACTCGGAGACTGACGCAGGCAGACTGAAGTAATCCTGCGACTCCTCTACCCCGGAGAGGGATTTGGGTCACTCACCCCGCTTCCAACAGCTCTCCTCAGCACTTCACACACCGCTCTGAACAAATGGCTGCCCGGCCCTCTCTTTGTGCACCTCGAGTGGGAGGGAGAGGGAGCCTGGAGTGGGTTCCCCTGTCGTTGGGGAAAGGCATGAAACAAGGGGGCGGCTGCCACTGATAAGGAGCCAATCTCACTGGCTTCGGGAGGGATGGTCCTGAGGTGTGTCTGATCCAGGTCCTTCAGTTTGGAGAGTGGTTCTGCCAGTCTTTGTGTGTGTGTGTGTGTGTGTGTGTGTGTCTGTGTGTGTGTGTGTCTGCTGCAAACACACATGGGGATGATGTTCTTTCATTAGTTTCCCCTTTCCTTTAGTCCCAGCCTTGTCAGTGGGCGTTTTCTTGTGACACAGTTTGCAGTGTTTGAAAGCCATACACATGAAGCTAGTCTGTTAATCTGCTCATTGCAATCTTGTGTCATACCCAGTATTTTACAGTATCGTCCAAATAAATGCAGCTCTCATTAATGAAAGTGTTAGAAGTCCCGCCATTTCATCAAAGTGAATGGCTTGTGTTTGTCTACCTGTGCACACTGTATATATGATTCCGGTTCCTCCACACAACCTCCACAGACAGTGCATGGCAACAGGCTGCTGTGGATTTCAGGCCTAGATAGGAGGGGTTCTGCAAATCCAGTTCTGTCAGTCAGGCTCCTGGAAACTCCCTTTCTTGTGGTGCTGTCACGGCAACCCAATCCTCTGGCCTGGACCTAGAATGTCTTCCTTATCTGTAATCTGATCTGAGCGAGCAGCTGCATCTCCAGTCTGGGTCCTGTTGTTCTTCTTTGTCAGAGAGGGTGTGTGTGTGTGTGTGTGTGTGTGTGTGTGTGTGTGTGTGTGTGTGTGTGTGTGTGTGTGTGAGAGAGAGAGATAGGGTCCATTGGCTGGAGGGGGCAGGGTGGACTAACCCCAGGGATTGGCCGCAGGAAACCCTCTGCCAGCAAGTGATCCAGCTGCACCAACAGTCCTCAAGAGCTGTCTGTGCTCCATAGTAATGAGAAGAAAGCGTGTCTAACTCTGTCTCAATCTGTAGTAACAGCAATCTCTACAAGCTCCTACTTCTCCCTGCCTATCTATCACAGTAATAATATCTTATTTGAAGGAAGGGGTGAGGTCTGCAGTCTCTGCACGTCCTTGAATCTCAGTTCACACTTTTGACCGCCCTACAATTTGATTCATGCCTGCTGACACTGTATCGTGTTGATAGCAAATATGAGTGTTTTCATAGTATGAGTATTTCCTAGGAGCCTAGAGTCCTTTCATTTTGGGTGAAATAATAGCCATTTGTTGCAGAGACAGTATGTGAACGTACCTGGTGTGTGTCTCTGAAGCGGCTGGCATGGTTTATTGGTGCTCACAGCTCAACAAGTGACGTGGGCATCCTCAGCCTTTGTAGCCAGTAAAAAGGAGCCAGCGACAAGCAGCTAAGATTGTGTGGAGACCGAGGAGCACCACTTCACAGATGCACAGCGATTGTCATGTGAACGGGACTGTATCCCAGTTTCACGGAAAGTGTGTCACCGAAAGTGAAAACATAGCTGGACAGCTAGTAATGGCCGAAGCTGCCAAAAGCAGTCCAACTAAGGAAATTTCTGAACTCAGAATGAGTGGGTCATTCCCACCGTTCCCATTTCCAGGTATCTTTATCTTTCTGTTGTAATTTTAAGAGCGCATGGGTGAGCACTATGTCTTTTCATTGTAATGAAAATTTTGATATGGCATGTTCCAAGCTGGGCGACTTTGTGCAGCACGTAAATGTGTGGAATTTATTTTAAAATGTGGATTTTGATGCCTGTTTTTAGTGGTAGAAGTTGTTTTTCTTTATCCTGAATTTATAGTTGCTCCAAGTGAGAGTTCGTCACGAGTCATGATTGGTGTGTATGGTGTTACGTGAAGGGAGATGACTTCCTGCATTATTTGGATTATTGAAAAGTGAGGGACTTGTTTACATTATGTTCAGTGTCATTACAGGAACATTACATTGTGAGAGATGAGCATGCAAGTTATGTAAGCCAAAATTATTAATAAACAGGAACTTGCATCAGAACTAGATAGTTTTACTTACTGAATTGCTGCCAAACCAAATAATTTTACATGTTAAATTCTATTTTCTACTTTGAAATATTGTCATTTAAGAGTTTTTAAGGTCATAGGAGACCGTGGCTAGAATATTGACCCTTGTTCACCAGGGGCACCAGGAAACTCTTGGTGCACGTCGTCTCATCCACCCGGTTGGTGAGCTTGTGTCCAGTGATGGTGCCCTGGGTTCAAACTCTCGGTCGAGGTCAGTTTGTCTTCACCTCCCGTTGGGACTCCACAGTGTGTGGTCGTGTCCTGGTTACAGCGTGCAGCTGGATGCAAATTCTGTATGCGTTTGGCCGGGGCCGTTTCTGTGATCACATGAGCTGGGTCTCGGGGGGGGGGGGAGATTGAGGCGAGCCATGTTTTCCTACGGATCGATACAGCACCTCACTCAGCTATATTCAGCACCATCTGAGCATTGTGTTTAGCTGGCAGTTAACCGCTATATTGACCCAGAGTAAATATTAACCAGGCAGCCGGAGGGATGGGTCGAACAAGGCCGGATCTGGGGCCTGCGCGAAGAGGGACAGCGCTCTCCCTAACCCTCCCAGCGCTCGCCCACCCCCCGAAGACGACACCCCTCTCAGACCTTGGCCAATGGTGGCCATCCACCTGATCTGCTCGGCTGAGTTTTTTTTTCCTCCTCCTTTTCTAAAGGTGAAAAGCAGAGGATCTGTGGTGCAGACGTGTGAAGAATTCCCGCTCTTCCAAGGCTTTACAGGGATCCGCAAAGAGACTCGCCCCTCCTCGCTTACTGCTCGCCCCAGTCATAAAACAAGATGATTTACTGCATTTGCAAAAAAAAGAAAAGCACTTTTCCATTTTGAAAGTGGTTAGGCCTTTGAGATGGAAATACGGAATACCGTAATTCATCCAATTTCGTGAAGATTTACTGCCTTCCCGTCTGACTCCCTGGTACAGAATGGCGCATATGCATCTCTGGCCACATTCTAGTAAGCTAATATTTAAACAAGTCTGGAGTTGGCCGCGCGCTGTAGTTAATGGGCGTTTTGCAAAAATTTGCATTGATTTTTCTAAGGGGGAAATTTCTGAGAAGTAATTCAAGATCTCTTCAAGGACATTCGGGGTCAGAAATAAAGTGAAAACAGTTGCTTGTGCAGAATCAAACTTGGGCTTTTGGTTGGCGTCGCAGAAAGCATAACATGCAGCTTCACTCTTTGTCCGTTTCGGACATTGCCTTTTATGCTGGAGTGGAATAGCACTTTTCTGCTATGTTGGTCTTGTGACCCAGGCAAAGTCATTGTGTGTGTTGGGTTCTGTGTACCAATGGAAAAATACTAATGCGGTGTGTGTCACAAAGTTCACAGCTTTGGTCAGCAGGCCTCTCAGAGCTTTGTTCGGGGATTGTTATAATAAATCTGTGAATTGTGCTAGAGACAGTGTGAAGGATTGTTCTCCTCCCAAGTTTAATGTATGCTGGCTGACCACCTGCGGTTAAGTTAATTAGGTGTGCAAACATCTCTACTTGCAAGTTCTTTCTATTTGCTAATAGGTCCTTCTGAGCAAGTGGATTACCCATGGGACTCTGGGCACACATCCTTTAAGCCCATGTCTTTTCTTTGGCAGCACCTCTGTCCGCCACTGGGTCTTTAGTGTCTGCTGGCCCATTTGTTTCTGAAACTTATCCTCATTGTCACTGAATACATGTGACTGCAGTGTCGTACATTCCCAGTGTTAGAGTGCCTGTATAGGTGATGTCACTTGTGTGTACGTTTTTTCCTTGTGCAGAAAGGTCTCAGCCTCGCTGACTTAAAAATGCTTTTGTGAAGGGGTCATATAGCGTTGAAACATCCTTAGCCAAATCCCTAACCAAACAATGTAAGGTGAGCTTACCGGTGCTTACCTCTCTTCCTCGTACTGTGTGTTTGTGGTAGTGAAATTGGCAATGAAGATGCCAATGGCAATCCTGTACAGTGTCCCTGTGTACTGAAAGGATGTATGACATAACTGGGCTCCATACATTCCACACAGGTCTGTAGGTATCCCTGGGAAAAATTAAGTGTAAGCACTGGGCTGGTGTGGAGGTGGGGGTAGAGGACAGGAAGGAGGCAGCGTGGTGTAAATAGACACTCAGACTGCCAGCTCCAGTGCTGTTTGGCCCCAACCACCATCCTCAATATCAGACACTTTTCCTCTTGGCTTTGTTTGGGTTCCTTGCCGGTGTTTGGTAAACACACACACACACAGACACACACACACACACACACACACACACACACACACACACACACACTCCATCGCCAACACAAGAGCCTGTCGCGGGTTTAGATCCAAAGTTTCCCAGAGAAAATGTGACTGGAGGGAGGACAGAGTGGAATTTGTAGGAACTGGACTCTCTTATGTGATCAGCTGGATGTGCTGATGATAGCAGATTGTGGAAGTACGTTATAGAGGCCTTCACTAATTCTACTGTTGTCATTTATAAAGGAGTCAATTGCTTTTAATGTTCAAAGAATCAGGAACAAACTCGTACAGAAGGTTCTGTTTGTAAGTCCTTAAAAATACTTAAAAATAACACTCAGAAAATTTTTTGGTTTAGAATGAATTGATACAAACATAAACCACTTGCCAGTGAAGAATTGTCTGTATTAACAAAAAGTTAAGTATGGGAAACATGACATAACTCTCCATAGCTATCGTCTTGTTGAGGGTTTAGAAGAACTTGTAATTGATGTTGTATTACAACAGTGGTGTTTTTGGAAGGTCGTAGGGTCTGCTGGTATTGGTTATGCTTCTTCACTAGAGTTAAAGCATGAACTGAGGACAGCCATCGCACCTGCTGCTCCGGGTGTATCACAGCTGAATTTACATCCAGTTAGTGGTTTAAGTTCATCCATTAAGGGCTGAAGCATAGTGAAAGCCAGCAGTCCCAGAGACCCACAAGAAACCTGCTATCCTGTGAAATAAACTCGGTTCCAAGGTGAAATTTCACCGCAGTGTGTTGATGGAAATCATTTTAATCATACTGTTAAAGATTTGAGTTAATCTGTCACTGTAAGGCCTTCTGCTGTTACAAAGCAGCACATGGCATGCTGGGGTCCTCGTTTTGCTTGTCTTACAATAGCGAGGAAGGGCATCATCACATTTGTGGGTCTTCTCTTAAATAGGAGTTTGCCCAGTTAGCCCTTTCGATATTCTCCGGTGTGCCTCTTGTGAAACCTGCTGGCCTGCTGCTGTGTGTCACACCCATGTCCCAATCCCAGAGCATCACCAGCAGCACCCCAAAGCGTCACTGCAGCCGCGATTCAAAGACTCTTTCAACCTGCAGAGCACAGATAATTTAATCTCATCCTCTGATTAAATGTTCCTTTAATGCCCAGGTAGTGTCAGGATCCCTAAATATAGTGTGTCTGGACTTCCACATATAAAGACTTTTTATGTGCTCGCTTTTTGGCTCACTCTTCTTCTTTTTTTTTTTTAACTTGTTATGATATGTAAGCTGAATGGCTTTTAACACCAATCTGCCTCGCGGTGCAAGTGCTTATTGAGTACAGGGCGTGCACCATCCACTTAGTGTTGAAATCAGTTTCTGTCTTAGAAATCCAGCGAAACTCGCAATAAAAAGGAGCAGCGTTTTTATTTTGACCAAACTTTTGTATACTTTACAGAAGCTGGCAGTCTGGACTTCGGACTACATGCAGCTGTTTTAATGGTTCAGTTGCGAGATTCTTTTAAATGTGAATATATTGGACAGTGAAGGAGATGTGGTAACCATGCTTCAGAATGCGAGGCTCCTAGCAGGCTTCAGATAAGCCCAGCTCAGGCTGTGGGCTCTACCCCGCATGCGAACAGGCACTGGCAGGACCCGGGCCGGGTCTGCACTCCTCTGAGAGTGGACCTCTTCATGTGTTCCACCGGGAGCAATCCTGGTTTTCTGGTGGTGAGGTGGACGCCTTAATTGGTCAAGCAACCCCCCCTACCACCACCACCCTGACCAACTTTCTAAACTCCCTACCCAGCCCCCACCCCTTCTTCCATATGACTCCCCTGGTCTCCTGTCCTTATTTGGGCAGAGACGTTCTGAAGCACGGGCAGGGAGGGGGGGGGGGGGAGGGGAGGGATCGCGAGTGACACCAGGGAGCTCCCAGAGGCCAGAGGAGAAACGGCGCGAGCTCGCCTAGCCTGCTTAATAAGGGCATGTCTGGAATTTCAGCCCTGCTCTCTCCCTCTCTCCCTCTCTCTCTCTCTCTCTCTCTCTCTTGCTCGCTCGCTAGCTCTCCCTCTGTGATGCTGCTGATTCACTGCGAGGCCGCTGCCAGACAGGCCCTCTGCTTATTTGTCTTCATTAAGGCCTCACTGACACCTTCCCCACAGCCGCAGTGAAAAGTCTTTACGTTCCACGTGCCCACCTTTCGTTAGGTTCTTTAGGGAGCCTCGTGGTCCCTCAGAATGCTGCTTTTTGTATTGTTTTTGGGGTGTCCTGTTACTTTTCTGCCCGCACCGTCCTCTGTACAGGTTGTAAATGACCCTGCTGAGGTACGAGATGTGGTCTTGCATGGGCTTCATGTGTGGGGCCAAAGGGAAGCTCTGCGCTAGGGACGGTATGTGAAGCCAGAGTGTCTGAAGAATATCAGGGCACCGGATGCTCCATGTTACATCAGATGGGCCAAAGTACACGGGAGAGTGGACATGTCTGAGTGAGAGTGTGGAACAGGTTTTTTTTCCCTCCATGTGACTGAAACATAACTAGTTTATTGCCACTGTGGGGGAACAGGCCTGATAAGTGCCCTTGCAACACGCACAGAGACATTCTGCTCATTCTGCATTAGGAGGACATGTCCTGCCTGACATCAGGGGCACCCGGTTTTGGTCGTAAGAAATTAACACACCGGTTGCACTTTGAGAAAGCGAAGGGTCGTTTTAACAACCCAAAGTCGTGTACCCTATTCAAGCCCTCTGTGTCATAATTAAACAATGTCAATGTCTGATTGGACAAGATTGGCACTGTTCTGTGGGTCATTTTTCACATTAACACTGTTGGAAAAATCTAGGGTTAGGGTTACTATCATTGGTGACTGATACCACCTTCACAACACTGTTTAACCATATTTCTCTTTTTCACCCTTCCACAAACACAAGGCAAACAGTGTGAGATTGCTGTAAGCTGTAAGCTTATAAAAAATTATTACAGTAGTGACCTGTGTTTCTTTTGCACATTTTAACCTTTTGCTTCAGTTAAGTCTTTAGTGTATAAAAAGGTCCCTACCAGTATCTTAAATAAAACAACTTACAACCAATGGCCTTCATACAAGACCTTGTACATAATACATTACACATCATACTAATAATAATATCAATAACATTTACATTTATTCATTTGGCAGATGCTTTTATCCAAAGCGACTTACATAGGTTACAGTTCTTTACATTGTTATCCATTTATACAGCTGGATATTTGCTGAGGCAACTGTGGGTTAAGTACCTTGCCCAAGGGTACAGCAGCAGTGTCCCAGCGGGGATTGAACCGATAACCTTTCGGTTACGAGTCCTGCTCCTTAACCACTATGCTACACTGCCGTCCATAACAGTGTTAATAACAATGTTAGTCTTTTTCAGTTCAAGATCTATTTCGTTTGTGTTGTTTTTTGGACTGTAGCAGTTATGTGATGCCTGACGTTACACCAGTCGCAGATATGGGTTCACTGTTACGACCTGATGGATTGAATTGCAATGAACAAAATGAATGATTTCATTTTATGTATTAAGCTCCATATCACTATTATTATGAAGGTGTCTGCAGATAATCTACTGATATTTGATGTTGCCTCTCCATGCATCTTTTCATTTGTGGAAGCATTTTGTTGAGAATTTTTTGGGGGGATAAAATAAGAATGTGAAAGTAACATTGTGAATAAGGTGTTTTTATTTAAATGTTTTAACTCCAGCTCTCAGATTCTGAGGAGGAGGGCAAATTGGGATACATTACCCACTGCCGGCGCTTGCAGTCTCAATATTTCTTTAATGCCATAATATTTAACTGTTCCAGCACATTGCACATCGCTTGTCTTGTGTAAATATTTCTTCAATGCAAGACAAATTGTGGTCTTTCAGTTAAATTCATTGTGGCGTCTTGAATAGGCTACTTAAAAGAGAATTGCCTTTATAGGAGCTAATTCACTGACACAGATTAATTCATAATTGTTGCATCCATTGATAAATCTGTATTTTTTAAGTCCCTTTTCTGGCCTTATTTTTTCATGTGAATGAGCGTGTACTTGGTTGGATTTTACAGTGTAAATTATTATTGGGATTATTGTCCGATACCAGTCGTCTTCCACACACTCCAGTCTTTACTCATTTTCACTCATTTTTTTAGATGAAGATTGCTGGGAGAAATATGCTTCCAAATTGCAGTGGCCAGCTATAAGACCCTGTTCACACAGAGGGAATAATGCTGTGATAATTCTGAAAGTTTAGCAAGCATCTAACCCATCCTGCTGTTTCTTAACCTTGCCCTTCCGAGATGTCCTGACCGGTCAGCCCCTGGCCTGTGTTGGCTTGGCCCTTTGAATCAGTGCATTCCATCGTAATAACTCCTAATATGAAGTTATAAAGAAAAATCAAACTGGAAACATTTACAGAGGCCGAGCAACTCTGGAAAACTGCTTTAGCTAAACTAAAATGAGATCGGACTCCTGTGAAAAGGTTATATTTGTTTAGCCTTGCGCTGTTTTCCACTGGTGTAAAGTCTGCAGAAGAAGACTGAATCTTAAATCTTAGACTTTTACAACTCTACCATAACTGGCAGGGAGTGGAAATTCAGCCTGCCAGCTTGGTCCCTCTTCCTGATTAACCAGATGCCCGGAGTTGACTAATTGTGGTTTATTTTAGCCTCCAATTAAATGTTTGCTCAAACGACGACAAATGCTTTTGTTGGAAAGCCTCGGAATGCCGGAGCAGCCGACATAACGGAGTCTCTGCTGAGAAAAGTTCGCTTCGTCTCACGGCACATTCCCAGCTAGTGTCCCTTTTTCAGAATCAGCAGAATGTGTACAACAAAACCTTTTAATAAGCGCCCCGAAAACAATGAATTTGGGCTCTTGTTTTGCAAACAATGCCGTGCCCACGGCTAGGGCGCTTTTGAAAAACACTTAAGATCCTTAACTCGTCCCAGCAGCGAACACCACAGCAGGACCAAGCTCAACAACCGCAAGAATGTTCTGTGGCTCGGGCCTATTAGCAGGCTCTTTTAAAAACTCGGTTTTATGATATTTCAGAATCGTTTGACATACGGCAGTGCAGAGCCTTCGACGCTGAGGAAATTATAACAGCAATTGGGGAATGTGTTGTTTCCTCAAACTGGGATCCCATTGAATAAAGTTGGTTTTTAGGATAACTAAGAACAGAAAATTCTCAAAACCGCAGAATTTACATTTATCCTAAATATCTGTCCCTTGGAAGCAGAAGCTGTGGAGTTGTGTTGATTAATCTGTTTTGTAAATTTATTTATTATCTACCTGAGGCAACACCAGGGCAAATCCTTAAGTATGCAGGCCCTCTCAGTGTACGCGGTTTGCATGGTGTGAGCTGTTACAAGCGTTGGTGGTCTTCCTGAGAATCTGTGTTTAATTTATGAGCACCTTATGGTGGATGCATATGGCTGCGATTTATACCAAGCATAAGTGCTATTTATATTGAGTCATCCAGGGAAGCAGTAGACTGGTTTATGCCCTCGGTGTTAATCACCTAGATCTCTGTGCACAATGCTAAGCGACCTGTAATGCTAAGCCTCTTGTAAATGTCTCTTATGTTCTCAGCTGCACAACTGAGTGAATGACAAGGTGTAGTTGGGTGATTGAAGGTAGGATTGTGGTTGGAGAGTCCATCTCTTGAGGGGAAAAGATGGTTGTAATGATAGACTCTGTGTCCTTACATCCAAAAAGCTATTGGCCAGTTGATTTTGGAGTTTGAGGGAAAGGCACTGGCCTAAGCAACAGTCAGGGAACGGGTTTGTCAAAGTGAAAGAATCTCCCATGATGGCACGTTTCTCGACTTGCATATTTATTTATTCATCCGTTTTTCCCAGCAGTCCTCAGTCTGGGGCTCGCCGCCGGGCCCAGGGGGAGCCGCCATCATTGCGTCCAACGAGTGGAGCGCGAACGGAAGCCCGGAGGAGGGGCGGGACGATGGGGCGGACGGGCTGGACAAGACCATGGACGGGGACGCCGAGGGGGTGTGGAGCCCGGACATCGAGCAGAGCTTCCAGGAAGCGCTGGCCATATACCCGCCCTGTGGCCGGAGGAAGATCATCCTCTCTGACGAGGGAAAGATGTACGGTGAGTGTCCCTGTGCCCTGCACCTCCGCTCTCGCCCTGGGAACCAGCGGCGACATCTGCAGTCCCGAGGCATTTAGAGATGGTTTCTCCTCATTAGCTGACAGGAAGGTGGATCACTATATCATTAAATGTATCATCTATACAACGGGCTCCAGTTACTAAATAAGTGAGCTGAATGTGAGTAACGGCCAGGTGCCCACCAATATGAAATTTAATTACTTAACGGGTAATTGTAATAATATAAATGTTAACAAATTTTAGTTTTATTGTACAGCATGAAGCTGGTCCCGTTGTAAAATGCATTGTTTCCTATGGGTTTTCCATCTGGATTTAGTTAAATGCATAACTTTTAAACGCGCCGCACCTTGTGGTCCTGGCTATCCCAGCTGAGTTCACTGGCAGAGTTTCCTTGATGAATGTCGTCTCTGCGTGAAAATAGGGTATTCTGTTGTTCTTGGTTCATAGGTACAGGCCCTGGCACCGCGTTCAGCTCTGGTGAAAGGTGATGAGTGCGCTTACGCCTTCAGAACAGTTAGGTGACGATGGGAAAATGGGAGTGGCAGGCAAAGAATAGTAGTCTCTTTAGTAGCGTCTGTAGTAGTAGGTTACTGAAATGATTGGACCTCTCCTTTGGTTATGACACGAGGTGCTTTGACAGAGCGATCAGAGGTGCCAGAGCAGTGCAGCAATACATAAACTGGACAAGGATGCTGTTGAGCTGAGCCTTGAGGCTGGCCTGAAACCCCACTCACCTGTGGCATTATTAAATTATTGGCATTTAGCAGACACTCTTATCCAGAGCGACTTACAATGTTATCCATTTATACAGCTGGATATTTTACTGGGGCAATTCAGGGTTAGGTACCTTGCCCAAGGGTACAGCAGCAGTGCCCCAGTGGGGAATTGAACCAGCAACTGTTCGGTCACAAGTCCTGCTCCTTAATCGCTATGCTACACTGCCGCCCATGTTGTTGCACTTCTGTTGTCCGTAGAATCAAAAACAGCAGCTTGCTCGATTAAGTTCATTTTTCTCTCTGCAAATCTGGCAGCATGCTTGCCATTAATGTTTTACATTTCCTGGCTGGGCACCATAATGCTGTAATAATATTTCAGCCCTTTCCTTTATTTTCCACTACATTTAGTTAATCTAAGTATCTGTTGAACAATTAATTCATATATCTGTTTGTATGTGGCTGCACTAAATTACAAAACCTGTAATCAAATTTAATAAGAAAAATAAATGTAGAAATTAAAGAAATAGAAGAGAGTGAAAACAGTATTATTTCAGTTGTTTCATGGAAAGGAAAGAAAGGTTATATATCCAGAAATACTGTCAGTACTTTTAACCTTACCATTATTATTTAATGAACATGTCTATTAGCTTTGTGTGGAAAACAATACTAAGTATTGGAATTAAACCAAGAAAAGTTAAATGAAGAAAATGATCTTTAGGAGAGACTTGATAAAATGCTTACTAAATCCAACCAAACTCTTACGTAGTTTTTTTAAAAGCAGTTCTTGGAGCCCTTTGGTCATAAAACCGTTGAAGCTGCTTTGTAAGGGATTTAACATTGTCTCCACTAGATATCTAACCCAGCGGTTTGTGCAATCTGAAGTGCATGTGTCTCCGCTGCCTGACAGATTCTCCGAATCCTCCCAAAATAAACACTTGCAGGACCTGGGAGAGGAGTCGCAAGCCTGGTTTTCATTAATCCAGGCCAACGCTTCTGAAGTTTAGTGGGTGAACTTCTCCAGAATGGCCTGATTTTGTACACAGCTTACAATCCCCCCCCCCCCCCCCCGGCTCCCCCACCCCCGTTGTCCGCATCTGGGCCAGCTGTTGTGAGTCGGGTCTGATTCACCAGTGTAGACGTTCTGTGTGACGAGGTTTCCCACAATGCCCATGCCGGGACGTTAACCCCTCTCTGCTGGTCAGTGATCGCCGCGTAAACTTTGAGTCATCACTTCCCATCACTGGCCACCTCTTCCCTGGCCCCGTCTCGAAGATGGAGACACGGGGCCAATCCTCTTTGGAGCTTGCCTTCTCTCAAAAAAAGCAACCCGGTGAAATCTGCTTCCTTTTTTGTCATTTGTCCCGCTTGCCAAGCCAGTCTGAAACATTCCCAGAACGTTCCGTAATGTTGCGGCGGCCGTGCTGCAATGTTGTGGTGATGTTAGCACGCAGCTGCAGCGTCGTAGGGCTGTTATGTGTTAGCGGAGTAGGCCTGAAGCCTTGCTCTAATAAATAAATAAATAAATAAATTGCAGACACGGGGCATAAAACGCATGTAGCCCAGATGGCCAAATCGTGCTTTTCTCATCGCCTGTTAGGTTTCCTCTCGAATCTTAAATGCTGTACTTAAGTGAAGCATTCATGTCAGACACGTTTTATGGTAAGAGAACATACGTGTAGCTGTATACGCGTAGCATACGTGAGCATATGTGTAGCTGGTTGGCTGGCACGGTTAAAAGACAGGTGGGTGGATTTGTGATACGGGCTCACTTTTTAAAACGTGTTAGTGGAATAGCAGTCAACAAAATCTGTGACAGTGGACATGAGTAGTAAAACATTTGTTTTTTTTGTTCACATTCACTGAACATAGTTCAAACCACCAGACTGAGCCTTTGATTGCTAAAGCTGTTGACTGTTGCACCTGGAGTTCTTACTCTTGGGCAAATGCTGACCCGGGGAGCTGGCTTTATTTGTGTGCCAGTGACAGCGCCATTGTTGTTCTCCTGGCCTTAGCTGCGGCTCCTTCTTTGTGTGTGTGAGGACACTAGACTGCTACATTGCAACCTCTGTGTCATGGTGGTGATAGTGGTGGTAAGGGTGTGTGCTTGTGTGTGTGTGTGCGTGTGTTTGTGTGTGTGTATTTTGACCCTTGTCTCCTCATGTAGAATAGGCTTTGGAGAGAGGCCCACATTCCTAGCATTTTTCCCCGGTCTGCGAGGGACAGGCATTCCTCAGCGGCTGAAGCCCAGGCCGGGCCTGCCGGCGGCCCTGTGACAGGAAATATAATCCTGATGCGACAGAAAGGGAAGGTTTGTTTCAACGGCCAGGCATTTTCTCCTTTTGTGGAAGTGCCGACTGGCGAGAACGCCCTCCGCTCGCCTCCCCTAGCGGCTATCCCCTTTCACCACGCCCCCCTTCCCCCCCACCCACCCCCCCAAAAAAAAAACACACACAGCCTCTCCCTCTCTCTCTCTCTCTCTCTCTCTCTCTCTTTCTCTCTCTCTCTCTCTCTCTCTCTCAGTGCGCTGTCACTGTGCTCTCAGGGCACCATGCAACTGAGTCACCATGATGTAAGGGCTAAAGACATGACACGGGTGAGACATTATTACAGTGGAACTGCTTAGTAGACACTCTGATGCGGGGAAACTTCCACTGTGTAGAATTTCACAAGATCCCATTTATTGGCCCTCAGCTGGAGCAGGGTATGGAACATGCCATGCTCCAGGGTACGGCGGCAGCATTCGAACCCATGACCCCGTGGAGCTCTTTCCATTACTTCATGTCCCAAACCGTGTCCTCATGTGCATTTTGTTTGTTTGTTTTGCGCAAATGCGACTCTCAGACCTTTATTTTAATTTGTGTATGAAGCTTGGCTAAGTTCAACAGCCATTCGGGTGAAGGCCCCTTTTCTCAAGGTCACCGTGACCTTCACGCTTTCCCAGATCGTGGAATCCTGCCACCCTGTGTCACCCTGAGGGTGTTAGGAATGGGGTTTTCTTGTCTTGGGCAACCTGCGTCCACCTGGCGTTCGGTGCTGGCAGCGTCCAGGCGTGACCTCCGCTCACGTCCGAAAAGGTCTGTGGGGGCGGGCGTCGTGCGGGTGAAGCCTCTTCCTCGGGGGGAGCGTCTGCCCTCCGGCCGAGATTCTTGGCTCCCCCATCAAGGTGGAGCAATGAAAATTCTTGGCCGCTCGCAACGACCTCTTCGTTAATGGCAAAAACACATTGCGCGGCATCGCGAGGGCCCAAAACACGTGTAATTAATGCGAACACGTGCTGGGGGTGTAATGAAGAACAGGGGTGCAGTAAAATCACCCCGAAAAAAAGGCGGCTTGATGGTACTCTCTTCAGGTCACGTCCAAGAACCCGCTGCGTTAAAGACCTCTAATCCTCATGTGTGATGCACCGCCAGGCGGTGTTCATCAAAATGCCCTGACCTGCAGCTATTCTGCTTTAACGACAAATATTTAAACCATTGAGGAAAAAATGCTGTTAAGAGCATTCATAAACTGGAGTTTATTCATACTATACCTTGAAGTAACGAGTAATGTTAATGGCAGTCTGAGGACGTTTGTTTCTCAGATACCCCTGTAGCTGACTCCTCAATTTAGGAAGGCTTTGATTTCCCCCATGGAGTGAATTTTGTTTAAAAAGGAAAAACAGGACGGTGAGAAAAATGCTAAAACACACGTATGAGCTCACTCTCCCCTCTCAGCTGCACTGCCTTCCCACAGGTTTTTCAGAAGTAGACGTGTGTGTGTGTGTGTGTGTCTGAAAGAAAGGGAGAGAGAGTAAGTGAGTACAGGACAGAGTAGCACATTAGTGAGTGCTCAGACGGCAGAGTGTAGGAGTGCAGGGAGGTCAGGCTGTGCTCTTTGCTGGGAGAGGTCAGGGAGAAGCCCACACACTCCCCAGCGTGGACCCACGTATTTATCTTACCTCGCCGCGGGAGGGAGGGGGTCCGCTGGGGGCGGCAGGGGAACATCAGTTAGCACGAAATGTCCTGCGCACTGACAGAAAGGCACATCTGCTCCAAGGGTAGAGAACAGATATGGAGGGGGGCGGCGTTTGCCCCCGGCCTCAGGAGCCTGCCCCCGCTTCAGAAACCAGCCCCACAATTCCAGACGTGCACTGTCTCACTTTAAATCACTCCCTCACTTTGCTTTGTCTCAGCTTGGAAAGTAAAGTTTCAGTGAACTGGTTTTTAATGTCTTAAAAACCTGTGATAACCTCAGAGAAACCATGTAAGATCTAGCTGTAGCTGCCCCACAGGGCTTTCTGGTGCAGAGGAAAGTGACTTATCTTATTATATTCAAGAAGGTGTTCATCAATATGCTTATCATGACATCACGTTCAGTGAGTCACTGACATCTGTGTGGCTGCTCTGGCCAGTCATCAGCCTTCGTATTGACAGACCGCACCCTTATTGAATGGTCTGAGGTTCTGTCCGATGCAACAGGGCAGTGGCAGTTCAAAGCGTGATCACACCCAGGCTTTGAATTTCACAAAGCCTTAAACATTCCATGCTTTTAAAGATGGTCTGTTTTTCTGGGAATTCTATGAAATCGTCTCGGTGGAAACGGAGTGGTTCACAGAGAGTTAATTTGAATGTTGTGAGGCTGGGGGGCCAGTGTCTCTACATGCCCCCACACGCGGTGCTCGGTTAAATTCAAGTTAAGTTGAGAGGGTGGACTCGCTTGTATTGGAGAGGCAAATTTATTTTCTGGGGTGGAAAATATTTGTGAAGATTTCCCTAAACACAAGATTGTTAATCACGAAATGACAGTGTGGAGAAAAAAAATGACATGTTTTATGTCATTTTTTTTCTCATGCCACTCCCACTTCCAGTTTGTCTTTTATTACAAGCAGTTTTTCTTCATTATGAAGAAACATTTCTCACACAAAGAAAACCCATTTTAATTGTTATAGTGGCAAACTGTAACAATGCGATGTTATGATGCACTGTATTCTTTATGGCTCCCAGTGGGAGCAGTGTGGAATTTTAATAGCTATGAATATTTGAGTGAGTGGGAATGAAACTGTACTTTATAATCCATTATCAGTAATATCTGTAAGACATAGTCCATAAGGTTTCTTTTCCCTAAGCTCTTTGTATTTGCGAATGTTTGTAAGTTGTAATAAGCGGCTATGAATGTTTATTAATGCCAGTGTGAAGTGTTATTTACTTTCCAAAGTGCTTCACAGTTAAATACAAAGATAATGCTCTAGTGATATCAAGCATGTTCACTTTAGGTGTGTTGAAAAGAACACGGTTTATGCAGTGTGTCACATTGTTCTCTGTAGCTCTTTCCCTCACGCCCTGTGTTAAAAGCCCCTGTTATTAATAAGAAGTGTATAAAATAACTCCTAAGGCAAGGTTTGACCCCTTGTATAGCATTATGGGGACTGCACATTTACTCAGTTGCATTTAATCACTGCCTGTCTGTGGCGCTTGTTGCGCAGACCTGCTGTTCATAGCAGGGACAGATTGATTGTTCTTCTGCTGTAGTGGCAGCTGGGTAGCTGCACAGTGTGAAAAAAAGTCCCTTGTTTCTCTGAGTTGACTGTGGGTGTTTTTCTCGATAAGTCCCAGAACAAGTTCCTGCCTGTTGGGGAGATTACTGGTTTGTGCCTGACCCAGAGCGAGAGACAGGATCTTCCAGAATCGCACATATACACATGCGCGTGCGCGCAGCATGCACACACGCGCACACAAACACACAAATACTTACATTAATGCAACATACACAGACTCATACACAAGCATATAGATACACACACACACATACCTATACTTGCACTCATGAAACATATACAGACTCACACACATGCAAGTGCACGCGCGCACACACACACACACACACACACACATACACACACACAAACTTGCAGCATGCACAGAAAACAAACAAACAAACAAAACACACACACACACACACATGTTGAAGACGGCCTCTGGATGTGCTCTCTCTCTTTCTCAGCTCCAAGCATTCTCTGGTTTGGGTCAGTGGCAAGGATTAGCATTTCTACCCTTACATGGTCCTCTTAGTTTGAGGGAAAAAAAAACAGAGCTATGTGGTGGTGGTGAATTGCAGAAAACTTTCACGCAAAAAATCCCCCATAACTTCATCTGCTGCATGACTGAAACCCAGAAGGCAAATTTTTTTTCATACTCGGTGACACCCACGGGAAACGACAGAGATGTGCCTCAGATCCACACTTACAGTTTTTATCACTGTACATTCGCCACAACCGCCCCAAAAATACCATCCACCCACCCACCCCCCCCTCCAGCTCGAAACCCCCTGACTTTGCAGCCAGTTGTGACTCTTTGAAAGGGACCTTGGAAAGATTTATCTTCCACTCTTCGGCGTGTATGTTCAGTGTAGCGGTGAAGAAACAGGTGTGAATGTATCAAAGCAGTAAGAGTGTTATGAATGTGGCCTGCTTTGAGATCAATATGCAAACTGTAGTACTCGCACACCTGGAGTATTCCCCTCCATCACATACCCACTGATTATTTGTTGAAATAAGAAAAAAAATACAAGTCTGGAATAGGCTTATGAATGACTGACTTCATTTCAAACCTCCCTTTCAATCATTTCATTCAGGAAATGAATCTTACACATTTTTGGGAAAAAGGAAGGTTGTCACGAGTCTTGAGAAACTAAAAAGCTGAAACATTCTCTGAAATGTAAGACTAATGTAAGAATTGCTAATGTCAGAATTTGAAATCTACCGAATCTCAACTAAAAATCTGCAACGTGGAAGTTGTATTCTTACCTGTTGTTTGAGGATGAATAATTTTGAACTGATCTTTAATGTGGGCTTTACTCTAGAGGAATCCTCTAGTGTTGGACTTACCAGCAAGCTCTGCCACTTTTGGGAAGAACTGGTTTTGGTCTCTCCTTATCTGTGATCTGTGAGCCTCTGGCCTCTAGCCCTTTGCTGCACTGAGCTTTAATCGTTATCATCTTCTCTGAGTTGATTACCTTTCCTCAGAATGAGGGACGTTGTGCAACACCTTCTGTTTGTGGTCCTAAATCAATATGTTTCTTTTTTTCTGCCTCCTTCCACCACACGTAGAGGACAGTTTGTTTTTACTTGTCTTGAGCCGCGTTCACAGCTGAGGAAAGGTGTGGACTCGGGGGGTCAAACGTTCATCGGCGTTTCTGGTCCAACGGACACGTGCTTGTTGTTATTCCTGTCTCTGAAGCTTAGACCACTGCTAGCTTCTGGGGGGAATGCAAACGAGCAGGCTTTGATTTTTGGAGAAAGTTGAGCCTGAAAAGGATTTGAAGACCTCTGCAGAAGGTCACCTCAGGTCTCTGAATGTGAAAGATTGCATCAGGAATTCTCGATAGCGTATCAAACTTCCTGGTGCTTGATTGGTACATTCCCTCAGCGTCTTAAACACTTTTGCCCTGTGGTTGTGTTTAACACAGGCGATCCTTCTTAACAGTCAAATTTAATAGCCAGGGTTTAACATGATGTTTTTAAAAATGCTTCCTTGGTTCTGGCTTTCATTGTTACATGAGCCCAGTTAATATAGCGCTCGTCCTTGTTTGGGACGGCACTCAGGGTTCTGAGCTCTGAGCCCAAGGAGCATGTGTTTCGGTTTACCTGATCATTACACAGCTGTGGCTGGGCTCATCTACTTATTTTCCCTTTAAGAGGCTCGGGCACCAGGTGGACGATTTGGGAGGTTGGTGGTTGCTTGGAGATGGTGCAGGTGTCACGATCGGCCAGCAGATATCTCAGCGGCCCATCCCGCTACATCCCACCCCCCCATCTGGTGAGAACCCCGAAATGGCCCCGCTGCTGGATAGAATTAGGCTGGCCTGCCTCAAGTGAATCTATATCAGATGGGCCTGCTTACAGGCTGCGGGCAGGAAGCACTCACAGCCATGTCCTGAAAGGGGGTTCCTCTTGGGCTGTGAAGCGCAATGACCTTGCGTGACCTTCCATTCTGTCTTCACTCCTGTAAGTTAGGGTTACTTTTCGCTGCTACCAGCTTGCTACTTTGCAGGGTTTCCTCCTCCTTGGAACAGTCCCTCATGCCATTTCTTCTGAGAGTCGGTCTCCCTGAAAAATTTCTCACAGTTCCATATTCTTTTGTATGCTGAGATCAAGTTGAAAAATTCATTCTCTCTCAGCATAGAAGTGTTTGGTATTGAGCTGGTGCACTTATACAGCACAAATAGACTGTTTACAACTGGATGCTGTCCACATTCTGTGGTCTCTGTTATACACCTCAGTGTGATACAGAAACTAAGTATTTTTCTTGGGTTTCTCACAGCAGTGTACCCATCAAGGATTCAAACCTGCAACCCTGTTTTTAAGGCCAGCCCTAACCACTGCTCCATGGGGTCATTTGCCTTTCTGATGCGCCGTGAAGGTTTTTTATCCAGTGAGACCCCAGTAAGTGTTGGATCAGGTAGTGCCGATATGCGAACTGAAGGTATCTCAGACTCAGACATGCCTGTTTAGTGTAAGCATGGCAGACGCAGACGTCCCTACAGACTGTGGGCATCGCAGACATCCCTGCAGACTGTGGGCATGGCAGGCGCCGACGTCCCTGCAGACTGTGGGCATGGCAGGCGCACACGTCCCCGCAGACTGTGGGCACCGCAGACATCCCTGCAGACTGTGGGCATGGCAGGCGCAGACGTCCCCGCAGACTGTGGGCAGCGCAGACATCCCTGCAGACTGTGGGCACCGCAGACATCCCTGCAGACTGTGGGCATGGCAGGCGCAGACATCCCCGCAGACTGTGGGCAGCGCAGACATCCCTGCAGACTGTGGGCATGGCAGGCGCAGACATCCCCGCAGACTGTGGGCATCGTAGATGCAGACGTCCCTGCAGACTGTGGGCATCGCAGACATCCCTGCAGACTGTGGGCATGGCAGGCGCACACGTCCCCGCAGACTGTGGGCATCGTAGATGCAGACATCCCTGCAGACTGTGGGCATCGCAGACATCCCTGCAGACTGTGGGCATGGCAGGCGCACACGTCCCCGCAGACTGTGGGCATGGCAGGCGCACACGTCCCCGCAGACTGTGGGCATCGTAGGCGCAGGCGTCCCCGCAGACTGTGGGCATGGCAGGCGCACACGTCCCCGCAGACTGTGGGCATGGCAGACGCAGACGTCCCTGCAGATTGTGGGGCATCGCAGACACAGACGTCCCCGCAGACTGTGGGCATCGTAGGCGCAGGCGTCCCCGCAGACTGTGGGCATCGTAGGCGCAGGCGTCCCCGCAGACTGTGGGCATCGTAGGCGCAGGCGTCCCCGCAGACTGTGGGGCATCGCAGACGCAGACGTCCTCGCAGACTGTGGGCGTGGCAGGCGCAGACGTCCTCGCAGACTGTGGGCATCGTAGACGCAGACGTCCCCGCAGACTGTTTGAATTGGAGGGATTCTGAAATGAGCACTGATGCCGTCTTTCCACTCAGCCCCCTTAAGTGCAGAAAGTCGATGAGTCGTTTCCTCTGGAGGGAAAAGGAACTGTGCCGCGGTGCAGACCGTCGAGGAAACATTTTTTGGTTGGATGCGCTGCAAAGTAAATGGAACCCAGCGCTCTGGCGGAGGCCCTTTTTTTTCTCCTCCATCTTGGCTCTGGAATAAAAAGACGTGGAAACGAGTCAGCTTTTTCTGCTGGAATGGCTTGTTTTTCCTACCGTTCATGAAAACTTTGATGTGAATAGGAAGGTTGGTCTCGAGTTCACATGCAGCGCGGTACCAGTGTGTTATATAGGCATTTAGACCACTAGTATTTCCTGAAGGCAGGCATTGGAAGTTCACTGCAGTAGAGGTTTAGTACTGTTTGTATTATACTGCTGCAGTTCAGATATGAAGCTGGTTTAATGCCTGATTTGTGTCCCTTTATATTGTCCTTGTGTGCCCAATCTTTGTAGTAGATGGTGATGTAATTTTTGTAGTTAAACCTTTTGAGAAAGTCTCACTATTGTCGCATAGTATATGCAGCCATTAAGACTTACTATACTAGGCTTAATTGGAGAGCTAGAGCTTCATTTCAGGAATTTTCCACAAAGAAGCAGTACATTACATTACATTACATTGTTGGCATTTAGCAGACACTCTTATCCAGAGCGACTAACATTGGTTACAGTTATTTTTTTTTTAAACACTGTCCATTTATACAGTTGAATATTTACTAAGACAATTATGGTTTCCCAAGGGTACAGCAGCAGTGCCCCAGCGGGGAATTGAACTGGCAACCTTTTGGTTATGAGTCCTGCTCCTAAAGCATAAAGTTGTCTCTTACAGTTGCTGTGTGTGTGCCTGTACATGTGTGTCTGAATAGGAGTGTGTGTGTGTGTGTGTGTGTGTGTGTGTGTGTGTGTGTGTGTGTGTGTGTGTGTGTGTGTGTGTGTGTGTGTGTGTGTGTGTGGTTTGCTAAGCCAGCATGTGCTGGGTGTCTTTTCTCTGTAGAGCTTTGCTCTGAGGCAGGGAGTCTCTCATGGAACACCAGCTGCGCCTCAGCTGTCTGCTCCAATTGGCCTGCCTGCCCGGGCCCACATTGGCCCCCTCCTGCAGAGGGAGAGCGGGAAAGAGTGACGGGAGGGGGGGGCCTGCTTCTGTCCCCCGGGGGGCCCGTACAAACAGTGACCTGTGGATTCTCGTGAAAGGGGTTTCGCTTAAGCGTGAGGCAATTCGACAGTCTGCACCTTAGGGCCTCATTTCTGTGTGCAAAAATGACACCGTTTGCATGTCTCTTTGCCTCACATTTCTGCCTTTTCCCTCAGTTTCGTCAGGCCTGGATCTGTTCTGGATCCCCCTGCGCTGGTTTCCTTGCTGGGGCTCAGAGCTTCCTGTCACTCACCCTTTGTGAGCCATGGAGGGCCTGTGCTCTGGTCTGTGAGCCATGGAGCGCCCTGTGCTCTGGTCTGAAACGGATATCACTCTGAACGTCAGAAGCAAACGTGTTAAATCCAGCGATGGCGGCTTTACCAGCAGCCCCGGGCAGCCCGCCCCTCTTTTTGAAGCCCTGTGTACCGTCAGTGGGGGAAAATGTCAACAGCATGGTGGGGCTGCGTGTCTGCGAGCTGCCAAGACACCCCCCCCCCCCCCCCCCCCCCTTCCCCACACACACACACACACACACACACACTTTGAGGCGGGTCACGCTGTGCGGCCGTAAACACCCTATCCATTTGCACGGAGACATCCGAGGCCCTCCTGGCACAGCCCGGAGACCCCTCCTCAGGAGCGGGAGCGATGACCTCAGAGCGCTCCATCTGGCCGTGACGCGACACCGGGGGCATTTTAACGACGGCGGGCCAGCGCGAGGGCCGTCAGCTGTGTCTGAGACAGACGGGGGGCTTCAAAGAGGCCGGCCCCCGTCTCGTTTCCCGGAGTTTCGGCGGAAGGCCCTGGCCGACTCCAAATTTTCCCCCGAGAAACGTGAAGCAGTCGGAAAGAGAAGGGGAGACTGTCGGGACATGCGTTTAATCAAAGGCATTCGTGACATAAAGGGATTCAGTCCTGTCTTCCTCCTTTTTTCCCCACAGTCCTCTTTGGCATTGGCCTGAAGATTATATTTCAGAAAAAGGGACACAGTTCTCTCCAGTGAAGTGGATCTTTGAGTATTTATTCACAATGGTTCAGATGAGGAAAACCTCTGAGGAAGTTTTTCTGACTAAATTCTGAAGAAGGAAAACTAGCACCGTCACTGTGACAGAGATACAGACACACACTCACCATGCAGGCCCACACGCACTTACATATACTTACACAAAGGGGGGCTTTTTTGGTTCTCATCTCGGCCTGGTCCTATCCCACATTGCCTCCTTTTCCTCCTGTTGCCATTCAGACCATGGAAAATTTCACCAGTCGGTGCTGGGGAGAGGAGGCAGCTGGTCAGGAAGGGGTTAAACGTAGCTGGATCAGTGACTTGGCCTGCGGGCTCCCGGAAATTACCCTGAGTGGGAGTTGAGCAATCTGTGAAGCTGCTTTTTCAGAGCCGGCACAGAGCTGGGGGAGTGGGTGTGTCCCATGTGCTAATCTCCTCACGACACTGCACCTGTCCAGCACTGGTGTGTGCTTGTGTGCGTGTGTATGTGTGTGTGTACATATATGTACATATGTCTCTCTGCACACATGTGCGTGTGCTGGTATATTTGTGGTTAGGGGCGTTGGAGGTACTGTCACCTCCAATCTACATGAATTCTCTTCTGCTCAATTATTCACTTGTGTTGAGGTTCCACTCAAAAGCACTGATCCTGGATCAGACTTTGGAGGCAGAAAGCCCCCCGGCAGAGCCTCTGCTGTAATGATGTTTCCTGTTTGCTGAATGCCTCACATTGATTATTCACTGAGAAATCCTTCTGGTACTGCAGAAAAATCTGCACCGTGAACGTGAACATTATTTTGCGTCCATCTCCGTTATTGCTAAACCTCATCTTTTGCATTGAACATCATCACGTGGCGCTAACTCCATTTCTTTCTTCACCTGGCTCTGCACCAGTTCACCTTTTGCAGTGATTGCTCTGGTGCATTCCTTTGTCATTTTAAAGTCATTTTGAATCACAGAAGGACATTTATAAACGGGGCGTTTTGCTCCAGTGACATTGCCATTTATGCCCTCTTTAGGTTTCCTGTTTTTTTTTTTTTTTTAGAGAGGTGTCTTTCCTTGATGCGTGGATTTCATAAGAAACCCAGTGAGGTGTCTAATCTGTAGTAAACAGCTATTTTGGTATTGAAATTGTGTGTCCTACTTAGCTGAAGTTGCTATTGTCTGAAGGACTTGAATCTCGCTGAGCTGCACGTCAGGGCCTGCAGAGAGAGCTGTCACCCAGGGACTCAACTGTAGGGCTATTGTTGGACCTGCATATATAATGGACCATGGACACTTGTGCTGGTAAATGGGGTCACTTTAATACAGTAATGCTGGCCTCTGTAGCCATACAGCAAGGCTTTCATGACCTTGTTCAGTCATTCTGACTGCCAGATAGAACCCCTCCCCTGCTGTGGATTCAGTGCTCCACATTAGCTGTACTTTCTCAAAACGAAGGACTGCAACCTTACAGCATTTTCGGTAATATGTTCCCTATTTTATGTGCATGCAGTTTTTCTGGATTACTGTTTTCCTTTAAAGTAGCGTTCTCCTTCGTTTCAGAGTTTGCTTTACTTCAGTAGCATGCAGGTTTTTGCAGTAGGTTCAATATTACATTGACATATGTCATTTAGCAGATGCTCTTATCCAGAGAGACTGAAAAAAGGTTAGTTACATGCTGTCCATTTATACAGCTGGATATTTAAACTGAGGCAATTCTGGGATTGAATAGGAGTACCTTGCCCAAGAGTACAGCGGCAGGGCCCAAGCGGGCAATTGAACTGGCAACCTTTCAGTTCCTTATTACTGTGCTACACTGCCGCCCAGTGCTATGCTACAACATTTAAGGGCTCACGCTCGATGCAATCTGCTCGTTCCCGCCTCAGATGTTGTCATTGATGATGGGCGTGGCTCTATCTCAGGCATAAAGTGCACCTGCCTTCACATGATGGGTGCGCCGCTCTCCTAGGGGGAACAGCCCCGCCCCCTTCGCACACACGTTAATGACAGCTCTGTTTTCGGTTACCCTGGTAAAACAGTGCAGGTCCTGGCTTGGTGTTCAGAGAGAGTTGGGATAAAGTCACGAGCAGTAGAGGCGGTAACTGTGGCACACACTAACCTGCTCCCTACTCTGCTGAGGAGAGTCATGGCTGGATGGAGCCAAGGAGGGGGTTAAGGGGAATTACTGTTCCCCCCCCCACCCCACCCCGAAACATCACAACAGGTGCCCCCCATCTGTGGGTAGCGCATGTAAGGAGGAGCTGGAGAATAAAGGCACTGGAGGTCGTGATCATGGTTGTCGGCGGGGACACGCGAGCGCTTCGTGTCTGCAGGGTTGCTCCTCCAGCTTCCACAAGAGCTCCGCAAAGGTGCTCGCAAGTGTGCGCGTGCCCGTGCAAGCGCGTGCCCCTGTGAGCGTGCAGCAGGCAGCCGCGGCAGCCCTCTCGACCAATCGGACTGGTTCGCACAGACGTGAGGGGCTGCGTGGAATTCCAGGAATGTGGAGCACAGAAGCAGGCGTGGCCATGCCGAGAGCTGGAGGGGAGGGGAGGGAGGGGGGGGGGGGGGGGGGGCGGGTGCTGCCAGTGCCAGTGCCAGAAGTGAGAGGAGGCCTGATTGCGGGCCGCTGGAGGGGGTCTGCTGTACTTGTATGGTCATTGTGCTGGGCACAGCTGAAAGCAGGCCGGGGGCCATAGAGCTGCCTGGGGAGAAAGGAAAGGCCGAGTGCTTTCAGTCCGACTCGGCTCGGCTTCCCTCCTTCTGTGGTGCGTTTTTTCCTCTCCTCTCTTCAGTACAGCGGCCGCAGAATCAATGAGTCAAAGTCATTGCATTGTTCTACGCCGTTCATAAAAACGGCAGCCCGGCGCCAGCAGGGAAATCCAGATTACAGAGGGACGTATATGAAATTGTGCGGTCTCATGCGTGGTGGGGACGTGGTGGGCCGTTCACAGGTTCGGCTCTGCGGTTTCCCTCTCACAGACTCGCGATTGTCATTGCGCTGTGTGTCCAGCCTGGAGGGTGAGGTTTTTTGGGGGGGGGGGATGTGTTGTCAGATGAGTGGACAGCCAGGCCAGCACAGCCAGTCCTCAGCACTGTCACAGTGTGGAGGTGTCAGAGAGATTCATGACTGCAGCTCCACACAGCTGCTCTCAAGGTCGAGGTACACACAACACGCTCCTCTCTTTATCACGCATGCACGCACACACACACACACATACACACACACACACACACCCTCACGCACAATCTTTTTCCTTTCTCACTTTCTCAAGCACAGGTACATACACGTACAGCTCATAACACACACACACACACAAGTAGACACCCTTGCACTCTTTTCTCTCGCACACTCACACATGCACGCACACACACACACACACACACACTTACAATACACTCTCTCTCATACACACACAAACACATACACACACACTCACACACATACACAAGCCCTTGCAACATGCACACATTCTCACAAACACACACACATACACACACCCTTGCAACATGCACTCTCTCTCTCACACACACACGCACATGCATGCACACACATCCAAAAACATCGTGTCTTAAGCCTCATCATTCACTGCCGCTGGCCTCTCTCTCTGTAACTAGTTGTGACATTATCGTCTACGGCGCAATATTGATTAGTCATGCCCAGATTAATTTGAAAGCAGAATTAAATCCAAGTGCGTCCCAACAAAGATAGTGTTATGTGTTGACAAGCACTTGGGCCGACAAACAGCCTGAGGTACATTAGCCTGTTTTGCAATCTGAACTCCTCAGTTGATCAATACAGTGGGCCAAATCCTTCCTCATCCTGCCTGTTTCTCATGCATACGATCACAGCCAAAGCAGATCAATATGTTTTCAGCTGCTCGCGCAGTGACTGGATGTCAGATGTTTGCTTATGGTCTTGCGAGCGCATTCCAATGAGTTATATCTTCGTTTACTTGCGATGGCCAGTTTCAGTGGAGCCGTTTCTCTGAAAGCCGTAAAACATGTCCATGTCTGAGAGGTGAATCTAGAGATAGCCGCTCCTTGGTGGTCCTGCCATGTTTGGAACCTGTTGTTTTAATAGAAGAACTATGAAGCTCTTCTCGTTCATTCTAAATATGGCTGTTTGCTTTTCTGACAGATCAATTGTGTAAAGATTCGACTTGTAAAACACGCTGGGTAGCTGTCACATGTCATAACAGGTCAGTTCTTTCTAGACAGGAGCCTGGGGATGAAACGTCACCAAAAATGTCTGAAAAAGTGAAGTAACAAAATAAAATATTGAAAAGAAAAATTCAATTTGGTTCTAAAATTCAATTTGAAAAATGGTTTCTCTTACCTCTTTTGCAGTGTTTAATACATTTTTTTATTCATGGTTTTCACAGCTGCTTTCTGTGTAGCTGTACTGAGGGCTATATGTAATTTCTGCAATCTTAAGTGTATCTTAAGCGTATTATATAATTTTCTTTTATTAAAACAGTTGACTCATTCCTGTCTCTGCACTTGCGGGAGTTTACAGAGCAGCTGAGCTCAGAGCACACTAGTATTCTGTTATCGCCATCTGCTGGCCATTTCACAGAACAGCATTCAGCTCCTGAACGTCAAAGGTTTTAGTGCTGGAAATGGGTGGTTTCAAAACAAATAAAAACAGCTGTAACTGGAGACCAAGCTGACTGGTTTGTGTAGATTGATGTCACCTGCCACTGACCATTCATATGCAAAGGCAGTATTAATCCTCTCAAAATTTCCTATGCCAAGCTACAATCACCAGGCCTTTGTGTCATTTCAGTGTCTAAATTGTGTGCAACCCTGTTTGTTTTACAGGTCGCAATGAGCTGATAGCAAGATATATCAAGTTACGAACAGGAAAGACCCGCACAAGAAAACAGGTAACCAAGGCGATATTATCCTATTGCTCTTATCTGTGTCAGCACATGTTACCAAAAAGAGTGCCTGCAGACCAGCACCTGAGCACAGTGCCCTCGTCTCCAGTACGCCAGCTGTGAGATTAGCTAGGAGGGGTACCTACACCTATTTCATGGTGTTCGCCAACAAGAAATGAGTATCTAATGGCAGAGAACCAGAGATCAGCATTCAACAAACACTATAAAGATGAGTTTAAGTGAGTTCTTTTTCAGTACATGCGTTACTTGAGCAGTAGGTGGTGGTACTCTGTGGGAATTTTTATGTGCTTTCAGGTAGTGTGATGAATCAGCTGAGATGTTCTCTCTCAGTTCTTTTCTACTCCAGAGTACACTGCATGTATTTAAATGAGTGAATGTCAATACCAGCCTCGTTTAAGCTTGCCTGAAGAGCTTGCCTTTCTAGAACTCATCAGCTGTGACCGACTGGTAAACAATTGAACAACAAAACAACAAAATAACGACACAGGAAGGAGGACTGATCAAGTGATGGGTCAGGCCTCAGCTCAGTGGAATCTCTGATGTTACTGTACACGATCAAAAGTGTACATTTATATAGCAGGGCCAAGTGTATATAAACCGTGTTGGCTGAAAGGGACCGGGCAGGGCGGCAGTGCCCTCTGTACATAGTCAGCGTGCCTCTCTGGGTAGGACAGTGTGACACATGTCAAACAGAAGGCCGCAGCCAATCTGGTAATTCTATCTGCGCCTCATCACATTTCTCAAAGTCCTCTTGCGTCACCCCCGGTGCGATGGTAGTATTTTTGGATGCCGTCTGCAGGAGAAATAGGCTCCCCTTTTATCTAGACAGACACTTTTAACAAAGCATACAGTCTGTCCCAGGATAGAGGGTCATTTTTTGCTCTTGCTGACGTGAAGCGGAATTGAATTTGTTGAAATGTTTTTTGATGTATTTTAAGATGCACAGCTGAAATGTCTGGCCCATTTCCATCCTTGCTGGCTTCTGTCCCTAGTAATCTTCAGTCTCTCCTTACATTGGCATCTCACAAATAGTCCTGTGTGCATTTTGTAATCTGGAGAGAAACTCTGTGGCACGGATTCAGTGTAACTGCAATGTGCTCTGTCGTTAACATCCAATTATTTCTTATTTGTTTAATGAGTTTCTTGCAGAACCCCTAGTGTTATGTGAGAAATGAGAGTAAACCACTTTTATTCAGGTAGAATTCAGCTCTCATATTTAAGGACAAAAATATGATGATGTTAAATTGAATGTGGTATCTGACACATATAAATCAAATCTAATAGCCCCACAAAAATAAAATTCTGAAAGGCATTTGCTCTAACATTTGTAGCTCTTTGTTTATGAAGGTCTCCTTGCAGAGTTAGAGAATTACAAAAGACGTGCACAAACCTGGCCCTTTAACTTTAGACAACAAGCACACTGTTACTCTGTGGGTCCAGTTCAGTATAAAGATGGATGAGGCTGGCATGTGTACTGCTGTATGTTGTGGCGTTTTGTGTGTTTAAAACTGTTTCACGCCCTCCAGGTGTCTAGTCACATACAGGTGTTAGCACGGAAGAAAGTTCGGGAGTACCAAGCAGGCATCAAGGTAGGTGCCGCCCGCTGGGCGTGCCTAGGGTGTGGCGGGGCGTCTCTTTCCTCCTTGGTTACGGCTTCTCTTCTCTCCTCTTTCTTTCTTCCTTTTTTTGTCTTCCCCCTCCTCTTTTTTCCCCCCTCTTGGCTCTTTTTTTCTGCAGGTTTCTAGCCATTTGCAGGTTCTTGCCCGGAGAAAGTCTCGCGAGATACAGTCAAAGCTGAAGGTATGCGCTTTTTTGCGGGCTGGGCGGGGCTTGTAGAGGCTTGGCTTTGAGCTAACCCATCCAGGCTGCAGCAGATTAACTCGCCACGGGGGGTGCTATGGGGAAGTAGCAGGTTACGATCTTAGCGCTCTGACAGGGCAAACTTGCTGTGGACAGTGATATACGCATCATTAACCTGAATATAATATGCAGTCCAGTTACCCTGAAATGCTCTCCTCCATTTCAGTGATGTTTTAACATTAATAGGGAATTAATGGTAGTTTAACCCTAAAAGCTCAATCAGTAAACAATCTCACCACCAATTTAAAAAATAACACCTGCCCAGTGTTATTGGACTCTGACAGCTGGTTGATCTTTGCATTTATTTGGATGTGAGTTATTTCTTTCGCCAAAGTGCTTGGTTTGACAGTTTAGCATTTTTTTAGCATTTTTCTTTGATGAAAGTTATTACAAGGGGAATACATTTTATGGGCAGGTTGAAAGAACCCACATGTAGTTGTAGGGAAAAGCCTGAAAGTGATGGAAGGTGCTACATATAAAGATTAGCCCAAGTTCTTTGAGCAGGGCAGTGGTGTAGTTTAGCATTTGAGGAGCAGGGCCAAAAGTTCAGCTCAGTTCTTAGGTGCACCACTGCAGTCTTACTGTTAGGTAAGGTACACATGGCCTCAGTAAATATCCAGCTGATATAAATTGATAACATGTAAGATAATGTAAGAACTGTAAACTATGTAAGTTGGTCTGAGTAAGATTGTCTGCTTATGAAAAAAAAAAGTTAAAATGTAAACATAAATGTTTGTTGACAAGTGTAGGTGAGGCCGGCATGAAGATGTGTGTTCAGTTCACAATCTGACCAGAAGAGGGTAGTACGGCAGATTTTGAGGCATCTCTACTCATAAAGGGGGTTTTAAGGGGATTTTGTCTGAATTCTGAGTCAAAGAAGGAAATAAGATTATATCTGAAAGTAATTACACTGTGCTCCACCGGGAGGTGTCCTCAAATGGCATAGCTCAGAAGTGCTCAGTTGTACAGTGTGAGCTCCATTCAGCAAAGAGAGAGAAAGAATACTCATTCCAAGGTAGCTGAGTAGAAAGAGAAAACAAGTGTGACACTAGAGCCAGAGAATACCAGCACTGTGTGTGGAGATATTACCAATGAGCGAGAGTGTGACTGTGTGTGTGTGTGTGTGTGTGTGTGTGTGTGTGTGCGTGTGTGCGTGTGTGCGTGTGTGCGTGTGTGCGTGTGTGTGTGTGCGTGTGTGCACGCATGCGTGCGTGTGTGTACAAAAATCAGGCTTGATAGTAAGAGCAAGGTTGATAAGACAAAGTAGGTGATATTCATGACCACTCTTTGAGCAGACTGCTTTGTGATACATGCCTGCAGTGTAGTAGGTAGTGCTTGGGTGATCTGGACTGCAGTGTGCTCGAGTGCACAGTGTCTCACCTATCAGTGATGAGTAACGGTTGCTAACCCTCTGCTGCTAGTGCTACTGCCAGCTAGCTTTCCTGTGCTCTGCACTAACCCATGCCTTTCCTCCTTTCTCTGCCCCTGCTCTCCCCCTGAAACCTGTATGTGTGGGTCTCTTACTGTCCTGAGAAACTGGAGACTGAATCCCTGCTCACAGCCCCTTGACCAGGGGCTGGAGCCCACATACTCAAGCAGGAGTGCATCTGTGTCATCGATCTGCTGGTCTAGGATATACCTCAAACTGAGACCTGCAGTTTGAGCAGGCATTTCATAACCCATATTCTTACTCAGTTTGTGGGAGTTAGTTCAAGTGGGTGAGAGCCTGTTTAAAACACTGATCACTCAATGTTGTTAAGACTGTTATGGTCTTTTGAAGCTTTTTCATGAGTTAATTAGTTGTGGAGAGAGAAGATTTTGGGCATGCTGAAATTATGCATGTTAACCCTCAATGTGCGGGCATAATAAAATTACCATAACATCTAGAGTATAAATTCCGCATTTGAACTAGCTTCCTCCCATAAGCCAAAAAAACATAGATGCACACAAATGCACATAGATCCTATTTCAGTAACCTCATTTTTTGCTCATCATGCCCCCAGCTTTTTGGTACTTGATTAACTGTAGATGGATTGTAAGTCAAAGACTGTATAGCTCTTTACTGCTAACATGCACTCAGGTGTACAAGTTCAGTGACTTGCTGAAACAGGAAGGCACTTCATATTTGTTCTGCTCCTGAAAGACCTTTTTAGGCAGTCCATGTGGCCAGTCCAAGTACATTTGACAATCATATGCAGCGTGTTCAGTCACCAGTGATTCCCCTTTATCGGGCCCTCAGAAACAATGTTGTGAATCTTCTGTCGTGAAATTATTATTTTTTCCCCCTCATTACTGTCCTGTCTCTGTTTGTTCCCTGTCATATGATCTGAGTCAGGCCTTTTTGTGATGTTTGGAATGGTTTACGATCATGTGGTTCACTTTTGTTAGGCTTAGGGAAGGCAGCACTTCCCCATTCGTCGTTATAACCAGTCTTTACACTTGCGTTTAATCTGGACGTTTTCTCCCTGGCCAGAAAATAGGTTTTGGGCAAAACAGTCCTAAGAACCACAAGATTGCAAACATCACAAAACGGTAAGGTTATCAATGAGGACAAACTCAACTGTAGCAGTGGAACATACAACACACTAACTTGTGCGTAACCTGGAAGGTTACTGTTTATTTGCGAGGTGATTTCTGGATAGTACCAGGGGTTCAGAACTGATTGAAGACATTCTGCAATAGTTAAACAACAGTAGTTTGATTTGTTTTATTGAATGAGAGTAATTGAAAGTATTGCTGCCTTTCCGTGATATGTAATTATGAAATATGCTGAACACCCTGTTGGAGGTGCTGAAAGTAAAGGTCTGTTTTGTAGCCTGTATTTATATCAATTCCTGTACTCGGCTAAAAGTAGACCGAAAAGGCTGTGGCTATTTTTACTGGCGGATTCACAGTGAATCTTGAAGCAATTGCTGCCAGTTTCGGTTCTCAACAGATAGAAACAAAGCTCAACAGATGTAAACAAATACCCATACTACTTTTTCCATGCAATTTTATACATTTCTACAAAGTACACTAATGGATTCTCTTTCCTTTAATTCAGGCCATGAACCTGGTAAGTGTTGATTTTTTTTTGATTTTGGCAATCTGCTTCACCTGCTTGGCTGTGCCAATCAAACGCTACTGCTCTCCCGCACAGTGAACTGCCAGCGTGAGCATGGTCCAGTCACCTTCTGCCTTCAGTCAATTGCTCTAAGACCCCTGTCGCTCCTCGTGTTCATTCGTCCAGGAAGGCTATTGGGGATGTGCCCTTTTCTAATTATTAACCAGACAAAGATCCACTCAGCAGCACCGTCCAGTGTCCGTCTCCTGGGTCAGTTGTCGTTCATGTAGCTGGTGGATTTTTGGAGAAACTGTAGACATCACTGAAATGCACTTCCTTAACAGGACAAACTAATTCTATAGCATTGTGCTAAAGCTCACTGCTAATTTTGACATTTTCGAATAAAAACGTGTTGAAGTGCTTTCTGCTATGTATATTATTGTGGGTGCTGTATATTTCCCCTGGCGTTAGCCTAGACTGTCCCACTTAAAAAAAGGTTTATCAGAATGAATATAGCAGCAGTATACCTGTAAATACATTTTTTAAGTTGCAATTGAGTTTTGAATTTCATTCCTGCAAACAGAAGAATAAACGTGAAGTGTAAATTTATGAGATTGTTGAAGGTGAAGTGAAAGTCCAGCTACCACCAGCTCACTGGGCTATGGTGAGGACCCTTCAACAATAAGGCCCCCTGACCCTTTACTGAGTAGTTACTCTGACAAATTTGAGGGTTTTAGCACGTGGGCCCATACACCATCTTTGGGACTTCTACTTCATATAATATCAGGACATAATTACATGTCTATTTCTTTAACTCTTTCAGTTAGTACTTTCACATTAGAAATGTGAACGTTGAGGGGTGCTCAGAGAATGCTTTTCTCCTTTTTCTTCCTTCTGTTTGACACAATATGCCAGTGAGGGCTAGCTTCATGTGGACAGAATAACATGTCATATCCTTTTCAGCATGGCAGTATAGTTTTTGCTGAATCTTTAATTGCTGGTGAGACATTAGTGTCAGTTCATGCTGAATGAGTCAGACCTTCTTTTAGCTCTAGCCTACTGTTGCTTGGAGACATTCTTTCAAAACTGCACTCCTCACATTTGGCCTCATGCTTCTGTTCGATTTGCAGCACTTTGTGTGTGCATGCTGTTTAGCTGATGTGTCTTTTCACACAGACGTGGTGTTGTGGTTTGATGGGGACTGCATTTCGTACTAATGTGCTGAGTCAGAGCATGTGGTAGATGTGTTTGTAAAATCACTTTGGGCATAACATGAAGCGTTAGATGTTACCTTTAAGCTTCAAAGCTGCTCACATGTGGGAAGTTATTCTCTGTAATAAGGCCTACCTTTGGGTCCTGGAATTTACAATTCTGTACACTGCACTGAAAACCTATGACAGATTGTTTAAACTATAGTAGACAATGGTTTGTAAGTATTTCATAGGGATGAAAATCACAGGCCTTTTTCAAGACAAGAAGTTTTTGAAAGCACCATTGTTTACTCTGTTGTTTTAGGACATTGGAAAAAAAAAAAAAAAAAAAAAACTTGGAGTACTTTTTTGCCCCTGTGTTTTTTGATAGTAGTTGACACTTCAGCTCTGGGAACCACTGGTGGGGCCATTTTTGTGTGACAGTTTACAGTTCAATCACTGCCTCTGGATGGGGTTCTCTAAAAAGCTAAGGGCACACTTGAATCCGAGAATAACCGTGAACCTGAGCCCTGTGTTTTAAACACCTTTGACTTTGTGAAATCTTATGGTGACCTTTGCCGATCCCCATTTTAGATCTAAAAGTCAGTTTAGATCTATAAATAAAAGAAAGTACCTGCTCCTTTTATTCTTTGCCTGTTTCATGGCTATCATTGTACTCTCTGAGTACTTGCTGCATCCTTATGTGTGTGTTCTGTCCCCCTGTCATTGTCTCTTTCCCTGGTTTGGTATTATGCCTCTCTGTCGTCCTCGCTTTCCTATTTGCTCCCCAATTCGAAGACCATTTCAAGCAATCTAATCACATGCCTGTCTAGGTTACAACTTACTTAAAATAATTTATACTGTATTTTAACATGAAAGCCGGGTGGCCTCTTGGAGCCATCCCCTTGGTATTTTTTTGAGTTTTAGATTACTTGATTGCCAATTGTTAAGAAACAATGAATGAAATAGTATCCTCACTAAGCTCAGAGAATTTGACATGGAAGATATATCTGTGTCCACAACTAACCAGTGAGACTGATCTAACATCTGGGATGTTCTTTTTTATGAAGCTTTTACATTCTTTGAGCGATGTTGCCTGATCCAGTGCCAAAGAATTAAAGCATGCCAGAAATGTATCTGTAACTTGTTTCCCACTGAATAAATATCATACATCCAATGTAACCATACATCGTAATGTATTGCCAATTGGTTCAGCACACATAGTTGAGTTCCATATTTCATCTGTAAATATGGGCATTCAGATCAGTAACATTAAAGCTGTTGTGAATAGCTGACTGTGGCACAGTGTGGGGGGGTGTCCCCTTAGTCCCATCCCCTTCAGGGTTGCCAGAGCCTGTTCAGGGCAGTGGTTGAATCTGCATGTGGAGTCCCTTTTTCTTCTTGCCTCCTTCCACAGGATCAGGCCTCCAAAGACAAGGCCCTTCAGAACATGGCGGCTCTGTCCTCGGCGCAGATTGTGTCCGCCGGTGTGATGAAGAGTCAGCTTCCCCCCCTGCCCCAGCCCCCCTATCCACCGCCAGCCAGGGTGAGTGGCAGTAGCATTGGAGCTGTTACGTTGTGGTTACACATCATTATAAAGCCTGTAGACTGTAGCCCAAATGGCTCTGTGATTATTATCCATGTCCCTTGCTGCTGGTGACTCCTGTTCTTGTATTTTCTTCCCCAGTTTTGGCCGGGCCCTATCCCAGGACAGCCTGGACCCTCTCAGGAGTGAGTATCTGTTTCCATTTGGCTGCATCACATCAGGTGGAGCTTGTTTGGGATGAATGTTTGCAACAGCTGAAGAGGGAATGTGGGTGAAGGAATGGATTGGCCTGGAACTTTCAATGGATCACACAATTTACACAACAACCTGGGAAGAACTCCTGGGCTTGGCAGCATTGTAGGCATGCAAGTTCACTTACTCAAGGTGTAGCTCAAAGCCTTTGTTTCTGCTGCTTGGGTGCTGATAATGAATAAAATGTAAAATAAAAAACAAACAAAAAAAGCACATAAGGGAACGTTATGAACATAAACAAAAGTTCCATAATTTTTTTTCCATCAAACCTTTGTAATTTAGCCTCCTGGGTTTTGCTGCTGGAGGAATTTTCTGGTATGTCCAGTGTTGTGTAGGTTACAGATTGATCATAATGATTCAATGTAAGTTTTAAAAAATGTATGTACATTGACTAAAAAACCCTTTTCCACTAGTGCGCTGTGGGGTACCCAGGTGATTCCAAGGTGAGCAGGAACCTCAAAAAGCCTCCCTGTTTAGCACTACATATACTGACACTATAACCTAGGAAATGGGAGGAGTTATTCCTCACAGAAATGAAGGTGCATATGTTATGAATCCCCAGAAAGCCAGCAGTGTATTATGGAGAGTGGCATAAACATGGAGGTTTTTGGAAGTGTTTCCCTGCATTTTCAATTTTGTGAAAATTGCTAAAACTTCATGCCAATACAAGCATTGCCACAGAGTTGCACAAGGAACTGGGGAAAAAATTCCACTAGTGAAGAA
This sequence comes from Megalops cyprinoides, assembly GCF_013368585.1. Classification (NCBI taxonomy): domain Eukaryota; kingdom Metazoa; phylum Chordata; class Actinopteri; order Elopiformes; family Megalopidae; genus Megalops; species Megalops cyprinoides. The sequence goes on from NC_050589.1 coordinate 27,402,189, forward strand.
ACACACAAAAAAAAAGACCTGAATTTCACAAAACGGCATGCTAGTGGAAAGGGGTATAATTTACCACATTGCCTCTGAAATTTGATATATCATCTCAGCCAATGCTCTTTAGGAAAGTGTAGCACAGCCCAGGCTTACTGACAGCCTGATAGCGAAGCAGAGTTTAACAAAAGCCTAGCTGCTGCAGCTATCACAGCCTGATACCCTCAAAGTAAGTGATTCTGTAGATAAATGTAAATGTATCACACATGGCTGTGGTTACAGTTAGAAGCTTCACACTATGCTTGTGTGAATTCATTTGTCGTACTTGACAGGGTGTATTTGCACAAATACATTTTAACCGGTCAAGTGATGCTGTGGAGGGACTGCACATCTCAGCAGACCCTACAGATTTTAGGAACATCCAGAGACTGGCCACACCTTTAACAAGACTTGCAAAGCAGCCCTCAGGATAAGCACATGTTGGCATTTCGGAGTGTAATGCTATTTTTTTTTTGATTGGCCTTGTCAGCAAATGTGCAGTTTGGTTTTGCACAAACTGGCTAACAATTATTTTACACTATCCTAAAGTGTATGATTAGCTAGTTCTTTACAGTGAATCAAAGATCAGGAATGATTGCTGTGGGATAATCTTAGCAATGTCTTCTCTCTTTCAGCATCAAACCATTTGCACAGACACCGTATACCAACTTACCAGGCCCAGTTCCCACCCCAATATCAAGTGAGTACTATGTAAGGCTGTTTAGAGCAGAAGAAGTGTGTAAGCTAAGGACCCCATATCACTGTGTTTGGATATATTGCTAAAGAAGAGTAACATGGTCCTATGCAATGCTTGTTAAGGGAACTTAACTTACCAGTCCTGCACCAGGGGCCTGCAAGGTTGATTCCTGACTGTAACACAGCTATTGAACAAGATTGAAGACCTACATTGCTTAAACAAGGATTTGACATTTACATGAGTATGTCCTCCAGGTAGTTAAATGTGGCATAGTTTGAGTGTGCCCTCCTCCTCCCTCCCCAGCCTATGAGCCACTGCCCACCCCGCTTCCCCCGGCCGCCACGGCGGTGCCCGTGTGGCAGGACCGGACGATCGCCTCCTCCAAGCTGCGCATGCTAGAGTACTCGGCCTTCATGGAGGTGCAGAGGGATCAGGACACGGTGAGCCCCCACTTCTTAGAGCACAGGGCGCTCATTTAGTGCGCCTGTACAATTCATACTGCGGCAGGCCGCTTCCATGTGTGGCTCTCTGGAACTCTCCAGAACTTTCCAGAACACAGCTTAATATGTTGCTGAACTGATTGTACAAGAACATGGTCCATACCCTTGACCAGAGTAGTGTGGCATGGTTCCTAAGATAGTATTTCCTTTGTCTGCACTGTACTACCTACAGACTGGAATCGTCACAAACATAATCTTTAAAAAACTTGTTTACCCATGGTAAAGAAGCTCTAAATGAGTCTTTTTGAAGTCCCAGGCTTTTCAGGAAAGGATTTTCCATGAATATATTATTTCTTGAGCAGTATTTAAATGCAGGCACTGAAACACATCAGTAATTCAATAAACCTAACTACTGGTGCCTCTAACCCTCCTACCCTGGCTCTCCCCCACTACAGTATAGCAAGCACCTGTTTGTCCACATCGGACAGACCAACCCCTCGTACAGCGACCCGCTCCTGGAGGCTGTGGACATCCGGCAGATCTATGACAAGTTCCCAGAGAAGAAGGGCGGCCTGAAGGAGCTCTATGAGAAAGGCCCTCAGAACGCCTTCTTCCTGGTCAAATTCTGGGTGAGTAGTTTACACCAGGGGCCTGGTGGGTAACAGTGACGGAAAAGGTTAGGGTCTACTTCAGTACTTGTTCAACACAAAGGCCTTTTCAAAGAGTTATTAGGGAGTCATCTTTGTTTCATGCAGAATGAAATTAAATGAATGATTGTCTTGTCTTGTTCTTAGTGATTAGTTATTTTACAATAACGTAAGATTTTATCCTCTGTCATTGGCAAATTACATTTCTTAACTTTATAGTAGTATAGCAGCATCCTAGAAATACTGGCAAATTGTGTTTGAGCCTGTCTAAGCAGTGTCTGTCAGGCAGTAAGCTGTGGGGTATGTGTCAGAGAGAGAGCTGTGGGGTTTGTGTGTGAGTGTGTGTTGGGGAGAGAGCTGTGGGGTGTGTGGAAGGGTGCGTGTCAGAGAAAGCTGTGGAGTTTGTGTGTGAGTGTGTGTTGGGGAGTGAGGTATGGGGTTTGTGTGTGAGTGTGTGTCAGGCTGTGAAACTGTGTGTGTTGACGGTGCTCTCCATCCCGTGCAGGCGGACTTGAACAGCAGCGGCATGCAAGATGGGCCTGGCTCCTTCTATGGGGTGAGCAGCCAGTATAGCAGCGCTGAGAACATGACCATCACCGTCTCCACCAAGGTCTGCTCCTTTGGCAAGCAGGTGGTTGAGAAGGTTGAGGTGAGGGCACGTCTTGTCTCCTTCTCCTTGTCTACTCATACTCTGGATGAGTAACGATTCCTCTGCAGTGAATGCCTGATGTTAACGTTAGGACTGGATTTGCTGATTCTAGGTCAGTGCTAGGGGGAAACTCCTGGAAGCAGTGTAGCATAGTGGTTAAGGAGCAGGGCTGCTGGTTTGATTCCCCACTGGGGCACAGCTGTGGTACCCTTGTGGTACCCTTGTGGGAGGTACTTAACCCAAAAATTGCCTCAGTAAATATCCAGCTGTATGTAAAAATTGTAACCTTTGTAAGTTCCTCTGGATAAGAGCGTCTGCTAAATGCTAAAAATGCAATAAGCTGTGAATGAGTAAGATTGTTTTTGTATAGCATTAAGACAGCTTCCCTTTAATGACTGAATGGCAGAGCTGACTTTGTCGCATGTGTCCCTCTCCAGACGGAATATGCCCGCATGGAGGGAGGCAGGTGTGTGTACCGGATCCACCGCTCCCCCATGTGCGAGTACATGATCAACTTCATCCACAAGCTGAAGCACCTGCCCGAGAAGTACATGATGAACAGTGTGCTGGAGAACTTCACCATCCTGCAGGTAGCGTGACCTCGCCAGCCAGCCTGGAGCTGCATGTCTGACTTCATGGATCATTCGATGTCTGTTGCACCTCATTAATCATTATCCTCACCTCTGTTTCCCCCCTCAGGTTGTGACAAATAGGGACACCCAGGAGACCTTGCTGTGCATAGCGTTTGTTTTTGAGGTGTCAACAAGTGAACACGGGGCACAGTACCACGTCTACCGGCTCGTCAAGGACTAGGGGTCTTTACAGGGGGACCTGAGAGTGGGCCAGGTGGCTGGAAACCAGCTGTCCAAAGACTGCCCAAAAAATGATAATTAAAAAAAAACTGTAAAACCAAAAAAAAAATAAACACACACACACATACACATACATAGGCAACTGCTAAACAAACAGACAAAATATGTATATTTTATAGCACAGTGGGTATTTTCTACTATCATTACTAATTTTGTAAAATAGGAAATGTATGAAGATTAAACAAACAAAAAAAGAAACAAAAACTAAAAACTATGCACTACTTTGTGTAAGGGCAATTTTTTATATATATATTTAAATGTTTAAAAACAAAGCAGGTTGCATCAGTCATGTTCCTTAAAAAATATGTTTTCAGGGATGATGCTAATCTTTTTTTTTTTTTCTTCTGTATTGTGGGAATGAGGAAGTTTTATATAGTGTGCTGGCGTTTCCAAGGACTTCCTGTAGGAGGTCTGTCTTTGGGCCTCGTCACATGGAAAAGTTGTTGGATGAGAAGGTACGATGGTGGTGGCAGTGAGTGAAGAAACAGAACAGAACAAAGCGTATGGATACATTGTTAGTATTCAGCCCAAGTGCAAGGAGGACAGAGAGCCTAACCAAGCAAGCAAGTGGTATTGATAAGTTCGACATCATGCTAAGTACACTTTTCTAAAGAGAAGTTACAATGGAGATCACTGTAGAGTGCCTTTTTTAAAGATGATCACTACCTCTTGTCTTGGATAAAGAGAAAGAAAACTGAGAAGAGCAACCATGCATGGAAACCAGAAGACTTTGTCATTTTGCGTTCTGGAGTCCAGAAGCACACCTTTTTTGGCACATGTTGTTGAGACAAAAGAAACAACGGATGAAAGGACTTGTGAGAAACTTTGGAGTTTTGGGTACGCATCGTGTTTTGGTCTGACGCGAAATTGTTATTCTGCCTTTTATTTCTTTACCATGGTAGTTGGTTATGTGACTACCGAAATTGAGTTTGAATTTGTTTGCTTGTTTTTTTCTTAACTAATTCAAGGCAAATACAAGTCGGGGCTGAGAATTTCTACCTCCTGGTGCTTTGTGATTATTATCATTTTTTTATTATTGTTATTCAAGCCTTAAAAGAAGAGCTGTTTGGAAAGCCAGGACCGGTTACCAGGCCCAGCCTAGTCCAGAACACATAGACTCCCAGCACTTACCGGATCTATTACACCTGTGACACACAATTGCTTTGCATAGACACTGTCGTTTGCCAGTCTTGATGAGGGAAGCTTTGGTTTTAAGAGAAAGTACTGTGAAGTTGAATACCAGGGTAAAGAAGAAATGTATTTTTTTGTAAGCTGCCTTTACACAAAAGCAACAGTAGCTTAACAGTCTGGCAGTTTTGTTAGAGGATCTGTTGCAGCAGAGAATCCCTGTTTTCTGTGAAACTCTCCAAATCGATTCAGACAGCACAGACACAACCGCATTTACTTTTTGACATTACGACTAAATAAAGGTAATTCGGTACACCTTGAACAAGACTGAGAGGTTGTCAGACAGCAGGATGCAGAATATTTTACACTGCAGAAATTTTAACAAGAGCAGTGCGCATCACAAATTCTAGTCAGCAGCCCTTGTCTTGCGCCTGATGTCCTTTGCCTAACCTTGACAGGATTACTCTGTAGTGTCTGTGGGCTTATATCACAGACAGCAGATGGACTTCCACATTACCTCCCTGTGATGGGGAGCAAGATGACAAAAATGGAATCGCAAAAAAAAAGATTTTCATCAATGATTGGCGAGCTTAACAAAAATGGGCAGAAATCTGGGGTTCATTCAAGGCCGAGTGTCTGAGACAGGCTTTTTGCCATGCAGCTAAGAGGATGAAAAAATAAAATGAATGGATAATACACTATTTTTAGGTCTGTTCAGTGACGGATTCAACAGCAAAGGATTTCCTACCTCCCCTTCATTTGCAGCCTCTGTTGTCACCATGTAGCAACAGGAAACGGCGACCGGTCGCTGCCTGTGACCCCTGAAAGACACAAGCTGTTGTCTGAATGCTGTGCTGCCACTGTAGACTCTTTTTTTGAAATGGTGTCTCTGTTGGGGAATGTGACGGTGGCACCGCTCAGAGCAGCCTGTTCAGGTGGAGGAAAATGACTCTTAGCCCAGTGTTTGTGTGCTGTTGAATGGATGCGCGAGACTTTGATGCTGGTAAGACTACGTCACAGTCACTCACAGGGGCCGGGAGTACACCACAAAGTGCCTGAATGGTGGTTTGGCGGACTCTGAACAACGCTCACGGCCCACTAAAACAGTGCCTTTCTCTGGTATCTCTTGTGCAAAACACTCTTCTTTTTTTTTGTTTGACTTTCAATAGGAGCGAAAGCATCCATTGAATATTGTGTGTGTGTTGATATGTTGAGTAATTAGGTATGTGTAATGTATTTTAAGCTGAAAGGTGTGGGGCGGAAGGGGGCGAGTTGCTTTTTTTTTTGGTTTCCTTTTTTCTGTTTTTTTTGGTGGTACATTCTGGCCTTGGTTCCCAATTGTGCATTGAATTCTTGTATATTCTGTTCTCTACAATGTGAGGGGTTGTATCATATAATCAGTGTATCATGTATAATCTACCAATAAAGAACGCATGGTGCCCCAGGAGCCGTTTTCTTCTGAAAAACTTACCCTATGTGTCTGGTTGGCGTCTTCATTTCACTCCAGTTTCAACGCTTGTGAAGGCATCTCACACATGGCTTTGTTGCTTTTCCCACACTGAGATACTGACGAACTGATGACCCAACTCTTTGCCATTACTCATAGTGTAACTGAGTGAATTAAAGCATCCTCCTCCACATTATTATTGGTGGTTTTCCTCCTTCACCACTCACATATATTTTTATTGGTGGTTTTAAATATTCTCGCTAGGCTGTTCTGTTCCCAGTTTCACTCTTGGTTTACAGACCGCAGTGCACCCAGCTAACCCTCACTCTTACATTTATTACACGCGTTTAAGACTAATAAAAAATATACACAATCATTGCTTAAATGTGTTGTTTGTTGTTGTTTTTTTTTTTTACTATCAATATTTAATCCTGGTAAATTATATGCTTATATTCAAAAGAATATTTAGCAGTACTCAGAGTGTCCATAAGATTGCCCATAATGTGGAAATCACAATATTTTATTAGAACAAGCATTCTTAATTTGGTATAGGGTACAGGTGAATATGCTTACCTGGCCACTGTGTCTGGTGAGGATGGGTTCAGAAATAAATCTTGTAATGACCCACCACCAAATTGATAAGGTGTTTTTGGAGTAACACTTAAATTGTCTTAAATTGCCTATTACAAGGTAACCACATGCAGTGTGGCCTTATGAATTCTCAAAAGATACTCTTCTTTCATATGCAGGGTGCCAGACAGTTTAATTTAATTCACCACACTTGATCAAACAGTAAATTATCCCATTGCCTTTCATTTCCTCATTCAGTTATACGATACGATACGATATACAATTAGAAGTTAGTCTGCATGGTTGTTCAATCAGCTCCTTATAATGAGCCTCTAAACATGTATTGCATCATTTTTTTCCTAGAAATTAAGATCATAATCTCAAAACAAGGATGCAGTTATAATTTTTCTTTGGATTATTTTCCCCTTTGAAGACAAATACACCAGTATGTAATATATAATCACTGGATTTATTGTCATTACATTTGCGACAGCTGGTACTTTTTATTACATTTTAGCATGGATACACGTCTCCTCCTTAGTGAAAAATCTCTTACTGAAAGCTGCTTTCCTCCCAGCAGCTACCCAGTTAGTGACAACAGGTACTGTAAATATGTTTTTTGTTTATTTTTTTGAAAAAGATTCTACCCCAAACACTTGTCACCCTTTTCTTTTCTGGGGGAAAAGGTGTCTTCCAAAGTTTGAAATTTTGCATTGATAACCTTTGTAAATGGAATATTTCTGCTGGAAAATCTGACATAAATATAAATCGGTTATAAAAGCTCATCCTATGTATAAAAGCTGTTCCTCTTTCAGATTTGTAGTTTACAATATGTATTCCTTGTGGCTTCCACCACATATCTGTTATATACAATAATTTACACACATATTCTTATACACATAAGAGTCTATCAGCTATAATGATACCAGCAAAGTTTACGTCGGGGGTGTCTAACTCTTGGAGGGCGCATGCAAATCTTTGCTCCAGATATTTTTTCTGGATTGCCAGACTGTATATTTTTATCGTATTTCTTAAAAATCATTGATTTAGACTCGAGCATAAAATTCGAGTTTAAAATGCAAGTACAGTTAGCTATATTTTAGCATTTACCAAACTGATTAGATCTACCATCTAAAGGTAAAACCAGCAAAAACGTCCTTCTATTAACTGGCCAAGACACTGCATGTAACATTGCTTGACTTGTTCCTTAATGCACTTTGTGTTTGAATCCATGGATTTTCTTTATCTCAAATGGAATTTAAACCACTGTCACCTGGGTCACTGAGAGAAAATGCGGTGCTGGGGTTATCTGTGTAGTAAAAGTCAAGAATTTCATTACATAATTGGTGTGTTAGTTCAGAGCAAAGTCAGCAAAAATATTTTATGATCCTCCTACATTTATCAGTATTAGCGGTGTACCACTGGGGCTGAAAACGTATTACCTTAGGTCACATGCTCACTATGTCTCGTATTGCTACGCCTTTGTATGCCTGTGTGTATTCCACATCTGGTGATACACTGCGGGATGATCTGAGAGGAAGAAACAGAACTGAAACACTGCATGTCAATAGCCAATACACACTACACATAATGACTCAGGGTTTTCTTTCCTTAACCTCCATTAAAATTGAATTAAGGGCACGCCATTCCGTTCGAAATTCAGCTTGATCTCCTGAACTGTCCTGAGCTAAAGTAAGCGGATATCGCCGCCATAAACGACATTTCCCAAGATGACTTGTAGCTTGATTGCTTTTGAAGCACGTCATGGGTTATGAAGTTTATGCAGTATTCTTCCGCCCTTTAGCCTGCAAATACCGAAAGGCCAAGCGCACGTTTGACGTTCTTGACAGGCAAACATTCGGTAAGTGAGAAAGTCGTTAGTTCATCTGCTAGCTAGCCATATAAGTTGAATGAAGCTTTATGCGAATAAAAGCACCGGCGAAGCAAGGACGCAGAAAACTCTGTTAGCCGGCTAGCTAACTGCAGGAAACGTGGTAGAAGATCAATGCTAAGGATTATCACATCAGCTGACTAATGGAGCTACAGTAAGGTACCAAGCAAGCCAGCTAACTAGTCCTGGGAAGTTAGTTAGCTAGCGACAATTGGGCTTAGATGCCTAGCATCTAAGGTTGCCGTAATTAGTCTCCTTAATTAACTACCAGGCTAAACTGTTTGCACAGTATATGCCGATGTATTTTGAATTGCATGTTGCTAATTGTACTGTTTATAAGGTTAGCTAGCCAAATAGGTAGGTACAGTCGTAGAAACATTGAAATCATTGTGCTCATGCCCATACTCATGCATTGACTGTTACTTGCTAGCTACAATTTGCGCATAGCTAACTAGCAAAGGAAAGGTACATTTAGCAAGCTAAATAAAATGTTTCGTGTATAATAGCCTAGTTTGCTGGCTATCTGTCTTGGACACAAAGTGTTAAAGTGTCAAATGGCGCATTTATGACTTTATCCGGTATATATTGGCGAGCTAATGCGAAATATGTGTCTGAACAATAGCAAGGACAGGATGCCAAAGTTTAGACCGCCGTATGCAACGGTGCCAGACCAGTTTCGTGGGCTGCCGAAGTGTCGCAGTAGCAACGTCTAAGTTTAGTACAGGAAGCTGATAATTGCTTCTGCTGCTTTGAAAATATCATATTTTGCTAACACTCTTGAGGTGGTCATCGCTTTCAATTACACTTTATATTATTTCTAATGATCTACATTTGGCTAATGTCGTTTATTTTTTATGATGGAGAGCCTAAAACAAAAATCGAGGCTACAGCGTTATCCATCCCGGTGATTGAGACCTAGCCAGCTATTCCGGATACGTTGTCATGATATCTGCAGAATGACTGTATTTTACATGATACGATCAATTTATGAACATTGCTACAATTGCATACAGTAATCAGATTCTTATCGATGCTGCTAAGTTTCTTGCTTCATAATACAGCAGTTGCTGTGTGTCCCTTAACAATCATACAGTTAGTTAATTTATTCGTTTTTGGTGGGTAGACAGACGTATTACATTGCCATCCTGAAACTGCATCCTGTTTCCCCAATGAAACGTTACCCTGCGGTGCAAAGAAAGGCAGTCATTTAGTCAATTACGTATTTATGAGTGGCTTTTTTCGGATCAAAACGACTGCAAACGTAACGATATGGAGATGTTTTAAACGCAAATAATAAAAAAAAACGATTAATCGAAGGGGATTCGCTTTCTCGTACAAACATTAATGTTATTGTAAGAGTACTGGGGAGTCAGATAGTGCTAACACTCACTTTTACGACTATATTTTGTCCTCTTTAAAAAAATGTCAGCAAATATTTCAACTTGTTACAAATGATCACTACGTTTTAAAAGCAGCTGGCAACCCATGTCTGTCTCGCTTAACCGTTAAGGTTGCCGTAATTAGTCTCGGGTGACATTCCGCGGCTGGAGCGGTGATGCAGGGCAGATAGTTCTAACCGCTCCGAATGAGATGGAGAGCACCAAGGAGCCGGTGTGTCGCTGCCCGCATTGTCGGAGTATAGTTTAATGATTTATAAATAGCGCTCCGGGGGAGTGTCTAAAGCGCACCTTTATAAACCGTTTCAGATTCCACAGGCCAGTTTCTCACGCCCCTATGGAAACATGGAACTGGCATCCATCGAGTTCCTTAAATTAAAATTCACACTTGACCTATGAGGCCGTTTCCTTTCATACTCGGTGGATAAACAGTGTAACCGCTGTCTTTTGGAAAAAGAGCCATTGCAGAGAGTTTTTGTTAGACCCTGGTGTGTTCACCAGTGAAAAAAAGACTTGTAGAATATAAACCTTTCAGGCATCTGAATAGCCTTAAAATAAGGGAAGTGCTATGACTGGGTGTTGACGTTTTCATTAGTGGAGAAGCTGTGTTCAGGGACTAAGTTGCCACGTGAGTGCTAAAGCCTGCTCTGTCCCCTTTCTGCATTATGTTGGTAATCCTGCTTTTTTCACTAAACTGCCTATGGATATAGGTTGTGTTTAAAAGTGACGCCGAGTGCCGAGCATGAATGCAGCCATAGGACTGCCGGGCCTTTGCGTAAGCTGGTTCTGTGAATCGAGGGGATTAAAAGCGGGGCCCTCCCTCATGTCTGTGGTTTGTGTGTGTGTATGCGTGTTTGTGTGTGTGTGTGTGTGTGTGTGTTTTCTGTCTCGCTCTGCAGTGCCCGATTTGAGCCCTGTCAGCAGCTTGCAGAGAGAGAGAGAGAGAGAGAGCAAGAGGGAGCCAGACGACGTCTGACCTCCCCAGCAGCGCTGGACCACGTCCCCATTGGCGCCGGAAACCAACTGAAACCGGAGTAGTCGCCATTGTAGAGTGACCCTCTCCTCCCGTTGCCATGTCCGGCGGTCGGCCAGTCAGACTGCGCGTCTTCTCCCTCAACTGCTGGTGAGCTACGGTCGGGTGTTTTTATGCCAGCCATGGTGGCAGGGTGTGTTTGATGCCTGGGTGACAGGATTTGTCACACTGTACCAGGCACCTAAAAACCTTCAAGTCTTTTTCAAAGGAATGCCACCTCGATAGCTGTTCATTTCTGTCACATCTCTCTGTGGTAGCAGGTCACTTATTCAAATGTTTCTCTGAAAGTGTGGTGCTAATAACCACTAAGTACGGTATGTGCTGTATATGTAGATCTGCTGTAATTAATGATGGGACTTTTTTTGGGAGGTGTAATCTGTCATGAATTTAAACCCTTAGGGTGCTGAGTTGACTTGGCAGAGTTGAGTTATTTCAGTAGTATCAGACTCATTCCTTCATGTCTGTGGTCTGGCTAAAGACATGTCTTATCCCTCTAAACAGGAAGTGAATAAAAAAAAATCTCAGAGCTCTGCATATCACAATTTTTAAGCATTTGTTGACATATTGACATTTGTAACTGCATGTTAATGTGTGAAGGCATTAGATGAACAACTAGTAAGATACTCTTTCAGGTGAAAATGCATGGATATCTTTGTTGACCTAAAGTGTGTTGATCAAATATCCTTTCACCCCGAACAGTAAAGCCGCATTGCTTGCTGTTAGCATTTCTTGAATCTGTTGGTGGCTGCTTGGTCAGCAGTGTGCACTTACGGTGCCTTGCTGAGAGGCAGAATTCGTCCAAGCATGCAGTATGCTAGTCAAATGACTCAGTGATTGCTGAAATTTTGTGGTGGGCGTCTTGTGATTTAAAAGACAACAAGAATGCAAGTGGCGGCTTTTGATTAATTCATAATTGATTCTGAATTCTGCATGTTTGAGCTTTCTTAAGGGAAATGGGTTTTTATCTAAGAGGAAAGTGGAGATGCTGAAGCTGTGTGTTTATCTACTTTCCTACTATCTCAACCTGTGCGTGCGTGACCCTGTAATGACCCCTCTTGACTAAGCACCCATTACAGGGGACACTTTGAAGCTCAGATTAAGTGAGTAAGGCGTGTGTGTGTTTGTGTGTGTGTGTGTGTGTGTGTTTTTTTCAGGGGTATCCGCTATCTCAGCCAGCACTGCGCTCAGCGCTATGAGATGATCGGGGAGCTGCTCTGCAGGGAGGAGCACGACCTCGCCTTGCTGCAGGAGGTGAGAGGAGCTGGAGCGCCCCGGCATTCTTCGCTCGGCTCCGACGCGTCACGCTGGCGCGGAGAGCACCCCAGAATTCCGCACCTGCGTCCTCGCTCTCCCAGCTGTCACCCCGACGTCGGGCACACCCGCCCAGCTCTCCCATTCATAAAAGCCCCTCTGCGCCGAGCGATGGGCTAAAAACATACGGCGGTGCTGTTTGCAAACAACTGTGGAATGCTGCCTCGTTCCTGTGTCTCGGAGGTTCCTGAACTGTTCATTCCAGCTTTTGTCAATGTCTTGTCCTTTGTTTAAAATGCAGAATCCCTTTTGGATTTTTTTCCTACAACCTTTTCCCCAGAACATGAGTTTAGTTATCAAGCCACATGTCACAATCAATCAGATGATCACGAAGTACTCAGAATTCTGTGGTTCAAAGTGCTGTTCTTAACAGTGCATGAGTAATTACTTTGTCTGCTCATACCATTGCCTGCATTGTCCTTGCCCTTTTTGATGCATGTGTCTGTTATTGGATTAAGTAAAACCCTCTCACCGGTGAGATTGGGAAGATTGCAAAGGGCAGTGACAATGAGCATACTCAGTGGCAAAGATTCCTTCGGATTCTGTTAGTTTGATTTATGAAAAAGGAAACGAATGTTAATGTCATGGTTTTTCTGTGAAATGGGTTTGTTAAGTATGTCATGGGTCCATCCATCATTTTTAATTTAGAATGTATCCTTACAAAGTCTTTTGCATGACCGTTGTCAAATTAACAGGAGAAAATTACTTGTCAGTCTAGTTAATAAATATTTTTGTTATGTACATATTGGTTTCGATGCATGACCAAGCAAGTCATGTAATTATTTGTGAGGTCAAAGGTTAGCCATTTTGCAGTGTCCGTGTTTGTCTAGTAATGCAGCATGTTAAATTATGTATGCATGTAATAGAAGTCCTTGTACATCTGTTGTGGGGGGGTTTCTAAATTTGGAATCTTGGCATCGCTCATGTTCTTGTAGGTATGGAGTGAAAAAGACTATCTCTTCCTGAAAAAGAAGCTGGCATGCAGTCACCCTCACTCCCATTACTTTAAAAGGTAAATGACAGCATTCTTTGCATTGATATCAAATTTTGAACACAGCAGCTTATGTTAAAATTGGTTCTGATGTCCATTTCTTTTTGGAGGCATCTTTGATTAATGTAGGCAGCAATGAAACGAATGTAAATGGAGTTATCTGATTGGCGGCTGTGAGGTGTAGTCGTGAAGGAACTGGACCGCTAATCAGAAGGTTCCCATCCTGAATATTGTATGCGTGAATACAGTGTTTGACCTGAATTACTCCATGAAATATTCAGTTGTAAAACGGGTTTGATGTAAAAATGTTTGCTCTTTAAGTGTCACGCTAGACATGTCTTTTTTTTTTTTTTTAACAACACTTCAGTAAATCATCACTGTCTTACAAATCACAAATAGAACAAGCCTCACATAGCGCAATTTGTCATATCAGTTCAAGCAACCAAATAAATACATTTTTGGCACATTACATAATCAGCAATGTTATTTCAGCATGCTGATAGCGGTAGTGAGAGGGAACTCTATGCAGTTTTTAAGAGACTGCCTTGATGATCAAGGCCTCAACAAAGGCACAATTTTCGCATTAGCCTGAAAGGAGTTTCCTCGTGCTTGTAATTCTTTCAGTGATTTCCAGGGAGAGAGCCGCTTAGTGAAGCACGGCCATTACCTACAAACGCTTTTTAACAGCCTTCCTGTCACACGCTTGATTAAACGCTGAGTCACTGTATATTTCAGGAAAGGGTCCATTTCCCTGTAGGTCCATTTTCCCCGGTAAGGTGTGTCAGCTAAAAGTGCCATCTAGAGACACACCCTCTGGAATGTCTGCAGTAAAAGTGTCCTCTGGCTCGTCTGCTGTCTTTGATTAATGCATTATCTGTGTCCTACTCCTTTGTACACAGTGGGGTTATCGGCAGCGGCTTGGCTGTTTTCTCCAGGCATAAACTCCATGATGCCTTTCTTTACCGCTTCTCCCTGAATGGCTACCCCTACATGGTGAGTCTGCGTTTGTGTCATTTTCAGGAATTTAGCACGAGTTACACTTAGCAAAGTCAGTAAGAAAGTGAGACTCGGCCTCCTATGTTATCGGGTTTGCAATGTTGAAATTACTGGGGATGTAGTGGTTTGACTGTCATTGCGTTGCTTTCATAAGAACTATGCAACATCCTTTGCTATCTGGCAGAGTCTGATAGTGTGTGCAGTGTCACCATCAATATCCTGACTCATATTACCATATCACAGCAAATCAGAATGTCATGGTATTGTCACTCGTGGCATTCATGGTGATGAAGCACACGCTGTGGTGGCCAGTATGAGTTGAGTGTTTATGAATGCTTGTGCAGTGCTTATGAATGTGCTATGTAGAGCTTATTAAGGCATTATGCAGGACTCCATGCTCTCTTTTGTTGCATTTGTCTAGGATCCATGCATGCAGGCCTACTTGTGCTCTGTGGGTCTGCTTTCCAGGGTGACATGGTTCATATGGGAGACGTTTGAGGAGTGAAAGCAGTTGTACAGTCCTCCATCTCTAAATGCACTCCGTTGCGGTCTGTACTTATAGAAGGCACGCTGAGAGGGGTTGCATTAGAGAGAATGGCTTTTAATGGAGAAATGGGAGCCAAAAAGATGCTGTATCACAAGGTTGCATTATAATGAGGGAACGAGGTAACATGAAATGGCTAAGCTGAACGTTTCCTTTGCCAGCAGAAAAACAGAAGTTCCTGTGTTCTTGTTTCAGCTCCATCATGGTGACTGGTTTGGTGGTAAGGCCGTGGGGATGGTCGTGCTGAAGGTCCTCGGACTGACCGCTCATGTCTACGTCACACATGTAAGCTTTACCATGGGAGGGTCAGGGCTGAACGATAATAGCCACCCTGCTGTATACCACCTTTGAAGCCTCAAATGAGGGACCTGGAGGGAAAAACAGGGCAACCCACTTACTTTTAGAAAGTGTTGTATTCTATACAAGATCTATTGAACCTAGAATTGAAAGTACTGTATAGTGACCCACACAAAATTCCAGTAGTCCTACAAGGATTCCATTAGTTTCAAACCATAGTCATAAATCATAAAAATAATAATTTTCCATTGTCCATTTTCCATAATCATCAAAACTGACTTTGTAATGGATGTCTCAAAGAAAAAAAAAATGGAAGAAAACTGGACCACCCACACGTGTGTAAATGAGTGAGGAGGCTGTTTCTTGTCTCTCCAGCTGCATGCAGAGTACTGCAGGGAGAAGGATGGTTACCTGCCTCACCGAGTGGTCCAGGCCTGGGAGCTGCAGCACTTTGTTCGGTAGGAGAGACAGTAATGGCTCCTTTTAAAGTCGCATCTGATCCATCGACCAAGGAAGTCTCCATTTCAGCATGGAGTCTCCGGCCCAGTATCTCATTAGAAATTTCAGAACAATACATGGAACAATGCAAAGTACACGGCAAGGAAGAATGATATGGCGTTCTTTGTGTGTAGGTGTGATGGGCTTAGATGTGGATATTGAAAGTGCAGGTATCCTTATTGGGCTGTTAAAACACTGTCTTAGACTGAAATATATCATATCTAAATTAATAACAATAACTAAAAATTCAGAGGGAGTCATGCATAACTATGTTTCTGTTTCTAGTCCAAAGCCGGAATGTTTTACCTTGTTTTAACTGAATAATAAAGTAATATACCATATAGACAAGACCACTGGCATTCTTAAGACCCTTCTGTGGTCTGCACAGGCTTCCTCCTTCGAGCTAAATCCAGTCCAGCTAAATTTTATTGACTAACTGCCTCATTTCTTTCTTCATGAAGGAGTGAGCTCCAATACCTTGTGGCATTTTTTTTTTTCGTGAATGAAAACCAGAACCACCCCCTTTTGGGTTCTTGTTTGCCAGAACAGGAATTTGACATTCAAATTCTGCAAGGTTGAGCTCTGTTGGAGATGAAAATGAGACAGTTAAGTCTGGAAGCCCCGTAGTGTTTTTGGCGTTCCAAAACAGCTGCAAAGTCAAAGATTTACACTGAAATCATTCTCATGAAGTTGCAGTGTTGTTTTTGGGTGAGTTTTCTCTATGTATATCGAAACTTTAAATAGAAGTTAAACTCACGTTATTGTTTTGTTCAGTGTTTTTTTAAAAAAAGGGTCTTACCACCCTGAAGGTAATTGGAAGTACTGTGTTCCCTACTTGATGTAACTTGTGCAGGTTTATAAGGAGACATATAATCTGATCTGCACCTGACAGCAATTGGTCTGTAATCGGCCTTTTTCCTTCCAGACACACTTCCAGCAGGGCTGACGTGGTCATTTTGGGAGGAGACTTAAACATGCACCCCCAAGACCTGGGAAACCGACTCATTCGGGCATACACAGGACTCCGAGACTGCTACACTGAGACAGACAAGTTTGACGTAAGACAAATCATAATGATAGACCTCATGGAATTAACAGCAGAAGATCATTTTGCCATATTTTAAGGCATTGACTTAGTAAACATTTTTGCAAATGCTCATCGACAAGATGACTCATTACATTATCAGATTTACAACTTTCCTGTACTGTGTCCTATCTTGAAGGTGCTGCAACAATATCCTGTGTATGACTTGAAATGACATCTCTGCGTAGCACAGAGAACCATTCACACTCAACATTCTGGACTTTTAAAGTAACTTGTGTGTGTGTTCTCATTTATTCTATCCTTGTGTATTCCTGCCGACAGGGTTGTGATGATGGGATCACACTAATAGCAGACAACCCCTTCACCAATAAGAAAGAGCTCATTCCCTTCGAGAAAGGGATCAGAATAGACTACATACTATTTAAGGTGGGTGACGGAATGACTTGTGCCACGGGCAGAACTGCTTCAAATATGCCGGTGACCTAATTTTTCTGCCATTCTGGCTTTTTTTCTGTTGCTGACCCCATTAAAAAGAATTAGTCTGCATTTCTTTATCGTTTCAGCTGAATGGCGTTTGGCCTTCCTGTAAATTTGGTGCTCTGAGTCGCCTCTCAGATCAGAGATGCTTGTGAACTGTCATTGCTGGATACCTTGGTGAAGTGCTGTTTTGTTGGTGAATGTTGATTGTCACAGGGGTCGAAGAAGGTGTGTGTAAAGTGCGAGTCCCTGTCCACCACCAAGGGCTCAGTTCCTGGGAAAGCCTTCCCGTATTCGGACCACGAGGCCCTGAGCGCTGAGCTGCTACTACAGCCGACAGAGGGGGCGGGGGAGAGCGAGGGTGGGAGTGACAGTTGTTCTGCGGGTACGTCATCTGACCACATGCAGTAAGGAGGTTAGCAGCGCTGTGCGGAGGGACGTCAGAGTGAAGACGTTTTAGGGTGTTGCTGTTTAGCAAGAGGTTTCAGCATTCCTGGATGTGGTATGGGAGGTCAGAATGAGGTCTGCTGTTGTGCTTCTCCTCAGACACCCTCCCGGAGCTGGTGGACACGGTGACGGAGGCGCGCACGGAGGTGAAGGTGGGACTGCACCTGGCCGAGCGCATGCGCCACACGGCGGCCCGCACGGGCGTGATGGGGCTGGTCCTCCTGCTGCTGGAGCTGGCCATCGCTGCCGTGCCCTGGCTGGCCCTGGGCGCCGAGCAGCCGTTTCCGCGCGCCTCCTTCTACCTGCTGGGGGCGCTGTGCTTCGCCATCCTGCTGACCACCCTGCTGCTCTACGTCTTCTACACCACGCAGGTGAAGGCGCTGCAGGGCGCGGAGGACCAGATGAGGCTGGCGGTGGGCGGCCTGCAGGACGCGCTGCGGGGCCTACCGCGCGGCCAGCAGGGGGAGCCCATGCTCACGACGCCGGACCTCCACCACCCCACCCCCCTGGACCATGAGGAGTAAGGGAGTTTTGAAAAAGGGGCCGAGGGCAGTACACTCCTCCACTGTAATTTCTAGCCCATTCTGGTCTGTTCTGAGCCTCAAAGCCTTCCTCAGATGAAGGAAAAAAAAAAAGATTTTTTTGGTCATCTTTGTCCATTAAAAGCTGGTCTCTTGTGAGGATGAAGATGAAGATGAAGGTGAAATAAGTGCCCTGGTATTGTGTACTAGCTTCTCATCAATGACGCTGAGCTTGGAGACGCATTGTTTTTTAAGAAGACCTAAGACGGAGAACCACTTATTTGAATAGATGTGTTAGAAACCATACCATTTCAAATCGCAGCATTGGAAATGCTATCCTCATGTGCAAGAATTTGGTGAGATGGAGAGGGGAGAAGGGAGAGGGCTGTAGCCCCATAAATAAGGGCATTTCTTGAATCAGTTATCTAGAATGCATCATCCTATCATCTTGTTGGTGTTTTAATTAAATTTTATTTGCAGTTTTGTTCTTTTTAAATTGATGCTTTGATGAATAATCAGAAGATAAGAATGTTCTTAAAGGATGTGATTCCAGGACAGTAGGATCCTTGTCAGGGATTGATGTTCAGTAGATGTAAACACATCTCTCTGTTCATGACAGCATTGTAGCTGAAATCGTCATACATGTAGAGATCTGGGTATTTGTTCACAGTCATAAAGACCAAGCCTGCCCCACTGAAGTCACATGTCAAGACACCTCTATCTGGAAAGGTTCATGCTGTCAGCCTATGGGTTTTTTGGACTCTTAAGTCACATGTCTGATTGGTTACTGTCCTGTTAATCACACAGTTCTCTGAGTATGGGCAGGGAATGTTTTTCCTTGTACAAGCACATTGACCATGGCTTAGAATGGTCATTGTAAACTGAATCATGAATAATTTTACCCCCAGCGTAGTACGCAAAACCAAAACAGGCCAACGCTTTACAGACTGAATAGTGACCACCCTGTGGTGTGTATCCGTCTGCTGGGCAGGCCACGGGGAACCGGTCGACCTGTCCCAAGGGAGTCCGTCAGTTTACATTCCCACTGGGCTCTGCACAGTCCCATGGGACCAATGACTCGCTCAGTCCCTGCATGTATGCCAGGTCTCCGTGAGCGTGGAGATACCTGGAACCGGCTGGAAGGCCAGCATGGCATAGCCTCCTTAGAAGCAAAGCGGGGGCGTCTAGCGTTTCTGCATCCACTCCAGTAACGTGCTTAGGCTGCTTTGTGCTCATTTAGTCCACATTCTTCAGGACTGCGACTGCTGCCGGTCAGAGAATGTGCTTCTGCTTGTGTTAGATACTGTGGCGCTTTTGTCCTTGAGAATTTCGGCTGCTGGCGAGTTTGTCGGAGCATCGCAAGAGATGGAATTTCCACTCCGTCTAACAGGAGTTTGTGTTTGGCCTTGCGCCGCCCTCAGCCGAGAGCAGCCGTAGGGCCTGCAGGTGGGGAAGAGAAGCTCTGCCTCAGCACTCCTCCTCCTCCTCCTCCTCCTCTTCCTCGGCTGATCCACTTCTCGTTCTGTGGGTGAAGGGGATGCAGAGATGGGACACTCTCATTTCCTTTCACTGTGGTCTGTTATAGCTAATATTGGACCATACAGTGAATTAAATCCCTTTTCATTTTGCTGCTGAGACAGTTGGCCTTTTTGCAGAAGTACTGTATGCAATGTATTTTCTCTTTTTTTATGACACCCACACCATAGTGTTCAATATTCTTACTATATAATATTTAGAAAACTAGAAAACCTGAATATAATGATTTTGTACTTATAAGTAGGTATATTTATACACCTAGCAATAATCAAGCTATACTTGAAACTACAGGAGGTTTTAATTTACCACTGTATACTGTTAATTGATATAATAATCATACTTTTGAACTGAATGTAGGGAAAATGAAATAAAGACCATTATATTCTGACGGCTGTGTTAGTTAATGATGTTTGTAGAGTGTCCATTTTCTTAGTACTTGTTCACACAGAGTCAGCTGAGAAACCCCAGAGTTCCCCTTTTACAGGCCAGCACGGAGGGGATGATGTTTCACACCAGCAGGTAGACGCATGGTGAAATTTCCTTTGACAACTGCAGAAGCTGTTAGGCTACTGCAGCTGTACCATGGCCATGTCTGTGTCCAGTATAGATTCTCATTCTGGAGAACAGGTAATAGTGGTTACAAAAGTATGGGTACCAGTCTGTTTCATTTTTTTTTTTCTGAAAATACCTGTTACAACCATACTAAAAAAATTATTTATGACATTATCATTTTGATGCAACACAGAATACACAAAGCACATATTTAAGCTACAAATGGATTTTTACAGCTTTAAAATACATTACATTAAGGAAAAATCCATTAAATACAGAATTACAATTTAGTGATTCTGCAGTGCTATGTTATTAGCCAGGAGACAACAGTTCCAACCAGATTTCTAAGTGAAATAGATTGGAATTTGTCAACACAGTAAATGCTACACCCTCTGCTTATTTCTTCAAGAGTGTCCAGTGGGGGGCAGTATGGAGTAGGCTGACATTTAATTTTGTATAGCACACAAGGCAGAGACAGACACATCTATAAGGAACTATTTCTGGTCTGGTTCAAAAATACATGCATTATTATTATTGTTCATGGCTGTTTGATCAAAGAACAGGAAGGCAGACCTTTTAATGAGTGAGTTAGAGGGTCTTGTACTATTGATGACATTGAGGAATGTCATTTATTGCTATGTCAAAATTCTACACTTGGTTATGTTTAATAAGACTAAACAAAAAAAAAAATATATTGTTTGCCAGTTTCATTTTTTTCTAATTTCTAGGAGTATGAATTAGGAATTGGTTTTTCAAATAATTTGATAACTGAATATTATATGGCTTCCAAGATTAAGTATTCAATTCATCGTTCTCATCTTCACTCATTCAGCTCTTTCTGTGTAAATAATGTTTAATGAATTCATATTCAGCCAGAAACACAAATTCATTAAATATTTAATACAACGTTCTTAGGCTTATATGTGTTCATGAAAAGGACATTTTCATTGCTGTCGTTAATTAATAAACATCGGAATTCTGAAGTTAAAGGATGAACTAGTTAGACATATAATGGCTGAATATGGTCACAATCAAGTACTTGGCTATCTTTCTCCTGGTTTACAAAGTGCATTTCCCTTGTGATCCAGATGGTGTCAGTGTTGTGCCATAAATTCACAAGAAAATGAATCAGTTTCATAGGGCTTTGTAGGGCATTTGTATATTTCCCATGTTTTCTACACTATTGCTGTGGTGCTGACCTCAGAAGTTGTTGTCCACAAGTAAGACAAATACACCATCCAGGGAAATCGGAGTTCAAACTGCAGTTTCACCATGATTTGGGCATTATAATGCCAGTAAAGTGACACTATTCATCTGCCAGAGGTTGTAGATGGTTCTGAGCTGTGATATGATTCAGTAGAAACAGCAGAGTAACACAGTCGTGTAAAAGGTCATGTAATGACGTAATGTAATACTCATACAACAGTCATTTTTCTGTATCACAGTCAGGCAAAAAATATCAAATGATCAAGTCCTTGCTAAAATGTTTCATTAAAAGTCCTGCTTGCTTTTGTCTGCTTAAAACATGTAAGCACACACATGCAAAATGAATTTCTTTTTATTCTCAGTATGTCAACCAAAGCAACACAATTTTGCAAACAAAATTGCCCAGCTGACCTCATAAAGACTAAATGTTTCTATACAGTAAAAGTAAAAAAAAATTATATTAAATCAATTAAAAAAAAACTAAGAGTAGGAAATGTCAGTCAGATATCATTTTTTAGATTAATTGAACAAAGCTCTTTAGCAGGTGGCCTGAATGAAATTCAATTTATTTCTGTATTGATAATAATTATAATTTTAGTTCAAAATACTTGTGTCAAATTGGATTCATGGACAGAATTCATTGAAGAATACATTGTCCTCACTGCAGTGAAATATAAATAAATACTACTGACTAGTTACAGTTCTAGTTCCAGGTTAGGCTAATTATACTGTCCTGCAGCAAAGTGATATTCAAGCAATTAAAACGAGTATTAAAGAAGTGAAAACATAAGTGTGTTTGGCTTTGAAAACTAATGGTCACTCATATAAATACTGTTATTTTAGGAACAGTTTTATAATCCAGTCCTTTGTGGAAATTAGACAAGTTGATTAATTTTAAGGTGCATATAACTGGGAATTTGACCCATTACTCTGGTCTGCTTAATTGTATCTCTTCTGTATGGTGTAGAAAGGCAAAATATAGTGCCTGTTTCTAGTGGGGAATTAATGACTGATTTCTCCTTCATGAAAAGGCAACTGTTCAATTTCAGGAGGCAGCCGAGACTACAGCTAAATCCTTAGAAACACATCCCTGAGATGGCTGAACATCCTTTATATTCATTTTGGGATATGGCTAAACATATCAAAAATAAAAATGTCCTACAGACCAGTTTGGTAAGGGACAGATATTTTTGTTGTTCCATACCAGGAGTTTGAAATGGTAGAGACATCCAGTGTTGAACCCTGCCACCAGGCAAACTTGCAGCCATGGTGTGGAATCGGCAGCAGTGAGCCACCAAGGGTTAATGCATAGCGGTTTTGGCAGTATTACTCTCCATACTGAATCATTTGTGATGAGTCCTGATGCATTACACATCAAGTAAAACAAAACTGAGTGCGAATTTTACCGCCAAAACAAAGGTGCTGAGGGCCACTAATCAAATGAAAACTCTAATGTGGTCAGCAAAAATATTGTGGTACAGAAAACACAAATTAAATTTCTTTTTGATACATAAAAGTGCATTCAGAAAAAAAAACTCTTACTCCACCCTGTACAATTACTTGTGCTTTTGAATGTTATGCAATCATTGTCCTGGCAGCATATACCCCATTTTTTCATGAGATTGATATGGTGGGGGATATACTCCCTCACTGAGGGCAAAAACACATTTCATGCACAGGAAGGAAAACGGAACTGGGGAATGCTTCAACATGACGAGTCTGTTGAAGCTTTTACAGGTCGTTATGAGCTATTAGCTAGCTGCATGTGATTTAAATGTAGCTGTCAGCTAATTGGATCCCTGTAGCAATGAGGCCCTTGGGCTAGAGGAAGGAGATACAGGCAAATTATGGCCACCATAGAAATATAGCAGAGCAGCACACATAGATATGGACAGATAGTTAAAGATACACTAGGATGAAGTATAAAGTAACATATAATAAACCCCCACTACTAAGATGAAGTGCTCTGAATTATGCATCATAAAGCCAGCTAGTAGTAAAATGGGGTGTGTGACTATCGGAAACGTGTTTACTTAAACCCGCAATATTCATCTGGATATAGTTTATGGCTCATGGTATTTCCTATTACAGGTTTTATGTTTAACTGCTATTTGATATTCAAAGCAAAGAGTGTATTTGAAACTAGTATAATTAATATAATGTTATTCTATGATATGATTTTATTAATAAATGCAATAATTTACTTAGGAAATATAAATGGGACCAGTCATTAATACACTGTAAGTTGAAGTGAATAGAGTACAGTGTCAACAATTACAAGTATATGACATTCCTTATATTTTGTTGAAAGGAAGGGAAAGTGTTGTCACAGCATACTATTGCATACCTCGACTCCAACACCCATTTCACCTTTGACCTTTGGCACGGGGGAGAACCAGGTGCTAAGCATAGCTCCTGTGTTGTGGTAATGCTAATAGCCTGTTGCTTTCATGGCCATAGGGTGTGGCCAGCTAATGACAGACCTCCTACTCCTCAGCAAGGTGGAATCTCAACACGAGAACACTCAAGACAGATGATTCTGCCAATCACGGGGCTTCTGCCTCTGTCTTCAGGGGATCAAATACGCCACATCAGACTGAGGAACTTAGCCAGATGTCTACCCTGTGTCATATGATTTCACCATGCTTCAACTGGAGTCTATTTTATATTCACATGGAGGATTTTTTTCAGGTGTGATTTTTTTTTTTAATGAAACTCTTCCTTCCAGACCCCATTTGTTCTGCAGATTCCTGTTTGGGCACAATTCCCTGCCTGTTGTAGAGAATACCTGCTCTTCAACTGAATGTTGTATTTCCTTATGTAACACATCCAAAGTACTTTAAATGTATAATACCTGATATGATAAAAAAAAAAAAAACATTGATCAAGTATGCTTTGATATCTGCATTTTTTAAATGTATCTACATCTTGGACTACTTCTTTCACTTAAAGTTCCAATGTGAAAAATGTAAAGTCCTGACAACATGGTGTCACATCCTTGGTTCTACATATAAACCCTATTAGCAGAATTTGAATTTGATGCAGAAGACAAATCCACGTTTTACTGCTTAATGAATACATTGTTGTAAACTTCAGGGGCTGTCGTTGCCTGTGGCACCCATACATTTGCTTGAGGGGTCAAGTGAGCAAGGCAACCTGAGAATGCAAAAATGTTAAGCTTCATCTATCTTTATCTCTTTTCATAAATCACTGTAGTGCTGAAACTGTGTGTGTGTGTTGGGTGCGTGAGCTTTTTGTATGTGTGTGTGTGTGTGTTTATGTTGGGAAGGAGAGGGATTATTTTTCAGGGCTTTACACTACTGCAGTCCTCCCATAAAGTATGAATATTTCCACTTGTAAAACCCTCTCGCCCATCCTTAAGAAGCCCAGATAAAAAAGTTTAAAAAGTTGAAAGATAATTCAACTTTTAAGGATTAGGCTAGTTTTTTTTTTTTTTTTTTTTTTAGTCAAATATAATCACAATGTCTTATAGCCATCCTCTATGTGAGTCTTCCATAGCAATTATTACTTTACTGTTTTTTTTTTTTTTTTTTTTTACTTGATATGCATGCACACGCACATGCCTAACATTTCTGTTACAACTTGCTTAAACCCTGTAGTTCATGAAGGGACTTCAGCTGAAAGAATTTTGCTTTCTAAATGGTTAGAATGGCACCAGGAAGGTATTGAAGTTAGCAGGTAGGTTGGATAGTGGTTTGAGGGGATAACAGAAGTAACCTCGCTGCAGTGGTGCACTTACAGAGGGGAATTTTTTTTTTGGTATCATTTCAACAAAAAAGTAACAACATGGTAATAACGGTCGCTATGTAACAAGCGTGGAATGACTTGTGGAACTGTCGGATAAATGACGTATAGGAACAATATAGTCACGTGGCTTTCGGCAGACAAACGTAGGCCGTAGGCTCACTTAAGTGTATTCAATTCACTAACAGGGGAATGGAATTTCAACTAGAGATTTGGCATGTTTCCAAGCAAATGCACAGACAATAATGCAGTTTCGATGCATAATTTTGAATACCTAAATCAAGAATTACCAAGGAATCTCCACTGATAACAATCAAGTGAATCGTTAACAATCATTATTTTACGCATTAGACGTTATGGCTGTGGGTCGTTGCTGCTATTAGAATTCATGTTTATGGCTTTGCGTATTTATGTTGTTTTCATTCATAATAAATTCTTACAAAACACAAATATCTACAGTAAAAAAATCATGTGGACAGGTCGGTGGGCGGATTTGTTTTGCATGTCATGTGTACTGACACACAGCACAGCTTATTTAATACACACAATGTGTTAAAAAAGAAAAAGATGTTCTAAGTTGTCATGAACTTTTTTCTGTCAAACGTGTTAGTCCAGCTTTCAAATACAAGCATGATGTCTGCTAGAACAAAACGAGCTCACTAATTTCCCATGCGCGTCGGATAGGTGTGGCTTCTTGCATTAGTCAGATGTAAGGTTTAGTACACAGTCCGCTTCTCAGACTTGACACATTGAAAGGGAAGAAGAGACGCACAGGCTGTCGGCAGGATATTGCTCTTTGTGACCACGACATACCAGTCGCTGTTTTATAGACAGAGTTACAACTTCACAGAAGGCGGTACATTCACAAACTGACAGAACTGACACAAAATGACGCTTGAGCCGTTGCGGTCGGCCATGACCATTGAGAACGTGGAAGACACTTCGCTCGCTCTTCCGTCCGATAACAAACTGCGGACCGGACAGCAGCGTGTCATAGACCAAGTTCACACCATTAAAAGAAGCAAGTCAAAACACAGCAAAAGTGGAACACCGTCTCCCATAGGTAAGTTTTTCCTGTCTTTTTTTTTCTCTCACGCACAATGATTTACTGTTTTCCCAAGGAGCGTAGTTGTGCCACAGCTGCTTGTTCGTACAAGACCTTATATAATAAAAATCCGAATAAGAAAAACACACTTTTTTCAAAAACAAAAGTTTTATTTTTCGCTTTCTCAGAACATACAAATTATATCTCATTTATTTATCGTTCTTCAGTTTTCAGTTCTCTCAACGGTATGGATCCTAAATGTCTTTCTGTAGAAGACAATGTAGAGAGAATTTCCACCTGACATCGCATTAAAACTTTTTCTTACTTTCATTTTAGCGCTCTGATGTAATTGTAGCAGTGTAGCAATGCAATATATGGTACACTAAATGGAAGCGATATAATTACGAACAGTCTCCTCGCTGCTGCTGGACACCTGGTTACTACAGGTTAATAGTATGCACATGGTGATGGAACCAACACAGCAATGTTTTCTTTAATTTCTGAGTATGTTCACTGCTTCCTTGCAGTTTCAACTCTCAATTCATCCCAATTTTTGACAGTGTTTTGGAAACAATTTAGGAAACGAAACCGTATTAGTGCTGTTGTTACACATCGGAGCAAAGCTTAAACCACAACTGCTAAATGCTACTTTGCAACGTTTAAATTTTTTTAAACCACTGCACTTTGCTGTAGTGTAAAAATACATTCTACAGTCCCCCACCCTTACTAAAAAAAGTTTAAATAAATTAATAAATCAATTAAATTAAATAAATTGACAGCAGAGATGCATGTTTGACAGGTCCTGCCTTATGCAGTATGTGTTGGGTTGACACACCTACTCACTTCAAGCCATCCAGTCAATGGTCTGCTCATTCTAGGTGATGTTTTGATAGAACGTGCTGTTCCCAAGTGCACTGTTGTTGTATCTGTTTTCATGTCAGTCATTCTGATGTCCTAAGCTGGCATACTACTTTCAGAATTTAGTGCATTAGTTAGGGTTATGAGACTTGCAGTCAGAGCTGTGGTTTCTCACTGCCTGTATGATACTGTCATTGTATGTAACAATCACTGGGACAGGAAAGCAAATGACATTTCATTAATTTTATTATTCGTGATCATTTCAGAGAATTTCATCTTTCTGTGATAGAACTTCTATATCGGTCTTGGAAACATTCTGTTTAGATGTCTCACTCAGATATAGAATGCAAACATAGCTGGATTTTGAACCGTCTGGTCTCAGGGCATGGATCTTGGTGCTCTATTCTGCTGTCTTACTAGTAATGGCCTTAATATAGTTACATCTTGAGTACAGAGGTTTTAAAATGATACTATCGAAGGATTAGAGCATATTTATTGCTGCAGTAAATTTCATTCACTGCTTCAGTAGTCCTTTTAGCTTGAGCTATTTTCTTGCTCTTTGCAATTTGCACAGTTGTGTGCTGAATTTTTTAGAGCAAGATGATATGGTAATTAGGTGTAATGTTTGTCAAAGGTATCAGGTAATCTGAAGGGACTTTTACTGGTGGCGTCATAGACTGGTACTGGGCAGATTAATAATTGGTTTCCCTTTTTACAGGATAAGGCAAATACTCTTATCACAGCTTTTTGTCTTTAGCAAGGTTAGGTGAGCACCAGGTTATCAGTATGTGGTTACCACTCCTTCAGGGAGGCACATGTTTTTCGTCCCATAACCGAGCTGCATCTTCCTTTAAATGCCTGCATTTAGCCGGGCTT
Organism: Megalops cyprinoides; assembly: GCF_013368585.1. Taxonomy (NCBI): domain Eukaryota; kingdom Metazoa; phylum Chordata; class Actinopteri; order Elopiformes; family Megalopidae; genus Megalops; species Megalops cyprinoides. Next base: position 27,429,946 of record NC_050589.1, read on the forward strand.
TATGACCCAGGCCATGCGCCTGCCGAAAATGACCTGCAGCCCGCAGTGGCGAAAACATCGGCCTCGCCCCACCAGAGACAGGGGCGCACTTTGCAATTCCTCAGGTGCCTGTGAATTGCTTGGGTGACATCAGCAGACCAGCCCCTGTCCTCCAGTGATTGTCCTCTCTGCTGTGGTGCGCTGCGTGTGAAAGATAGCCATTGGCTGTGGTCAGATGTATCACAGGAGTGCGATTGTCTTATCTCAGCACAACTGTGCAAGTGCAGAGGTTACTGTGCTGAGGTAAGCCTAGTTTACAAATCTGAACAACTTATATAAAAAACATATTATAAAATTCCACGGTTTCTTAACAATTAACAGAGGGGAAGATGTTGTGTCAAAATGTTTGGATTCTGCTCCATGCCAATTGTACTCAGATTGTTGGCACCTTCAGAGGGAAAGATACTGACATGCTATCCATTTTTTTTAATTAGATGACAATTTAATTATTCGAGAAAATACACTGAGTAGCGTTCTTGTGAACAGTGCTTGCTTGCATTTTGTTTGCCCTCACAGATATGAAATTTTAGCGTTTTTTCTGTTCATTGGGAAATCCTGGCACATAAACATAATGCGCTATACAAATGTCTCTCAAACATACAACTGATTTTTGATGTACATTAAAAATATATATATATATGTAATTTGCCTTTCATTGACACTGGAAAAGTAAGTATTATTTACGTAACTCTTTTATGTTAGAGAGAATCTCAAATATTTAATGCTCCAAAAAGCTGCCTTCTCCGTTATTTAGTTAACAGTTTGTTAACTATGGTAACTATGTTAACTATGAGTCCATAGCAGAGAGACAGGAGCACATTCAGCAGTAGAACCCATTTGCAGAGCAATTCTGTGTTGAAATGTGTTGAGAAGAAGGCAAAAATATGCTTCCCATGGAAAACTGCTGAATGCTTGTTTTAACAAGAGATACATAGTTACGCATTGTAGACCTTCTGACTTTGCAGAAAAATTGTATACCTGGATTATATCAATAATTATGAGGACATGGGACAATGACCAGATTTATTATTTACAGAGATAATACAGTAATACAGATAATACATTTTCAGATGTCACCAAAAGCAACTGAAATGTGACTATCAACAGCAACAGAAAGACATACAAGTAAAAAAAAATATCATTTTAAATAAACAACTAGGAAACATTTTACATATGGGATCACAGTAATGTTTTGTTACTTAAATACAGTAAATGTCATGAAAAAACAAGCACACAAAATGAAAAAAAAGTTTATGACGGAAAGCAAAAGGGGACCTTTTATCACAATAAATTAGGTAAAAGGGGGTTTCAGATGTTTTCAGATGTTACAATGGCTAGCTACAGCCATGGGCAGTTTGTGTTGAAAGGTGTTGGGGACAATGACAGGTTCGATGTGTTCACACCTTTTTTCAGTTTCAAAAAATGATGGGGACAAAATGGGCCACGACAGAAAGTGGTGGGGACGTGTCCCCAGCGTCCCCAGCGTAAATGACACTTATGGCTATAGCTATAACTGTTTATTATTATTTGAAAAGACAACGTTTCTACACTGGAAAATATGTGCCATTGTGCAAAAGATAAGACAAATGAAAAAACAACCCTTGCCTGTCAGTTTCAGGCAAACTGACAGTGTGAAATTAAATTTGTGACATTTTTAGGTGTTTGCAAGAACTGACAAGAATATAATATTATACTGGAAAGCCCCAAAGCACAGAATTTAATTATAATTTTCATTTCAGATCGGGAAGCTGTATTTGAGCACAACAGGTGAAACTTAACACAGTAAAGCACAGTTAAATATCAGCAGGACATTGAATGTGACATTTAATGACAGTCAATGCATTTAATTACACAGAATTCTTGAGAAAGATAAGGCAGTTAATTTACCGCTGGATGTCACCAAGTTGACAATGATTACAGCGACTAAAGATGATAATTATTGTGATTGTGTTAATACATCAGATGCTGTCTCCAGGTTAACGCCCCTGAAACTGTTTGAATATCAGCTGGCTGTCCCACACAGTACCTGGCCAATGACTGACAGGTAGTGAAATCAGGTCTATCTGCAACCATGGGAAATGAAGACTTTGCAAAACACACAGGAAAGACAGGCCTGCAAGCAAATGAAATTTGCATTGGAAATGTTGCCATATTTGATTAGAATGAACAGCAGTACCCTTATCAGCCTTGTTGATTGTTGCCGTAACAACCACATTCCATCTTAATACAACATGGATCAGTGTTAACTTTGCATGTAATAACGCTGTAACATTGGGAATGAGTGAAAGTGTAAATGATTAAGCCCATCATAGTGGTAGCTCTGGAAGTCTACACAGAGGCGTTTCTTTGGTCTGCTTACCTGGAATGGCATTGGAAAGACAATGCTGTTTTGTATCTCAGCATCTCATAGGATGGCTGCAGTATATAGGAACAGTATAGTACAGGACAGTACAGTACAAAATGGAGAATTTTGAGGGAGATCTGGCCCTGAAAATGAAATTCTTGTCTGCACAAAGATTTATGGCTTTACCCTGCATCTCCAAAAAAAAAAAAAAACAATTTTACCGTTCCAAGAAGTGTTGTGATTTCTGTCTGTGAATAGAAGAATGCAGTTTCCCTCTTGACCTTTTTAGCAGGTCTCAAACATAGTAAGAATGCTGTTTGCAAAATATTTTTTTAATTTAGCGTTTTGGATCTATGGAAAACAATGAACAAAGAAAAAATTTGATGTAAATGTGTACTTTATTCCCAAGGAAAAAAGGATATGGAATATGCAGTATTTTCACTGACTCAGTGTATTATGTGGCCAATTATTGTTATGCACCAAGTTAAATGAGACTGATCCTCACATGCTTTTCTTTGCAATATGAAACCCCAGCTTTTATGAGGACTGTGACGCTTTGTTTAGGTGCTTGTGAATGCTTGTCTTGTGTTAGGTAATGAGTTGGCACATTGAGTTGAGGCATGTTGATGCCGTTTGTAGATTTCAGTTACAATTAACTGAATTTTAAATCGCTGAAAACACCTAGTTCTTTTTCAGCTGAGACAGTCTGGACCTACACTAAGCATGGAGCGTGGTTTCCACATTGAAGTTTAAATACCTCTCACATCTTGTCCAATTGAATTGAAAGGTCTGTGGCAGGTTTTCGTGCACTGCCCACTTTAATGGCCTGTTTGTCAAAAACAAAGAAATTTCTAAAATTTACAGTTTGGATACATATTAAATAGACATTGTACATATTGTGTTGGAAAGTAGTATATCAGAACACATGTGAATCAGAGAACACCACACAGGCTTGTCAGAGCAGTGGAACTGCACTAGGAGCCATTGGGGATCACAGTTTCTTTTACAGACATTGAATTGCCGCGGTAATTTCATTCTCTCCAGTCGTCCTAGCTTCATCGCAGGACTTCCCTGTAGAATTGGATTTACCTGTTCCCTGGCGCCTGATAGTAATCCCTCTTGGCATGTGTTACTCTCCTATTGTTTAAGGAGCTACAAAGAGCAGGTCAAATGAATAGGATGGAATGGAACAAAAGAGAGAAAAACAGGCTCTTGCTTAGGGCTGTAACCAGAAGGTTGCCGGCTCTGTTGAGTTCCATTCATATTAATGGGTGATATGTCATCTGTGTAGATTGCTCTGGAACAGGAGGTATACCAAATGTAAAGTAATAATCTAAGTTGCGTTCATTTCAACCACAACCTTTCTGGTGGTTTTTCATATTTTGATTTGATTCATAAAGTTTGATGATGGTAAGAAAAGGTTGAAAAAAAAAAACCAAAGAGCCAAGTTATATGAAATAACTTTAGAAAACATTGGGTAGCGACAATCGTTGTAACTAGCTTGATATCAATAATTTATCAGTAATCATAATTTAACTATTTTTGTGAGTGTTTATTCACTGAACTAAAGAGATTTTTTTGTACATGTGAGTAATATTTTCCACTTCTCATTACTTTCTGAGTGCAATATTTATTTTCTTCATGTTGTATTTTACAGGTCCTCTGAGCGACTCTGTATCCACTGAGGTTCGGAAATTCCAGTTCTCTCCAACCAAACTCAATGGAACAGTCTTCTCCAGGAGCAATTCAGTTGCAGTTGCTGGCTTCACAAAAATGGTACTGAATTGAACATTCTTCTGAATTTAGCTGATTTTCTTATGTAACGTTAAGTGATACATTGTACCTAGTACTATAGCGCAATTACTATAGTACTATAGTACAATTATCATGAATAAAGTCCTAAAAAAAGATTAAAATTGCTGGGTACTGTCTAGAAAGAAGACAGTATGATCTTGGTTATTTTATCAACAAAATAGTTGTTTACCTATTACTCTTTCGGAGGCAGACTTGAGACATATTTTTCTAACTGGCTGGTTTAATAGTGATCTAATGTTATAGGTGTGGGAGGTTGGCAGATTAAAGTTAATTCTCTTCTCAGTCAATTTAAGGATTACAATCAATTATCCATGAAATATGGCTTTGTGAAAAATAGTTTGTTTGCATTAATGCATAGTTGTGGGAAGGAATGTAATAAAGTTGCCTTAGTATAGCCATTTCAGACGTGTCCGCTGAATGGTACCTGAGCATACTCGCTTATGATTGGTTGTATTTTAGTCCACACTGATGCTGTACAACTGCAACACTTCCTAGTTTGGCAGAAGATTTGTGAAATCCTCAAAAACAGGAGCTTAGAGGCCCTTCTTGCAGAGAAGGGTTCTACATCTAACCACAGCGGTCAGATACACATCTTCTCTTTGTGTCTTGTCTAATTCAGATGTTGGGGGAGGGGGATTGCAAATGCAGTTTGTGACAGATGCAGTCTGGACAGGAAGTAGTCCACAGTTTCTTGCTTTCTCCATTCTTTTCCTCCACTGTGACTGTTAAGATTCAGAAAAAAATGTTAGTATTGCAAATAATAAGTAATTGCTACATTTTTTTACTAATATACTGTGGATTATTTTATGGTATTCAATACTTAATAAAAAAAGGTAAAAGGGTATTTGTAATTGCACACTATTGTACTAGCCTACAGTTCCTGGTATAATTGGTTGTGGTCAGTTGTAAAATGACATCCCATAAACATATTGGCCCAGACACATGGAGCAGACCATGGTCAAAGAAAGATTTTGTTTGTGATTGCTATGTGTATTTTTCCAGTCCCATTTTTTAGCAGATAAATCAGTGAGATTAATTGATCTGACTTTAGTGAGCTGATTGCTTGTATGAATTATGTAATTTTCTGTGATACATTTGCATATTGAATTGTAATTCAGTATGGAAACAACATGACATAGCTTTACAACAGAAGGCATTTAGTAGCATATGGCATCGCGTGAAAGCAAACAGATTTGTCACATCTAATTCTTCCACACCAGAAAACATGAACAAGAAATACTAAAGTAAATATGCAAGGGCATCTAAAGGCTGCTAAAGGCATACTTTAATCAGGAGCTGAAGCTTGCCATATGTTTCACTGTATCCAAAAATTGAAATGATTAAAATTTTACAATTTTACAATGTCAAATTCTCTAAAAGGAAAAACTCAATCAAAATGGAAAGTCTTGTCCTAAAGGGAATGCACCACTTGGTCAATAAAAAAAGCTTATCCATAGGCAGTCAGCTCAGCCTTATGCTTATAATGACCAGCTCTCTGGCCTGCTGAAAACCAAGAAGACAGTATAAGGTGCTACCTGAAATTAGGGGTTTTGCAGTAAATACCAGCTTCTGTCCAAATAGCCTGTTTGCCTTTCTGCAGTCACACCCACTGTTTACACCCATACATGAAACATGTCATGCGTGTCACTTTTCAGAATAAAAACACTGAAAAGGTGGAAAATTATTTATACACAATGATGAGTATTATAATCGTGTTTGTATTTCTCTTCATTCCCCATGCCATACGCTGATGTGTTTGCCCTTTTTGTAGTTTTCAGCTATGAATATGTTGATACGACAGCATCTGCTGTATTAGAGGCTAGACAGATTTGGGAGGTGTATATATATAATTTACTCAGTTCACGACCTCTGCACCTGCTAAGCACATTGGCTCACAATTACACACAAGGCCCTTCACTGGATTCCCTTCAAAGTACATTGGGCAGGGGTGGCAATTAAAGTAAGTTCCAAGCAATTCCAAGAAGCTATAATGTAAGGACAAAGCGGCAAACCCAGGCTAGTATAGCGGGTGGGATATTGATGACAGCCTATCTTTATAGTGAAATAACACAGGGTTACTGATGAATGCAAGGTTTCAGCAGGGATCACTGAACAGTGGAGGGTGTGTAAAAGCACGCTGCCATTCAGTGGTTTACTAAAGTATAGCAAGCTATCAAGATCCCTTCTTTAATCACATGTGATGGGGTTGACTTAGGTGAGCATCACAGTGACACCAATAATATTTCAGAGCTCTCAACCAGTCTATGGCTCTAATGGGCTGCCATATATTTATCATTTGATATTTTAACCAAGTATTTTAGGCTATTGTGATGTGTTTCATTTTTGTATTTTGTATGTGTTGCGGCCAGGACAGTAAAGTGTAAAAAGTGTCAATGAAAAGTTATTATTATTATTATTATTATTATTAATAATAATAATAATAATAAATTCTTGACTGCAATGTGGGTTTCTGTGCCATAACTGGCTATGGCTCAGAAGATGTGTTTTTATTCTTTACAGCACAGCATTAATCTCTCTTTGATTGGATATCAGTGAATTTGTTTGAATACAGGGATGTGATTTTGGAGATAAAAAAGGAGGTGGATGTAAAAAATATATTTCATTTAAAGTCTCATTTAAACCCTTATATAAATTTCTAACAAAGTTTTTAGCAAAAAGACTCTTCCTAGCATTTGCTTGTCAAAATGGGCCATTGAAATTTTAAAATGTATTTCATACATTTAAGACAAGAAAATAAACAAATACTATACTACTGTAAATTTACCACCTGGCATTTCGTTCGTTTGTGTTAGATACAAAGTGAGACAAAAACAGTGAGAGGTGTGACATTGACTGATTGAAGCTGTCAGAGGAGAAATGTGACCAGTTTGTGCCTGTCACAAGAGCTGAAGCTCTTTACAGAATGGTAAATATTATATAATTAAGAAAAAAAAAAACCTTGAGTGTGCTTAACTTTATCAGTTTCCAATAAACATTTCACTGAATTTATTTTTTGAGACTTCCAGTCAGTTGAATCATACATGGTGAATAATGATGATTGGCTGAAAAGATCAGGCTCTCTGACTGAAAGCTCTGGGGTGACAGTGTCGCTGAGCAGTGGAAGTTAGGGGTCTGGAGTCAGGACGTGTATGAACCTCTTGAAAGTCTGCGTTTACATGTTTTAAGTGGGGGTTTTCATTGTTTTCAATGCTTGCAGTGCTGGTTCTCACACTGGTGCATTGAACAGGGTTTCGGTGTGGTGTGTATGACTAAGTACCATTGCCTAGCTGAGTAATCCCATTTTACTGAATCACTGATGGGCCTGTTGGAGATCTGCTTGAACAGGACAGAAAAGGGTGCAAAACCTAGTCTACGTCCCTGGCACATTTTCAGCTAAATTGCAGTCTTTGTGACCTTGCCTGTGTGTTTAGAGGTCCTTCACAGCTGCTTTCAGTTCTTAAACAATATGTTCCAATCTGTAATTCTTTCCACTCCTCAGCCTACCTCACCTTGAAATGAGATTACAGCTTAGATAACTGTGCTTGTAACCAGAAAGTTTCAGTCCCACATGGTGGGTTGCTGTTATGCCTTTTAGCAAGTACTTCACGAAAACCCAGCTATATAAATGGATAATATGAGAGACAAGTCATGTAAATTGTGCTGGGGGACGTGATGTAATAAATGACTAAATGATGCAATACAATGAGTCTACACTGATGTAATGGTATAAACATCAGGCTGCAAGTTGGAGGAGTGACTGTGGAAGAAGAAAAAACTTTTTTTTATCTTGCATCGGTGAAAATATAATGAGCCCCCCCCCCCCCCCCCCCCAATCTGATTGCAGCTTTTATATTGTGAAGAATATATGATAGCTGTACATTATCAGAACGAGTAATATATAGAACCATAAACACATCTTTGCTCCATTTTACAACCTACATAACCTTGTAAGCTGTGGTTTACAGTTATTTTATGATAAATGTGTCAAATGCGTGTTTACTTTTTGCCAGTGTATTAAGGTATAAACACATGAATGAATCTCACAAAGATATGGAAACATTGGTGTTCATTGTTGTCCAGAGCTTTTAAAGTAAATCTGTAGCACGTTGCAGGTATAAAATGAGCGTGCTGGCAGTATTGTTTTGGGTGGAGTCGATGTTTGCGTGTGGCTGGGAGAGGATGGAGGGGGTTACCCGTTTTTGGTGGAGATGCCGTTTCTTTGCAGAGGGCACAGCCCCCTGGCGAATGAGCTGGTCTGGCAGTTGCGGAGCTGATTTTCTCTGTGTCCTGGCATGCCTACTTCCAGCCCTCCAGTTGTTTGTCGGAATCAGTGATTTCTGGGAGACCGCGAAAGGGAAACGCCCTTTTCTCTGATAGTTTCGCTGAGCTTCTCCCCTGCTTGCCTACTGCTTTTATCACGGCTGGTATGGTTTGATTTGTGGGAGCTGAGAAGCATATGCCTGTATCAGCAGCAAACTGCCTTGCCACCTGAACTGAGTGCCTTCATTTAATCTGTACTGATCTGATCTAGCCTCCAGGAGTTTCATCTGTGAAAAAGTTGAATCATGGCTGTTTGCATAGTTACATGATAGTCTAGACTAGTTTTTGCATTTTTTGTAGTGTGGGAATTGTAGGGGAACAATGTTGATATCTCAGCATATGGTACTGAAACAGGCATATTATATTAAATGAAATCAAATGAATGTTAAATGTTAATATTAATGTTAAATGTATTACACGCTCCGTTGAGATGTGTACAGTTATTGATGTTCATGATCATCTTAAAGGAAGACCACAGATCAGGTTTCATCGAACATCCCAGATAAAGAGTGATTAATGGATATCTGTGACCTTTACTAGTTTTTGGTAGCTGATTAAAAACGAACTTGTAAGAAAGTGCAAAGCAGCTCTTTGCAAACCTGGCAAGCAACCCGGGTGTATACACAGCAGCCTCTCTCAGAGTAGGGAGTGATTCGAGCTAAGAGGTGCCCTGTATCCCTCTCTCAGTCAGGCCCTGTGAAGCCCAGAGACGGGTGTGATTTGGGCTAAGAGGTCCCCATTTCCCCTCTGTCTAGGTGGGCCAACAGCAGAGCCGCACCCTCTCCACAAAGAGCCTGGGCCGGAGGCACATGAGTAGCTCCAGCCAGTGGGAGCAGCGCTACGGTCCCCTCAGCCCCACCAACGGCTTCCCACCGCCCCAGCCCGGCGGGCTCAAGCCCAGCCGCAGTGACCCATCGCTGGCCCCCGCCCAGCTGGTGCAGCGGGCCAAGAGCCGGAGCACCACCCTGCAGACCAGGTCCAACCGGGCCAGCCTTTACACTGTCAACTCGGGGCAGTACGTCGTCAACGGCTCCGCCAGCTTCGCCAGCAGCCAGAACCGCGTCCTCAGGCCACCCTCCAATATCTCCAACGGGGAGACCAAGGTGTCGGCCACCAAGAGCAGGAGCGAGTTTGTGGGGTGAGTGAGCGCTGCCAGACAAAGGACAAATTATTCACCTAATTTGCCGATGACTATGATCATATTATATGCACTGCGCATTTGTGTCTACAGCATGTCTAACTTGTACATGTACTATCCATATGTGAACCACAGTATGAATACAATAATGGACCGTCTGCCTGGAGGAGGTGGGTTTCTTGTTCTTGTTGGTTTTCAACAAAAATGTGGATAACATCCCAACCTCATCGCCTCATTAGCTGAGGCTTTATTTTCCTAATCTGCATAGAGAGTGTTGTACAGTTCACATGCTCGATTTTCCATGTGCTGCAAAGATGTTAGTGGTAAGTAAGTAATGCAACAATGCCTTGCAGGTACAGAGCATGTGTGTTCTTTGTACAGTTGAAGAGTTGGCTTTGTTTAGCTGTTCTTCTCACCTATCGTTAGCACCCTGAGGGCTGAGGCACCGGCCTTCAACCGGTCTGCCTGTCACCATTGTTCTACTCCAGGGATTCCACGGTGGTGGCAGTAGCTAAGATGACATCTCATTGCGATCGGTTCTCTTAACAGGACAAACGGGGCAGGGAGCATCCCAGACATCACAATGAAGGAGGCCGTGGAGTTCCTCTCCAGCCAGCAGGAGAGCTACCAGCTCAAAGGAGCCTCCTTCATCCAGCACAGCACTTTCAATGAGGAAAAGGCTAAGCAGGAGGTAAGAAGGAAAGGTCAGACCAGTCTTTCATAGGAGATGCCGAGAGGAATGAGGCTGTGTGAAAGCAGGTGCGGTCGAGAAAGGCAGTCCCTCCCAGAGCAACCCTCTTCTTAGATGGGGCATCCCTAACCTTAACCCTAATCTGGGTCCTATCTAAACTGAATTTGCAGAAACTGTAATGTTTAATTAGGTTGGCCATGCGTATTGCTACAAGCTGCTGTACACATTTGTTTTGGGTTGATCAGTTGTGGCAGCTGGGGTAATCCATAATGAAATATTTTAACATTATTGTTTTACAAAGATTTATGATTATTGTAAGTATTTTGACAAGAAGGAAAATGATGAAATTAGAGAAATATTGTGTCTGTTTTTCGTTCTCACTACTTGCCTTCTTTGCTAAGATACACCTTTCTTGTATATCAGCAAACTAAAGCCTGCTTTTCACAACCTGCTCATTTGCTACGTTGATTGACTGGTTAAAGGTCACCAACCCCAGGCTGGTCTCTGTAATTTGATCTGTTTTTGCTTTAATTATTGAACATATATATTTTATTCAGATGTGATTGATTGAGAGTGAGATTCAAGTTTCAAGATTCAAGTTTTCTTGTAAAACTTGAAAATTTAACCCACAAAGCGGTTGATAGGCTACACCAAGCACACAACAACAAGCCAGCCCTTGGGCTGAATGGAAAATGCTGGGTATCTTTGTAAAGGCACAAACTAAACATAAGCCAGCATGGCAGTGTAGCATGGTGGTTAAGGAGCAGGACTCGTAACTGAAATTTGCTGGTTTGATTCCATGCTGGGGCACTGCTGCTGTATCCTTGGGTGAGGTAGTTAACCCACAGTTGCCTCAGTAAATATCTAGCTGTATAAGTGGAGAACATTGTAAAAAACTGTAACTGATGTAAGTTGCTCTGGATAAGAGTGTCTGTTAAATGCCAAAAATGTAGTGTAATTTATGTGGCTTAATCTGTTTAGAGAACAATCCTATGTGACCTTTGACAGTATACAGATATGTAACCCTGGTAGTTAGTGTGGGGGTTTGCCTGACAGAGCTCATTTTGCGGGTGCTGAACCCGTCTCTCAGGTCCTCCAGCTGGGTGGGATCCCTCCCCTGGTCGCCCTCCTGAGCAACCCCAACACCCAGATCCAGCAGACTGCAGCCGCCGCCCTGCGCAACCTGGTCTTCAAGGCCCCCGCCAACAAGCAGGAGGTGCAGCAGTGCGGGGGCATCGCTGAGGCGCTGGCACTGCTCCGGGAGACGGGCTCATCCGAGACACAGAAGCAGCTCACAGGTGTGTGTGTGTGTGTGTGTGTGTGTGTGGGGGGGGTGTTCATACACGAGGTGTGTACCCCTCTGGGCTACTCAGCAAAATGAGTGTACTTTTCAGAGCAATAGAAAGAAAGAAATTTAATAAAATGAAAAATGAAGAGTAGTAAAAAGTATGTGGGACAATTAAAGGAAATATTTTGTAGATTCTCCGTGACTAAACTGGTGGAAATATGCAAATTCTAGAATTAGATTTGCTTCAGGAGTCAGCAGACTTTCCCTTACCTGTGCCACTATGTACCATACACTGAATTATACACTGTACTCTAGACATTACATCATGCACTGTACTTTGAGGTGTAAACCTTGTGGGTAGTACTTACCTGGAGAGGCCGGTTGTATCTCCCCAGGGCTGCTGTGGAACCTGTCCTCTGCAGATTCACTGAAGTCGGACCTGATTGACAGCGCCCTGCCTGTCCTCACCGAAAGCATTGTGATACCCTTCACCTGCTGGTCCGACCAGAGCATCAGTAACAATGTAGACCCTGAGGTTTTCTACAATGCCACTGGCTGTCTGAGGTGAGGGAGACCAGTGAATTCTGTCAGACCTTAAGTTCTTTAGTATCATTGAATACTAAAGGGGGATTGAGTGACGTATCAAAGTTTTATAAGGGATTCATAAAGTAGATTACATAAGGTATTTCAATATGAGTCCTGTCAGCATAACAAGATGACATAGCTGGAAATTGTTCAGTTTTATACTGACACAAGGAATTATTTCTTCACTCAGAGTTATAAATGCATGGAATAGCTTGCCTGGTTTCTCAGTGGAAGCCTGGGCTTTTAGAGTGTTCGAGACCAGGCTTGACACAGTGCTAGATACACTGTAAACTTCAGGCAGAATGACTAGCCTTTTAATTTTCTCTTTTGTCTTTTGTGTTGAAGTGGACTTTATGATGACCGTTTTTTGCCCTTGCATGAATGTTAATGAAAGCTACATTTCTGGCAAGTAGGTCATGGCATATGAGCTCATATATAAGGACCCATGGCACGAGACTGTGTGACATACCAGTATTTCCACAGGACTGGTTAGGACCACTTAAATGGGAGTAAGATAAAAATCTTTCTCTTGAGGCAAGGGATTCATCGGACGGACTGCAGATGAGCTTTTCATTTTAGGACCATGCTATGGGTCATTGCTTTCGCAATTCAGGGACGTTGTTGGAAGATTTCTTGACAGGAACTGAAATAATACAAAGGAATTTAATAATAATGCAAAAGTCCCAGCACAGGCAGAAAACAACAAAGATGCGTGACTAAGGTGGAAACTGTCTGACTTTAAACTACGACAATAGGCATAAAAGGTGCAGCTCTCGGCTTGTGGCTCATATCATTTGTTTGTATTAGAATTATCTGTATTTATAGATGTAATAACCATTTGTATTATGGACATATATGTACTATGTCATGTTATAGGCTTTATACTAGAGGTGTGAATCTTCACTTCATTACGATTCAAAGGGTAGCAATTCGATTACAAAATGATTCTCGATGAATCACGATGCATCACGATGCATCTTGTCCTCCATGTTTTTTTTTTTAAAATTAATACAAGAATACAAGCCCTCAGATTTGAACTGGTTTTACTTTTCAACTTTTTGTTTTAAAAGTTGTTTTCAAAAATCATATCAAGTAATATAACATAAAAATCTTTTTCAAGTAAGATGACCACAAGGTACATGTAAGCAGTAACACAAAACATTTTTGTTTTTAGTACATTGTAAATACATAGTAAAAAATAATGGTTTTACATAGAAACCATTCTTTTACAGTTATTAAGTTTAGCTCCGGGTGGAAGCAGGTGATGTGATTCCTCATAATTGTTGTAGTTTTTAATCTTGGCTTGGCAGGTCTTACACCCAGCATATGTTTTGTCAAGCTTGTTTTTGCCTATATTTTCATAAAAACCAAAATGTGCCCAAATATCTGCTTTTAAGATATCGGGTGTGTTTTTAATCTCTGGCTGCTGGATATGTTGCTCTCCCTCCGCCATGTCTCCAATCACACCAGGCACAAGTGATAAATGTAGTAGGGAGGGGGGGGGGGGGTGTACTTTTTAGTTACTTAGCCTACTTTATTTACAATAAAAACAGCACGCTGGCATGTGTGTTATTTAACTCTTTCGCACGTAACAATTTTTTTTTTTGCTATGTTATTTCATCAAAGCTAAAATTAGCTAGAATTTTTCCAATCTAGTGTTCTAATTGCACCGCTTTTAGCATACACGCTAAACGGCTAATCACACCGGTGTGACTGTATGTGCAAAAGGGTTAATTACAATTTTTAAAAATTGATTATTTTCTTATCTATATTTTATTATATAAAGCTCTACTTTATATTAAGCCACAACATTATATACTAAGGGTCATATTCCCATTTTATATACTTGTTAATGGACTTTAAAGACTTTATGAATCTGAATGTGAAACATCTGGGTGGTGAACGGGGTGGTGGGAAAGATCCTGTATGTTAAAACATGTAGCACTGCTTGTGAATTACATTAGTGTTATCAAGGCTTTCCTGAAGGCCTTCCACCCTCCAGGCATTAACCAAAAATATCCTTGAATCATTGTAGAATACTGCGATTGATGAAGTCAAACATCTGTCACATTAACAATCTAGTGTTAGTGCCTGTCTGTTATCTGTCATATGTGTCTTCAAGCTCAGCTCAGTGACAGATATGATTTGGTTGGCTGCATTTCATGTTATTTTAACATCCTACCACATTCAAATGTGTGGTAGGATAGGATCCAGGTTTGGTGTGCCAAGGAACTCTCAACACCAACTTTCGCTAGTGATAGGCTCCAGTGCAGTCTCTATAGCCTCTGCTAATGCTTATGATTTTGCTCTTGCTTTCTGATGAAGGCCAGATAGACCTCAGTCAAACCTTAGAGAGTAAATTCACTCAAACAGAAGATTTTAAACTTATTCAATCCATAAGGAGTGAACTCAACAGACCATAAGGAGTGACCTCACTAGACTATTAGGCACAAACACGGAAGGTCTGCACACTAGGACGGCACTGTAGCACAGTGTTTAGGAGCAGGTCTTCTGCCTGCAAGGTTGCCAGTTCGATTCCCCTCCAGGGTACTGCTGTTGTACGCTTGGGCAAGGTACTTAACCCACAGTTGCCTCTGCTAAATGCCTGTAATGTACTGTGTTTCTCTACTTACAACAGAAACCTAAGCTCTTCCAAGGAGCCCCAGCGACAGTCCATGCGGAACTGTCGCGGCCTGATCGACTCTCTGATCAGCTACATCCAGTCATGTGTGGCTGCAGATAGGCCAGATGACAAGGTGGGTGGGAACTATATCATCTTTACTACACCTGTTATGTTGGTGTTGCAAATTTCCACCCTAATTGCATCACGCTTTGTGCTGATGTTTGAGGAACTCATTTAGTAAAGGGTGGTTCTTTTTATTTCATCGGCACCATTATGAAAGAAAAACATAGCACATTCCTTCCCTGTGTCTTTTCCTCAAAGGTATTTATAGAGTTCAGAGTTTCTGAGTTAAACATTTAAGTAGAGCCTAGATTTGACTGAAGATGGCAGAGCAAACTTCATTAAATGTTGCCTGAAGAAGACAAATGTCAAAGCAAGTTGTAGCCAGTTGAATGCTGTGAAAATGCCGTTCACAGCATCTGCAGCCCCTCTTAAAGTTCATTTTCCCAGATTTGCAGTTTTCCAGGCTCTGTTTGAAATCAGTGGATGTTGAGTGAGTGTGACCTGTGTCTTCCCTCCCTCTGCAGTCAGTGGAGAACTGCATGTGCATCCTACACAACCTGACGTACCAAGTGGAGTTTGAGGCCCCTGACCACTTTGCTCAGATCAATGCCCTGGCAGAGACACCCACCAGGAGCTCAGCCAGCAAGAAATCGCCCCCAGTGGGCTGCTTCAGCCCCAAGAGTTCAAAGATACAACAGGAGGTGAGGGGACATCACAGACAGACAGACGGGTCCTATCAAATATCACTGGGTCACCAAGCTCCCACAATGCACTGCTGTCACTGTACAGTCTGCTTATAAGAATATCTGATATAAGAAAACTTTGTTTATAATGGCCCAGGTCTGCAGAACCACGCAAAATTCTCTGCTGCATTGTAGATTTAGGCCGACTAAAGCAAACCCACTTTAAATATAAGAAATATAATTAGTGTCAGGAGGGAGCATGTCTGCTTCAATGTGCTTGACAAAAACCCAAAAAAGCAATGCGTTTGCTAACAAGCTCTTCTGCAGACAATGTGGCAGAATTGTGGCAGTGCACAAAGTTGGCGACTCAGAGGGGCTCCCAAGTGGCTCAGTCAGTAAAAACACTTGTTCTGAGTGTAGACTGAGCGCTACGGCCCAATTTTGATCCCGACCGTGTCACTAGCCAACAACGACCGGGAGCTCACAGACGGGGCACCTTGGCTTCGTTCCGCCGGGGATAGGGTTGGGTACGTCGTCAGGGGCTTTGGTCCCATTAACAACAGCGACCCCTGCTGGTCGAATGGCACCTGTGGTCCATGTGCCAAAGCTGGATATGAAATGTCTTCCTTCGACTCATCTCTGTGCTAGCTTAGCTTGTGGACCGCATCACATGTCTCGGAGGAGGGCACGTGCTTGTCCACGCTCTCCCGGATTGACAGTGGGAGTTGTGTAATCTCTCCCGACTCTGTATGACAGCACAGCAATAAACCTCCTTAAGTAAGCGCTTCTTTCTCCCCTCCCCCGGCAGAACGTCTTTAATTTCCCCTTGATAGAGGACAGCAATCCCAAAGGCCTGAGCTGGCTCTTCCACTCCAAGACCATACAGATCTACCTATCCCTGCTGGGCAGCAGCCTGAAGGACTCAACACTGGAGGCGTGTGCCGGGGCACTTCAGAACCTCACTGCCAACAAGGGAGTGGTATGTACGCCCCTTTCCTAGTGGGAGGAGTCAGTGGTGTAGAACTTATAACTGCCTGAGTTTAGCTGGCCAGATCCCAGCTCTCAACCTCCTGGAGCCTCCTCATATGAGCACACCATACATGGGAAGTTTCTGGTCAAAGCCCCCCACCTCCACTAAACATCTCTGAGGAGTGCTTACGTAATGGCAGAATTTTTTAGTTTCAGTCACGCAGAAGACCTTCCACAGCAGGTTGCAGGGTCAGTGTCTGCCTTGTGCCCACTGAGGGCTATTTGTAAATGGCCTCCTTGTCTGCAGGTGTCCAGCGTGATGAGCCAGACCATTGTGCAGAAGCTGAACGGCCTGCCGGAAATCGTGCCACTGCTGCAGTCCTCCAGCCCCGGCGTGCAGAAGGCTGCTGTCTCTGTGGTGGGGAACCTTGCCAGGACCCCAAACCTGCAGAGCACCATGGGTAAAGGACATTCCTCTGTTTTATACAGGAGCTCAGCCCCAGTCTCCTCATGCTCCTGGCCTCAGATCAGTCCTACTTCATGAGCAACCAGAAGTTCTGTAGGTCACAACTACACAGCATCTCCTGTGGTCTGTATATTATCTGGATCGGGACAGTGTTTGTCTTAATAACATTCAAATTCATTGGATCAGTTGCTATGCAAAACGTGTGCCCTAGCCCACGTACTGTGTGTTCATAAATCTCGCTGTTACACTGATATTTGATCGCACAACCATTAATAAAGGAGTTGTGATTGTGTAGCTGTAGCTTTTATCCACTGCTATATTGATTGGAGGTGAGAAATGACCTGCAGCTCTGTGATGTGATTGGCAGCCCGACAGGTTCTCCCTCATCTTACCAGCCTCCTAAGCTCTGGAGCTAAGAACATGGATGATTATGATGATACCATGGCGACGGCGTGCAACACAGTGCACAGCCTGTTGAAGGCGGACCCCGAGATGGGCAGGAAAGTGCTGAACAACAGCCTGGTCACCATGCTCAGCGACCTCAGCAATAATGGGTAAGACACAATGCTTCTGCAATGTGCTTGCTGAAGTATAATGTAAATACATGTAAATAAGGGTTTCTAAGTTTGTTCGATACAAACCTTCTGCCATTGACCATTATTGGGGCCTTGAAATGCTACAGCAGTCTCACAAAATGTTAAACGGACATTGTGTGTTATGTTGACATACTCACCTGTGTCTACCAAACATATTTTGACTTTGTGACTGAATGTAAGGCAACAAACAGGTTTTTGAATGCCTCCCACAGACATCTGTTGTCTTAGCCCATAATCAAATCACTGAAGTCAATCTGCATCTCCTTTTTTCTATCTGGAAGGAACTTTTAACTTCAGTCTCCTCCTCCAACAGGTACGGCAAGTATCCCAAAGCCAGCAGAGCTGCTTCCCTCCTGCTTTATGGTTTGTGGGCAGAAAAGGATATGCAGGGTTTCCTAAAAAAGGTACGACCTCTGAACAGACTTTTAAAAAAGTCACTCCATGAATAATGCTGACAAATTGAATGGAGAGGGAGAAGGAGAAGGAGAACTACATTTTGTTAAACATGGATGAATTAAGTTTACTTAATTTTTTTCCTTCATATTCTGGGCAGAATTTAAACTCTTTGCCCAAGACCTCCAAAAAAGAATGGCTTGCAGCAGCAAGTGTGTAATTTCTAATTTGGTACTTTAATGCTAAGTGCAGCCTTCCCCAAATGATGGCTCGTCTCAAGGGCCCCCTTTTCTAGTCTTTTTTCTAGTCTGTTCCCTGCAAATGGAGGCTAAGGGAAGGCTGGGCGTGTGTTTTGTATGCATCCGCCTTACCTTGGAATTTCGAAAGACAGCAGGGAGTGCGAGGGTGGGGCATGTGGGTGTGTTTGTGTCCATTTGTGTGCACTCTCACCAGCGCAGTTGTGTGTCATCCCCTCCCCCCCCAGCCCCGTCTCCACCCTTCGCCCATTCCAAGACAAAAGCCAAAACGGAATAGTGCAGGAATCCAGAGGAACGAGTTTGCATAGCCGCAGGGCTGCTATCACAGGGCCACAGAGATCTCATCTCTGTTCTCACAAGCATGCCGTGCACTGGGGGAAATTCACCCTCTGGCTGCTTGGCTCCTAAAGCAGTGGCTGATTTAAAGCTCAGAACGCTGTTTGTCAGACCTTTTCCGTGGAGGTCTGCCTGAAAATAGAGGGTCTTTTTTTGGATTTGTCCTATAATACAATTCAGTTTAAAAATACCAGACTCTTTATGAGATATGAATATCGAATAAAGAATGTTGACTCTGTGCGAGGGTGTCTCGCTCAAATTCTACCTGAATGTACCGACACTGAATCAATGCTATGTTATTATTGTGTTTATAAAGTGCACATGTTGCTTATGACTAAATGCTTGGAGTTTCGTATTATTTTACACTTCTTTCAGATTTCATCATACAACAATAAAAATGCAAGTCCTTTGAGAGAATTAGAGATGAGCTGTTTGCAGTGTGCATGTTTATGTCAACTTTGAGCCACCTGGAATGGTTTAATAACATACAAATGGGTCTAGGCCTGTACTTTGAGAAGGAGCAGACAGTTTGTGCAGGTTTTTTTATTTGAGCAGTAGTGTGGTTCAGTGGTAAGGAACAGGTCTTGTTCCCCAGTGAGCTAGGTGTCGAATTTCTGTACTAAATATCCAGCCTCATGAATGGATAACAGGTAAAAGTTACATAAGTCACTCTGTGTAAGACTAGGCAACTGTAATATAATTACTGTGATCCCGGGAGGCAGTTCCATCACTGTCGTTTCACTGGGGTGTTTACTGAGAGAATTACTGAGAGAAAGGTTTGAGTGTCCATCATCGTCTTCTGAAATCACACAATTAATGTGCCCACACCCAGTCTGCGATTTCCTACTCTGGCTGCACGCCAACCGCCAGAGCACGACCGAACACGCTGAGAGAAACGGCAGCATTTGTATATTTTGTGACTGACCAGGTTTGCCCTTGGAGGCGGTGCTACGGCATCCCACATGGTTGGGAAAGTTGAAGTGCTGGTCTGTCGCTGCATTGAGGAACCGGCTGTAACTGGATCAGTTATTACCTGATGTTAATCTGGGATCTGGCGAGACAAGTGATTTCGCTGATGTGATTTCCCTGTTTATGTCTCACAGCAAGGGATGAACAAGAGTGTCTTCGTGAATGACTTCACTACGTCTGCCTACAAGGCTGCTCGGTTTATTGAGTGAAGGGAATGCTGGGATGCCACTGGGTAAATAAAGGTAAATCCTTCACCTTCATAAGTCCCTGCCTTGCAGTGTCTCCTTTTCTCCTCAACTGGGCACGATTTGGTGATGTGGCAAGAAGCAGGGCTCATAACCCAAATGTTTGCTGGTTAGATTCCCTGGTGTGACAGAAGCTGTTAAACAAGACACTTATTTGTGTTGGCAAAGCTCCAGCTGTCTAAATGGATTATATTTAACATATGTAAATTACTCTTAATGAGGCTGTCTGCAAAGTGAATAAATATTGTAACTCTGTAATACACCTGTGACCATTCCTCTGTTTCTGAAAAAGGCCATGAATTTTACGTGGAAATATTTGAGGTAATGTACCAAGAAGGCTTGATAATTGACTTTAAAATAGCCTTGAATAACTGATTAAATGTGAAGGGTTGAAATGACTACAGTAGCTTCATTTTGCAGATGCAAGCCTGAATGCAGAGACAGTGACCAGAACACAACAGGAACAGGAAGCATATTCCTAAATCCAAACATCTCTTATGTTTTCTAGTTCTGTTTTTTTTGTCTTTTTTGTCTTTTCTGTGTGTTGTGCCAGTTTTTTTTTCTTAATTGGCGACAGCATTTATGTTACGTTTTACTAAATTCATTAAATATAAATGAAATTATTTTAAAGGTGTTCATAGGTTACCAGCTGTTTTGCTCAGTCACTTCACTGGCTATTTCATGTGTTATTACAGGAAGAGTATGGCATATTTGTATGGTAAAGCATAGCTTGTCCTGAATAGCACCATTTAGGATAGATTTTGGATCCATTCTTCAGTGTTAATTATAATCTTACCCCAAGGAGTGCTTTTTGGCATCATGAAACAAAATGCCACATTGACAGATTTTTTTTTTTTTTTTAGGATGTAAACATGTTGCTGAAAAGGTATTTCTGGCATTGTTGCAAAGACTGTTGTGTTCTCTGAATGCGGTTTTATGATGGTGTATAATTGTTACAAAATGCTGAATCATCTTTTGATGCAGTAATTTTTCTGAAATGTTTGGAATGCGTGCAGTTTTAAATGTAAAGTTAGCAATGGATTCTATGTTGTAAAATTATAATTAAATTTGAGGGTGTGGGGCTATTTGCTAACTTTGCTCTGTGTACATTCCCAGCACTGTATTTATGTTTTAAATCTCAACATCTCATTTTTTATTTTTATTCCTTGGATGTTAGTTCTTTATGCTACAGTCATAACAGAACAGATAACAGATGGTTGGCTAAAATGTATTTTATAAATATCAGAGCTTCACTGCTTTCCTTGGTTATTGCTACTTGAAATGCCTCCTCTTGTTCAGCAGATGTTGGATTATTCCCCTAAAAATGTATTTACAGGAGGAGCTAATAAAATGTGCATGTTTGTTCTAGAGGCATGATAAATGATCTGACTATACATGATACTGCTGTTTATACATATTTTACACGCTGAATTGTAATCAAGAGATGTAATGGTCTTCCCTAAGCCTGGAGAGCCCCCAAGGTCTTCCTGTGATCTAGCCAATGGCCAATCGCCAGTTGCCATACCCTTTGTGGTTTATTATTGGG
Organism: Megalops cyprinoides; assembly: GCF_013368585.1. Taxonomy (NCBI): domain Eukaryota; kingdom Metazoa; phylum Chordata; class Actinopteri; order Elopiformes; family Megalopidae; genus Megalops; species Megalops cyprinoides. The sequence goes on from NC_050589.1 coordinate 27,451,312, forward strand.
AATCCAGGACTGTAGCTGTTAGATGCGGGTTGATTGCTTCTGATTTTGGCTCAGTGTTATGGGAGAGTGACAGTGTAACTGAACCCTTGCACCTTTTTTCAAGCTATTTCTCTACAGCAAGAAGGTCTACTGCCAGAATGCATGTGTTTTCATGTCACTTTTGTGCCTAAAAATCATTATTATAAAACATTATTTATACAGCTGGATATGGAAATTATTTTTGTTTAGTTGTTTGGTTGGATTAGTGTTAACATTCGTGTTCACAGGGAGCTGTAGGAGAGCCTCTTGGACTGTGGTTTGCAACAATGCTGTACTGAAATGCTTCAGAACCTCAGATTTATGGAAATGTATATATTGTTTGTGCTTTATGACAGTTTTTATTGATGAAATAAAGATGGATTCTTTTAAATGTGCTTGGAATTATTATTTAAGGGAACACATATCTTATAATTAAAATGTGGGAATCTTGAGAAGTCTGTTGTTATTACTTTTAGTTGTGCTATTGTACCTCTAAACAGACAGTACCAGTGAAACATTTGGACACACTCATAGAATTTTTTCTAATTTTACTATTTTCCACATTTTTGAATAATAGTAAAGGCATGAAATAAAATAATAGAAATGGAATTATGCAGTGACCAAAAAAGTGTTAAACACTGCAAAACTATCTTATATTTTTAGATTCTTCAAAGTAGCCAAAAAATTACAACTTTTTTGAAAAAAATTCATACATTCATACATCAACTTCACCATTTATATTTGTCTAAGAAACAAATTTCAAGCATTTAAGCACAAGTTTTGAAATTAAAATGTCTTTGAATACACGTTTTACATTATCGTAATCAGGTGCATCCAAACTTTTGACTGGTACTGTACATAATGCCACAATGTTATTTATTTATTTTAATTAGCTTAATTCCATATGTCTGTTAGGATTAGTTTTAAAAAACATTCATTTGAAAAGAGAGGTGTGGTTAATGAAATTGTACTCGTACTAGTACCAGCATATGTGATCCAAATTCATTTGGATTTCATTTGTGGCATTTTTTGTTAATGTGAGCATGACAAGGAGATATTGGTTGACCTTGTTTTAACCATGTAATTAATATTAGGCTTGCTGTAGGAGAATGCAACTTGGTAGGAATGTAAGAAATGTGTCATTTGTGGCATTTACACACCATTGAAATGGCTGAACTTCCAATTAAATCCTGATTTAAAAACTGTCATATCAGCCATGTGCAAACTTGCATGAATTAAACATTTTAGGTCAGAAACCATCCTCCATGCAATCCAAGGAACCACCTCACTTTAGCAAGCCGAGAATAAAATGGTGAATCCATGTTGGTATATTTTTAAATCATTCCTTATTGTTTTGTATCCTTTTTTAGCAGTATGTAGGTTTTGGCTTGTTAATAACAAGAAGCAATATTTATTTTCTCATTCTCTTTTTAAAAAAAATTTGTGTAGCTTGCAATGTAGCTCTCTGAAAGATAAATTCTCACTGCAAAACAACACCTTCTGTAAGGATGTATAATTTTACCAAATACTGAAATGTCTTGTGATGTAGAAACTTTTATTCTGAAATGTATGGGTACATGCAGCTTTAAATGCAAAGCTAGCAATGGATTTTAGGTTGTAAAATTATAAATCAATTTGAGGGCTAGGTGCTGTCTTTAAACTCTGCTTTATGCACATTCCCAATGCTGTCTTTACAAAATGTAATGCCCTTTATGTAAAAATTCTTAATCGTTAAAGTCCATGACATCTAGATTAATGTAATGAAAACAGCTGCCACAGCTAGAAAATTTGCCCTACCTGAATGTTATATATATGCTTTCACTTTTATGCACCAGTATTTGCAAGGCGTTATTTTGACAGACGCAAAATGACGCAATACAGAAAGCACTGATACAAGCTTGTGCATGAGTCTGACAGAGAAACAACTGTTGTGAAAATGGACCTTCATCTTTCTTGAAAATGATAATCCTCACTTGACAGTAACTGAAGTGATTAAGGAACCGGTGATGATCAGCTGTATGTCTGATACTCGAGCTGTGTGCAGTTCTAGCTGCTCTTTGCGCCGGGTTTGCGCCAGATGGATCCGTGAAGAGGAAAATGACAGGTTCCCACACTCCACTGTTGCTCCTTGCCGCTATGAGTCACCTGGTTTTTCAGTGTGCTCGGTTACGAGCCGGGGAATGTGGGCGTAGCCCTCGGTGGTTTTCCAGCAGGGTTTAATGAAGCGCAGAGAAAAAGCCTCACTTTTGTTTGAAGAAGACTTGAGCGGTTCCCTGAGCTGCTTGCACCGGGCATGTTCGGAATAGCACGATGTGCACCAGGCGCAAGGCGTGGCCAAAGCCCGCCCTATCAAGAAATTGATAGCTGTGTTACACAAATTAGAAGTAGTTTGTTAACAATGGAGATATTGTGAATCTAATGGGATTAGCCATTTAGCGGTGATATAAAATACTGTCAGTTTCTAGAACCCTTCAGAACCTGCAGAATCCTGCAGTCTGGTACAGTGGGAAAAAGCAGAGGAGAGATGAAAAGGTGGTTTTATTGTACTTTTACATTCAGCATTTTATCATTTAGTCACATTTAGTCATTTATCAGATGTTATCCAGGGTGACTTACAAAAATTCATACAGGAAGGTTAGGTGAAGTGCAGAGCCTATGATAAATCAAGTGTCACAGTCTGATTGTAGGAGCCATTACATAATGTCATATTCTGTTAAGTTCAATAGCAGATGCAAGGGGGAAGTTTGATGATATAAAAAATGTGTTTGAGGGTACAGCATGAATGAGTTCAGTGCTTTCAGCCTGTGGGCACTTTGGCCCTGTATTTGTCATACATAAAAGGCAGTTCACTATGCAACTTTCAGAAGCGTTGTTGATGGGAAGTGTAGTGCACACATCTGCAGCGGTGCACTACACTTCCCATCAGCGCTGGTGCTGTGCTGACCTCTCAGACATGTAAGCCAATATCGCCTTGCCTTGCACAACAGTGATACCAAACACCAGCGTGCAACAGCGTTCATTGTGTTTCATGCGATGACTTCATGCCTCTTTGCAGCTTGGCACTTCTTTGTGTCACCTCAGGGCTTTTCTTTGGCTCTTTTCCTGTGCCTTCGTGTAGCGTGTGAAAGCATGTCCATAGTGAATCTTCCAGTCTCCTTCGTACTCTGTACTCTGGCTGTATTAATATTCTTATTTCTCATTTCTTTGTTTCTTCAGTCAGCATGTCAGCCCTCTGACAATGTTATTTTTCATACCTGGAAATGTCTGTTGGGCATCTTCTAAATTACTTAAATAAATAAATAGATAAATAAATAAGCCACATCATATTGTTTAAAGACTCATTTTGTCTATACTCATCTCTAAGTTTGATGAAGAATATTGCTTTATTCTTGGGAAGTAAGTCACTGTAATTTGCAAGCATTTCTATAGCTGAGTCAAAACTGTTGCTTATAGTATAGCATTGTCTTCACTTGTAATGAAATTTAGATTCCTGGCAAGCTTACTCTTGTAAGGGTGCACAGTAATACACAAGCAACAAAAGCACTGAGCTATTCTTAATGTGTACGTGTGTGGCTGTATTGACACAGCCACTTTTTAATTGGCATGGACATTATGTAGGCGTGAGCAACCACAAGTTGGTTGTTGACAGTGGGCTGATTCTTTACGCTATTCATTTTTCAACATCATGTAATTACTATACGGGAGCTCTTGCATAAATCCACACACACACACACACACACACACACACACACACACACACACACACACACACACACACACACACATACCACACACATACTCTATTTCTTATTTTCTTATTTCTGTCAGTAGGTTTTCAACAAAGCCCTTGTCTGAGCTTGTTGGCCAGCCTGGATGGCTCAAATACAAACTCCATCATGAAAAGACGTTTTGGGTCTGCACGTTATAGAAACACTATGCCAAAATTGCAGTGATCTTGATTATGTTAAAAGCACACTATCTGGCAGTGTCTCATCCATTTCCCCTCTGACTCAAAACTGCAGAAGACATTACATAATTAAAATGCCATTGCCATGTTTGGTCGTTCACAAAAGTTCACGTAGTTCACAGAATTATAGCAAGAATAATCTATTGTGTGGCAAGACAACTGGCTCTCCTTTAAAATTTATTTTGGTCACATTCCAGTTGTTTGTTCTTCTGCTCCTCTTTGTGAATAACGTTGCTGAGGGGTTGCACAACATCTACTGCCAATCTGTGATCAAATAATTTATGGGATTTCCTAGTTCATCATTTTGTGCTGTAGGTGCCTGGTGTTTTTTTAGTAAACCCCAGACCATAGTTAATATTGGCCTTGAGTAAGCCAGCCAGTTTTTGTTGTCCTAGTTCTGCGACTACTTCTCTACCATGTTCTCAGTTTGCAAAACATGACGGTCTGGCAGACTGGCAGTCTGTGTTTGGAGGGTAAGCATCATCCTGATAGCAGAAGAAGAAAACAAATATCAACCAAGCGTGAACCGTAGCTTGTCATATGTTTGAAGTTTTGTGGGCTCTGCTGGTGTACTGCACCAAAGATGTATCCATCCCGCAGGTCTTAGCCAGCTGAGATGAAACACTGCACCAGAATAACTGCTGCAATGTTATGGAAATGTTAGAGTGTTATATGTAAGCTTGGTGGGATATTTTATATGTAAGCAGGATACAGTGGGCATGAGTGATTGTACTCGCGCTAAGATGCTTGCAAGGTGCATTATTTTCAATTATGTAGAAAAAATGAAAATATAAAAGACAACTTATGTTATGCTTTCAGACATTTCTCGATAGATATAGGCTGTGTCAGCATTCTGTCAGAAATAACCCAGAAAAAAAATTCTTTTGAAGATGTATTTTTGAAGATGTACATTACACAGAAACTTAGGGGCGAATCCATAAAATGACACAACTTGGAGATATCAGGCTAAACATAGTACATTTTCCAAAAGCTATTACTGTTAGGGTACTGAGGAGCAAGTACAGTGCATACATCTGAAGGAATCTCTCAGCTTGCTGGTCATAACAGTCACTGATGGGCCATGTCCTTGAAAGGCATCTACTTCCTCAAGCCTCTCTTCGTTCTTTTGGAGCTAGACAGAAAGAAAGATGGGATAATTTTCTTATATTTTAGAATCACATGTAAATAAAATTTAGCAATACTTTAAAGATCAAAGCAACACAAATGATATAGTCAATAAGTAATAATGAAGTCTGCATGCCAATTCAGTGTGTGACTGCAAAGTGCTTTGGGTTTAACTTTGAGTGATGCATTTACACAAAGGTTACAAACTTTGTATTCCTGCACAAAGGATTGTGTCAACTGATTTCAGTGTCAACTGAACTCAAACTCGGGATCAAAGTATATTGCGGTTATATTGAATCTGAACATTTTGCTTGGTGCTCTAAGACTTTTCTTTATCCAAATATTGATCATATGAAATGAATGGAAAATACAACACCCCCTGTCTCCGGAGAACACAGGCCTGCAAGTTAGATGCGTGTTTTCCTTTGTTCCATTGGCCGTAATTTACCGACAGCCATGCTCAATGGAAAAATCACAAAGGCCAACCAGCCTGGTGCCACCTGATGTGCTGCGCCACTGGCTTCACATGTTTCCAACGGAGCCTTTCACTTTGATGGGCGTGACAGCTGGCCCAGCTGGTGGTGCGTGCCCTGTCGCTTGCTCTTTGTCAATTTAAATTTTGTTTTAATCCCCTGAACCGTGCCAAGGAATTATACACAGTGCTTAATGCCCACCGGCATTGGAAGGAATGCGCAACACTAGGCCGGGAACAGTGCGCTTGGATCCCGGAGGAAGGGGAGGGGGGGTGTAGGGGCAGGGCTAAATGAGAGAAAAAGATGATAATGGTCATTATGGTGATTATGTCCTCTGGCCTGTTATTGCTTTCCAGTATGACATATTTCATGGATTCACTTGGTTCTACACCAGAAGAACAATGGGTTGGTGCATTGGGGGATGAGCAGTACAGTGCTGTGGAGTGAGTCACTTTTGCTGAACACTGAACAACACCTCACCCCCAAGGAACTGCAAATAAAATACAATTAATGGGGATCAAACAGGCGTCTGTGGTGGAATCCTTCCGTGCGATGAGCTGATGGCCGCAGTCCATGTGACAATGGACACATGGATGGACACATCAGCCAACTGGCTTTTCCAAATGCAGCATGGTGAGTATATGAGTTCAGAACATTTGTCAGTTCTGCCTCCAACCACTTCAGGAGTGACCTGCCCACACCAGAAAGTGGCAGATGCCCAGGAAATGAGGTAAGTGTTCCCTCATCAGTAGGACCATTGAAGGGGTCTGGGCATCAAGAGCTATTCAGTTAACCCTCACTATTTTTGGGAGGTACGCTCTAGAGATCCCCTGTGAACACTGTACTGAGAAAATAATTGACTTTCATGTAAATATTTGTTCCTGACACACAAGAACCACGTATTTAGTATTCGGTTAAAAAAAAAAATCCTATGACAATATGTTTGTTTATGTAGTAATGACAAAAAAAAATCAATAAATCAATGAATATGGGAGTGTGGTTTGCCACAGTGCTCTAAGACCTTTAAACAGTTTAAAAATGGGACCAGGAAGTGCTGCATGGCACCCAAATTCAAAACCACCAATCACAAATCTCTGAATGTGAGGGTCTCCTGTGCTCCCTCCAAACACACCAAGGGAAACAACACAGCACTGGAAGAAGCCGTTTGTGGCACCTTCTGCAAAATCGCTAATCCTGCGTTATCAAAATGCTTATCATCTAAACTTGCACCACATCATTCCATTTGTAGAAAACAATGGCACACCCATTGCATGGGATTATTGTAAAAGATCTGTAAAGAAGAGACGAACACATAAATACTCCAAAGGGAAATGAGCATCTGGGATTACAAGTATATGATTTTGGGGGAAAAACTGACATAATTAGAGGACATATTGTGCCTTAAAGTGAATAAAGTAAGAACAAAGCAATAAAAAGGATATTGGTGAGACAGGGCAGGGACAAATCCACAGAGGGCAGGCTGCAACAGGTGGTGTCTGGAGGTATAATGCTTGTTTAGGGATACTCGTTAAAAGCGATCGCTTCATCCGTCCGGTGTATTACAAGCAATGACCTCACGCGAAGATCACTGGGGCCGTGTCTGCAGCTGTTGGGCTGTCACTGTATCCCCAGGAACTGCCCGCAAGCGTGCGCAGCGGGGGGGGGGGGGGGGGGTCCAAATTACAGCCTTCTGAGACATTTTTATTTAACTCGCCCTTTTGTTTTCTAAAGGGCCTCACTCATTCGCGTATGCGCCTGCTTTGAAGGTCAGTCCACAGCTGCCAGCCGGAACAGCATCGACCCCGTTCAGGCTGGCTGACGAGGAGAAAGTTATGAGTGGTTCCGATACTCACTCAAACCCGGGGTAAGCTGTCGCAGTGGCAGGGTCTTAGCTAGATTTGTGTGGGTTTAGCGCTCTGAGGTAAGTGGGCTGAGCAGAATCTTTTCCAATTAAAAAGACATGTATGAAAACATACAGACCAAATCCTGTCTCGAAGGTTATCTGAGAGGCAATGTCTGTTTTATACAGCTGTTGCTTTAAGGTGTTGGCCATTTTCATATATTTTGCTTAGCTCCTCCACCAGCTCTAGGGGAGTCACAGACTTGCCACCCCAATGGCATGTGGTCTGTTGTTATGACTGACACGCAGTGGGCAGACACTCCCATTTTGCCCATATAACACTGCCAGTGAGCAACATTCATTCTGATTGCATGTTGGCTTATGGTTGTTTTTTAGCAACATAAAATGACCAATGGTTTGGGTGGGATGAGTCACAGACAGTGTCTGGAGATTCGAAGAAAACTTACGTCTTCTGATGGTCGCTCACACGGTTCCTCAGGACATTAATCTGAAAAGAAGAAGTATAAGCACAATGACATCTTGGCTATGATGAAGAAATTCTGTTAAGACTCCCCTTTCTTCTCTTCTCTTTGAGTGCCAAAACATTCATGGAGCTCATAACCAGGGTGTGGTATCTTATTATTTTCATGGGACTTGTAGATTTCTAATGAGCATGTCAGTGCAAGATCAACTGTGACATTCAGGTATTTTTTGTCTGCGGTTGTCCAGTCATGTTCCCTTACTCTAGTCCAGCAGGTTTCCCTCCCCTCTCCCTGGTTCAGTTAATTGCCACCTTAAATTGAAGTAACTCAGCCACTCCCCTCAGCTCTGAGATTGTCAATTAAAGACGGCTGGAAATACTATTGGACTGTAGCCATCGATAGGAGGCTCCTGTTTTAAACACATAACTGAACACAGTTCTTCAAGCTCGGCTGTGCATTCGCTTTTAGCCCGGGCGAAACTGCTGGGCGCATCTCCAAAAACCTCACCCAACATTACAGAACACTTGGCGTCAAGATGAAAGGGACAGCACACAGATGTTTAGCGTTGGCAGTGTCGCCGGCTTTGTTTGGGCACGACCGCCACGCCAGCAGGGACACCGATACCAACGCTGTTGAGCTGCTTTATTACACTGCTGTATACCGTAAATCATGTGGGATTAGGGCACTAGAGCAGAATTGCAAGCTGGGAGAGTCATCTGAGGTGGGAGAAATGCTGTCTAATCCAGAGCTTTGCTTCATTAAAGTCAGTGGCCTTGACATGCATTTGCAGCATTGTAATTAGAAGATTAAACACAGTGGGGGTGTCACATTACCTGTGCCCCATTCATAGCGGTGAAGTGAAGGAGCGGTGATTGCTCCATTGTAGTGGGCCAGGATACTAGTATTACTGTTTTTAAAAAGGCGGTTTCATTGTGAACGAAATCAAAAAGTAAGTAGAAACCAGAAACTGACGTGCCTCTTGTTTCGACTCTCTCCGTATTGTTGCTTGACGCATCAATAGTTTTCTTTACACAAATGCTTCCTCTTTATTAAATGTGACTCTTCCAAGTAGTTGAAAATCAATACTGTGAAATACTGTACTGTAATACTCTACTGTCAATAAATGCACAAAATAAACTCTCACTAGCATCTCAGTGTGTAAGTTTAAAACAGGGGTGCATAAACCAGAACAAGTTCAGCACCCTCATTGACAAAATATTCACACTCAATGTCTTAGTGTGGGGCTTTAATGAATGTCATTACTGAAATAAGTATATTGGGAAATGTCCTGTGTTGATGGCTCATTTCCTTCTTGCATAGCTTGTATGATGAGACATTTTGTTTTGTAACATGTAGTGGGGCTGCTGGTGAGTCTTGGCATCTTCTCCTGCTCTCTGTGCCAGATGTGTGGGGGAACCACATGGTTACCATGGTGACCGACTGCGCATTCTCTTACTTCGTATTTCTGCCGCTGGAACTTGTACTGCAGTTCGAACTTCTCGGCCTCAAGCTGGTGCATCCACTTCCACAGCTCCTTGGCCTTGTCTCTGCAAGGATCAAGAGGTGCACTGTGGTCCGCAGTTATGATCTACAGAGGCTGAAGCAGCCATAGATATTGTCCAAAATGGTCCCACTCGATAAAGGTAACTCATAAAGCTGGAACATTACTGAGCCACATTGGGCATATAGGACCGGGTAGGTTCAGAATACTGAATGTCCTGCATCCTGAGTTTAAAACATCACATGTATTCCTTCAGTGTATACCATTTCAGGGTGAAGGTTAGAACTGACAGTTCCATGCAAATGAAATAGAACTGTCTATGAAATGTCTATATCTACTGTAACCCCCCGGTGAGAGTGGCGAGCCTGGCCTCACCTGAGCTTGTCTTCACTCATGTTGTCGATTTCGAGAGGTTTACGGCGGTCACTGAGGATCTTCTTCTTCTTCTCACGTTCGGTCTGTTTCTTGCCGCTCCGCCTCTCTGTCTGCAAGATCAGACCAGGCTTCATTAGGGAATTGCTTTACAGCAGTGGTCTTCAATAAACTTGTGCCATAAGCGTAAGTATTTCAAATGCAACAAATTCCCATTTCCATTAGCTAGCTGACTACATTAGCAATGACCATTTATTTATTTAACAGCTAGCTACTCAAGTACAGTATTTGAAGTGAATATCCTTGTTTTCTCTTGAGCTTTACATTTTCTTGGGTGCATTTGCTACAGAGCTTGCCAGTAAGCAATTATGCCAGGGAAAATTGCAATAGACCACTCTATATGTACACGTGACCAAATGTTTATCACATTTAATGTTTTAGGAGTTAGAAAATAGCAGCCTGAAGAGTCTTCTGTAAGAACATTTTTCTGCACAGCTGTGGGCTTTCCATACAGTTTCGTGAGAACTGTGCTCCTCACCTTCTGCATGTATCCTCCAAAATGCAAGCTGGTGAGGGTCTTCTTCTTCTTTGCGTCATCTTCAGCTTTCTTCTTTGCCTCCTCCTCCTCCTTCCTTGCTTTCTCTTCCTGTGAATAAGAGCATGAAAAAACCTCTTGTGAATTTTGTGATTCACATTCTGCTTTTCAGCCTGAAGCCAAGGTGTAAAGGCATGTCATGGAAAATCATTTCCCTGGTCTGGGAGTGTTGTTAGCCTGGTCTGACACTGTTGCTTATTCAGCTTGAAACAGATACACTTCTATTGTGCTCGAGGTCACTCTGGATAAGAGTGTCTGCTAAATGAATGCAATGTAATGTAATGTACTGTAAGATTCAAGGAGCCATTTTGGTATACCACCACTAAGGGGTTTTGCTAACTTAGGGCTAAGCAGGACTGGCTTAGCTGATCAGACATTGTTGAAGGATGGTGTAACATTAGGGGAATGACTCACCTCCACCCGTTTCTGTCGCTCCTTCTCTCTCTCGCTGCGGATCCTGTGCTGTTCAGCCCGTTCAGATCTGCGTTTTTCCTAGAATGACATTAGGAAAGAGTCCTCACCAAAGGAGGAAAACCCTCTGTTTTGCATTCATTCAAAATGCCTCATTTTACAACATAATTTTCAGTCTTTTGACAGCTTAACTATCAATGACATATTTCAAATTAAAGTCACATTATGACATGCTGTCAGTGTTTTGTCAAACCGAAGGCACTTGAGCAACTATGGCCAGATGGCATTAGCATGGAGAGACAGCATTGGGAGGTGCAGGAGACAGGTGACTCACGATTCGGTCTTTGAGGCTAATGAGCTCCTCCTCCTCCTTCTTGCGGTTCTCGAAGTGGGCCTCGATCAGGGTCTGGAGCTCGTTCAGGTCTTTCTCCATGCGCTTGCGGTGGATGTCCTGGCGAGGAACGGAGAACCATATTGTATCAAAGTTACTTTCAATGAGAATATGTGAAGCACCTGGGCCGAAAACAGAACCACATAAAGGAAAAGAAGGAGGAGAAATAGTTCTACTCCCCTGATGAACAGCATTTTGATTTTATTGAGGTTTTGGGCCATTATTCAGCTAGTTGTTTCACAGAGAGGGAATAAAATGTTAATTCACACATGAAAACCGGTGACCTCCCTTGTATCATGTGCGTTGTGCACAAGACAAAAATACATTAGAAGGTAATTATAAATGCTATACATGATAAATCTTCATGAGAAGTCCATCATTGATTCAATCTAACAGAACAGAATAATCAGAGTACTGCAAATGTCAGGAAGTATGGCAGAGAAGAGATCCTGAATTGTTTCTGCAACTTCATATTCCTGTAAATTTTTGCAGTTCCCTCTACAACAATACAATATCTTCCCCATCATCACACCATGGGTTACTCGCTAAGGCATTTATACACACTGGAAAAATACTCAGATATACTCACATCAAAATCAACTTTCTCTCCATCTGGGATCTTGGGAGGCACCAGATTGGGGAGCAAAAATGGCCTGCAAGAAGCATCCAGATTATTCCACTATAACATATTTTATACTACAGTACAGTGCTGCTGTAAACGATTTTTTATTACCCTCCACAGCAGAGGGGCTCATTTCCCTCGTATACTTACTTTGGCTTGGGTTTTGCCTCTTCTGTTGTTCCAGGGAAAGGACAGAAAGAAGACATTCAATTCATCAAAGAAAAGATGATGAAACATTGCGTGGATCCATACTATTCTCTTATGTCACAGACAGGTTTTATGTGGAGGGTGTGGAGGCTTAATGTAAACTTTAACAACCGATAGTAAACGTAACAACTCTTCACAGTATAGAAAGTGTGGCTGTAAATCTACCAACATCATTGTCATCATCATGACTCTAGTGTTAATGAGAACTGTAACACTTCATTTGTCTGTAGGTTACTCCCCTCCATTGTAATTGAACACCAGTTATAGCTTGTTTTTCACAGTGCAATGTCACACTGCGAGGCTGTCGTTTACCTTCTCCTTCTTCGAGCTCCTCAGCTGCATCTGGAAAAAAAGGAGACTGTCACTGGAATGTTAATGATGCACAGCTATAATGGTATTGCGGTGAGCCTCAGATACTGGGCCCAGACACTAAAATAAAATGCTGATAAGACAAGAGAGGGCCAGAGGGGAAGTGTTTCTGATTGAAGGCAGACTCCTGTCTCGTGGTGTTTACCAAAGAAGGGCTGAGAATCCGAGGAATCTCTATGGTTACGTGACTGCGAGCCGAAAATACGTTCCTTACACTTTTTTCATACTGTTTCTCCTCTCCCAGCATGTCGGGGCAGCGGTGTCTGTCAAAAATGACGGATAGGTGTTTGGAACAGTCAGGTGTTTCACACAATGGGTCAGACCTGCACTGTGGTCACCACTGCAATGACCTTTGAACTCTCCAATGGGTGGAGCATGAATATTTAACGCAGGGGGAGAAACAATTTTACAATTTACCTGCCCAGTAGGACTACAACAGACAACTCTGGGCTGTCGTATGATAAAATCATTTTAATCATTTTAATCTGACACCTCTCTGTTAGTGTGCTCAGAAAGAGGATGAATCTGGCAGTGTTAGCTAACCTTGCTCCTGAGTGGTGTCCTTCTCCTCTTCCTCATTCTCTTCTTCTGCCTCATCCTGGACCTCTACAAGACACTTACTGCGTCAGTCATGCGATTCCTGTTATGAGTAAAGTCTTAAAATCCCCATTTGCTCTGAAGGGAAGATACGGGCATGAACTGGGTTCTAATACTGACAGGGTTCAACATGAAAGCCTTTAGCAAGTTGTATTGAGTAAGACAACTGAATAAGAGGTGGGTTTGTCTGCTAGCCAGGTTAATCTGCTAACCTGCTTTGTATTTATTTGTTTCCACACTGAAGTCACAGTGCTAGAACAAATACAAATCTGCAAGCATCAGCTGATCAAAAGTCTTTCTCGCTATTCAAATATAACACTAATTCTTACTTCACTTAAGGTTTCTACACCTTTGACATTTAACTACAACTGCTGAGGGAAATATATTATTTGGGGGCTTTGTAAAATGTTCAGACTGATGAGAAAAAGGAAAAAGCTACAGATTTTTTTTTTGTAGGTACACCATGGATTTCTACAGCCTTGTTTTAAGAGCCATTAACCACTCCATGACATAGTGTATGTAGTATACACTCACAGTGTATACAGCCATACATTTTCATATTCTCATTTCATATTTTACACATTCATTTTCCACTAAAATGTTTGCAAGTCATTTATATCTGGTAGGTATACCTTTAACAGAATCCAGCTATGACATCCCTAATTTCTCTTTGTCTCTCTCTGGGGCCATGTTCTCAAAGTATTTGATCTGTTTTTAAATGATTATTATTAACTCAATAGGTTCAAATTTACTTTAGCTGACTCATAAAAAAGTCCCATGAAATATCTGGAATATATTCACTTCCTTTTTGCGTTTATTGGTTATATCAGTTGTTAAAAAACAAACAAAAAAAAGATTTGAATCAGTGCCTTATTCTTTCATTAAGCCTGACTTACATGTTGGGCTCTGCTGACATTGTTATATATTATTGTTGGTATTAGCTTTTGACTGATTTAAAAGTGTTTGCTTTCCGTAACAAGCCAAGTATCTGCCTATCGGCATGCATTTTAAGGGCTGAGATTAGGTGTGGTCATCCCGGATGACTCACCCTTCCTGGAACAACAACCGCCCTTGAATTTCAGCAGGTGTACCTCTGCCAGCTTTTAACTACAGTGAGATGACAGGACACAGTGCGTCGGGCTCCAGCGGTCTCTTTAGATACTGAGATGTTTTTAGATCTGTCCGGATTAGATGTATAACGTGACAGCTGGCACTGTGGGAAACAGCAGGGCCTTCCATTTGTGCCTGTACGTGAGTGTACCTTTGTCAGGCAGGTGAAGAACTGAAGAAACAGCTGTGGGTAAAGCAATTAGTCATCATTGCTTGCTTATTTATGAAAAATGAGGGCCCTTGTTATCTCTGATTATCATTTGAGGAAATGGAAAGGAAAAACACTAGCATATGGGCAGGCACTGTGTGAGAAGCATTGCAGATTAGCAGTGAAGCGCGTTATAATGTCACAGTGATGCGGACATGCGAAGGCAAGCAGTACTACCTTCCTCCACCTCCTCCTCCTCCTCCTCCACCTCCTCTACCTGCGCCTCCTCCACCTCCTCCTCCACCTCTGCCACCTCCTCTGCACAAAGCAAGAGCGCACAGTTAGGCGGCATGTCATTCACAAGCCAGGCGCCAGGAGTCAGCGAGCTTCACACGCAGACGCCAAAGCAGGACACAGAGCAATATACTGAATTCACTACGCGCTGTAATTCAGTATAATTGAATTGCACCTGCTTTCCACTTCTCTGGTTGGCAGATGACATTTGAAATCTTGGCATAGATTATTAATGTATTTGTCAGAATTGTGGAAGCAGCTAATACTGTAGAAAATACTTTAGGATTTTAAGATATATGTATTAAAAAATTACATCATCCAACATGCTTTCTGTACGCTGCTGTAGTTACAAGTTGTGTCAGGCTTTTTATTTCATGATGTATTATAACCATAAACTTAACTATATCTCTCATTTTTGTTTTTGATTTTGTCCTTGATGCTTGTTGTTGGGCATGGTAATGTGTCTTATCAAGTGTCTATTTATCTAAAGCACCTGATCACTCCTTAAAGATGTCCCATACCTCTACAGTTTCCATGTGTCACCTATTCAGCATATCAAAAAAATGGGAATTGGGAATTTTTATATCTATGTAGCTATGAGCTTTAGCTAGCCAAGTAGCCATGAGGTGATTGCTGATTTGAGTAAGTACCTATAATTACTTAAAAAACCATACTGATATCTAGTACTACTAGTCAAGAAAGTCTAATAATTGAGTCACGAAGCATGAAATGAGAGTAACAGTGATGCAGACAGTAGGGATATCGCACTTCATCATGCCTTTAAGAGCCTGTTGACATTGCTTACAAAAACACTGGATTTGTAACATTGAGAGAATCCTGCTATCAGCTGCAGGTTTGGCTGTTTGACAAACCTGTCTATCAGCCTCAACCAACAGTAGGAATTTACCATATCATTCCAGACTATATGATGTGTGTGATGTGCTGTATTGTGCATTAACTGATTGTTGAACGTCCCTATGTCTCTGATTGTTTTGTAAGTTTGGAGTTTGACATACCACAAATGTATAACTGTATGTCTTACTCGTTCAGCAGTAAAAACAATTGCAATCAGGGATTTTGCCAGTGTGAAAATACAAAATGATGACTGTGGATGCTGTCATTCCCACATCATTCAGAGCTCGTGTTTGCCTTACGTGTGTGTGATTGTGTGTGTGTGCGTGCGAGAGACACTGTGTGGAGTGGGAGTTGACTGGGCTATGCTAGTGTTGACGCAAGATAAAAGTGAAGAGAATGACATCATGCTCTCAGACTCCCTCCAGTTTGAAAAGCTGTGACAGGATGACAGGTCGGGGCCTCATTATTTATTGCTTTTCTCCCTTTTTTCCAAAAACATTCAAAGAAATGAGGACACGTGAGCGCAATGCCCCTCTTGTGTCAAAAAGAAAAATGATATTTTTGTTAGCAGACAGACTGAGGTGGGAAACAGGTGTGGCGAAGCCATATGTGTCAAATCCCCTCAAGGAGCATTGTGGGTAGAAATAGATACAGAAATAAGCCTGTCCCATCGTCTGTGGTGAGTTAAAGGTCTGTTCTCAAGGGAGGTGCTCTGGAGTCATTTGAAGGGGCGCGGGCAGGGGAAGGGACAGCTGAGGACAGCTGCCACTCAGCGCCATCCCCAAACTTGTGTGCCCGAAATCTCCGTCATTCTCCCAGTGTCACAGCCAGCCAGAGTGCTGGAGCACTTCGCATTCCCGCGTCCCCACAGCCAACTGTGGGTTCTGCACGTGTCTGACATCGGCATTGGCTGACAGGATCGCAGTGCAAGAGAGGGAACAGCACACTGACAGAGGCTCGCCCATATCTTTCATGCTTTTTTTATATAGCATTAAGACTGTGGCTAGCACTACAAACACTACAGCTACTACAGCGTCCATAGTACTAATGTTCCATTCCTCCTGCCATAACAACTACTGTAAAGCTACTACTATCCCCCTTACTACTATATAACCTCTGCCACTACTACCATAACTACTACGACTGTTACTACTAATATGACTACTACTGTACAGTTACTGTCACTACTACTACTGTCTTACTACATCTACTTCTATCAACACTATTGTCTGACTAATACTACCGATACCACTGTAACCAATACCACCACCTGTGATACTCTACAGCTATAACTCCACCTACTGTTACTACTAATACCACTACTAATGTACAATTACTGCTACTGCTCTACTACTATTAGTACTGCTACTACTACTACTGCCACAACTATCACTACAACTACTGCCACAACTATCACTACAACTACTACTGCCACTACTAGTGTACAGCTACTTCAGCTACATAACTGCCATAACTGTAAAACATAATACGAACAGGGGTGTTTCCCAAGGATAAGGAATTGGCTTCATGACAAGGATATGCAGTTTTCACACGCTGCGACTGGAAGGAATGTTACATAGAACTGTATGCATCACATACCTTCTGCAACTTCCTCCTCTGCTCAGGGCAACACATGCACAGAGAGGGAAGTTTCCATTAGAGGTCAATCAATCAGTCACAGCCGACAAGCAAGCGAGCAGATTATGCATCGTCAACATTTGATTATACAAATGCAGCTAGACCTTTAAGCTTCTACTTTTGCATTCGATAGTTCAGAAGTCAGTTTCCAGCAGTCTGGTGGTAGCCAATGTGTGACTTTGGGTTGAAGCATTTCAACCCAAACAACATAATTGTCTCTAACGTCTAAGTTTTAAATGGGCCTTTTTGAAGGTAATTGGCATAATAGGATCTATACAGATATGCATGTGGTCCTTTGTAGTCTAATGATAACCACAAATATCACTGAGTTGTTGTTCAGCAACAACTTCTCACTGTTTGTAATTTCATTGATTGTAGCCACAAATATGCACCATTATTGAATACTTTGTACTTTGGACACAATTTTTATTGGCTGTTGGCAACATTGGCAACATTAAGGAATAATTAGCAGTGATTTTTACTTAAACTCTGATTTTACGGACTGTTTGTCTATAGCTGTGGTCAGTGTTCATTTCAGTACAGTGCAGTACAACAATAGATGATACATGGTTGGTATTGTCTTCTACAATGACATACCACCAAATGTTCTTCTGGTGCTCTCATACATTAGTCTCACTATCAATTTAACATGTACAGAATGCCTGAACATAAACTTTGTAACCCTGCTTTGTTTCCAAAATCAGTTAAATAGAGGATTGCCATCATTTATGTGACTTACCCTCTTGTTCCCTGAAATGAATGAAAATAAGAAATACAATTACTTACATATACAAATGAGATGAAATACATTTTGCCTCTTTTTAGCATTCTTTATATTTATTTTACTTTGATTAAATACATTATAAAGTACTTCTCTGATCTGAAACGTTTTGTGCCTGCTGTCCTGAAATTAAACTTTTACTATTTATTTTGTTCAGAATCAAATATCGGATTGCGGGAACAGGAACAATGGAAAGAAATGAAACTCTCACTTACTCGTACTCCTCAACTTCCTCGTTGTCTGACATGTTTAGATTTAGACCTGTGAAAAAGTTTGCAGCAAGCTAATTGATCATATCGTCTTAGGAACACATTTATTCATCAGTGTATTTGTATGTATCTATGATTCAGTTTCTATGTTTTGATCAAATTGCAGCATTCTAGTAATTCTGATTTTTTTTTACTGAAAATAAATTAAAAAATAAATAAAAAGTTTTTTGTGATATGAACATATTTAGATATTGTTTTTCTTTCCTTCGTATTTTATCTGTACATCATTAAAATATGAATAATACACTGCAAATACACATTTTCTTCATTTCATTCTCATTTAATGATTGTGTAATTAGTGGAACTAATTAGTTTAAGTAGTTTAAGTAGTTAGCTAAAAATCACTTAGTTTAAGTAATTTTTAGCTATCATTAACCATTTATTACTTTAATTACCAATTAGTTTAGTTAGTAATGAGTTTAATTTCATTCTAATTTATCCTGGATTATGATCCGGAAATTAACTCTCTCATTATCATCTTAGATTTAAGTTTTATAATTGCTTCATTGCTAATATAATTTGATATTAGTATTACTAAAAAATTGTGATACAAGGAAAAAAAATGTCCCACTCAGTATGATAATAATCCCACCTACC
This sequence comes from Megalops cyprinoides, assembly GCF_013368585.1. Classification (NCBI taxonomy): domain Eukaryota; kingdom Metazoa; phylum Chordata; class Actinopteri; order Elopiformes; family Megalopidae; genus Megalops; species Megalops cyprinoides. The sequence goes on from NC_050589.1 coordinate 27,469,974, forward strand.
TGTGAAAGGTGCAGAAGGGGTGAGGAGAGACAACGGCACAGTCACCGGACTGTTTATTAAATCTCTCTTCCACACATTTCCCTCTTCATATCACATTTAAACACTGCCCACCGGTCACGTGACCAAGACCTGGATCAGATCTGGATGCCAGAGACAATGGAGAGTGAGGAGGCCCATTGGGGCTCCTACTGTATTTATTTTTAACCTAAGTGGTTGACTCTACAGCCTCTTGTTGGCACTCCCAAAAAAGGCCGGTTCTTTGTTTTGGCAAGGGAATGGGGGGTGGTCCTATTTCAGCATTCGTACCCCCACACTCTTGGGCAGAGCAGAGCTGATATGAAGCAGGCGTTTTTAATCAGACACTCTTTGTACAGAGGCAGCAGTGAGCTCAGGCCTGTGTCTGCTAGCGCCTTTGCTGCCACCACGGTCTACGTCTGTCCACCCTCCTCACACTCAGACGAACACACACACACACACACACACACACACACACACACATGCACACACGCACACACACACAAACACACACACATGCACACACACACACACACAAACACAAACACATGTACTGTGTCTTGCTATGTTTCTTGTGGTTGCTATGCAGTGAGTTGTGGTTTCCTTCATACGTGAAGAGCTTTGAGATCTGATAAAAAGCACTATAGAATTTTATTGTGCATCAGTTATTGTGTTCATAATTATCAGTATGTAAGCCGCACCACCAGAATATCCAACGCGCTTTAACCTCAAAGGATTCAGCCATATCAATGCACCCCTCTCTTCAGATCAGGTATAAGATCTGCTTCAAAGTGAAAGAAAATAAAATTCGATCTGTGTAAACTGAAACAAATAATGATAATGCTGTAAGTTTAATGTGCTTTATTTACATTAAAAAAACATGCTGCAGATACACTGAACAGGAACTGAGGGCCAGAGGCTTGGCTTCACCTTCAAATGACATATTAAGGGCAGCATTACCTTTTGTTTCAAAATTCACATTTTATATACTATTAATAACAATATTAAATAATAAATGTTGTGTAAAAATGACATATTCTATACTAAGGACAAACTGCTTTGTTGGAGAACTGAATAAAGTGTTCAGTCTAAAACATCCCAGCATTACAGGTTTTTCCAGCATGGTTATTATTATTTATATTTTTTTAATTAAATGTTATGGGTGTTCTGTGTTGGCTGGTTTGGTGTTCTGTCAATTGTTTAGTAAAAGAAACACACAAAATGAGCATGCATAGGTATAGAAAAGATAGTTTTATTTCTCAGCAGTCATCTTTCTGTCTTGTGGGAAACAATAACGTAATATAGGACACAATAATATATGAACTGGTTAACAATAGTTAAAATCCAGCAGCAGGAAAATTACCCCACAATTATGGAAATTGAAGATGAGTCCTTGCTTGCTAATTCAGAGTGAAAGCATACATTATTAATCTCCCAGCTTTGAGCTCTTCACCAAAAAGCTTGAAATCACCTGTAGTGCAAAAAAGAACGACGACGAAACCATCAGTTGTGCTGTCCTCCCACATGTTTTATGGCGTTAGTATTCCTTGAATATAAGAACTGCGAAAAGATATAAAATGCATGTCATTTTTAGCTCAGTATTTACCATTATCCAAGATTCATTTATGTCACACCCATTGCCAAGCCTGTATTTTTACTGAAGATAACATATCCTGTTCGTGATTGTTTTGTCTGTGTCTGACACCCTCGATCAGTTTGCTCTCACCTTAACTTACATAAGCCATTTGGCCAGAGCAACTTCTAAATCAGAGGCTGTACGTTTACAGAGGTACATACACCTGGGATTCATTCTTTTCAATAATTCTTTTCATGCTTGTAAGATTGCTATGTGTACTAATAACAATAGTGTGCTAATGTGTAACACATGCTGTTTTCAATAATTCGTGTTTGCAATGCCACTATGTTACTGTGGTGGCCTAGCGATGGTAGGCGGGGACACATAACAGCTTATCAGTAATAGTCTTTATAATCCTGCCAACTCTATGAATAAGCCCTCATAATAATACGTGGCCCCACATGGGTAAGATCTGACATGGAATTGTGCCATGGTGCACAGTTCAACACTGGTGCCCATGCATGCCTGAACGAACCAGACCTTTAATAAACTCTCATGTTGCAGCAAGTACTTGCCGCTTTCCACGTACATTTAGCTGGTAGACTGAAGGCATCTATCCAATCTGACAGCTATGCACTTTGTCCTTAGCTTTGAAAAACGACTGTGGGCAAGTATTCTTTTCTATCTTTCTTTAAGGACTCAGAAAAAATGTTTCATTACAGGAGGTATTGAGCTGAGCAGTTACTGAAATGAACTAGAAATGTTCCGCAAGACACATGATAAATACTAGCAAAATACTCAGTGACCACACTGATGTTTGAAAGAATTATCCCCAGAGCCCATCTCCTTCAAATGTAATCCAAGGAAGTACACCACACTGAAATGTCTCTGCTTGAACACTAGATTCTATACACATGCTTTCCACATACACAAACAAAAACCTGTTGTACACTATGTTTTGAAGCTTGGCACTGAGATACCTTTGACAGATGTATAAAACAATGCCTTAAAATTCAGTGTTAATTTCTTTCTGATCCTTTTGAATCAACATATTTCTATGATGCTTTCAATGAACCACGTGAAGATGTTGCTCTCAGAGACTGTTCCAAACCAATCTGAAGTATAACTCAGGTCTCAGGAAGTACAGTATATGAGGAAAAAAGTGAACTTGGTCATTTTAAAAGTAGATTGCAGAAAGTGAAATTGGTCATTTAAAAACTAGACTGCGGAGGAGATCTGCAGCTTCTATCATGTACATGGACTTACGGGTTGGTCTGGAGGAGCCTCTACTTGTAGACTTTGCTGTTAGGCGGTTTGGGAGACACCTCTTCAGCACGGTTCTCCCAGATGCTCCTCTTACTAGTGATGTCTACATGCCTCAGATCCTGAAACAGGTGGGGGGATCAGCCAACATCACACTGAAGCATATGGACTGAAAGCTATCCTTATACATTCCTGCAGCTCCCAATTCACTAAGGCAATTCTAGTTTGTCAAGCTGACAGTGCTGTTCATGCAAACTGCAGTAAAATGAACAAACAAGTGTGTACATTTGATGTGATGGTGACAACGTTGGGTCAAAATTCAATTTAAAAATTCAGTTATAAAAATAGCCTAAGAACATTCTGTTTCACCAGCCATCCTTGTTGTCGGAGTGTTATGGGTGCAGTCAGAGATGAGGTATCTAGCAGATAGGATAACCTGTAGGGACCACTGTGGAACTAATAAAAAAATGGAACAATGCTGGCACCTACAGCCAGATATGAGATACTGCAGCAGCTAAGGATGAAAATGTGCAATGTTATATCACTAGTATCTCAATGCTGCTAATGCTACTGCATGGACAAACTGTGCTCTGAAAGTGAAAGCAATTGAGTGTGATGGTGCTCTGATCCACTATACTTCATCATGCAGTCAGCTTTGACATAAGACTCATTCCAGACGTACGATGTACACGCTTTAATTGTCAAGTGACAAAAGCAGTCAGTGTACTGTCCGTGCTGATGTCACCAAGCTGTTCCCCAGAAAGTCATGTGCTGTTTTCTGACACTCACCGGGGCCGTAATGGGCGAGCCGGGCCCCTGCGCTTTGGTCACCCAGCGGTTGATGCGTTCGGAGATTCCCACAGAGAAGCTGCGCCAGTCCTGCTAATCCAGACCACAAGGTGGCGACGTGAGTGCTCACTGCACAGTGAACGAGTCTCAACGGGAAGTGTAGTGAGACAGCTACAACTCGATAACCCACACAGTTATTTCCATAATAACAATACCTAGAGCTTTCACTTTTTTGAGGGCAAATGATTATACATCAATACCTCATATGTCAAAACACTGAAGAGATCAAGTTTCATAAAATGCTAATCTCTTTTCCTCTTATATTAATAGTCAAAGCTCATAGATTAAAATGAAATAATACCATGTTGCGTGCACATGATTCAGATTTGAACAGACAGGAATTTTCACTCTAGGGCTATCAGGGAGGGCGCTACCTGTTTGCCTTCAGCTTCTGGGAACCTCTCAAACAGGCCCCTTTTCCTGGACACCTCGTCCACCAGCACGTACATGCCCTTCTGGGAAACGGAGGGCGGTTTCACATTCTCTGATCTCTGTGGAGAGAAGCAGGACATTGAGGTACTGTACCCAGTCAAAGCACAGCTGAAGCACCTGAGAGCGTAAGGCACACCATGCAAGGGTGCTTGAAGAGGTCAAAGAGACTATGAAACATCTGAGGATCAAATCCAACACATTTTAAAATGAGTAAATCCATGCATAAGACTCTTAGAGTCTCTCTAAGACTTAAATCAGGACAAATGTTATAATTATAAAGGAATGCATTGTCTAAGTAATGCACAGCCGAATCCTCCCCCCCATCCCCCCTTCCCCCCTTCCCCCCCCGACTCCCCTCTTTCCTTCCTTACCTGTACTGCCATGGCCAATCTCTCCATCTTCTCCTGGATGGTGCGGGAGGAGATTCTTTGTCTAGAGCTGTGCAGAGCGCAGAGTTACAGTGACTCCGTGATCAAATGTCATGGTCTAGAAAACTCGTAATGGCACATTTTGAAATCTGTTTTCAGGCTATGAATGAGTGTGTCAACAGCCGAGGCACCTAACACTAATTCACCTAAAATTCATTTTGAACAGGTGAACTCAAGAATACAGGCTGGGGTCAAATGCCAGAACGCTTTGTGATTTATCTGTGATCAGGAACTTTGATTATAAAACAGTACATCGGTAAGCAAATGTTATGTTACATCATAATTCTTGGCAGCCAACAGAATTATCATAAAAGTAAAAAAAAAAAGAAATTTAAAAATGTGCTTAAGTTTATTTCTCTGAACTAAAGACGGAGCAAAATGCAGATCAACTGAACACAGGCCAAATTCTTGTTCAGTGGAATGACTCACTTCCTTTGAAATGGTGACTGTTTTTCTTCGCCCTCATTGGGTGTCTGCAAGAACAAAACAATACTCCTCAAGACTCATCACTCCACAACCATCCTGGCTGACAGGAAATGCATTATTATGACTTCATGGGAAAGATCAAGACTGAATCATACAGATGGAAGTGATCCTCCAGAGGAAAAGGAGAACTGTGTCATGTGCTTTTGTTTTGGGTCAAATGCAATCTGCACATTTCTTTGAGTAAAGATCACCGTTCAGAGTGAGAGTAGAAATATTGGAGTGTGCAGCAAAACACACCCATTCTGCATTGTGAATGGACCAAAAAACAGAATCACTGGATGGACTATGAATTTGAAATTTTAATCGAAAAGAAGACTTACTCTGATTTTGAGATTTGTATCCTTATAAAGACATTTCTTATTAACAAAAGAAAATCAATATGTGCTACTGAAAAACAGGATTCATGTTAGAATTGTTAAAGAAGATATTCTACCCAATCAGCTGTAAAACTGTACATTACTCTGCCCTACCTTACTGGCTTGGGTCTTTGAAGTAATTCTGACACTGGCACTGCAAAAAACACAGGAAAAATCCATTAGTGGGTATCCAGGTGCACTAGACCATTCAACTAATGAAATATAAGGATTTATTAAAAGTAGTTTGTGGAACAAGCAATACTACAAGCAATAATGAAGTTAATTTATGTAATTGTGGATCATTTACCAGCCTTATAACTAGGACGTTGCCAGTTCAATTCCCAGCTAGGGTTGTTGTAAACTTAACCTGCATTGTTTCAGTAACTACCCAGCTATATTAATGGATATGTAAAGGTATGTTGCCTTGGATAAGCACATCAAAGCAATGCTACCCTCTGTTCTTGACACAAGTGCTTCCCTATTCACGTATATTTTGAATATATATATTTCAGTGTTTTAACTGTACCTCCTCTGTAAAGGTGTGCTTGGCTCCTCTATCTTTCTCACCGTCTGCAGAAAAAGAGGGTTTACAGCCAAGGTAAATCAGGGATAAAGTGCTTTGACAGCTTTTATTATCAGTGGGTGACATCTGAAGAGGTAAGCAACAGCAGCAAAGTAAATTCAAGTAAATAGCTGCCAAAAAGATCAATGACACCAGCAGTGCATTCCTACTGCTCCAAGTGTTTGGAGACATCAGCACATCACAAATTAACATGCATGGACTAATGACAGGCAGGAGAGCATTTACATGTTTTCATCAATAGATCACATAATGTCCAAAGAGGATATGCAAAGGGAAAAAAATCACCAAGACATTATATTCATGTTCAGGACAAAAGGCAAAATAAAACTTAAATCAAAAAAGAAAAACATTGAGAAAATAAAAAGAAAAATCATGACACGTAGAGTATTTACAAAATATTTAATTTGAAAATATCTGTATTTAGTGTCTTTTATAGACACTAAATACAAATATTTTCAAATTAAATATTCTGTGATCTATCATTTTGGTGATAACCCCAGAGAGAAGTGTGACTTACCCTGAAAGACACGGTTCTAGAAGTTTGTCTCTGGAATGGAGTCTCTTCTGTTTGCTGCCAGCTGGTGACACTTTCTGTTGTTGGTGACCCATTCTGACATGCCACTCCCTGTCACATTGCCAAAAAACACAACATTCACAAGGTTCATTCTTTTCTTTCCATCAAGATTTTAATTTACTATACTTAGCTTATAACTATTAACTATTAGTTAATTATTAGGTAACTATTATCAACATTATATAATACAAATAATACATAATTACTATATATCGATCACATAATACATTCATTATAATTTTTTAAACACCTGCATATAGTAATTACTATATATTTCCAGTACATGGCAAAATGTATTATTTGTGTCATCATATTTGATGTTTTTTGGTACACGAAAAGGCTTTCAGCATTTTAGGTTTTCTATTCACAATGGAAATACGATATTTCCGAATACTCTCTTGAAGAAGTTCTTCACCAGAACAACACCAGAGGGTGCTGTTGGTCCCAGATTACCGGATTCAAATACAAACATGGAGAAAGTTCAAAGTTCACCAAACACAAACCACAGTACAGGAGGTGAACACAAATGAAGACAGATGTTCCCCTAGTGTGACTGAGGTTAGGTTGGGTTTGGGTGTCACCTGCACCTGTCCGTTCTGCGTGACGGGGGAAGAGACCTCGCGGACGGGGCTGCTGGGGTGCTCCTCTGGGGATATGGCTCTGAAGGAGCCGGTGGGACTCAGGGGTGACACCACCCTGCCCCTCTCTGTGGGCGAGGTGGGGCTCTTATCAAAGGAGACGGACAGCGAGCTGTAGGGGGTGATAAGGAGTCAAGCCAGGTCACTTTTAAAATTGGGGGGCAGGGCCAGAATTCTCTAACTGGGAAGTATCCCCAAGAAACATGTTTAAATAGATTAAATATTATTAAACATAATGTGATACAATAGATCAACAGCCCTTACATACCAGCTCTATAAAGTCTTACAAAAACTTTCTCAGGCTTTCATTCTTTTTTAAAGGTGGACCCTAAATGCCATTTCTATAAATAACTTTATTGCTGCATTCACATTACAGGTACACTTTGATCGGGACAATCTAGACTGTTATATAGCAGTTTGATTCCACATTCTGAGATGCCTATTAGTGGTGTAAGCAGAGTTTCATGACAGGGTTCCTCCTAGGCAAACGACTACAAGTCACACGGTATTGCTATTCTACTCTGCCACTGGTTAGGGTGTCGCTTTCAGATGACCTCACTGATAATGATCACAATAAATAGGGTGTGAAGCACTCCATGTGGGTCACCACTTCTATCCTGTTCCTCCTGGGAGTAAAGTTCAGGTCTTTCGAGATTACCTCACAAACAGTCCTGATGGTTTTTTCGGTGTCTCAGTGTTTGCGTCTTGGTCAGGCTGAGATCTGCCATTTTCACTCTATATTATAAAAGACAAAGACATTGTTGTGAATTACACCTCCCTCTCTCCAAACAGACCTGGGCCTCTGCAGAGTTAATGTGTCACACAATATCATGTGGCCACTTTCTATCGTTGGGGACAAACCACAGAGTGGAACAGGACAGAATGTCAGATGACAGCTCAATGACAGTTTTAAATGCCCTCCCCCTTTGCAGGGGGTAAATGAATGGTCAGAATGCACGTCCGTCTGACCTCAGAGCAGAAGATTAGATATTCCCTGGAACCTGGAACAGACTGATTCCTCCTCGAATCTCTGCGCTCTTAGGGAGGCAGTGTGGCCCTCCCACCAGACCCCCCCTGCTGGCCTCCCATGTAGATGATTGCCAGCACAGGTCAGCGTGTGGTAACAGCTGACCGCGGCACACAGAAGCAGGAACACCGCTCTGGCAGGGTCCCCTCTTCTCCCCGGTGACCTCTGGACACACCATTAACACCGTGTTTCTTCAGATGAAAAGTCACGGCAGGAAAGTCTGTTTTTATGTGTGGGTTAAGCAAGCGAGTGCTTATGTTTGTGAATAATATTTACCCTAAGATGTTTACTGCTTTATTATACCCTGTTAGCATAAAACTGTCAAACACTCTAGCTGTTTATTAAGTATACAGCATGTGCTATTGAATCTGGTGCTCATGCTAGGTTTAAACACGTTAATTAAATTAATAACCAATTAACTAATAATTAATATATTATTTCAAAATAATTACTGAAAACAGAGGCATGTAACTCCAACTGTCAAAGACAACTCCACAGCACTGATCTTCTTAATTTATTTTGAGGGATGGTCAAATTTCCAGTGATTGTATGTGGCCAGTTCCATTTATAATGGTCTTGAATTCTGCAATCACCAAAAAGGGAATAACTAATTTATGGAAATAATACTTTGTTTTACAATTTTTGGGGTATTGCATTGCCTATATAAAAGCAGAACTGTATCACAGGAAAGAGCTCACAGTCACAGACATGTTTTGGCCATATGCTGCGAAAATGCACCTGGCTAACAGTGGGACTATTAAAAACACATCTGTGGCTTTTTCTGTAAAAAGATCTAGAAATTCACCTAATAATTACACTTTATTGTTAGTTGAAAAAAATTCTGATATAATAATTTCCTGAAAAATTTGTAGTTGGATGCCAAAGCACACACCAAATTTATGGCCCTCACAAGGCTGACGGATGCATTCTTGGACTGTACAGCCAAACACTTTTTCTGAGTTTTATGTTCTGATAGAGCCACACTAGCTACCCTCTTACTGACTGCTGCACTAGTTGCCGGCCTTACCAGACTGCCCGTCTTGGGGCTGGCTGACGAGCTGACTGGAGATGTGGGCGGGTCTGGGTTCTGCCCCGCCTTCTCTCTGTCACCTCCCCCCTGCGCCTTCTGACCATCGTCCTGCCCCTCCTCCTCCTCGCGTTGCCGTGTCAACGTCTCCACGTGCCTCCTCCTCCTTCGCTCGTCTCGAACCCGCAACATCTCCACAAAATCCACCGAAAACCCAGAGGGCTCGGTGTCCCCCACCTCAGATCCTTCCTGCATACTGTGTGAGAACACAGTGAAGATGTTACAAACATGCACATGCTCACAGGCACACATCCTCATATACACACACACAGACACACACACACACACAACTGTACATGCACACTCTGCACTAACAACTGATACACACATCACTGACATTACAATAATTCACACACAGCCCATGTTACCAGCTGTCTAAAATTCACTCCACAACCACAATGCATACATAAACCTGGCAGTAAAATTGCCCTAACCTTTACAAACACCCTGAACTAACATTTACATAATATCTGCCACATGGTGCAAGGATAATTACACACACCACAAATTACTACACACTATACATATCTGTATAGTCTATATACACACCACAGTCAAGGCTATTTACATGGAATGTTCACAAAAGATTATCCATTACACAGCCTCCAATACACCATATCCTTTCACCCACTAGACACATTGCTTGAGATTATGCTAGGTGAGGAAGAATTAGATTGCGTACAGTGTTGGCATTCCGTTGCATAGTCACACAGCTTCACCATCAGTTGACACAAGACACCCTTTCCTCTTACCACGGAGGCAAAATCCTTGTCGCTCTCCTTGTATACATTTCAGCAATCATGTGTAATTCTGTCAAAGATTCAGCTACTATATAATTAATATGCATAACTAATGTGATTAATGTGATACACACACACACACACACACACACATATATATATATATATATATATATATATATATATATATATATATATATATATATGTCAATGAGCTGACAGCAATGGGGGTTTGTAATTCTAATGCTGAACGAGCCACTATAAACTTCCCCCTCTGACATCACACTGAAGCCACCAACCACATCCTGTCATTAGGCAGACAGAGACAGAGGACCAGAGACTAGAGCTGTGACAATGCATGTACTGGACCTTCCAGTAGAGTCAGTCACATTATGCATGCTCTGTCCAATGATGAGTGTCATCACTTACAAATCTCCAGTGAGTCTGACTGGTAAAGTCCATTACTGTCCAACAATTGACTTCTGATTCATACCGGTAATGTTTTGCGTTGCCATATTGATGACATTGTTAATTCTTCTTTGTATATAATACTTGTATCTGGATTTCCAGTCAATTTATCATATAAGTATATTCCCCACAGAGGCCTTTGATGGCTAAAGGTATAGACAGTATTAAAGAATAGTGTTACCTATCCAAAGGAGATCACAGTCGTTGTTCTGATTTCCACACCCAAATTAAATGTGGCAGATGAATTTGAACTAAGACTGTGTTAAGGAGGCAGTGGCAGCGCCTCTGAGACCTGATTGGACAGATGTGGCCTCACCTACTGAGTGCAGAGGGCGTGTCCTCAGTCGAGCCGTCCTCAGGTTCTGTGCTGAAGGTTCGAGTCTTCCTCCGACGCTCCCGCTCAATCTCCTCCTCATCCTCCATCGTCCACTGTCGCGCCATACTGGGTAGGGAACAGACCAATCAAACCATAGCTGTTATCAAGGACTGGCCATTTGGGGTGGAATTTTGCATGCCGTGGCTGTATGTTTTAGACTTGACCGCCTTGCTTGTAATTATACATGCCAAAAAGTGATTGGTATCAGTGCCATATCTTTCTTTTGATGGGAATGAAAATAATTATTTAACCCGTATTTCTGACTGACTCTAGCTTTTTAAGGTAGCAACGAAAGATCCTGTGCCCTTTTTTCCCTTTTGCTTTTGAATGTTTTCATGCTATGAAGAGTTTACAAAATACAAAATAAAAGTTTTGTGCTCAATAAAAAATGCCACGAGCCACGAGATTGTTTACAGCCTCCTTCCTCCCAAATTTGTACTTTTGGTCCTACAGTTAAAAATGCTCTTTTCTGTCAGATCAACCATTGGGGGAGGAGCTGAGCTGAGCATTGAGTTTTAAAGCACCAATACTACCTTACAGACTGAACAGACCATCAGTAACTCCAGGACAGACACTTAACTACCAACGCCACCTAACTGCTTGGACCATTAATACAGCATGTTACAGAAACACAAAATGAACAATCCAGGCTGCTGATGGTAAGTCAGTGGAGCCACACGATTCTGAGTGAGGTGCCACCCACTGCAGGCTGTTTCTGTGGGGAAAAGAGGTGCTGATGCACGATCCTCATAAGGCTTTTGACTTGGTGTGTGCTTGGTAAGCTCAGTGCTTTCTCTGGTGTGCAGTTTCTTCAAATACTGCTTTAAATAATTATTGGCTGTTAACCAGAAAATTTAAAAGTCATTCAAAGCACCAAATACAGTACATACACAGGTACAGTGATCAGTATAAAGTAAACTATTGAATAACTTTCTTTTTCATAAAATATAAGCTCTTGACCATGGTAAAGTTTTGTTCTTTTATTAATAGTACTGTCAACAGCATTAATGCTGATCTGTACAGAAGTCTGATATGAAACACCACAGATCAGTGATATTTCAGTAATTTACATAAAGGGCTTTGAGCATTTTTGCCATATGAAATGCTCACTGCTGATATCTCATTCTGTCCCCACTTTACTGTTACACAAAGATATGACAGCATATTTCCCATACAATACTCCACACAGCTCCTTTGCAGCCTGTTGTACTGCAAACATTTCAGAACCTAATTTGACTTTCTTGCTGAATGTCACAATGGTATGCATCTGCATTGGTCTTTAGACTGTCTCCTAAAGTGACTGCTAAGATAGTAACATATCAAATGCAGTATGTTTGACACACACCTGCTGCACAGATAAATGAGTGATTTTACATAAATAAGTGCTGGTGGAAGATGCATAACAGAAGCATGTAGCTACTCCTGTAGCCAGGTACAAAACCCTGAGTCTTGGCATCATCCAAACACCTGTCAAAAACCTTTTCCCCACCATTCAGGTGCAGGAAATATCCTACCTAGTTAAAAATGTCCAACAGAATTACCACAGCTCTCCTTTTGATAACACTAAAACATTTGTAACTGATAAAAATGAATTTGGGTTTTGGCAATATAATACAATAGAAACACTGGGGAAAATAAAAATTAAAAATAAAAAAATTATTGACGGCACATTTTCTCATTGTAGTAAGATAAAGGTGCCGGCTACTCTGCAACAAGCAGCCAGAGAAAGACACGTGAACGTATTTGTTTTTTAGGCTATTTCCTTTATGAAAAAAACTTTTGATGCGGCACCATTTTTGACATCACGTTAACACAAAACCAATTTCCTAATGAACCATTTGTTCTGGGACCATCTCCACTCAATCAAAATGACTAAAATAAGAATAAACATCAACATGGCATTTCATTAATTCGGATTCAACAAAGCCCCATTTTCTCATGTGATTTCAATGCACACGTTTTTGTAGCTTGGCTTTAACCTGGCTACTGGCTACCTGGCAACTATTTTTTGCCACATGTTGGGTAAACATAATGGGGCACGTTTCAACATAGTCCTCTAAGTAAAGTATACAAGGTATATAGTGTTCTTTTGCAGTCATTCAAACAAATCTTTGAGCGCCGTTTCTTCGTCGTTCTTAAAGTCGTACAACGCGTGCGTTGACACCTGTCCAGTGAAGAGGAACTTCCCAGTTACGCAGGTATTTCCCTAACTGTTTCTTCGCTTCGGTTTACCGTCAGGTTTACGTTTCTTCATCGTTCACAGAAAACTATGGCTGTGTTGTCACTTTAGTAAGCATAATAACCGTTCGATAAGGAGAACACATGATTTATGTTTTCAAGCAGTTTCTCTATTCATTAACCGATGTCATAAACCGCAAGTAGTTATTATTCTGACTATATTCGATGCGTGCCATACTTATTCTTTCTGCAAGTACCAAGTCCAGTTGTCGGTTTATTTTGAAGTCCAAAAATGTCTGGTCTCGATTATACAGAACACATTGTTCGGTGTACTGTACTCATATAGGGTAACACCATCCGGTCACATTTAAAGTAATGATATCCCATATCCCATTATGTCTCTCCAGTTGCATGCTGTGGTAAACGTTTCCCAAGACTTCAGTTGATCTATAATACACATAAAAAACGATTAAAAAGCTAAAAATATTGCGTCTTACCTGGACAGAGCCGACCACGCATTTCTTCCAATGGACATAGCTTCCTTTGTAATTATTCCTCTCTCGCGAAGAATAGTTTTTGTAAAGCACGGTCTTAATGTGTGTGTAGAGCCTCACGCAGCGACTCCCGTGTTATTCATAACCCCTGTACAGCGGTACTGTAAGTGCACCTTTACCCTGCACCTCTACGAGATCACATGACTTCTGCGATATCATTGTTCGGAACGGTCATTTACCTATTCCGTGTAGCTTGTAAATGCTTTTTAAGGTAATGTCGACAGCATGTCAGGTGAAAGCCTTGCCATCGTCGTTACCTTACTGACATTATTTAGCACTAAGAAGGCGTCCTGCTCTGTCACTTCCGAAGCAAATTGCTTCAATTTGTTTCAAATTACTGGAGTGGCTTGTACTCATCACACTTCAAAGAAAGCGGTTTGCGAATGTACGAACTGCAAAACATATACCCAGCCATGGCAATGACATGTCTACTTGCAAACAGCAGGGTAGGCTTCATCCTCAACTTGACGTATGCATAACTTGATTAATGAAGGGATATATAAATAAAGGAAAAAAATCAAGAATGGTACGCTGTAAATACCATATAAAAGTAAGCCATGTAGCTATGTATTGTTTTATAGTCGGAAAAAACAATACTCATATGTTTGTTGTTCTTTCCCTCGTTTCACAGTCAGTTGTGAAGATAAGGATTTTTTTTAAAGATAAAACTAACAAAAGCCAAGTCATGCAAGATTGCACCTTAATAAAAACGCAAAAGGGCACACAGAAACAGCACAGACCAAGAAGCACCTTTCATGTATTTATGGAAAAGACAATAGGATCAGGCCAAGAGTTCACAGTTCATTCTTCCTGAACCAGTGAATCAGTGTGTTTGTTCTCCTGGCCGTGACCACACCCTTATTATGAACTATATGCTGTACTTTGACCAGGGCAATGCATCGAACTTGCATCAAACAAATGAAGGAGGAAGCTTCTTGAAAAATATCTGAAGTTCCAGTTCCCTGAACAGATGAAAGATCCTTACTAGTTCCCTCCAGGTTCAATTAGCATTGTCTTTGCACAGTTTTTCATCTAATTTTTATGACTCACTTGGTGAAAGAAAGGATAGTTCAATAGTACATCACCTGTTGGCAATTTTGTATGGTATGACTTTTCCATCTTCTTTAAATCTAGTTTGTACACCAGAAAAGAAAGGGACACATGCACATTCACAATTAAGGTGTTTAGCATGGAATCCATGTTGACAATCCAAATTTTACATACACATGTATGCAAGGAGAGTCCAAGTACTGTGGCTTGAAACATCTCCTGTCTGTGACTCTAAGCTTGTATCCTAGGCCTTTCCCCCATTCCAGACTGGAGTGGATTACACATGTGTAGAGACTGAAATTATGTGCAGTACCATTTCTGGAAAGTGTCCAGGTGATTGGATCATCTTAACGAACATGTCCAGGATGAATATTTCAAAAGATGTTTAAGTGTTTTCTGTGCATACATGGATCATTTTTAAAAATCATTCTGTTTGCGTTTCTGTCGGTTGTTAATTCAACATGACATGAAAAGAGCTGTACATGTATAACACACAATGAAAATATAATTTATTTCTCATGCCATTTTACACCCCTGAGGTACACAGTTGTGCATATCATCATTCACATATGAAAGTCTTATGTGAAGCTTCTGCGTTCTTAGTGGATGAGCTGATAAGGTTGATCACCTGGGTAATAGAAACCATCCCTCCAATGAAGACACTGTGTTCCAGAATATTCAGCCATTCATCATCATTCATTAGAAAAAAAAAAAAAAACTAACGTTATACAGCTGCTAGATTGACAACCTCCACATGGTTTCCTGCAGGTCAGATTTGCATTGGTCTGCGGTGCCACGCCCGAAGTCATGCCAGTGATATCATGCATGCAAATGGACAGAGAGGGTCACTCAGAAGCCCTCTGTCTGCTGCCATGACAGAATAAGCGCGGCATTGTTGAGGTCGTATGGCTTATCGTGCGTGAAGTTCCACAGCTGACAGTGTCCACACTCGATCAGTGGTTGATAGAGCAGTCAGGCAGATTTGCATATTACCGGATAAGGCCATCAGAAAAGAGCAACACAGAGATGCCTAAATTGTTTTATTACTATGCAAACGGAAAGCAGCACGTTTTAGCCTCATTCTTGTGCAGGAATGGCTGTAGCTGCCGCTTTGCCTAAATTATGACTCCCATGAAAAGTATAGCTGGTCACGTTCCTGACAGAATGAGTTCTAGTTATGTAAATTGCCTTATAAAGGCTGAATCGATGCTTTAAAATGTGGGCTGGTTTGTAATGGGTTTCAGTGTGCATTGTCACCTTTCAAAGAGGAAGGGGTGTGGCTGAGCGAACCATTAAGAGATACACCATGTCTAAAAGGGAAGAGAAGAGCCAAAGCAAGATGGAATTTAATATAAAATGGAAAACATTGGTTTAAGACAAAGGAAGCCCTCAAATTAAGTCTTCCCTGTTGTCTGATGTCATTCAGTGACAGTCATTTGTTTCATTCTTTTTGTTCATTGCTTATTCTCATGTATTTATTGATAAGACATTTAGCCCAGGTAAAATATCTGAATTCACATACCAAGCATCAAAGACATCTATCTGTCTTTTGGGGGTGCTTTAGTCAATGGTGTGCTTTCAGTATGTCCAGCTGACTACTTTCCCTGGGTTTCTTTTCAAAAGACTAACTGAAAAACAAGACGACACAACACCTAACTGCCAAGCCGCACTGAAAGATTGCAGGTGTGGAGAAATTGTGATAAAGGCATGAAGAGTCATCGGTCTTTGTTTATAGAAAAACATTTTATTAGTTATAGGACATCAGCTGATGCAGCAAACATACGACCACTTTCCACTTATATGGCATGCAAGTGCTCTAAATGCTGTACTGAAGGATAAGAGCACATAATGTCAAAACACTTTGTGAGGCAATCCAGTTCTCACAGATGATAACAGACATATTTTACATGCTAATATAATGTATGATGTATTAGTGTCCTGTGGACATGAAAATTCAACAGGTCATGCAGTCTGAGTGCATATTTGACTATATTGGATTCTAGCGGGGCTTAAGGAAACCACAGAACCTTCTATTTCAGTAACAGAATAAAGACCAGAGCATTCACATCACAACACATCTGAGACACCAGAGACTGCTTATACAGGAAGAGAAATAGAAGCTGTCACTTATGGCTATGAATTTCAGACTGACATCAGATTAGTGCCAGGGAACCAAGTCACACTAGGTGCATGGCTTCACTGATTTGTTGAGAGAAGCAGAAGGGTGGAGATTAGGGTCTCTGCCACATCTTTTTTCCGCAATACCTGTGAAAGAGAGGACAATAAATCAAACCCAGGAAATGCATGAGCATTAACCCCACTGAATTAACTGTCTGAAGCTGTCTCAGTGGTAATGCATATGCATGTAATATCTATAGTACTATATGCATATAATGCATATAGTACTATAGACACATTGGGTATGACCATGTAAAAAAAAAAAAACATGTTTATGGTTGTGGTATGACCAGAGTCACTTTCTGTCTCAGACCTCTGGACAATAAGGTTTGAAACCAGATTAGATTCCTGTCCAGTATCTATGGAATTAAACTGGTTAATATTAAACTCAGATAAAATGGAAGCCTGAATATCAGCAACCCAAGCTGTAAAACCGCAAATACCTGTTTTTTAGGCTGTATACATGAAAAAATACTGGCAGCAGTGTGCTTTAGAGGTTATGGCACTGGACTAGAGGGACAAATCCCTGGTATGACATGATAAGTAGATGACAGTTGCATCCTCGAGCAAAATTGTTAACCTCTATTCCTTCCTATCCATCTGTGGATGCTGTGTCAAAAATGACAAAATGGAATCCATATACCCTCTTACAAGTCCTTTATGAATTCACAGTGCATTCCAGTTTGTGTTATAACAATAGTTTGCTGCACAGCATACTCCAATTCATATAATGGGTGTGTATGTTGATGTCAGGTTTCATCAAATCAAATTATTGCATCATACAATTTTATTTATTTTCTTAGCAGACACCAATCATACAGATTATTTGTATATTTACTCTGGTAATCTGTAATGCTAAGTGCTTTGCTTAAAGGTACAATGATTAAGCCCCACTCAGGAGCTGAATCTGCAACCTGTAATTCCAATTGCCCAAACACCAAACCAAATCACTGCCTAATACAGCTACTTTATGTTGTTTTTTTTTCCATTTGTGCATTGTGTATTTTTTACACTTTATCGACAAGTACTACTATGACCACCCTTTAAAATGGAATGTGGCAGTATATTATGTTGTATCATTATGTTGTGTCAATAAGTTGAGCAGAAATAGTCTTCAGAACTTCCAGCACAAGGGACAGAGAGTGTTCTGGTGAAATATGAGATCAAGGTCTACATGCTAGTGCAGTTCCTGTGTCATAAAAGGACTGATCTGTTTGTTTAATCCTGTGAATATTAATGGATGTTGATACAGGCTTGACTGGTAGCTGGCGATCAGTGTGGTAACAAGATCGACCAATGGGAAGCCTGCCTGCAAGCAATAGTGTATTTCTATCCCTGCTGCAAACTGCTAAAGAGGTCCATGGCAAGTCTGGAACAGAATACAGAGGGGTGCCAAATTACCTGGTCGTACGTTAGAAAACACATCAAACCTGTTCCTTGGAGGGACTTTTGGGGATTTGCCCAGTGTTCTTTTGATGACAATATTTCCAACACTCTCAATGAAAAGGGAGTTCCCCAACTGAAAATGAAACCATGTGTGGCTGTTTTTAAGATTTTAGGAAAATAATGAGGGTGTGGGCTTTCATTTTTACAGATTTCATTTGTACTTGAGCATGGTATGAGTGTTATGGCCTGGTGGGGCTTTCATCATTGGGCGTGACTCTTTGCACCAGCGAGTATTCTAAATTGAGTCAAGGAAACTTGCTATTTAACGTCTATTTAATGTATCTGTTTTCCCTTACCCTGCCTAGCAAACACATATCTAAAATATGATACGTGATTATTTAGGAAATAATCACCCTTTTTCAGTTGGCTGTCTACATCATAAATGATCATCATATCATAATCTGAGTGATGGTCCAATCACCTCTCTTCATGATGTGACATGTATGATTGACAGAACAATGACCAATTGGATACATCTTGTAAAATACAGGGGGATGAGTGAGGAGGGTCAAGCGTTAAGAGCATGACCTTTTACAGACACTGCTTTTTCGATGTGTCTTCAGAAGGATAGGGCCATGTTTTATTGCTTTCAGGAGCTGCTGTAAATAAACTGGATCTACTAGAATTGCTGTGGATGGTAAATACAGGGGTGTGTGTCCAAGCACCCTTCTTGTTGACCATTACCTCAATATTGCCATACAAGTGATGTATGACAGTCACATGACCTCTGCTCACCTCCTCATTGGGCAGGTCCCTTTGCGGCATCAAACATCTTCTTCCTGCCTTCCATGCCAGACATGGCCTCCACATTCTTCCTCCAGTCGCTATCCTCCACCGGCCTTTTCTGTGTGACAGAAAGAGAGAGAGATAATGAGAGACAGAGGGAAAGGGAGATACAGCATGGGGGAGGGATGGAGGTGGAGAAAGAGAGAAAATATGAGGGAATTGAAGGAGATAAAGGGAGATAGAGCACAGGGAGGGATAGAGAAAGAGTCAGAGGAAGGTAGGGAACAAGAGAGAGATAGTGTGGGGTTGGGAGATGGAGACCCAGAATGAGTGAGAGCCAGGGAGCTTCCAGAGGTACAACAGGCCCCTCTGCCAGGCCTCTATTTCAGCTAAACCCTTCACATGGCATTACCATTGTACGCATAACTATAGAACAAGATGGTTACAGAAGACTTTGTCATCTCTCCACACCCCTTTCCAGTAACCATTCAGTCACTGCAGTTGGGGCTAATAGTCAAAGAGGGAGAGATGGATACATATCCCCAGCTTGGGTTGAATCATTGAGATCTCACACGGGCTCTTCAATGTGCATTTGCAACACATGGAAAGGAAGCTGTCTCCCGCATTCAGATGTGTGCTTTTAGCATAGTTGCTTCTAGGTGTTCTTATTGTCTGTTGAATTCATATTCCAATAACACTTCCTGAGAGTTTGATTGTGTAGAACATCTCATCATGCCATGCATTTAGACAACACAGCTAACCGCATTATATGGATGGTTATCTATCTCTTCCTTATCTTATTTAGGTCCTTCAATGGCTGTCAGATGTCTCTGAGGACCTTGAAGCACAGCCATTGTATTATTGTAAATCATAACAAGTTGCAGGATGGTTTGCTAGAAAACAACGTTAGAGAACAGGATTTTCTTTCTTGTGCGTTCATCTGTGGAGTAGCATCGACATGACACAAACAAAACATTTCTCAGTCTACATCCCCTCAATGAAAATGTAATACTGCTTTTGAAATAAATCTCGGATCACTCTGAAACAGCTCTGTAAAGTGACGTTTGTCACTTTACAGAGCTTTCTTTAACAGTTTTTATTTGTCTTGCTGACAAAAGCCAGATCCGCAGAGCTAGCAGGGGAGGTGAGATCTACGGTCGTACTGGTTTGACGAGTTACCTAAACCCTCTCCACTCACATTAGACAGCTGATCAGAGGAGCCCGCATAACGCAGACAAAACAGGACCCGACAGGGAGGGCTGGCTGAGAGGCCTCCGGCACAAAGGCCCACCTCAGAGTCACAATGCGCTCATTGTCGGCCTCCGTGGATCTCGCGCGGCCGCCGCCCGGGATTATCAACGACACCATTTCCTGTCAAGCATCAAAAAGCCGCTTCCAGGCTCCCTCTGTCCATTAAAAGCTCTGCCTGTGCTGCACCCAGCTGTTCTACACCCTCCCTCTGCTGTTGAAAGAGCCTCAGTGGCTGATGTCATCCATGTTTCCCACCTTAAGGTGAAACTGAGGGCACTCGAGGGACAAAGCTTGACCTTTCCTCTGTGGGAGGTGTTCAGTTCAGCTGTTGCCCTGCTCCTGTAGCTTCAAATAAGGGACATGCTGCAGTGTTTTCCCTCCATTTTATATCTCAGTGGAAGCACTTGAGTGAGATTGTATGTTTTTCACTAAATGCTATTTATTAAATTCATATACTGTCCTCCTACAACTACAAAGGTGAGGGTAACAGCAACCTATCTGTGCGATCCTAACACTGCACAGTTTCACCCAGGGAGTCACAGTTGCAATGAAGTGTAGCATGAGGGATGTTTTTTGTGTGGATTTAAAATGAAGTTCAAACAGTTCACGTTCAAAAGTTCACATTACCCTGTTGCTCCACCCTTCCTCAGAAGAAATTATTGAAACTATTGTGAAAAGTCAACAAGTCAGCAATGGAATTTTACCACAAAGAAGCAAAAGGCAGCCCTCAACATTTTTTCAGTGGTGCATGCTGGGAAATATCATGCAATTCCTCATGTATCCTGTAAGTCGTGTCTTATTTACAATATTTCCGTTATTATTATTATTATTATTATTATTATATTTACCATATTCTTATAGAAATTTGCCTTATATCTAATACTAACCAAGCAAAGTGTCATTCCTGTTTTATCACCCTGCTCAAGCTAGGAAATATGCCTGGCTGGTGGTTTTTTAAGCAACTAGGTGTTTCAGCTTGCTCACACTGGTCATATCTTAGCTGTGAAAACACGCTTTTGATACTGTCCCATGTGGAGGCCTGGAGCGACCCACCTTCTCGGTGTCCTCCTTCTTGACGGACTTGAGGTTGGCTCTTAGGTCCATAGACACCTTGTGCTTGGAGCCCAGCAGCGAGCGTAGGATAGCATCGGCCGACACCCTGACTCTCCTCAGCGTGGGCCTCTTGAACTTCCCTCTCAGGTCCAGCACCTTGATGCTCAGGTCTTTGATCTGGGAGGAGAGGTGGCGTGGTAAGGGTGTGAGGGAGGGGAGTTCACTTAGTCAGCTGGAAAGAAAAAAACTAAACCCATTGAAATCTGGCTTGACGGTGCCACTGAACTTTCCCCCAGTACTGTACCTCTCTGGTGTTGAGCATGACTTTGGCCTCGATGTCGTACCGTTCCTCGTCCACCACGTCAATCTTTGCGTGCAGCTCCCGACAGAGCTCCTACCAGGGAGAGAGCAGCCAGCGACAGGGAGAAAACATGCAGTTAGATGTGAAAAGGCTTGGAAGAGGTCTGGAAATCAGGCTACTTTCACTGCAGAGCAGCCAACAATGCACTGACAGTCTGAATATTGGCCCCGCTATGTTTCAGAGGATTCATCAAATATTTGTCCGTGCTCTTCTTTGTTTAATCAGTGCATTTCCATCTGGCTCTGCCCAGGTTACGTGTGATGAACACTGGAATTTGACACATAATGGGTTTTGTGTAAAGAGCGGTGTTCCATGCCAGCGATCGTTACGGATAGGTTTCCTGTCTGTATAAAACCCTTTGCTGACTGAAGAAAAGTGCTTCACAGATTTTTATGAACGATGAATAATATGAAAATAAATAAGACCAAACGAGATGTTAAATCAGCAAATCAAAGACTAAATGAAGTAGCCTTAGTGCCTGGCTCTGTCTTCATTGTTATCCCCTTACTTGCAGGAAATGTCTTTGTACTTAGTGTACCAGTTCGGCAGCAAGCTTAGGGCCCCCATCAGGCAAAGAGAAAGAGAAACACAACACAACGATCATGTTTGAATTCCAAAAATGACTGTTGGTGCAATTGATGCGCAGCTACATTTGGCAGCATGTCTTGGTGTATAATTAAAAAATGTGTTAAAGATCATTGTAATGTCACTGCAGTGAACCGAGCACTTGGCTGGAACGATACCCAGCATGCATATTGGGTCATAAGGCCCAGGGCCGGGAAACATCGGCTTACTGAAATGGCTACTAGTTTAGACCTGTGGCTGTGTTGCACAGGCGGTAGATAAGAGCTGCCTGTCCAGTGAGTTTGCTTAACTAAACTACGGAGCAGTTTTCATAGCAGGTTTCCAGTAAGAGTTGCTGTGTTATGGTGCACCTCCTTAAATGGTCCACTTTTTTGCTGGAAATCTTTCATTATAAATAACATTTCTGTTTGTCTCATTGGCTGTGTTCTTTTGTGGCATTGAAACTCCAGGGGAACCCACCTACGTATGTACCACAATCACTAGGCCAAGATGAAAATAACAACACAGTTGCCATGTAAATATTCCCAGCAAAGAAACTTGCCCAAACATTTCTGTAGAAATGAACTTCCTTTCAACTCCATAGTCAGCAATTAAATGAATGTTTAGGTTCAGTGAATCATCTGTTATTGATTAACTGGCCTAATATGTTCCAATCATGATTGGCATAAGCTGTGGTGATTAAGCAGCCTTTAAACCCAGCTGTGTCTGAGCAGAAGGGAGGAGTGTGGGAATGGAGGCATGGAAGGACTGAAGGTGTGTGGCAAAAGGGAAAGTGCCTGTGGAGACAATGGTGATGGGGGGGGGGGCCTTGCACTGTTACCTGGAGCTCGGAGAAGGACAAGCCGCTGGTCTTCAGAGGGGGCGCTCTCTCCGCCAGGTACCTCTGCTTCTCTTCTTCCTTGTCCACAATCTCCTGCTCGAGTTCCTCCTTCGCCTTGGCCACCATCAAGCTCTACAAACACAGAGGCGCACACACGCACACACACAAACACAGACACGTACACATTTTACAAGGGAGCTTAGGAACATTTTACAAGATTTTAAGCACCTTGTGGAAAATAACACGTGTTATTTATTTTTGCCTAACGTAGGCATCAGCACAATTTAGACAGGCCCAGCTCTGTGCTTTCAATAAGCTCTGCTCACCCTCCTCTGGCAGAGATATGAACTGCACCTTCAGGAATTGTGGGCTGCCAGTACTTCTTATCTCAGATCTGGTTTTTAATTACATTAGTTATTTTCTTACTCACCTTTAGCATGAGCTTGCGGGACGCTGAGATTTTGGGCTTTCTCTGGAAAAAAAATAATGACACAGAATTACCAGCATAAGCACTGAACAATAATAATGCACTAAGTGACTTATTTTGATCTTTGATAAGCTCAAAACAAATATGGATCCTGCTATGCTATGACTATTGTGCAATCAATACCAATTATGTACAATGTATTTTATCTTTTCCATGCTGATGATACAGAGACAGTTATGTAGTGGCAATGCTTATAAATGGATACCATCAGTAAAATAATATCTTATATACTTCACAGTGTGTCATAACTTTTACATTGTTGGAAAGGGTAGATTAACATCAGAATCCATGAGCAGTATATACCTGTAAGTAGGTTACAAAAAAGTAAGTGCATTACAAATGTGTGTGCCCATATGCAACTACGGAGGCCACTGATAGTGATGTATATTTATATAAATCTTACCTCACGCCTGTAAAGGAACAGAAGGAAATTGTTAGACTGATAAATTATCAGGACATTACTGTGATTTCTAAAAAGTCTTCCTGTAAATTCACTTAAAGCTATGTGCCTCTCAGTGATTTTCAGTAAAAAGTAATTATCATTTGAAAATAATGTCCAGCTTTTTAAATTTCATACACTTTGAATGAAGTTAGTGGAAACACTAGAGGAGAAAAATGCTAAATGGAATCTGATCATTGAAGAAGGTCAAATGCAAAATTTGTGGAAAAAGCTTCTGAGAAATAAATTGTTTAAAAATAGATATATGAAATGTATAGTTTAATCACTGAATATCAAAGGTATTTCCTTGCTTAAATCTTCAGGACTATATTCAGATTTAGCTGGCAATATGACACCACATGTAATAAGTGCTTGCTAGTTCTGTGAAAATAATAATTATAGTAACCAACCATTTTTATATTTATAAATTGTCACGGATTGCCCCTCATCATCTTTTACATGAAATATCATCACCAAATGAAAATATGTAATTATTATAAACAAGATTGAGGAATATCATCAATTTTTACTGTTATTACATGTGCATGTGTGCAGACTGCTTCGTATGACTTTTGGTCCCTGCCATGCCCAGTCTTGTCTAATATGGTCCATAAACACACATTCTTACATAACTTTGACTGGGCTCACATTTAACACATTTGTTGTTAGTAGTTTCTAAGCATGTGTAACATACCACTCCTCTCAGCTCATAATGGCTGCCAAATGCATTTTCACACAACAGTAACCTTTGACAGCGTGCACTCATTTGAATCTACTTTTGGCACATTGGACTGTAGATGCAGGAATAAGCAATATCAAGGCTGGAGGACATTGGTCACACCCAGCTAAGCTCAACAGAGCATGTGCTTCTCTTGTCTCCAGATGACCTTTATTTTATTTTCTGAACAAAATCCTTAATTCATTTCAGGCTGGCATTCACTCACTTACCCAATCTTCTCCGCATATCTCAGCCATTGTCTCTAGATATACTCTTGACTGTACCTCAGAATCACCAGCTGTTTGTCTTGAAATCCTTGTGGTTGCCTGCAGCCTAGAGTTCCATCTATTTTTGTGTTTTCATCTCAAATATCCCATGCATTGTAGTTTCATGAGACTCCTTGTATTGTGTTTCAGAGCTGTCAGTATATACTGCATGCTTTTTTGATAAATGTCTCATGCACTCTATGTTGTATAATATTGCACAACAGCTGCCATTTTAAATGCCTCTAAGATGTTGAGGGGTGATCTTAAGTAGACAGAACACAATATACTTACACTTGTTCTGGCATCGTAGTATTGGCTGCTGACCCTGGAAGACAAAAATAAGTCCTTTTGTCTCTGGGCTTGACCAGCCAGATGAATTGGCAACTTTATTAGATTCTCAGCTGTTGGAAGAATATGCGCTCAGTCTGGCTCAAGTTGCAGCTCCCATTATTCTTTAAGTAAGCTCTCAACAACACTAATAAGCAATGAATCATAGGGCAATGGACGGACTGAGTGCACCTCCCAAAGCGCATATTCTAAAAGTTAGAGATTCCAAGCTGTGGTCTTCCAGGGGAGGAGGGGGCTTGTGTCTGATGGGCCTCCCTACCAAACATGTGTGCTCTGTGCAGAACTGTTGAAATCACTAATCCTCTTATAACTCAGGAGGGACCATAAATGCACTGAACCAGTACAATGTATGCTAGATCAGGTGAATAAATACCTGGCTCATCTGAGAGCATGCAAACTCTCTCACCATCAGGGACAGGGATGCCTACTCCTACATGAATACTCATACTGTATGTCCATACAGCATTGGGCTACGATGTTTGTTCATATACGGTATATATGGTATCAGTTAAATGTTTGGACACACCTACTCATAAAGGTGTTTTTCTTTATTTAAACTATTTTCTATGTGGTCCATTTTATTTGAAAATAATAGTAAGGACATCAAAACTATGAAATAACACAGATGGAATTATGCAGTGACCAAAAAAGCATTAAACAACTCAAAACAATCTTATATTTTAGATTCTTCAAAGTAGCCAAAAAAGTATTTTTCTAAAATTACATTTTTTTGGAAAGAAATTCATACTGACTGTTCACTATTTATATTTGTCTAAAAAACAAATTTCAAGCATTTAACCATAAGCCTTAAGATCAAAATGTCTCCGAATGCATGTTTTCCATTATCTTAATCAAGTGTGTCCAAACTTTTGAATGTTATGACTGTAGGAGAAATGCATGGATTCCAAAAGCCACCTCAGTTTGACAATCAGTCCTTGTGGATTCCATGGTTGAAAAACCTGCAGCAGGGACTGCAGGGACTCTGGAAATGGGTGCGTACTTTGATTTAAGAGCACTTGTCGCCTGTGGTCTGATTCCCCCATAACAGCACACCCCAAAAAAGAACGCTAGGGCAGACACAAAGAGGCATTACGGGGTGGGGTTAGAGGATGCCCGGGGCCTTAGGAGAGCTTCAGAACGATAGTGATCATAGCGGCCCCCGATTTCTCCTGCGGATTAACCAGTCAGCAGGAATTCGGAGCAGTTCGGCTCCACAAATAGACCATGGATCAGAGGGAAAGGATGCATGGGTTTCTGTAGCCTTTATGGATCAGGATCCTGTTGAGATAGCCAAACTTGAGCAGAAATCTGAGTATGGCAGTTAGGCACAGGAAAGAGCCCATTGTCAGCCCTGCTATCTCAGTGTGGGGTGTCTCTGCAGTGTAGAAGCCTGTGCGGCATTCTTGAATAGCCACGCAAATGTTCATCTATGGACCAACTTCTTTCTATCAATGCAAGCTACAGATGTATGTGGTAGAAACACAATACCATTAAGCACACATAGGTATTTGAAGTGAATGAAAATTCTATTGCAGTTTGTGATAGATGATAGTGATCGTGATAGATCAACACATATACTGAATAAGCTCTTATTTAAAAGTTGCTGTAGTCTTACAGATTTTAGATGACACCTCACTCAGTTTATCAAATCAAGGGTAATGCAATTGAAAAATGCATGTACTGTAATCTGCAAATGAATGGTTTCATATTCAGATTTTTCTGAGAAATTGTTAGCATAACAGGGCTAATCAGATGATGATATGTCAGCATTCCCTGTGGAATGAAAAGCATCCACTTTGTAGCTTGATTTTCATCTACTCTTTGCAGCATGAGTTTCCTTCAGTGAGCACACCCTCCCATCCGCGATTCACCTCTTTTGTATTCCATGAACTTACTGAATTGAAGTGGAACTGACCCTGACTCTGATGCATACAGAGGGAAATGCCTTCCAATTGATCTCTTTCAGTTTTGGCATATATTGTAAAGCATATAGTACTGTACATGGTACATGGATATTTTAACAGATTCAGATCATTTCCAACTATTTCATCATTCCAAATGCACTCAAATAGCTTGTTTGAAATGTTTGCCTTTTTTGTGTTTCAAATGCAACACACATGTCTGGTTAAAGTGAGGCTTACAAATTAGTATAGATAATTAGTAAATTAGTGTAGATATTTTGCTGTTGGCCTTAGAATACCAGTAAAAGAAGAATGAATATTTTTACGGGGTTAATAAAACACAAGCAATGTCTCATATATACTATATGATGTCATGACTATGGTCCTAGCATTGATCAATGCAAATAAAATGAGCAATGATGATGTCTCAAAGCAAATTATTGGCTTGGATGCTGAAGAATCTATTCTGATCCTGATGACAGACTAAAATGCTTCCAGAACTGCTGATGTTGGCTGAAACATTTATGGTAAATCAAAGCTCTCAGGTCCAGGTCCTCATTATTACCCCCACTGTCATTATCAGAGAATTCAATCCATTCCCGCAGTGAGCACTGTGGCACAAAGATGTCTCTGGAAAGCAGTCTTAACAAGCAAAGGCATCCTACCTGTATGGTGCGATCACTGCTGTGGCTGAGGCTTCTGCAGGCAGAGGATGGAACAAAGATGAGGTGAAAGAATGTGGCTGGACTATTTAACCCAGACTCCCATTGTCTTCCCCGTCCACAACTGGGTGGTATTAATAGAACGACCCACCCCTGCACACACACACACACACACACACACACACACACACACACACACACACACACACACACACACACACACACACACACAAGCGCGTGCGGTGTGGAGCCTTTGTCATCCAACACCTGAAATGTTGGAGCTTCCAACGCCAGCAATGGGTCAAAGCCCGTCTCTCCGCACCTGCTGATTATGGGCTGCCTGGAAGGCCGGGGGCCTAACGCCTCTCCCCTAAAATCTTTCTGCCCTGGTCTGAGTCCAGCGGGAGCACAGACCAGCTGCAGCCAGGCCTGGCCCTTATCTCTCATGAAGAAGGTCTCTTAAGTCCCATTTGTCCTTTTTTAACAGGGGAAGGGGGAGGTTATTAGATTGGGAGTATTCAGTTCTACATCCTGAGCAATGGTTTCCTGCATGTTTCAGCATTCACTTCAGCGATCACCTGGCATACTAGGTGAGCTGACTTCCAGTGCAAATTATGGTAATTCAATTACATTATTGACATTTAGCAGATGTTCTTATCCAGAGCAAACTACACAGGTTACAATTTTTTACAATTTTTTTTACAATTGTTATCCTGGATATTTACTGAGGCAATTCTGGGTTAAGTACCTTGCCCAAGGATACAACAGCAGTGCCCCAGCATGGAATCAAACTAACAACCTTTTGGTTACTAGGCCTGCTCCTTACCACTATGCTATACTGCCGCCGAGTGATCTCAAGCAACTGGTGAAAGGTGCCTCTAGGATTGCCAGTACAAGTTGCTGTCAAGTTAGCACCAATCAGTTAATCAGTTTGGCCTGAAATGAGTAGAAACCCACCTCTACCATGTTGTTCTCCTCAGCTCCTTGTGGCCAATCACACTCCGCCTCGTCATTATAGCCAGGGCACAACTGAGAGTGTAATCTGCCATCCTAGAGCATGAATTGTCATTGTCACATTGTGAACAAATCATTACCTCCTATGCTAACAAAGTACATCCTCTCCCTGTTGGGATATAGGTGAAGATCTAGTGGGAAACCAATGTTTTCTCATTACCCATTAACTGGCCACAGGTGGCCTGCAGCTGTAATTGTCAGTTTGTGTGGGTGACTGGGTGAGGGTATGATCGTTATCGTCGTACCGTCGCTAGCATTGCGCTGGATTGAGACCTTAAATGACGGAGCCGTCTCGAATGCCCCGTAATCAGCGAGGTGTCGGGTTGCCCTCTGAGGAATGGAAAAGGCCCCGAGTAATTGACTTGTTTACGAGGCTCGCAGCGAGGCCTAGGAGCCGACGGGAGGAATGGGGGAGCCTCGCCTGGCCTTTCAGACTCAGCCTGGCACCAGCTGACACCGCCACTCGCTCTGCATGCGTGTGTGTCTGCGTGCGTGCGTATGTGTTTAATACAGGGCTGTGCTTGAACTTGAGGTGAACCTCAGCCAGCGTAAACACCTTCTGTCTCCGTATTGTGGCCATGCCTTCCAGTGATGTTACTAGTGCTTGTTAATCTGTGCTCTCTTTGTGTGCAGACCTCTAGTGGCAGACTGCTTATTGGATCTGCCTGGGAGCAGGTCATTTAAGCCATGAGGCCTCTACGTCTGGGTTCTCTCTGTCAGCTCATCTGGATCACTGCCTCCCAACAGCCTGAGCTCACTCTCTTTATACATGGTTCGGTTTCTCTCTCCACATTTTAGTCTCCTGGACATGGGCAGGTTTGTCTGTTTATTTTGTTAGCTTCTCTTTGCATCCCACATACACTATGTCATTACCCATTGTCAGGGCTCAGGCAAGGACTCAGGCGCGGGAGCTTTGGGTTCCAAGCGTCTTTATTGAAATCGTCAGGCAAATCGCAAATCAGAAATAGGCAGGATCGAAAACCGGAAGGCAGTCTGTGGACAGAATCAGGTTCGGGAACAAGGCAAGCAGGCAATTAGGCAATAGTGGCAAGGCGGCAGGCAAAAACGTGGTCTGGATACGGGCAGGGTCGAGAATGGGAAAAACACACAGACAGAAGCAACAGCGGGGACGTAACAGGTGAAACACACTGAGACGAACTGGCAACAAGACAGATACACGCAGAGAAGATATAGGGCTGAGATGACGAGGAGATGGGATGCAGGTGGGCAGGCAGGCAGATGAAGGCGATGAGGCAATCAGGTGAGCGGAGACCAGGCGGGGAGCGGGGCAGGGCTAGAACACAAGGAAAAAAAAAGCACATGGACAGGGAAAAACAAAAACACCACACATCCACATCATGACAAATTGGGGGCTTGTCCAATTTGGTAGTATCATGAGCTTTTGTAGCTGTCTTGGGCAGTGCTTTAAATTTGTAATTGCTCTGAGGTATTGAGTTACCCATGGTTTTGCACTCTGCAGTCCCGAACAGGTGAGTGCGTAGTTCTGTGCATAGTATTAGCTTGAGCTACGCTACTCTTTCCCCTGTTAGGCTTAGTGGCTTGTCTCTTTGGGGGCTTGCCAGTTTGTTATTTTAATTTGTTATTTTTGCTGTTCATGTGGTTTTCGGCAGTTGGCCCGGGAACACCTCCGTAGTATTGGTAGGGCAGTTGGCTGCTGCCAGTATAAGCGGGTTTTGGGTGTGTAAGTACCTGCCACCAGTACAACACTGAAGACTAGTTCATAGAGTAGTTAGTTTATGGCTAGGTAGTTAGGGTGGGGATAGGCTTTGTTTTTCTTAATTGTATCTGCACTGGACACTGTAATGTTGGCATCTGCTTGTGTCTGTAGCTCTAAATTGTAAAATTATGATCTGCTGGTCTTATTTAAATGAGCAGTAAGGTAGAGGATTTTTTTAAATTATCTAGTGGCAAAAAGTTGGACATGAAGGTAGAGTTGCAGTGTAGCAGGCTGATTTTGATCCAGGAGGGCAGACTTGCAGGTGACAGCAGGTCCTTTTCAGATGATTCACTGTGTCCCTTTTGCTCTGTAACAACTAGATCAATTGTGAAGGTCTTAATTCACTTCAAAATTTGGAATTCCTAAGATCATTCAAAGTGATCAGGGTTCTAGCTTTACGTCTTGTCTGTTTGCTCAGGTGTTAAAACAGCTCAGGGTCCAGCATAATCTGTCCAGTGCCTATCATTCCCAAAGTCAGGGGGTGCTTCCATCAGACACTGAAATCACATTTGAGAACCAATTGTGCTGATTTGAGCTGGGATTGGGAGGAAGGTCTGCCATGGCTCATGTTGACTGCTAGAGAGGTGTCTCAGGAGAGCACTGGTTTTAGCCCAAATGAACTGTTTGTGGTCCTCTCAGTCTCCTCCATGATGGCTTGAAAGCTACTTAGCCAGATGAAAATGTCTTGGCTTATGTAAGTGGGTTTAAGTGTAGGTTGCATGAGGCTTCTAGCAAAGGATCTTATTCTGATCTAGCAAAGGAGAAACTTGCAGGACAAGATGAAACAGCTCGTTGACCATAGGTCAGAGAAACATCAGGTTAGTCCCAGGGACCACGATTTGGTTCTGCTTCCCATTGTAAGCTCTTCTTTTGAGGCCAAGTTCAGTGGTCCATATTTGGTGGTAAAGCAGATTTCTGATTTTAACTGATATCAACTCCAGCTAGGAAGGCCACTCAAGTTTGCCATGTGAACTTGCTTGAACTTATATTCCTGTTCCAGGTGCTCAGGCCTCAGTAGCTAGGGAGCAGAGTCATAAGGTTAAGCCTATTTTGTTAGTTGATCCTGTGGATCCTTCTGCTTTGAATTCTGCAGCTGAGAGTTCTTGGGAGGGTGTGTGTCCCCCGCTGACACCAAGTTGCAAGGTTGGTTAAAGGATTTGGAGTTCTTTTCCAATTTGGATGAGAGGTGGTCTTACTTGCCAGATCCTATTCCTGGCTCCCTCTCTAACCTTGCCTGTTTCCTCTTAAAGTCTTCTAGGTCAACAAGGTGGTTGGTGAAGGGAGTGGGGTGACCTCAGCGTGGGGCAAGGTCCAACCTGGGATCTGGTGCTGGAGTTTTAGCTGTGGTTGCTTACAGTGCCCTCTTAAAGGGGATGGTGTCAAGGCCATGTCCTCCAGTGAAGTTACTAGTGCTTGTTAATCTGTGTTCTCTTTGTGTGCAGACCTCTAGTGGCTGACTGCTTATTGGAGTCACCTGGGACCAGGTCTTTTAAGCTATGAGGCCTCTGGGTGTGGTAACCTCTGCCTGCTCATTTGGGTCCTTGCCTCCTAGGGGGGGTTTCTCCCTCCCCATTTTAGTCTCCTGGACATGGGCAGGCTTGTCTGTTTGTTTTGTTACCTTCTCTTTGCATCCCACATACACTACACCATCACCCATGCAACACTCTGCAGCCACACTGAATTACTGATGGATCATCATCATTGGTTTATGTAGTTTTAGCATTTAGTGTTTTAATAAACATGGATTGAAGTTAATTGCTTGGTGTGGTGGTTCTCTTTTTGTTGTGACTTGAGCCAGGTCATGACAATCCATCTTTAAAATGACACCTCTGGAACTGTGCCCAAGTCACTCTCCCCCCCTTGTTCTCCGTGTATAAAGTTGACGAGGTTAAGAAAAAGTAAGCAGACAATGTGGCTCTGTCCATGTTTGGTGTTTTAGAGCAAATACCACTATCTGGTAGTACAGGAAACTGTGCATTAGATAGGGGAGGGAGGGATCTGGATGTAACACTGGCCACCGCTGAACTCCTGAAATAGCCTGCATGGAGAGGCCAGAGACCACATAGATGTAGGAAAAGGGAAAATGGTGCTGTGTGCCAGACAGGATTGTCTTACCCCTATATCAGTGCGTGTGGGTACAGGGTGGTCCCCCTGGGACTTGGCCCAGCTGGGGATGGAAAGCACCACCTGTCCCTCTTAACCCAAGACTCCCCCTGCCAACCTCGAGCCTTACCGCATTCCATACCCTGCTTTGAGCTCTCCCGCCGGCATCCGTCGCACACGTACGCCATTCCGCGGAACCTTTAGACCAAACAGTTCCAAACACGGGTGTGCAGAAAGATTAAGCAGGACACTTTCATCCACCTCATACATGCCGCTTAATAGCTTCATCACCTCCTCATTATAGCCGCTGCGTGGTCCTTTGTGACGAGAGAGCGTGTAAATTGTATGACTGCCATTTTGAATGATCAAATGCCTTTTTGAAACATTGTGCAGCCATATGGGCCACATGTGTGTTTTCTCAATGAATGGGGTCCATTTCCAAATCTCCCAAAGATGCTGTTTACAGCAAGATGCACAGTATTTTATGATGACGATTTGGCCTCTGCATCACTGTTCTGAGTTCCACAAGTTCCACTACCAGGACTGCTTAGGCTAGTGGTTTAGCTGGTGATTGGAATTCGTTAGTCAAGGCAAGAAGAAACACAGACTGGGCAGTCTAATGATAAGTGGTTATTGGAAGAGGCTGTAATACAGTAATACTGTTTTCTCATAAAGTCAGGAAAAACTGGGAAAGAATTTCCATTAGTGCAGGTGAGGGATCTGGGGATTTCCTGATGTCCTTCAGTATAACCATGAGAGTCTGTTAGGTAGGTTAGGCTATCGCTCTGTGAAAGGTCACGGCGCCCGTTATAATTCTGTAGCTGGCGGGGTCAGAAGAGAGCCGATCTGTGGTCCTGAGCGGCCAGTAAAGGTCAGCTCTGTCGTCCGTGAGATCCCTGCAGGGTTGTAAATCAGAGGCGATGGCAGCGTGGCATCTGCCCGCGGACTCCGCGCTTGCCATGGTGCCAACATCCCAGCTATCTGTTTTTATTTGATGTTTACAGTGATGGGAGAGAGGAGCCAGCCTCTCCCCACAGGCCTGCCCATGGAAGGCTCTGGAACTTGTTTTGTTTGTGAGCCGCTCAAAGCTTCATATTAGGCTGTCCTGCAAGTCAGGTGTCATAGGTAAACTATAAGTAGTTTTCATTAAAAAAAAAAAAAAAAAATGGTAGAAGAAATAATATGCATGTATAAATGTTCTTCCTCATCTCTTTTTTATTATATTATTTGTATTTGTAGTATCATGTGAAAAGAAATGCAAAATATCTTGCAAAACACATAAGGAATTAGGAATACAGTCTTCTCAGCAGCTCTGTAGCTTCTGCATAGTAGGTGCAGTTATGGCACTGATGAACTATCAGCTTATGACAGCTATTTATGCCCTGTTTATAAATGGAGGCTCGATCATTCTTTCCCCTCAGCACCCCATGCAATTTATTGCATTGGCTTTAATACAGAGATGAGAGGCAAAGTTATTAATTACATACAGAACCTGCATTGTATGGCCATCTTCATATTTTATGTGTACATACTATTTAAGTTATCCATTATCACATTGTTGGCCATGATAGATATGTAGGTTGTTGCTTAAATACTTAAAAAGGAGTAAAGAGTATTCCATGGGGTCAGTGGTTCACCAGCTCAGCAGAGTGTGCTTTCAGCTTATTTATTTTAATTGCCTCTGGTGAGTTGCAACATCTACTTTAAATACTACCCCCTAATGATTTTGTTGACTTGCAACCTGAAATCACACCCACTTAATGTTCTTTCAAATATATTGTTGCATATATCTAAACTCTGTACATAAACTGATGATAATTTCAAAGACTCAAACTGCATAAATTTTAGGGCTATATGGAAGCTAGTAAATGGAGCTTACTTTGTTGTGACTTTGTTGAGCCTCATGAGGTCTCATGAAGTAGGTATATGAAGACAATATATACAAACATATTACAATACATATTACAATAATGATATCTTTACCATGGTTTTAACAATGTGGGTGGCAAGAAGGTCGTCTGTATCTTGACCAGCAACAGGCAACAGTAATGTGTTTATGGGAGCCCTACACTGATTCAAAAGGCAAAGAGCCAGGTACAAATGGAAGTTAAGAGTGACACATTTTTTCTATGGCACAAGCCACCAAAGAATGGTGTGGGGTATGTTGGGAGTGACCTCACAACTGAGACCCACCAATGATTGCAGCTCGAACATGCAGGGACAAAGCCCTGCTCGGCTGTCAGTATCGTTCCTTGATAGACAGAGAACGTTCTGGAAGCCCTAGCAAATCAATCTGGACAGCTCTCACTTCCCAACACGATAGCCAGGCAACAATTTGGTCAGGAATCTGCTCCCCTGGCCAGGGGTCATGTGTAAGTAAGTAAACGCAGTTAATGTACCCAACCCCTGCGCCCCAAACACACACACATGCACACACCCACACCTTGTGTCCAACCAAGGGTCAGAGGTCAGGGAAAGTGACTCCTCCCCTATCTCTTCTCTCAGGCTGAGTAGAGAGAGCACCATAAGAGGTCATGTAGTGAAGCTAGGGAGGTTTATTGATGCTGTAACTGTAATCCGGTGGCGTCGTTAGATCCGATCATTCAGGGCTATGGCCCCGAATATTTTGAGCCTAGCCCCGAATATTTTCGCCCTGAAAAAGGAGGTGTTTATAGCAACACACCAGACAGATTGTGTAACAGAGCGGAACCTGACTTGCAGTGTCCGAAGGTGTGATAAGATTTATTCATTATAAAGGTCGATATAACCTCCCCAACCTACCGATGCCGTTCTCTCTTCAAAAAAAAAAAAAAAAAAACCTTGACTTAGCCCCAGATCTTTTTAATAGCTAGAACCGCCCCTGCTGTAATCACTAGCCATTTAGTGAATGCTGAATATTTTATTGAACCAGTTATGCTAATCCACTGTAAATCATTGCTCACACATTAATATTGCCTCACAAATGCTTCTGGCACTTCAGACTTCTGATGCCAAAAGCCACATTGAATTCTTAGACAACTGATCTGGGAAGCAAATATTGATATATTGCTCCAAATATCAGTAATTCAATCCATCAGTCAATATTCATTAATCTGTTTTTGATATCACTTATACAAAGCATTTTTCATATCAAGACATTATCTAATATCATATATCAACATATCATATATCATATAAATATTATATCGAAACAAATCAAGTAATATTAGATATAACACATATGAAAAATTTCATAAAGAAACACTTTACAGTCACTGCAGTTGAACGTCGTTTATGATAGATGATTTAAATGATCTAATCAGAGAGGAAAATCTGGATTGAAATTGATTATATTGAAACTGATTTCCTGGTGATGTTGAAATGATGAAACTCACATCAGATGTTGTGTTTGAGGTCCCATGATTTCTGATATTTCTCAAATTATGTGGGTCTGCAATATGATAGAACCCCCCACAAATGGGAGGGCGGGCTGTCGGGCTGTTTGAAGTCCCATCTGTGCACAGCGAGACCCAATGCAGACTGACATGTGACTCTGTTAATTTTATCATGGTCATTGTGTCAACACCTGGTGATCTTGCTTTGTCTGGAGTAATTGGTCTCACCATGATGGGAGTGAATGCTTAGAGTTACAAGGAAAAGGAAGAAGGCAATCAGACATGGAAAAGTTGTGTGGGGGTGACCCAATGCCCCCCCCGCTTTGCTCCAAATTGGTCCGGCCCACAGCACACCTCAAGGGCACCGCGGGCAGCCACTAGCCCACATAGCTGGCTGCCGAATCCCGGCCCTGCTCCCCTGGTGGGCGGAGAAAGGCCACCAGCCTGGTGGGGGGGATTATTTTGGATTACTTTGCGAACCGTTCCCCACGCGGACACGCTATTCTCGGAGTCAGCAGAGAGCAGGCTGAGAGGGTTTAAAGATAAATCATTGGGATCGGGGCACTCTGGGCCAGATACCAGAGCCCACCATTCAGATAACAGCGGATAAGCATAAATAGTCCCTACACAGCAGTGCACTTACTACAGTAAGCATAAGGGACAGGGTTATAGTGCTTTTACTACACTCAGACTCAAGATGACATCATGTCACAGCGGTGGCATGCATGTTCAGCTTTTTATTATGTGGTGGAAAAAAAATAGTTGATACTAAATTTGTTTAATTGAACTGTTCTGAGGCAACATGTAATACCATAACATTAATAAATTCTGCACTGGAATTATGAAAATTTCATTTCATTTGTCACAACTTTGTCACACATTTGACATTTGTCACACCTCTTCTCATCTCCTTCCAGTGGTTACAAGTCGTGACCAAAATAAAACACAAATCTCCAGTCCTAGCCCACAGGGCAACAAGAGAAAGCACACCCTCTTGCCTTCAGTTCATTACTCCTGCCAGAATACTCTGCTCTGAAACCTCTGGTTGCCTTGTCATCCCTCTCCAAAAGTTCCATTTTCTCAGTTACATCTATTCACTACTCTGGCCCCCCGGTGGTGGAATGAGCTCCCCACAACTGCTGAATCACTGACCACAATCTGTCATGGGCTGAAAACTCATCTGTTCAAACAGAATCTTGGTTCAACTAACACAGACGTCTAAGCATCCATGCTATAACCTCAAGCACATTCACTATATCCTCAGACTTCCTCTTGCACCTCCTATGGCACTTTGCTGAATATGATATGTTATGTAATGACTCCTTAGTATCATCTCTCCTCTTCTCCTAACATTCTTGTATGCACTTTGGATCACTCTGGATAAGAGCACCTGCTAAATGTTGTGTAAACTTAATTCCATCACCACTACGTACTGTAGAAACTCAATGTTGTGATGAATCTTGCCAACATTATCATTCAGAGAAACAGGATTATGGCATTGCACTGTAAGTGCAGAATTACATTTGAGGTTGAGCAAAGATTTTATTGGATCTTCGTAATATGACTGGCATGTGTACATCCAGCGTATCCAATCTAGCAAATCTACATCTACGAGACTCTAGGCCTAGGGCTAAAAGTGGCTAAAATTGACTCAGAGGCTAAAAGTATCTGTTCCCCTGACTGTTCCTGACCCCCTGCTGCACAATCTCTCTCTCTCTCTCTCTCTCTCTCTCTCTCTCTCTCGCTGCCTCCAGGTCTAAAAATTGTTGCTGGATTGAGCAACACTGCAGGACACCGCAGACAATCGTTAATTCTATCCATGCATGTATTGAATAAACTGCCAAAGCAGAATTTAAGTGCTGTTCATAACTTTAATGCAGGAATTAAACTGAAATGACACAAAGATGTATTTCCATGTCATTTAGATATTGTGTTGTTTAAATGGTAGGACATGCCTGAACAATACATGAAAATAAAAATAATACCAATACAAAACAAATACTGTAAGAGGTTACATAATGAAACAAACAAAAACTGAATGAATGAATGAATGATTTCAGTGTTCATTCGGTTCATACAGAAATAGTTCCTCCATCATGTTTGAAATTCTGGAATTTAAGAATAAAGTTTTTTTTTTTTTTTAACTGTAATCTAACTTTGAATTCACTCAACACCATCGCCCTCTGCTGGTCGGATCTTCATATGCAGTTTGCATAACTTCAGGCGCCTTTATTGCTCCAAGTTATGTGCTTTGTTTTTCCCCCCGTGATGCTGGCGGTAAATTTAAGGACTTTTCATTCATTCGTGCTTAATCCTAAATATTGTAGTCGTCCATTAGTAGTGTACAAGTTATTAATAGTACCCTCGCATTAAAGGTCTCATTTTAATTCCTCCCCTCTATGTAATAAATCATAATCTCATATTTAAACGATTATCTGAGGGTAGACCTTATTCCGAAACTCGTGGGAAGTTATTCCAAGAAGTGTGCTATGATAATTTGAGTCGTAATTTAGATCTATCAGGCCGTGCACGGAAATCTGGGGTTTGCAACATGTAACACTGTTTCCACGTAATATACAGTAAGAGCGAGACGTCTTCATGGAGTGGGGAATGTGCAGTTTATGCGCTGAAGTTCTCACACCGAACGAGCGTGAACATCCATGTTGGGCTCACTCACTTACCCCGGTCAGTGACGTTGGGCAGTGGCTGGAATGTTGCGGTTTTGAGACGGAATTGGGCAGAAGGGGGCAGCTCTAACAACATCACAGCGACCGACTTTAGCAGGATTACGCAGCTCACAACAAAAATACACGAAGGAGTAGGAGTCTCTGGTTTTATACATAGATGAGCGACCTCAAAAACATACAGACCCTAGAGCAGTGGACTTAATTTTAAGTGCTGTACCGCTAGAGGATACATTACTTGTATTACCTGCTGTTGAGTGTGGAGCGATAACTCATTCTGTCTTTCAGCGTTGTGTAAATGAATCATAGTAAAAAGTGGAAGTCTCCTTGTAGCCTACGTCCTACAATTTTAGGGATGTCCCACTACTTCTGGTATAGATAGCAAACGTGTAGTGAAAGACTAGATCTGAAACAGTCAAAATTATAGGATATAAGACATTTCAAAAGAATATTTTTCATAAAAATATTTGAACTTAATTTCTTCCTTCACGGCTTCTGTTCAAGCCAGGAAAGAACAGTTTGAATGAAAGTTTTGTCAAAAAAAAAAAAAAAAAAAAAAAACTGACAAAAACATCAACGCCCTAGTTTAGTTATATATTTATACACGGGATATTTTGTGTGTAGTGACTGCGTCAAGGGTTTTTTTTTCCATTAGGTTAAAATAGAAGGTCAATTATTCAAAACATTTTAGAGCTGCCGAGTGTCCGTTGGCTTGCGTTGAATGATGGTCGGTCAGACGGCGCGCACTGCCGCACTCCACTTGCGAATTTATTTCAGTTCTGTATCCCAAATTTAGCGCATAGCACGCGTGAATTGGTCCCAGCTGTCCGGTCACACCTAGGTGCCTCCGCTCACCGCTGCATTAGTAGACGGCTGTCACTTTCTCCGTGACGTCGGGCAGAGGCGGGCGGCTCGGGACACATGGCTCCGCAGCGGCGCGCCTAGCACGGTCTCCGCATGGCACAGAGACGAGGCGGTGACAGCGGTAACGCCAGGCCAGTGGAGCCCGCTGAAATCTCCATCGACTTCCATCCTCCATCGGTGCATCTGTATGTCAGAATACATCATGTACTGAAAATATATGAATCTTGCGGTACTATGCATGTTATAGCATATAGTATGGAATGAAATCAAATGATGTGAAACTCCTATCACAGGTATGTATCATTGCTGAAATTCTTCAGCAAAGCAAACAGGATGTGAAACCACACTGCAATAAAGTGCATGACGCAGGACGGGTTATTGACATTGAGAGGAATGGGTTTCAATGGCCATCTCACATATATTTCACTCTTGACTCTGTAGCGTTAAGCTTTATTCCTTTCAATGATGTCATAATAATCTGCTCACCTTGCTGCTTGAGATGTCTTTGGTTTAG
The DNA here is from genome assembly GCF_013368585.1 of Megalops cyprinoides. Lineage (NCBI taxonomy): Eukaryota > Metazoa > Chordata > Actinopteri > Elopiformes > Megalopidae > Megalops > Megalops cyprinoides. The sequence goes on from NC_050589.1 coordinate 27,510,186, forward strand.
GAACTTTAGCACTGACTCCTGAAAATTATGTGCAGTTCATAAACTGCTCCAGGGAGAGAGCATGTTTGTCTTATGACAATAGTATAGACCCATATATGGGAAGTATAATGACATTCTCATGGCAGTTATCTCTGTCTCCTCCATCTCTTTCTTTGTGTGTGTATGTGTGTATTGATGAGTGCATGTGTGTGTGCGTGTGTGTGTGTGTGTCTGGAGTCTGTTTGTTTTCAATGTGTCTGTGTGTGGTCCTGTGTGTGTGTGTGTGTGTGTGTGTGTGTGTGTGTGTGTGTGTGTGTGTAACTATGCAAGAGTGTGACTGGTGTTCTGTTTGTGTAATAAATGTGTGTTTGTGTGTATGAGAGAGAGGGAATGTGGCCTGAGAGAGTGTGTTTGTGTTTCAGTGTGTGTGCGTTCGAAGAACATAACTGCCATGATATTGTTTTCACCAGCCAGCTGACCCCCTGCTCTGAAAGGGTTAACCCCGAGCGCCTGGCGGATAGCGGGAATGCAGCACAGCTGAGGCGTGGGTGCAGGGTGTTTACTCTGGGTGGACGGGGCGTTCTCACGCCGACGCCACGCGGGCTGCGGCGGCCAGCCCCCTGTGGCTCCCACGCCTTCTGGAGCGGGAATCATTAACCCCGAACGCGCCGCACCACTGTCTCCAGACCCGTCCTAGATTCAAAGGTCAGGCGGTCGACACAGTTTGCTGGAGCACTTCCTCTCATGTTCCCATTACATCACGTCTGGTGGTGTCGAAGGGCAACCTAACTTTTTTGTTACCGTGGAGAATTTGAGCTTTCCGTGGAAATTGGATATATCCAGAAAACAAGCAGGGGTGTGGGAAATTCAAGCGAGACGTTCCGGGACCTTTAGCATTATCAACCCCATGTTCTTCTCAAAGTTTAAGCCTTCTTTAAATCATTAACTTGGCCGCCTTTATGCTCTCCATGAAGTGATGAAAATTCCCTCCACACTTGCATTTTTTCTGCTTTTATTTTTTCATCTCCACCACTTTTCTTGTGAATGTATTCCAGAGATCTCAAGTCAGCTTAATCTAGGACTTGGTCAAACATTTAGCTTATTGAGTAAATGGAAGACCTGGTCCTAGACCAGGGCTAATAAGAACCAGTGAGGTTCGACTGTAAGGTGTTAAGGTGATAAAGTGACCAGATCCATGAAGCCAGTGGGTAAATTTGGTCACACAGCACCCTAGCATGACCACATCCAAAACACGTAACTCCATTACCCCATCAAACAGCATGCCGGCCGAAAAATCTTCAGCAAAATATTTCGGTTTGGCCTGCCTAGCCTGCCCTCTGTTTGTCCTGAGAGCCGAGGTGAGAGGGACACTCACGCTCATTCATTCAGGGCAGCACTGGCCTCGCACTACACTGTGAGAGCTCAGAGCCTCAGTCAGCTCCCCCTGTTATCGCCCCCCTGACAGAGGTTCGTTACCCACACCTTGGGATTCATATCGGCCAGGCTTATACAAGCATGTGTGAGGTCAGGCCACAGACGGCGGCACCGAGCAAGTCTGTCCGCGCCCGTTTGCGGTTCCCTCAGTGCCTCTCTTCCCCCCGTAGCCTCGGAATCAATGGAAATTTCCCATGGGCCACTTCAGCTGTTTGGCATGCAAGGCGGTCAGTAGGTTTGGCCAAAAAGGAAGTCGCTCTTGGAAAATAAGACGCCCTTCGGCCCCTGTTCAAGATGCCAGTTGAAGGCTTCTTTATTTGCAGTGGCAGCTTGATGGTGAGCTGACAGAAAGGAGGGAAACAGAAAGGAACATCAGTTGAATGTCAGTGGCGGTTGAGAATAATGTTCCCTCTCCTGCACACGGCTTACACTGTGGCCTAAAAGCACACAAAGGAAATGAAAGTGCAATCCGGGATAGCTGGTCAGACTAATGGATTAGAAGCGGACAAAAGCAGCACCCGTAATAAGCAGCCATGGTTTTGCTGCCCATTTAAGCAATATGAATTCAGACACAAGGTTTTCATACTACCCTCTCTTTCCTGCACACGTGGGGACTCTGAAGTTAGTCCACAATGATGAATTGTAGAGCGTGAATAAGAGGAGCTATTTCGGGGCGCTGCACTCATTTTCCGCCCCATCTGTGCTCCGTTTCTATTTCATTTCGCCATTTGTGTGGCTTTGGGTTTTTCGTTTTTTACTTTTACCCACAGATAGTCACTTTAACCCCCCCCCCCCCCCCCCAAAAAAAAAGAAAGGAAAAAAACAAGGTTTGGATTACAGCGCTGTTCTCAAATAACATGAGACCTTGTTTACAGTTTATTTTAAAATCTTATTAGTGACTCATAAGAGAACCTCTTAACATTCATTAAGAGACAAACATGTTCTCTGAGATCCAGTGGTGCTCTGTTACACTATCACTGCACATCTGCAAGAGGAAGAACAGCACTCAATGGCTCTGTTCTGCATAGAGCATACACCCCAGTGCTTAGGCTTCTGACCAGCCCTTATCGTGTCTGTGCGTGTGTGTATGTATGTGCATGCATGTGTTTTTGTGTGTGTGTGTATATCTGTGATGTTTCTGCTTGTGTATGTGTGTGTGCTTGTGCGTGCGTGTGTGTATGTGTGTGTGAGTGTGTGTGTGAGTGTGTGTGTGTGTGTGTGTGTGTTTGTGTGTGTGCATGCGTGTCTGTTTCTACTTGTGACTGATAGAATGCAGAGATGGAGGAGCCTCTCCAGGCTGTTCCTGTGCTGTTTGGATTAGACATTCCACAGGCTTCTCTTGGCTCGCCCACACCCACGCACCCGCACACAGAGCGAGAAGTCCACAGGGCAGTCCTCCCACTCCCTTCTCCGCACACAGGCTTTCAGGTTCCCCTTCCACTGCCTCGCCAACACAACATCGCTGCTACATTGCGGCATCAGCACACCACCATTTTCCAGAAGGCCTTGCAGTGGCCGGGAAACACCCTCTGCTATAGCAACACTTGATTGAGACAGACTTGAGACAGTGTATACAGTAACTATGTGAGTCTCCTCCCTGCATCTGTCTGTGAACGTTATGGAATGTTTCGTCCTCACACCGCAAAGCAAGGCAGCCATTATTGCCTCCGTGCAGCTCCAGTTTTAAGAATGCTGTGGCCAGGCTGAGGAGGGTGCGACATAGCAGCCATCCTTGCATGTCTTTCCAGGGCTGCCTTGTGACAGACCATCCGTGTAGCAGAAGCTGCACGACCCTCCCGTGTCTGCATCTCACAGAGCGTGTCACCCCAAAACCGCAAGAGGCAAGGTCACCGAGTGCAGGGGGTAGAAAAAAAATGTCTTTTGCACATGGTTTCAGGCAGCAGTGTTGGATGATCTGGGAGAACACTGAGTCATCCCCGCGTTGTTCTTTTCTTCCCCCTGCACTTTTGCAGTATCCGGGGCTTTCCGGGAGCTAGACAATCGTCTCATTATAAGCGAGCCGTGGGCAGCATCCGGGTGCTGGGCCGGCCAGCCAGCACGGTCCCTAACCAGGACAGGTGACCCGAGGTGGGATATGATCTCTCAGTGCCATGGGAAACTGTGGTAGAGACCTCTGTAAGCTTTGACCTATTTATGTTGAGTGGGCGGGGTTAACTGTCCGCTGTCCGTCATGATCCGGCGATGGGGAGGAGTTGTGCAACGGCTCATGCTGCTAGGCTTTGTGAAACTGATTCAGGATCAGGTTACTTGACCCTAATCCCTACCTCATACCACTGCAGAAGATAACCTGAAACTGATCCATGGTCAGTTTATAAGGGCAGAAGCTACACCCACTGAAACCAGAGACATACAGGATGGTCTGAAGCAGTGAAGATGAACAGACAGTAACAAAGAAAAATCTGGATATGTACAAGCTGTAATTTTAGTGCTTTGGAATATATGGTTAATGGGTGAATTGTCTGATTTCACTGATGTCTCTCGGCGTGCGCATGTACATATTTGCTCCTAGGATACAGAACTGCAATACTATTACCTTGGCTTCTCCTTGTCACTCCCTCTGATGGCAAATGATCAGGTTCCCACTACCAAACGCTGCCACATTCCTCTGCAATGAAAACTGTCCCTTCCACTTTTAAGGTACAACCTTTACTAAACCCCTTCTCACAATAAAATAACATTAAGGCCTGGAATACTTTCAGATTTAGCACAAGGCTACAAGTAAGCATACGACGATACCAATCGGATGCACATACACTGTGTTTGTGTCTGTCAGCTGAATGTGTTCAACATGTCTGCGGTTCTGCATACCTTGTACATGCCAGCAAACGCCGGGGAAGAACACAAAGAGGCTTTCACTCGGGGGGGTGTGAAAATGGCACTCCTGACCCGCTAATAGGCAAATAAGACAACCGCATTACGGCGAGGACTTTGAAGTCAGTTCTATTTGTGATGCACTGCAGAGATGGGAAGAGCCTGCTTCTATGTGTTGGCAGAAAGGACCAGCGGGTTGAGAAAATTATGTTTCGTAACCCGAACCTTGAGGGAGCCCCACGCTTACTTCGGCCGACATTTAAGACGCGCAGCTGTGTCCGGTGAGCCGAAAGTGGCAGCCTTTGAGCGCTACAGGTCGCTCGTCCTCATTAGCCTTAAAAACGGCCGACTTCCCACTCAGCTGCTGCAAAGCTCCAGGGCTGCACCATGAGCCAATTAGAACGAGCTCTGAAGTGCCTCATGATGAAGCTGCATTAAATAAAAAGAATATGCAGCTGCAGCATAATTAAGACGAGGTACAGAATTTATGAACTTAACTTTCTTTTCCAATATATATTCTAAATGTCTCTCTTTGGTAAGCATGGTGTGCACCGTTTTTATACTGCTGCAGAATGAATCGACTAACTTTGACTGATTTATTGATTGATTGATTGGAAACTGGTAAAACGTAATCTGTTACTCAGCTATCATTTTATTTGTTTTTATCAGACTACCTACATTACAGAGAAAGTCAGTGTCTGTGCTGATACACAACATATAGCACTCCAATGACAGTATTTTCCATCTCTCACATTCACTGCCGTTCACTGGTACCATTGCTTTGGTAGTAGTCCATTCAGGTAGTGGAATGAATATGTCTGACACTACCTGATCCCCTGCAAAAACAATATTGAAATTCAAAACTTTGCCACCACCTGATTGAATGCTTGTTTTCCCCCGACCAGGGGGACAGCCAGAATGTATTAACCCTTTTGCGCATATAGTCAAACCGGTGTAATTAGAACACTATATTGTAAAAATTTTAGCTAACATTAGCTTTGAGGAAACAGTGATGTAACGCTACAAAGTATAGCAAATGTGGCGGTGAAAACTATGAGAAGCTTAATAACGCTAATGGAAACATAACAAACCATGTAACATAACACGCACACTACATGGCATAAAATAAGTCACGTATGAAAGGGTTAATATGGCTCTCATCATGGTTACAGGGTTTAAAGATACTTCTTATTTGGCACATCATCTCCTCCATGTTTTTACTCTCTTTCTTTTCTTTTGCTGAGAAATGTTAATTGTGCACTGGTCACCTGGGGTCAGTTTCCTTTTTCAGTTAGTTGCCAAATACTCATGACTGAAACATTGTTTGGTATGATCTCTAATCTTCCATATCCAAACAGTGCTGACACCAAGACTTTGCATTAGAAAGGCCACAATTACATCTTTAAATGAAATGACAGAACTCCTCAGTACATTCATACCATGAAAACCATGAAACACAGTTGACAAAAGTTTATCTTTTCTTTGAGATTTTGCAACATTCCTTTACACCAGAAGACCCTCAAACCACAATGAGTACAAATCGCCATGAGCAGATACTAAGCACATGTTTTTAAAGAACAATTGGCATCTTCAATGGAATGAAAAGGAAAGAACGTGAATGAAATACTCAGGGTCTGTTATCTGCTGTAGGAAACTATGCAGGCCTGGTGGTTCCCATTCCTAACCTTGTCTCTCAGACCAGCTGTCTGTAAGACTGAACAGTCTCCAAGCAATGCAGATGCAATATAATGCTGACATTCCAAGATAAATGTGCGGTCAGAATTCCCCTCCCTGTACCATCCATTTTAGTCCCTGTCAAACTGAAACACAGACAACCCTGTTTCTGTTAAAATGTATTTAAGCCCTGCAATACGTTTTGTATTGTATAATACATTTTTGCCGGGTCACCACCAAGGGTATGGGCAAGAACACTTTGAGTGTGTTTTCTGACGGTCAAAAAGTTTTGGTTGAAATTTACCTCGGGGGTCACACGTTACGACATTAAGATTCTGGAGAAGACAGAATTCCCCACAAATTCCAAGACCGTGGAATTTCCGTTCAAGGAAACTACAGGTGCATTGTTCAAGAAAGGCTGTCATTCTCTACTTTCTCTGCCCTCAGCCAAAGGCTTCATGTAGGCCAAAATGATTAAATTGCAAAAACACCTTCTAAGCCCATCTTGTACTAGTAGCTCAAGATTTTATTGAAAAGAAACATAGTACATGGCGTGAATCACAGAGAGGCCCATGTCCTTTTGCTCGCATAAACACAGCAAAGGAACACTAAATAAACACGTTTTGTTGTATGCTAAGTGAATTAACTCATACTGACAAATAAAATAGGTTTTACTGTAAAAAGCAGCCATCAATGGAGTGTCCAGTCCCTGGATATTGGATATTTTTTTCTTCCTAGCATTGCACCATGGGAGTTTCACACACTTGATTCTTTCCCCTTGCTTGGAACTCCGAGGAGTTTTGCGTCAGTGGTCAATTTCCAGCAAAGCAGGGTGTGGACGGACAGGAAGCAAACAAGCATGCTCAGAACTGGGCGCTGTTCCCGTGGCGTCAGTGTCCAGCCCTCCGAGACAACGCTAAAGAAATGCGATATACCATGCGGGTAAGCCAAACATCCTTTAGTCCTGTTCCCTCTGACAGAGCTCTCACCATCTCAGATCCTATTCCAGGCCCAGGGTCAGAAAAGCCTGGGGAATACAGAATGACACATAAAATTTGTCATGCAATTTACATTAAAGCAGACATGCTGGATATCACAAATGCATACAGCCGGACTTGGGCCTTTTCTGGCAATGAACACAGTTGTATTTGAGATTTCCAGAAAAGCACTGACTCATACATCACAGAAAATGGCGCCATTATTGGAAAATATTCTGAGGGAAAAAAGTCAATTTAGTTCTTTTTTAAAAGGGGGCGCAGTTTTTGTGCTCTAATTTAATTCACTGCAGGATATGGTTATGTCCACTGTAAATGATCGTAACTGATTTATTGTCAGAGCAAAAATGTGAGTTACTGATACTTCTGCCAAGACGTTTCAGCTGAATTAAGGAAATGTCGTGAATAGATCACAGATAAAGGTGCAAGTAAGACAAGTTTTTTATTATTTTTTTATTATTATTTTTATTTTAGACAGCTATTTGCATTTCGCTTGGGGTGAACATACACTATGCAAGACATGACAATTAAATGGCATTTTTTGAGAACTCTTTTAAGTCTTGCCCTTTTATTCCCACGAGCTACGTGTTTTAGCCATGAGCAATCATCAAGAAAATGTGCTTGGGGACTTCCTTATCAATCTCCTTTCATGTATGAAAACAAGCCGTACCGCTTTCAGCGCGAACCTAAAATATTTCTTGTTGCAGAGTTCCATCCCCTGACATTATGAAGGTGCAAAGTGGCCGACACGGTGTCATACTGTCAGATGAAAATACATCTGCTTGAGAATTTTGAATTTGCTACACCTTTTTGTCTTGGCGCGACCGCTACAAAGCAGGCAAGCGGTACAATAATGCCCAGTTTATCAATGCAACTGTGGGTGACACCACGTGCGTCTGAAAGTGACACAGACATGTGGGGGCGCCCAGGTTTTGCTCCTATAATTTAATTTCTATTTCCTATCAAAATGATTATAGCTATATTATGTTGTAGAATTGTATTAAGTAACTGGTACTCCCAAAAGAGGTACAAATAAGAGGGGCTTCATTGTTGACATGTGCTCAATTTATGCGGTGCTGCTGAGCCGTTCACTTCGCTGGTCAACTTTTTCATATTTATGACGCTGTCTGCATGTGTAGTTCATTTTAAAATACCGTGTTTTGCCAGTCTTCAAAGCCAAATAGCTACTGGCTTGCAAATTAAAAGCAGATGTTATTTTGGAACGCGCAGCTGTAATTAATTCCTGGGGGAATGAGGAATGTTCTTTTTGAAGAAAAAATGCTGCGCAATTAGAATGGACCATAAAGGCTTTCACTATTTCATTGGACCACCCCAAGAACGTGTTCCTTCTGAAAAAAAAAAAAAAAAAAAAAAACAGCAACAGCAAGATGTGGCTATCGTACAGTAGGACTGACGTTTCATGACCATCCTTGTATATTTCTAAGATTCAAAGAGAGACACAATTACGCGATGCACTAGTATTATAAATGGAATATAATGTGTATCAGTACCACTCATGTACCTTCATCAAATAACTTCCCTTTTCACCACGACTCGGGCGTCTCGCCTTCCCCAGTGCTGCCCAGATGTGACAGATGTCTGGTCCTTCCAGTCTGCACGGCAAGGAGGTTTTTAAACCGTACCAAGGCAAGGGCTATCTCTGCGTTCCAGGCAGTCCCCTCCTGTTGGCACCTGAAATCAATCTCTTTGCCTCCTGCCATGACAACAGTGAAGTAGACCAGTCCTCGCTTGTACTCGACACAGTCCACAGTGGCCATCCGTTCAAAGCGCAGCTCCTTTGCTTTGGAGCCGGAGCCAGACGCGCCGCTACCACTGCGCTTCCATTCATATAAGCGGAGTCCATCTTCCGTCAAAACGCAACGTTTCTTCTTCCACAGCTGCAGCAGTCCGTTGCTCCTTTTCTCCAGCAATCCTTCTTTCATCACTTTCTGTGCATCCATCGTTCCAGAATGTGTCCAGTCTATTTTGCGCAAGAATGATGGAATCTTTGTTTTTTCAGCGGTCTTTGTCAGCTCTCGTTCATATCCAGAGCTTTCGAAACATCTGTATTCATTGGACGGCGTATCCAGATGTAAAAGAGATCACTGACGGAAAACGGACTCCTTCTTTATCTTTGCTCTCGATGATGGCGATATCTTTGTTTTTTGAGTTCCAACTAAGGGTCCGTTTATTTTTTTAAACCAAGTTCGCGAATCTCTTTTCTTCAGAAACTACCGCTGGTTACAAACCAGTCTTAATTCCTCTACATCGTAAATTGTCCAGTTTTAGCAACTCGATGGCGTTGCTTATAGCCTCAGTCCGCAGGATATGTTTGTACTTGCCCAGCACTTAGGTTTTCCTCCCCTCCTCAGAGCCCGATTGTCGGCCCAGCCCCGGTCTGTGATGTCATGCGATCTAGACCTATGTTTAACACGACACAATTTCCCGGCTTCAGTTTACTGCTGACTGTCAGTGTGACAGCTGATACCCATTCACAAAAAAGCATGCCCACTTGACTGACTGGCGGGTGTTGCAAATGTCTCCAGCAGTAATAAAGTAAAAGGGCACGTCAGTTGCTTCCTAAATATTAACGCTACTTGACAGACACCGCGGGTCACCTCTTTGGGAATTATCCACGGTTGGCGCTTTGACGCTTATTGACCATGTCGAGCGAAAGTTTTGTAGAACATTCCTCTGGGAATCCCGATAAGGAGACATTAGTCATAGCCATACCAAACATGTTTTGAATATCAAACAAACCAAAATATGTTGACGGTAGTTTGAAAAAAAGGGCTTGTATTTCAGGCGTAAGTGGACACAGTCACGTGTCATGTCGAGAGCAATTTTTAGATTTACATAACATGTGTGAGTCTGTAAAGGATTTAATAAAGTTTGTAGGAAGTGTAAGAGTAAGTATTGCATAGACATAAGTGAACTCAATCAGTTTGCTGACGGTTCAAATCCTGGGCTTGGAACTGCTGTACATTTGGAGCAGTGTAATTAACGTGATTAATTTCACTGCACAGTATTTTGCTGTAACTCACTGTATGGAAATCGAAACGGAAATCGGATGGAAACAAAGCAACATAAACTCACCCAAGATAAATGTGTCGTCTACATAACTTCTACTAGCTACTAACTTTGGATGGGAATAAATTCGGATGGAACTTGCGTAATTAAGGAAATCACGGAGATTCCACAATCTGCTCAGAATGAAACGGATTCAAACCTGTGACCCTGAAGATTTTAGGAGGCAGTGCTACTGACAGTTCCACAGCAGTTCTTTACTTCTGTTCTAAATGAATAAAGTACGAAAATAATAATAGGCCTGCACTTATGTATAGTTATCTTGACGTAGCATGGGATACCTGGTTTTGGGAACCCAGTGTGCCCGCTAGTTTTAGACACAACTCATTTTGCAGCTAATCTGATTGAAGTGAAATGTTCAGATAATGACCTGAGATAAAATATGTCCTGTTTTAAGTATACTTGCCTTGTTCTTACTTTTGTGCATTTTTGTGCATAATGATTTTTAGGTATTAGTGTTAGTGCTGGTATTCACCTAAGTCAAGACTGATAAGTAGTTACAGCAGAACTTAGCAGAATGCTGTATGTTATGTAATGACTCTTAATATCAATTGGAACATTGATTTGGTATTGTCTCAGTTCTTAGCCTGACCTTTTTGTACCCATTTTTGGACATCGCTCTTGGTAAGAGTGCTTGATAAATTATTACACATAAAATCTAAATGTAGGGAACTCCTGCTTTAAAAAAGTGCTTTGCCTCATTGCTGTTAAATGTATACATATTTGATCCTGGTTGTGTGTGTTCCAGCTTTGATTGGATAAGTTTGCCTATTCAGTATAAGAACCCTGAGATGTTGCATAGCTTTGTAAATGAGTTCACATGTAAGTGCCAGTTCTATGAAAGTCGCTGTTGGCTCACTGCACCTTGACCACAGCTCTAGAGTGGAAACAACTGCAAAGGAGATTGTTAACTTTTCGTGAGCAGCTGTCACTCAGCTGGACATTGGCAGGAAAGGCCTGCGGAAGAGTTTAATGGTTCACTTCATTTCTGCTGACTCATAGTTACTGCAGAAGTTAAAAAGTTAATAGCAGTTAAAAAAGTCTTATTGCTATACTTTGTAATGTCAGACACAAGCTTACCCGTCATTTACAAAGGGACCATTTCTCATTTTATTCACATAGTAAAATATTCCCAAGCTAAAATTCAACCCCGATTTTTCTGTCAAATATTACGCAATGCTATATGCTTTCTTGCTATAGCCTGCTATATTCCATTTATTGCTTTATGTTTTCCACAAAAGTTCATGTGCATTAGTGATGGGAGAGTGACACTTGTGAATCTCATCATGGGTATGGCTGCTGTATGATGATCAATCAAAAGACTTTGCTCTTTACAGCAAGACACTATGACTGGGTAAAATTAGTGAGTCAATGAATAACACATCATGGCTGCATTCACTTTGGGGTTTCATGAGGCCTCATTCTTCCACCACTGCTTTTCATATCACTTCTGCTACTTGTGCATGTCTTCTTTAAAACATATAAAAATGCCTGACATTACTGTTATTATTCACCATATTTGTCTAATTGAAGCTGAAATGTTATTGAGATGAAATTTTACCTTTCTGTTAATACAATATTTGGAACATTAAATGCACGGAAAATGTTTGTTTGGAAGAAGGATTCTTGCATGTCAAGAACCATTCAGTACTTCTCAAAGAGTGTTTTTTTGGTTGTTAAGGGTGCTATAAAGCACAAGGAGGCCTGTGGGTAATTTTACTGTCTGTGGAAACTGGGCCCTTTGCCTTTCCTCTCACATGCCAGATGTTTTGAATTGCAGTTTTAAACTTTTGCCAGTAGAGGGCATTAGGAAATCGTGTTTTACCTTTTTGAACAGGGCTGTGCTCATTATAATACAAAATCAGAAATGTACGTGCTTGCTGAAATAAAGTGGAACTTGTGTGTGTGTGTGTGTGTGTGTGTGTGTGTGTGTTTGTGTAATTGAGTGTTGCACAATTGTTTCCAGTTGCTGGGCTAGATTCCTTATCCCTGGTTCACTATACCAGCGTGTAAGGGCACATCTCAGGTTCATTATCAGACTGTATGCATGTGTAGAAGAATGATGTTACATAAAAGAGCAAACAGTTCCTTATCTAGAGTATTGTGTTTTTTGTTTGGAAAAGCAATAAAAAATCTTGAAATGAGAATAACCCACCACAATCCTCATGAGTGAAGGCAAGCATGTTAGGAGGTGTGTGTGTATATAAGTCCCACCAAGGTACTTCAACCTAGAGCATATTTGCCATTGCAACTTTGCAATACTATGTGTGAATTCATGTAATGCTATGAATGAATGACAGCCTTTCAATTGAAGTTTCAGGAAATGACAACCGTAGACTACAGTACAGTACAGTGTTTCTATTTATAGTCCATGATGCAATGCATGCCCTTTAAGAAGCTGGGTATAGCAGTTTTTTACACATATGCACAGTTTATTTCAGCCATTCATCTATTATATATACATTATGCGCTGCACTTGGTGTTTGAATGATGCATTAATTGAAATGACAGTGACATTAATCATGGTGCGAGTCCAAGCAGCCACAGAGAATGGAGCATCAAGACATTTGGTTTCTGGAAACTTCAAATCAAAACTGCAAATGATCTATCTGTATGCAACAGAATAATAGAAATGCGACGCACTGAGCGTTGAGCGGACCTTGGTAGTACAGTGACAGTCTTTGACATGCAGTGTAGTGATGTAGGGAAGACCTAAAGCCAGTGCTCTGTAGTCAGTTATGTGTGAGTGCCTTTAACGTGCTGTCATAATGCTTGGGGTCCCATTCCAAAGTGTACACTTGTTTCCTACTGCCCTGGGCAACACTGTGTAAGGAATATTGTATAGGGCAGAGGAAGGGAGGGGTTGATTTGGAACGCAACTGTAGTGTCCTGTCCAACCCGTGTGGTTTCTTTCCTTGTTACATACCTCCCCAAAACAGATTAAATCAGGGACCTTGAGTCATGTTTTTACTTTGAAGATTCATAATACTAAAGCCACAAAAATGTATAAAATATGTATCTTGAGTAGTCTTTAAGAGGCCTTCACGGTGAAATTAATTTGTCACCCGAGTAATTTGTCCAAAATTATATGTTCACTTTTATGCTCCTGAATAATTTACAGTGGAACACGTATCCTTGCCCTTTAAGAACCAATCGTGTTGAATGCCAAATGGTCTGGAAGCATTATTTGTGACTGGACAGGTCCGCCCTAGTGACTCAGAGCTCTTGGGCTTTTAGCGAGCGTTGATGTCATGGAGTAAGAAAATAACACTGGAACACGCCCAGATGGCATCCATGTGGTCCAGGGTGTCCTCGCGGTGCAATCCACAGCTCTACTGGGCATGTGCCAACGCCCCCGCCCCTTGACCAAACCCGAAGCCCTTGGGACCAAAGTTCTTGGCGTAGCAGCCTGTGGATGCAGGAACAATGGAGGTAAAAAAAATCCTGAATTCTCATACTGTGGAAGCTGGAGTGCTTATATTTGGGAGAAATATTCCTCCTAGATGTATTTTCATTTATTTGCTTAGAAGACACAGCCTAATCCAGACTGGCCTCCATACTGTCTATTTAACTTAACGTAGGGTAGGGCTTGAATAGTGTTATGCTCATGCTCACTGGTCTGACACTGTTACTCATTTAAATTGAATGGTTACACTTATGTTATATTGTGATGGAAGTTGCTCTGAATAAGGGTGTCTGCTAAATGAATGTAATGTAATTTATACGATTGGATGTTTTACTGAAGCTATTCTGGTTAAGCACCTTTCTCAGGGCTACAGCAGTGGTGCCCCACCTGGAAGTCAAAACTTTGCACTTTGGGTTGCCAGGCCCACTCATTACCCCTACACCACATTAGCATACATAGTGTTCTACACAGATGCAGCTGTGCAAACCTTTGCAGTAGATTTCTCCGTCCTTGTCAGCCAGAGTGGTGGACTCCAAGCCTTTCCCGCACTTGGCGCAGCGGAAGCAGCCCTTGTGCCAGGCCTGTGGCGGGGAGAGAGGGCCTGGCATCGGTCACAGAGCAGGGCTGCTGCCACTGAAGGGACAGGCATCCCACACATTCACACTCTCTCATTAACGCCATGCCGGCTGAAGGTAAACATTGTCTCGGGCAGTGCTGGGGGGGGGGGCATGAGTTACTATGGATGAGTCATTCGCTGGGAGGCCATCACAGCAGAGGCAGGGAGAGTGGCGTCAGTTACTGTTGGCAATGTGCAAGCAAGCGGATGCCTCACGGTTTCCATAAAGCCACATTTCTTTTGAGGAAAGTATGTTTCAGGCCTGCTGAGCTGCTTTTCTCGCAAAACTCAGTTGTGATTGGCCAAGATTGGTCATATGACATAAAGTTGCCAATCACTAGACTAGTGAATGCGGTAAAAGTGGCTTGTCCTGTGTCTTTTGTACTTACGCTGCCGGCCCCCACCACCTTTTCTGCCGCGTAGACGGACTTGCTGCATCGAGGGCACACTTCAGAACCACCGAACCTCTGGGCGAACTTGGAGGGGTTGGGGTTGTTGGTGGGACGATGTGGACCTGCTCTGAGTACAAGAGGAAGATGCCAATCTATGACCATCTGTGTTTAGCTTCATATTATATTATTGTTATCATTTTTGTTATTTAGCTGGAGTTACGCCTCTGCTCCATTTTAAATTTTCAGTCTTGGAGAGAAAAGGGATTTGTAAAGTTATTGGGGTAGAGTGGGGTTGTATGCTTCTGCGAGGGAGCTCTTACTCTTCAGGTTTGATGCCCAGAGATTCACCCTTATCCATGCTCAGGGTTCCAGCTCCCCCGCCGTAACCGTAGCCTTTTGGCCCATGCTTCTTGCCGTAGCAGGACTTGCAGTAAATCTCATCCATGTGGACTGCCACCGTCGTGCTGTCCAGGTTCTTCTTGCACACCACTGAAACCAATCAGAGTAGTGGGGATATCAGTGACATTGATCAGAGAGCCAATCAGACTCTCTGAGGAGAAGTATTGGTCTATGCTTGGAGAATAAGAGACCAGTTTACAAACACTGTATTGGGAAAACTGTAGTCTCTTTAAAGACTTTTTATTTCTTGAAACATATCTTTTGCAATCATGTCTACAATAATGAAACTTTTTGAAGTTTTTTGGTTTAGGTTCTGGATGAGCTGCCAAGCATGACTCAATCTCTTGATTACAAATAACAGACGATAGGCAAGGGTTCAAAAGAAAGGGATTAAATCTTTGGAAAACACCACAGCAGCATATTGTAAATGTAGCATTGGAGTGTAGAAATAGACCCCCGACAACACACATTTCTTATAAAGTGTGCACAGATGCTAGTTTGTTTGTGTGTTCTAGTCAGTGTCTGGCCTGGTCAACTCGGTACATGTGGGTCACATAACAAACCAACCCCTTTTCCCCTCAATAGCACTGATCACTGATCAGGGCTTACAAGGTGAAATCCTTCCATGACCTCAAAGCGCACTGGTATGAAATCAGTGTTGCTGATGGGAGTGTGGGTGTGGTTTGGAATGCAACAACCAGAGCGCCACATCCAGAGCATTCCAGGCCAGTACCTATCCTGCCTTAAAAGGGAGATGAATTCAGAGTAATATTTCGTCCTCTATCTCCAAATATGGGCATTCTTATTTGAAACCCCTGTGAATAATGTCTTAACGCTCTGCTTCCTTTTTTTTAAATAATAAACACATTCCTTCAGTGAGGATCTTGATAGCAGTAACCACTGAACCCCATTCCATGTCCTCATATGCTTTTGAAAATCTTTGGCAAATCTTTGCAAGCAAGTATGCAAGGTTATGCTCTCAATAAAATGCAAATATGCAGTACTTTCAAGACGAAGGAACTAGTGCCTTCAAGATTTAGTTGCACTTCTACGGTAGGTTTTCTGTGTCAATTCAGGAACTTTTCTAGTTTGGTAGGCAACCACAGTAGTGGAACGAACTGTTTCTGAAATGTCCTTACTGATGTAAAAGACTAATTAGTAGCAGATATGAATGAATAGCACCATAATTCATAAAATTTTTCTCATTCCTCTCAGACCAAAATGTCATTGTACTGAAAAGTACTGCATGTATATTTTCCTCTTATCCTCCCTGTACTTTCAGCTGAATTCCTTGCATACCATTGTAGCACTGAACGCTTGGTCCAATTATGTCATTGTTTATGAGGTGATGCTACAGCTTTAGGGCAGCAGGGGGCACTAGAGGCCAAATCAGCCAGGATTGGTGACAGCTGGTTGGTGTACAGACACGACTAAGTACTTATGTACTTAGTGGATGACATGGCTTGTGTATATTGACCGTTTTTGCAGTAGGATATTTGCTAAAGTAATTCAAGTCAAGTTACGAACCTTGCAAACATTGAATACTTAACCCTAAGTAAATCTCCACTAGCCTATATATGGTTTACAGACATATAAAGATCAGTTGCACCCCCTTATTACTTGAACCCTTGAAATTGAATTAGCTTTTATTGCATTTTAATTAGCAGATGCTGAAACTGAGCTTGGACTATACTAGCGAGTTACTTGGGTACCATTGCTTCCTATTTAATCTATCAACTATAAACAATTGTTCTATCCTTCATGCTGCTGCCGATAATCATATGATCTCTTGATAAACCATGACAACTGGCATGCTGGTTACTTTTGCAGAAGTGAACTTCAGGAAATGAAGAAACACAGTGGTAACTCTAACCTTAATCTTACTGCTCTCAACATAGTTCTTCACCACTTACTGTACTGTACAAGCACAAAACAGAAGGATGCAGACAACATCATCTCAACATCTGCTAAAATGAGTATAATTACGGATATTAACGTAAGATATTGCAAATATGATATGACACAAGGACTAAATTCCTGACATGTCAAAGTGCATGTCAGGTTACTGTGAAAAAATTCTATGCATATTTTGCCACATGCATGCATGTAAATACATTCAATAACCTCTGAATGCGATTGATTACCTTTTAAGTACCTATTTGACCAACCGTTTTGTTCTTGTTTTTGGAAATAATCGCATTAAATTTCAATAAGGTTCAATCGGGTAGTGTTCATGGTTGACCTAAGCAGCTCAGTGGCTGACAGAATCTGAAATGGCGGGGCTTTCCTCTCTGACTTACTGCACAGGAAGCAGGATTTGTGGAAGCTCCGCCCCTCGCACTGCACCTCCTCAGCGAAGTAGACGGTCTTCTGGCAGCAGCCACACTTGTTTCCTCCTCCGAAAGGCATCCTGTCGAAAGAGAGAGAACCGCTAGCCTGAGTGTGGGAGCAGGGGGGAAGGCTGGGGGGGTGGGGGACAACGAGCATAGTTGCGGGATGGGGTTTATTTACGCAATACTGCGCCAGCAATGATTCACCCCGAATGCTACAGTGGGCCCCTCAGCAGACTGACTCACTCAATGGGACGCCTAGTACTAAACTCTCACGTGGATGACAAGTAGGGAATAGTGAAGGGGCAGTAGTGTAGCATAGTGGTAAGGAGCAGGACTCGTAACCGAAATGTTGCCGGTTTCATTCCCCACTGGGGCACTGCTGTTGTACGCTTGGGCAAGGTATTCAACCCAGAATTGCCTCAGTAAATATCCAGCTTTTATAAATGGGTAACATGTAAAACTTGTAACCTATGTAAGCTAAATAAGAGCATCTGCTAAATTCCAATAATGTAATGTAATGTGAAGTAAAAAAAAATACAGCAGAAACAGTAATGCAAACTATTACAGGTAGAGAATTACTGGATGGGTGGTTAGACAGTCTGGCAACAGTTTTGATTGATTAGACCTACATAAAGCCATCAAAAGCAGTAAATAACACCTTCGTAAGAGCTACATAAACCTTCATGAAAAGGTATGCAGGTCATCATAGACTTTAATGGGGTATGCTTTCCTGCCATGCCTTATCATAACCAACATTACAATGATGTTGGATTTTGATGATGATGCTTTTATGGAAATTTTGCTTTTATGTATAACAGTCTGTCAGCTGGCATAAGTTTGTTAATTTGTTTGTAGTACCTGTGAAGCTTTATATAGTTTTATGTAGTATATGTTCCTCATATAAAGTCTTCTGTTTTGAATATGTTGCCCTGTAATTTCCAGCAAAGTGTCCTTAAGGAATGTCTGCATATTCATGTCTAACTGTTTAATGTAGGTGGAGTCTTTTCCTATCTTGAATGTAAAAGAAATTAAGGAATCATTAACACAAGGTGGGGGCTGAATGGAACTGAATGGATGTGTTTTTAATGGAACTCCCTGCCTGTCGTTTCCCTCCCTTCCCTGTTGTTATCATGGCCATTTCCATCATCCGGCAGTGAGATCACTCTCGGCCGGGCACTGCTGCGGTCGCTGCTCCCATTGCCTGCGGTATTCCAGCCCCTCCCCGTCCTGATTTCCATCCCCGTTTCCACGGGAGCCGGGCTTTCCATGCCCTTATATGGAATGCCCAGCTATCGCTAGCAGATTCTACCCAACAGCAGTGGAATTAATGGTGGCCCGTCTCGTTGAGGCTGAAGACCCAGGAGAGATTAGGGAGAGCGTACTCCAGTACAGCCTGTTCTACTGATGGAGGTGATTTCTGAATGTGCGTTCCAGCCACAGTGAGGGAGCCATAGAAGGTCCAGTTTAGAGTTTCTGACTTGAAACTCGGAGGTCCAAGGGCGAATTTCCTGCATACTTTTCTCCACAGCCCAGACTAAACATTCAGCGTGACCTCATGTTCTGACATGCTGTTTTCTGTTTCGGATATGATACTGCAGAGAGGAAGTGGCGTGCGGACTGACAGCAGAAAAGACAGGCCCGGCCGTAGCCATGAAGCTATTGCACAGTGCAAACAGAATGGCTCCACAGCAAACAATGGAAATTAGTGCTAACAGCTACCTGCTCATAATTAGCGCCCTGGTTAGTGCTGCCCACCCTCACATCACTGAAGGAATCTGGGTTATCTTCTTTGTTTTGGTTTTTTTTTCTGCTTATAGTGTGAAGATGAAGTTTGGTTTACACTGAATCTCGATCACACAGCAGTGCTATTAATAGCAATGTGTGGCTTAATTGATAAATTAAAGCACACACACATCTGCATTCACACAGTGACACACAGACTCTTTGTCTCTATCAGTCTGTCACATTGCCCGCCATCAGCAGCCTGCTTCAAATTGATACCACTCCTTAGCTCTTGTAGAGAAAATAAGATTAACTGGAGACACAGAATTGTCATTGATACTGAAATGTAATTTTGTTTAGCTTTACTCTGTCACATTATTGAGTTTAAGAACATGACTTGTGTTTAGCAAATTAACATTCCCATGTAATATGCACCTCAGGGCAGTCAGTCTTATGCCCAAAATGAAGCTGGCAAAATCATGCAGGAAATCGGATTATAATAAAAAAAACTGTCAGTATCAGAAGTACACCACTGTGTGGAACACTAGTTTGACAGCTGGGTGTTTCCTCAGGATGCAGTTTTGCAAACACCTCCTACATGTTGCAATGTTGATGCTGTCTGTAACTAACTCATTCACTGCTGTGAATGGAAAAAAAATGTGTCCTTGTAAAAGTCTGTACACCTGCAACTGTAAAATGAGCTTTTCTGTTATTACAATGGATGCAACAGCTGTAGTCAAAAAAATAATATCTTCCAAATGCGTCCAACAGTAACTGTTGGATTACTCAGAAATGTATAGTATTAGCCTTTCTTAAGACTTCAGTTACAGAGGTAAGCTAAACACAGGTATTTATCCTGGCAGTCAATCTGTGGGTACTGCTGCCCCACGACTTGGTGAATCATTTTGTGTTTGTGAGGTAGATTCACTGGTACAGTTGATCTCTGTGACGTAAGGGGGGAGGGGAAGGGGTGCTCTGTTCGCCTCCCACCAAATTCCAGGCTCCAGCCTTGAGCTGAGTCTCACACCATTCGCCCACCAGACTCTGACACACGCTGTCTGAAAGTAAATACTCTCCTCTCAGTCGTTCCTTGCAGTTCCATAGGTTTACTACAGTGATGGGAAGGATGAAGAAAATACCTCTCTGTTCTGGCTCAGGAGCAAAGAGTTTTATGCCTCAGTAATGAGATGCTTGCTAGGGTGTCAGATAACATACAGGTAGGGTGTGGTTTCTCTGTGTTGCTGTGATTCTGTCAGCTTGCGTGTGCATTTGTGTGTGTGTGTGTTTTACGTGTGTGTGTGCATGTGTGTGTGTGCGCATGTGAACATATGATTGCAAACTGCAATACTCTCAAAAGAAATATTTAGCTGAAACTACTAATTTCCAAGGTACTGTACAATGCACACAAGGGTTAATGTTAACAAATGCCAACTGCCAAATCACACAAACCTTGAACTGCAACCGGTTACGAATCTACCTAATAGGCTAACCTATCAAAAGAACCTTCATCGTTCATTTATAGCTGTAGCTGTTTGTAATTCATATGAAACATATGAGAGAACTGAACGAACAAAATATTAATTAATTAGATTAAATGCTGTTTTCACTAACATTCTATTAAGGTTAGCTGAAAAGTTCATGCCGTGACACATTTGTCTCAACAAGATCTCTATCACAAACACACACCCCCCTAATAATTTAAGTTTGAGACACTCTTCATAAGAACTCAGTGTTCTTTTCGAGCAGCTGGCAAGGAAGTAGCCCTATGAGTTCATCCTGGGTTCAATTTTCACGTAAACTGATTTCTCAACAGCTCATGTCAAGTGTCCCTGTAGGGCAGGGTCTGAAGAGGATAGAGGGAGAACGCGTGTGAGAGAGAGGTGGTTTCTGGGTAATGCTACCCCCCTACCTGTAGCGCTCTGTGAGATGGGGGTCCTGCTGGTGTGAGGGTTTCGGGTCGTTCCTTTCCGGAGATCCAGCTGTGGCGCAGAGAGTGTCTCCTCTGGGCTGCTGAACTTCCCTGTTTAATACAGACGTCTAAGAGAGACGCTGCGTTCACTCTGCACAGGGCAGGGCGGGGCCACACAGAGGAGGGGGGCGGGGGGTAGCAAAAGAAGGGAGGAGAGAGAGAGAGAAGAGACAGAGAGAGAGAGAGAGAATGGGTAGCAAAAGAAGGGAGGAGAGAGAGAGAGAAGAGAGAGAGAGAGAGAGAGAGAGAGAGAGAGAGAGAACGGGTAGCAAAAGAAGGGAGGAGAGAGAGAGAAGAGACAGAGAGAGAGAGAGAGAGAGAACGGGAAGCAAAAGAAGGGAGGAGAGAGAGAGAGAGACAGAGAAGAAAGAGAGTCACACGATTGCGAGAGAAGGGATGGGGGAGCCAGAGGGAGGGTAAAGAGAGTAGGGAGGAGGAAAGAGGGGGCATTATGAGGGTAATTGAAGGGGGGGGGGGGCAGAGGGACAGAAACCCTTGCCAGAATCCTCCACACCCAAGTGGACAAACACAGCAGCTTGCTGCCAGGCTGAACAGCTGCAGGTCCTGCCCACAGACAGCACTGCTCTCAGCAGCTTCCCTTCCTCAGGAGCAGCAGCTGGCATCCCTCGCAAGGCCGGACGTGATCAAGACAAAGCTTTTTTTCCACCTCTTTTGTTTCCCTTTCCTCCCAAATTGTGAAATGGGCTCCACTTTAACACGCTACGAATAACTGATTTTTTTTTGTTTTTTTGCTGAAGTCCTGAAATTACACCATACTAAGGAATCAATCGCTTTACTGGAGGGACCTAGTGGTGATAGAACACATCTGGTCTCAGTGATTCTAGGACACAATCATTCTGTGGTGTGTAAGCAAACGTAACCCCTGCTCAGAGCCATGGCCTTATACTAAGTCTAGGCAAACATCTTGACTGCCTTTAAAAACAGAGGACTTCTTCAGAGAGCAACAGGCAGTGGAAGAGATTGCAGACCCTCACACTTTGATTAAACTCTGACCTCTCGTGGTAAAAATTTGCTACTGCGATCCCATTGATGCAGCCAGACAGCCAGACAGATACCAAGCCAAATGCTCTCATCTCAGCATGAGGCTCTGAAGTCTGAAAGGGAACAATTACATTAATTTCCTGGTTGTCACCTGAATGGACCACAGGACTTCTTATGGGACAAATAAATCTCTCCTTTAGCTCTGCCCGTAGTACAGTGAGATGATGCTGTTTGGCCTGTTTATCACTGATTGCGATGACCTTTGGGAAAGCGAGGCAGATAGATGGCTTCATCCACAGTGGCCTAAATGAGGAAGCCATTCCAGTTAGACGGTCTGAAATTGTTCGTCATGCCCCATAAATTGCGATTTGCCCCATGAAGCGAAAAGGGCAAGTGAATCCCTTCCATAAATAATGAAGGTGCTCTTTTCTCTGGCTGCAGGATGTTCCTTGAGACCATGGCTAAAGTTCCCATAATACACTACAGTGGTGTTCCCGGACATCGCCTGCTTAACTCAGGCTCCTTATGCTAGACATTGTCTTGATTTGGTATCTACACTTAAAGACACATTAGGATTCTTCATAGCGTGACTTTGAGAGTCAGGGCCCTCGCCACCCCAGTGGTGGCCCCACCATGCCTGTGGATTACAAAAACAGGGATACAAATGTTCAAACTCTTTCATGTTGTTTAGTTGTTCCATCTTATAAATATCTCTGAATGACTGAGGAGGCTCCATGCATTGCTGTCAATTGCTGTTGTCAGGCTTGAAGACGACCGTAGCAATATTGACAGAGAGAGCCTGTATCCTTGCAGTTCGACAGGAACAAGGGAGTTTCTAAATGGAATGAAATGGCTGTATTCTTGAGTCTGCCAGATTCCTTCCAATTAGAATTCTTTTCCACTAAATACCATGTGCAGGGCAGAAGTTTGATTTTCATGCTTGAAGTACATGAAAGGAGAGTGACTGCCTTCTCCATCTATAAAAGCCATCTGTGCAGTACTGTTGTAGAATAGCCAATAGATAATGGGGGAAAAAAACTGATGAGAGTAAAGGTTTGGTGATGTCGTGATGATGTTTTATTCACCCAAAACCGTGAATGTAACAAAAATAATACTAAACTTAATGAAAAAAAAATGCTGGTGCAAACAAAAAGAAGACGAAACAAACAAAATACAACCAATAATTGTCTAAGGAAGGCAAAAAGAGAATCCTTCAATTATGCAGCTGCTCTAGACACCAAGGCACTCTTAACCAGCTGTCCTCTTTCTGACTGAATGCTGCTTCTTATAAAGAAAATCAGCCATTTTAGAATCTAAGAAGCATCAAATAAATCAATTAACTGAATGGCAATAAAGCAATAGATATTGGCATACAAGCATCTCCCTACCATATTTAAAATGTTTCATATGTATTTTGCCTCTTTCAAACCCAATACAAATCAATTATAAAAGATTTAAAAGCAAACACAGGAAACTCCGTCACAGCCCATGTTGTTCAGCAACATTTGCTGGTGCCTTCCCAACACTACAAATCCCATCAACCGCCAGCCCTCAGGTCATTTGGCTGAATGACATTTGTCTCGCTGGTACCATTGTAATGAACAGGTAGGCCATGTTCCCCCAAACCACAAACATTTAATTTACTTTAGCTGTTCAAAAGGTGCATACTGACAAAAATGTCTAAGATTTAGAAATTCTTAAATATCCAGTTGGCCACCCTGCATGTTATGATATTTCATTCCGTTTCCTTGTTTGTTTGTAGAGTCCATGGTGCGTTTGGGAGGAGGCAAACAAAGGAGTTAGTGAAAGAGGTCTTATAAAATGTCTTTTCCTCCAACTTGGGTGTTTGTGTACGTTTGTCCAGGATATTCCTGTTCATTTTTAAAAGGTCCATAGAACGGACATGCACTCTGTTACAAGTACAATATATCAAATATCTGTACAATGTGCAATGTGCTGTATGCTAAGCTATATTATACTATAATAAGCAGCTTAGACTGAGAGAACTGGCCTCCATTTTAGTTCAGTATCTATACTCCTAATTATTGACCAGAGTTTCAACTTGTCAAGGTTTTAGTTACAATGGTAGGTTCTGTTCTGAAACAGGGCTATTAATGAACTAAAATATGAAATAAACCACATACAGGAAAAGAAAGAAAAATCATATACTATAAAAACATTGTGTAACTTTTGTTCTCTTTTTGTGACCTTCTGTTCATAGGTGGTTAACACAAGATTTCATGCCACTCTGTTAGATGCAGTTTATAAGTCCTTCTGAATAAGAAAGTAGCATAATGTAGTGTAATTAACTTTTGCTTGACCATACATGCATATCATGGGAGGCATATATCTCATATAATTATGCATGTGAACTGAGATATGGGTGAGCACTGATTCGGACCCATGGTAATCTTTTTTGTTTACATTACTTTAGAGTCTGCATTTAGCAGTGACAAAATTATGAGGTTCAATACACTTTGAAATTACCTGGTAATGAGTGACAAAATTCTGGAAATGATCAATGCCTGTGACACAGAAACGCAACTTGCTCCTTGTCTCCATCACGTGGCTGTCTTTGGTAATGGACCCTTTGGCACACAGACAGGGTGGGGGCACCGTTTCTCTCACATCACGTGAATCATACATCAAGAAAATGTTGGGAGTCTACCTCATCTGAGACCTGAAACTTTTCGTTTGGAAAAAAAATTATTTATTATTACCAACATTTCTTCAAAAGTCAAACAAAATAGTCTCTACCATATAAACAAGCAGGGGCGTTTCCCTGGGTTGTTTAGTGAATCCTGACACTGCCAAATACAACACAGCTGGGAGGAGCAGTCTGGTGGTTATTATCTTACGTTTAGATGAATGTCTTCATCTTCTGACTGCAGCATCTTATAACTGCTCCTTATGGTTCAGGCACACACAGCCCTAGGGAATATGGGAACGCTCAACATATGTATCCAGTTTTGCATATTGTAATCTTTATTTTTCTGCCCGTAATTCTTATTGAAACATTAAGAATGTTCTTCCTTAATGTCACTATTACAATAGTGAATATTTACATGGACTGACTCTATAAAGAACAGGGGTTTATAAATCATGCACTGGTCATACAGAGCAATCACAGGAAGGTCTTTGTTCTTTTCCTTTGTTCTTCTGCCATGCATTCTTTGCCAGCCTTGTGAATGAACTCTGACTCCGTCTCGATTTTATCAATGGTATAAACCTCACCTCCTTACATGGGTTTTTCAGCTGACGAAAAATTAGCACGATTTGGTGAAGTTCAGCTTAGGTAACATCAGAGGCAGGTGCAATTTTGATTTTCTTTATTGTGCAAAGTACTAACAAAAAAGAGAGCTTGAATTCCCATTGATGCTAAGAACAACAAGAAATTGTCCATCCATTCCTGGGAAAAGACGGCTTATAATTTTGAACAGTTTGATGCAGCTGCATCGCCCTGAGGAGGTGAGTGATTGAGGTGACGGGTCCAGGGAGGTATGAGTCTCCCTTGAGTGACAGACGGCCGAACTGGATGACCCCTCTCCACCCCCTTTGCTGGAATGTGGTCTGTCACATTTTAATGAGGATGCAGCACATAGCTTCACATACTTATACATCTGGAGGAAGAGAAAGTGTTTTGCTTTCCCTGTGTTGCCTGCACAGAAATAAAGGGAGAGACAGAGACATGGCAGAGAGATTGAGAGAGACAGGAAAGAGAAACACACACACATCTGTTTACCACTGTGGGATGTGTTTCACTTACTGGTGCTGTTTTGATGGGCCATTTTTCAAAGCATCATGAAATACCTTTTTTACAGCTCATTGCATTGGCACAACTGCAACAAAATCATTTACGCAGATAATACCTACAGTATCTTCACAGAGCACAGCTGAGTGGATTTATACAGATAAGGCTGAATAAGTGTCACCGAGCATTCTCTTCTCAATGTTAGACTGGGAGAGAAAACATGGCACCTCTTTCTGGAAAACTCTTATATGGCCTAGAGAATAACCACATCAGAATAAAATGGTAATGATATCTGACAATAACAGCACACAGCATGTGGTATAAACCATCACACTGGGCAGCTACCTGTAACAGTAACGGTAAAACTATTTCAGTTTATGTCTGCTGTTGTAAGCTGTTACAAATGAATGAATGACTGGCTACTTTAGTCCCTCTAAAATCACTTTCACACGCGCATACATGTAGTGTAGGGTATGGCTGGCAGTGCCGGGTGAG
Organism: Megalops cyprinoides; assembly: GCF_013368585.1. Classification (NCBI taxonomy): domain Eukaryota; kingdom Metazoa; phylum Chordata; class Actinopteri; order Elopiformes; family Megalopidae; genus Megalops; species Megalops cyprinoides. Next base: position 27,536,272 of record NC_050589.1, read on the forward strand.
GAGGTAGGGGACGGGGGGTGAGTTTGGAGCCTCCGTTGGGAACGTTTGATTAACGCGCGTTGGCTCATTTGCGTCCCGTCCGACAGCTGTGGCCCCTGCTTACTCCAGCTACCTGCTGTGCTGCCTTGGGGGAGTAAGAGGGGGTTAGGTGCCTCAAGAAGATTTTAGAATGAATCCTCAGATCCTCCTTCTCTCTTATTATTTTTTTTTTAATAAAATACATACAAGTCCATACACTGTAACAAGGATACATTCACTCCTGAGTTTCAAGATTTTGTTCATTTCTATTTTTATGTCTTTATTTAAAAAGTCTCCACAGGGCTCTGTGTTTAGTGATAACCCTGAGTACTTCAAGTGTACAGGTGCTTGATAGCTAAAAATGCACCATGGGTACCCTTTTCACAATAAGCACACAACCCCTTTCCTGCGGTTATTTGTTTATGAAAGAATAGGTCTGGACATTTGGGAGCACTGAGATGAAGGCTGCGTAAATGAGTTTGTTTTGTGAAAGAGGTGAAAAAACTCTGAACTCTGAAGGGGCCCGTGACCATGTGCGCAGCCACAGCTTGGTGTTATACACCATCGATTTCTTTCTTTCTGTAAATCAATGTCCACCTAAAAGTAACAGCTGACATGTCGATAATATGAGGCCCCAATAACAATGGCATTAAGGCCGGATGAAAAGGAGAAGGAAGTTAGGTGAAGATAACGTCTCCCGCTGGGATTCTGAGCAACAGGGGAGGAGAGGGGAGCAGAGGCGGATGTGTTGCGAGGGTCAAGGCCCCTGCAGATTAGCTGCCTTTCAGCTCGGGAGCAGCCAAGGACCAAATTGTTATTCAAACAAGTATTTCACGTCGTCCGTCTCAAAGGGCCTGTTTGTCTGGCTCTTTGATGGCCGGGCCTCTCTCTCTCTTTCTCTCTGTATTTATCTCTCTCTCACTCTACCTCTCTCTCCCTCTCTCTCTCTCTCCTCGTGTGCACAGATGGTCGCGTTTGCATCACCCTCCCTCAGTCAATGCGCTGAAAGGAAGTGGGGGCGGCCCCCGCGGTGGCCTTTTGGGGTGACGCTGGCACAAGCACCCCATTGTGGCGGCGGCTGCCGGGCATTCCCGATTAAGGGGAGAAAGAAAAGGGGCGAAGCGTGCCCGGGGGTTGGGGGGCGCGTGCGCGAGGCAGCCCGGGCCGTGACTGTGACGTACCCCCCTCTCCTCCCCGCTCCCTCACTCCCCCCCTGTGCTCCCCACACTGCGAAAGACACTCACAGAAAGTAGCGACTCCCCACGCTAGGTTAAAGTCTAGACACTATCTCACGCCTTTGTGCTGTCGCCTGCCGGTCTCAGCAACAGCTCCCCGCGTGTCACTGTAAGTTATAGCCGGAGACGGGGATGCATACAAAGTGGTCTTTCACGCCGGAGTGAATGAACAACAGGATGCGTGGTGCTGCGCTGTAAGTAGAGCGAATGATTCTCATATTTGTCTTGCATTGGGTGCTCACCATTTAAGCCTACACATCTAAAGGATGCTAACTGGCTCTGACAAAAGTGTACAGATTGCTAGCCTGAATGGGTGACATCAACTGCATGCTGCTGCTACTTGCTTGGCGCAATTGGACACAGGTGCGATGAGCTGGCTTTGTTTCAAAGTGCTGGACAAGAGGTTTGTCATTTTGTGGGTGCATGCTTGATAATGAGGGATTGCGTGTCTACTGTAACTGTTCTTGCTGAAGTTATGGACTGGAAGTGAAGCCTAATGACATCTGTTTGTCTAGTATGCCCATTTTGTTTCTATATACCTATCCTCTCTTTCTCTCTCTCTGCCCATCTCATTCCTTGTCTATCATTTTCTTGTTTGCCTCAGTTTCCAGCTTTTATTCATTACAGTATGTGTTAATTGCAATAAGCATATGAGGGGAAGCTTCTTGTGAACTTCTTAAGAGCTCAAAACAGCTATGTATCAAATTCAGACATAATGGGAAACAACAGCAGCCAGAATGTGTTGTGGATGTTAAGATGGTTGGCACAGGCGAGATTGATAATTGATTTAAATCTTTACATGCTGTACAAAATCTGTTGCAGTTTACTGCAACATAGTGCACTAATGAGGCAATATGCTGTGCACCAGAAGATAAGCTGATTTGTAAACAATGTGATGTAATACTTTTTTTTTCCTGAATGACAAAATTAAGTTTTTACAACTCCCTTCACTCTGTCTCTGTTCTCTGTCTGTCTCTCTTTTGGTCACAAACTCTCTCCCTCTCCCTTGCCCTCCTTGACTTTAAAATGCTCTAATCAATAAGTGATTGTCCAGAGGGTTCAGCAGCAGTGTATCAATATGTCTGGGGGCTCCATCCTCCAAGGACTAGAACAGGAAAACCATTCATGGCTAATAATCACTCAAGGCCCAAGAGGCCATTGTACTTTGCATAACCACAAGCAGCAAGCATATGTAGCCTTGTATGTTGTTCAGGCTCCATGAAGCTGAGAATTGGTTGACAGCAATAGGAAGCCCAATTCATATTACAGTGCCATTCAATGCAGTGTGGAAAACAACATATGTGCAGTGTACAATTCACCTTAGGAATCTGCACATTACATGTTTATGAAGGCTTTACCTTGATCATAACCCCGACCCATTCTGCAAAGTCATATGCAGACCACAGGACTGCCAAACCCACAAAAGTCCTAACCCAATACCGCGATCGAAGAGCTGAAGGACAATGAAACTTATACCAGGGCCTGATACAGTCCGAAAGGGAAACTTAAGAACTGAAAATGGCCAAACGGCTCTTCTCCTTTCTGCTTCTCGGCATCACGCTCTGATTAGTGGAGGCTGAAGGACCCTATTTATAGCCCCTGTAGAGCTGCCTCACTGTTCATTTCACAAGCACATCTGCTCTGGTGAGCAGTTTGTGTGTTTGTGTGACAGACAGATTAAGTCTTTTTTTGCTTGTTTTGCCATTGGAGAAGAAACACATCATTTTAAAGGTGAGGGGGGTGGGTGGGCAGCGTTCTTTCCTCAACAGACAGGATTCTGTGGAGGTGACAGCTCATCTCTTTCAGTGTGCAGAGTCTGATCACCAGCCAGGAGCGTGGAGTAAGTCACCACTCTTAATCGTCTGTCTGCTCTGAAACCACTGTCTGTGGCCAATGCCAAGTGTCCCCTTATAGTCATTCCGGTGTGGCCGCCTTTACAAGTGTGATACCTTTTTTAATCTGTGGTGTCGGGGGAAAACTCGATGGGGTTGAAACAGGCAGTCGAGGAAGATGTAGCCCTTTCAACCTCTCTGGGCTTCAGTGTCTGTCACTGCTAAAACAAATGCTTTGGTGTTAAGGAAATGTGGCTGTGTTCTGCTGCAGAATTCTCAGCTGTGTGTATGTGATCACGAGGCAGATACCTACTGTTTGTTAAGAACTGGTTAAATGTGAATCACCTGTGTGTTGAAAATAATTAACAAACAGATTATTATAAAAGCATTATTGCATATTGTACATCAGTACAAGTACAACCAGTACACCAGTATATCTCATTTTGATATAGCGTTGATGTGTTCTTATGCCTTATTTCAAGTCCTATTTCAAGAAGAACCTTCTGTTCTAAATGTTCTAAATGTTCTAAATGAATTTGTAGTGATACAAAAAAACCTTGGAAAGTCTTTATTTACCAGACATGATGGAGATAATGCAAAAATCCAATTACAGATGAACATGGTGTTTGTTTTGCTGCAAGGCGTGCTAGGGATAATTGTAAGACTGATATATTTAGTTGAATGTCTTTTTTGTCCAGTGTGAAAAAATGGCTGCAGTGAAAGATCATGTGGTTGTGTTTATTGCTTCAGGGCTGCAAGGAGGTGAAGCCTTGATTCCTTTATCCAAAAGTGTGGCTGTTTTCGTGTGCGTGTTTTTTTGTAAACACTGGTGGATAGAGGAACTGACACATACTGTTGTCTACAAGGTTTATTTCGTCCTTTATGTACTTGCAAAGGAGGTAGCTTTGACTTCTTCACGACCAAATCGCTCATTATTTATGTGTTCACTCATTGTTCTGCTGTGACATTTTTTTGTTCCTCTTCAAATGAAGCTGTTGTGCTTTGTCCCTTGTGACTCATATATTCAGGCTTTTTTTAGTCAGTGGAGTCAGTTTGGTGTGTCCCTCTTCTATTGTCAGACCTGTTGTTGCCCAACAACAAGTTGTGTTGCCCTTTTCCCATCTGTGTTTGTTTTGCTCTCGGTTTAGTGGAGTTCTCCTGAGTAACTGAACATGCCCAGAAAACACGGTTAAGCGATATTACAATAGGGGAATGAAGCGAAAGTGTTATGGGGGAAGCAGGATATAAAAAACTGCTGTGCTTTAGAGACTGGGCCTCAACCACAGAATTGTGGGCACTGATTCTGGAACTCTGAACTTCCTTTAGCACCTTTTCCCTAGTTAGTGTGTGCCCAGACAAAGTATGTGCATGCTGTTTTTTTACAGGTAGCCATGTGATGCCTTTTTCAGGGTACTGCTTGGTTGGTTGGTTTCCACTTACTGCTCATAATTGGAGAGCTGATCTATACATACTGGGGGCAAGACACTTCTCGAGAAAGTGACATTGATTTTTACAAAATTTCATTGAAAATGGAGGGAACCAAACATCAGCAGACAAAATAAAGGTAGTGCCATAATTTTAAATGACATTTTTTGCTCTTTGTTCAGTGAGTGGCTTATTAAAATATTTTTTTTTCTGAGCATTACACTCTCATCTTTCTTCAAATGGCCTGAAAGGAGTCACAGATGTTTAAACTGGAGCATTTATGGGAAAGTCATGTATGACCAGCTAACCATAAAAATAAAGAAGTGAAAGAAGAAGCAATTCCTCTTTGTCATGTTCTGAAGAAAAAAATAATAGTTTAATATATAATAGCTAATATATCCATGTAATAGGAATAAAAAGCTACTGTAACCTCAAGAACAGGGCGTTAAACCTATTGTATATTAATAAGTTATGTATAGTAGATATGTATATTAATGCATGAAATGCTAGTTCATATGTAATATAAACTTCTAATTTGTATTCACAGAGATTAGAGCTATATATCTGTGATAAACTTCATTTGTTCTGTCATGTGTTAATATTGACCAGCCAAAAGCCGAGTTGTTTATTACAACTCCCTATTACTGTAAGCTTGCAAGTGATTATGCTTCATCATTGGGGTAGAAATATTATGACCTTGCTTTGCATACCTGCAAATTGTGGATTAATAGCACTTAAAAGCAATGCTGTCGGATTGATACTAATTGCGATGGTAGATGTTCAAGGAACTAGATGCTTACAGCTCGTCTTTCTGAAACAAAACACGCTTGTTTCCTCTTTGTCTCATCATTGCCAGGTGCTTGTTTTCATGTATGGGCGCAGTATGGTCATTTGCATGATGTTCAGCCAGTCTCTGTCATCATGCCGTCTTCAAGTCCTGCAGAGGTGATATCGGAGCTCCGTTTGTCTTCTGTGGAGCCGGCGAGCGACTTCGCCGGGTGTTTCCTATTCCCAAGTCCGGCCCCATTATTGCATGCACAACAGGCTAATCAGCCATTTTTCTTCCTTTGTTCTGCGTTTTGCTGCTCTCATTAACGTAATGACTGTGCCCATCTGGGGGATCTCTGCCCACTGTCCTTTCATCCGCTTAGCCTGGGTGGGCGGTAGCGTGAACGCTGTGACTTCAGACCCTCGTTAAACCTCAACAAAGGTGATGCAGGGATTGTGCGCGTTTGGTTCACACCAGCAGAACAGTGCTTTTGAATGTCAAGGACAGCTTCCCTCGTGGATGTGTTGTAGATGCTAGTCTGTTGGTGGCCAGCAGAGGGGGCTAGGCTGTCACAGCAATACTGGCAGCTGTCTTAGCTCGCCATCTCCCTTCCCAGACAGGAGCTGCAGAGGCTCCTCTCTCTTGCTCTGGTCACATGAACGCGCGCACGCTTTAGAGTAGTCCCGACCAATCGCAGGCCCGCGTCTTCACATTCACACACCTGCGCACGTGTGGGTAATGATCCCCAGGAAGCTGTGCTCTCACCTTCCCCTCTCAAAATAAACCCTGGCACAGCTCCCCTTCTCTCTGCCCAGACTCCCGAACACAGCGCTGGCCCACCTCTCCCCTTCATGAAGGACAGACTCTGTGTGCATCAATCTGAAGCGCTCTGTCATGTCGAAACTGCCCGCTAAGATCACTGCTGGAAACAGAGGGAGAGGCAGAGATGTCACTTTTGAGCCAAGCTTGATGTTTACTTCTACCTGCCCCAGCTTTCAGACTGTGGTGCTCATTTCTGGTGCTGTTCAAACTGGCTGATAGTTCCTGTGTTACTGTAACCTTCCCTGGGTCCGCAGACGAAAACATGCAGTCTGGTAGAGTGCATCATGGGTTCTGTTTACATGACAAATTCTATAAATCCCCTTAGAAGTAAAATAATGACTGGCATAAAGTGTATCATTTACAGTCGTGTCACCATATCAATTGTATTTGCCAAAATAACCTATAAAGGAGTTTATTTATCTCTCTTTTATCATTTTATCATCTTTTATCATGTCTCCCTCCTTCTGCCCCTGTTCCTTGCGATTCAAAGTCAAATGTAATGTAAATATCAGCCTCTCTTTCCATGCCTGCATCTCCCATTTTGATTATAGAGAGAAGAGAGTATCTGTTCTGTCCCCTCCTTGATCTGTCCCAGCCTCACAGACAGTGAGAATGAGACGATGGATTACCCAGTGATAGGCCTCAGTGAGATGAATGAGTCATCCTGGCCACTCACTCTGCTTCCTGGTAAACTAGCAGCATCACCAGACGCTGGAGGGGAGCATTATCTGTTTGTTCTTAATCTTCAGGTGATGAGAGCTGTTTACCATCCCGTTGACAGCCGTAATGTGATTGGACGATCGGCCTCTCCGTTATACCAGCCAGTAATACTCAGGCTCTCCTGGGGCTATTGTCTCATTCATCTACACCAAGGTCACCCTGCGTATATGATATGAAACCTGGACCGTTGCAGCCAAACCTATAATATTTCTGGTGAGATGTATCAGCTCCTAGTAGCTCACCGGCTTGGGTGTAGCTTTTCAGAATGCTGTTATGGATATATTCTCAGCGCAGCTGTGAAAGTTTGGCTTGGTGCTGACGTTAATGAAAGTGATACAGATCGATCGTTCATGGGAGCCCATGATATCCAGCATGCTCTGTCCACTGTGCGTGTGTGTGTGTGTGTGTGTGTGTGTGTGTGTGTGAACAGGGGATGCTGTTCATTCAACTGGACATGTATGGAGTTTCTGCCATTGTAGCCGTTTGATGTCGGGCCAGGTTAACTCTGCTTCGTCTGAGGCAGATCAAACACAGGAAACTAATTCTGCGACTTCATCTGTGAGCGTTTGGAACACTCAGACCCGTTCTGTTTTTAATTATGAGCAGTACTACGGTGCAGTGTTGTGGCAATATAAAAAATCCCGATGCAACAGCCAGCCATATGTCCATATTTCATTTTATCTCAGAGACAGACTGGAAGCAGATTTTTTTTTTTGCTTGCAGTAATGCAGTACTTCAGTGTTGTCTATGTGGATGGTGCAAGTGCACTGTTGTATTTCACATACTACCACACTGTAGATATTTGAGTGAAGTTTCACATACCCAAGTAATTCACCTGACTTCACATCTATCCTTTCAAATAAACAATGGGAAATCTCCTTTTGGTTGTATTTACATCAATCCCAAAAGTGACTGAAAAACATTACTGCAACAGTGACTGGAAAATGTACCTTGCCACACCTTCTCATGGACGTGGCACAGATGTGAAGGAACTCATCCTGGAGCCAGATGGCTGCAAGCGCAAATCCTTGGTGGGACACTTATCAGATTGTACTTTACCTGGATTGTGTTGAAAAGCCGAGCTACAGCGATTAAGCCCCCTTTACATTTCTTGATGCCCACGATGAAACCACGTGCCAGTGGTAATATTCCAAGACAGCAAATCGGACAGAACTCTGCATGCCCTCTCCAAACCATTCTGTGGAAGATCGCTGGGCTTTCGGCTTTATCGCTGACCTCTGATGTGTCCCTGTCAGACCGCGACACCTCCTCAAGCATCCTGTGAAAGTGAGGGTGACAACGACTTTTTGCATGTCGACTGCATCCCTGACAAATCTTCCGATAAGTCCCCTTCACCTCAGTGCAGTTTGTTAACGCAGCTTGGCTTTGATACAGGGTTGGGGGGGGGGACTAAAAATACCCGAGTCCTGACCCCCTCACACCCTCTTCCCAGTCATTACAGTCACTTTAATTACTGTGCTCCCCTCTCCCACTTCCCTTCTCTCTCCCTCCCAGCGAGGAGTGCGTCGTAAATAAATGAGAGAGGACCCGCTCCAAAGTGCAGCTGTGTGCCTGTAATTAACTCCCCTATCGCTTTTTAAAGCCTGCTCTTCCGATGCTTGACGCACGATGACATCTACTTAATGAAGCCTTTATTTGTAGTTTGCTCTCCCTTTCCTGTTTTCTCTCGATTAACACCCTGCACTTAAGCGCTGGACTGTGCACCGAATTTTGCTCTGAAAATGCGCCACGGACCAGGCCCGTTTCGAGAGTGCTCTCTCTGTGAATCGCCAGCTCCTGTGGTGCCATGGGGAAGTTTTTGGAAAATGGTGCGGGCCTTATATATTTAACAATTTGTACGTAGGAAGGTGGCAGACAGATTCTCTTGCTTACCTCAGGGATTCATTTGTTTTGATTTTCAGGTCCAAGTCAAAGCAAAGGAGAACACACACACCCACACACATACATTCATGTTTTCCTACGGCGCTGGGCACAAAAGTTCACAGTTAAACTTTTTACCGAAATAAAAGCAGACATACTGTACACAAAGGTTTATTCAAGCAGGAGGCATTTGTAATGCGCAGGTCTTCCTCAGCTCGGTGCAAAAGGTCAGTAATTAGCCCGCCTCTGTGACGATCAACACTCCCTGGCCCAGACAGACGCGGGGCCAAAGCAAACGTTGAAATCGGAGGCCTGGGTGGGTGTGGCGCTGACATGAAGCTAACACCCAGACATGGAGTCAGCCGGAGTGCAAGGATGCCAGAGCAGCTTCGATCCTGCCGGCTCCTCTCCGGCTGCGCTCTCGTCCGAGCGCGCTAATGCGCCTCTCGAGCAGATGCAGACCTGCCCAGGTAGTCCCGTGTGCGGGTGGCGCCGCACGCTCCGGGTCTTGTAGGAATGGAGCCAACAGGTCCATTTGCCGACGGAGGTGGGGCTGGTGGGTGGGGGGGGGCGTCGGTTGTTGCGGGCGTACTGCGGCAGCGAGACTGACGTGCTCGCTAAGTGGGACGACATGGAGGCTGGGCGGACCCCATGCATCCAGACGGGCGCGAGGCAGACACAGTGGGCACACTCCAGAAGGAGAGCGAGGGGTGGCTGCAGTTTTCGGTGTGGCGCGTGCTATCACCCAGAGCCCGGCGGGGTAATCGTCTGAGAGGAGGTGTGGTGTCAGGAGGCGGGGGAAGGGGTAGGGGGGGGCGCGCAGCACTGAATCGCGCATGCTTTTAATATCCCAGAGAGCCAGAGATCGCATCTGCCCGACTCAGCACTATCAGAGATGGATGACTCATTGCAGGGCTTGTGAAGGACCTTATCCTCTTGTTCAGTGAGTCTCCTTGTTTAAAAAAGCCAGAAGGTTTCCTTGCTGCCACCGCTGCCTTAAGTGAGTACCATGTTTCATTTACTCTAATTATGTGAGGTATAGTAGCAGGCGCTGTTGCCCGCTGTACAGATTTTAAGTCGTATTGATTGTTCTGTGCATACAGTGTGCAGTTATTTACATTGGATTAATTTAATTAATGAAGAAGCAATGAGCGCAGAATTCAGATCACACTTGCGGCCAATATGAAAGAAGTTTGTTGTGTTCATTTATGGTGTGTGGTATTTGTTCTCTTTTTTCTCACAAAAATTGAAAAATTATTCTTGTTCTTCTTCAAAACAATATATTTATATTCTTTATTTATTTTTACTGTTCTTACCCATTTACTCTACACAAAATGGTGGTCAAATCCATGAATGAACTTTCCACGATGGAAAACCACATTGACGTATTTTAAAGTAGCAAAATAGGAAAAAAAAAAGAAAAAGCTTAGCTTGTTGATTGGCTAAATCCATTGTTGGCGGTTATGACAGCTTCCTGTTTCCTCCTGTTTCTCTGCATTTGCCAATGAAACAGCTGGGATACGGATGCAGCTATAATTCAGGAAAAAACACGCTATTGTTTCAAACTAAAGCTCTGAATACCTCAGTCACTGAAGTCAGTTTCCGCGGGCTTTCGGGGAATACCAGTGACAACAGGTAAGCAGGGAACTTGGCATTTTAAGGACTATCTGTCATTGAAGAAATTCAATGGAGCTCTTCAAAATAATCTGCTTTTCCTATTGTTGTTCCTGAGTTTGAAAAGCCATCATTCTTATAAAATGAGGGAGCTCACTGAGCTCATTGTTTAAGATAATGCTGCAGTTGTATCTTATATAGCTTTTTCACTGTTACTTTCTGTTGGTCAAGGGACAACTTTAAAAAAACCAACATGCACATGACATGGGTGAATTGGTCTTTTGAGATTACGATGCGTCAGGATTGTACACTATCACTTCAGACTGACTGCATGCTGTTTAATTTGCTGCTCTGTCCTCTTTGACTCAGAAATGATTTTGCCTCTTTCTTTCATGAGTGCCTCTTTTTGCCAGCTGCCATCGTCTTAAGAGCAAAGCTTTGCCAATGCAGAGGAACAGCCTGTGAAAGTTTCTCTGTAATTTTATGATGAAAATGCAAATGGCGAGAAACTCTGACATACCACAGAAAAGGGGGCCATTAAACAGTCTCGATTTTGCTTGAGGACAAGTCCGAGGGCCAAGACAGGGGGAGAACAGGCAGGGGGAGAAATCTGGAGTAATTAGAAAGCATATCTCTCAGGAAGTTGAGGAGATCACTGTGTATCTGAGAGTGATGTTTTCTCACAAATGAACCCAACAGAGAGGAACGGCTTAGACGCTAATCAAGGTCATGCCTGTGCTAAGCGGGTGTCATACGGTCATGCGGTCAACATGTGATTGGCCAACAACGGGAAGCCCTCGGACATGGCCATGTAGAACTAATGCTGACACTGCCTGCCCGGTGCCCCGCTGAGCCCCGAATGCGAGGGACATTGTGTGGCGGGAAGGCCAAACAGCATGGGACAGAACCCGGGCCGCAGCTTCACTGCCCAGTTTAATTGGGATGTTCTGGGAGGCGCGGCAGGAGCCAAGTGCAACGGGGACATTGGACTAAAGGACCAGCTGTGACCGTCAGCCCGTCCATCGTGTGGTGTTTAAAGTAATTCCCTCACAAATGTGTTGTACAGGTCAAGCTAATTTACTATAGAATTAGACTAAGCAGAACGTTTCTCTTAAACAGAGTCATGTGGTTTTGACAAGTTACGAATGTATTTATAGCTGTTCTGTTGTAAAATGACTTCTTGTCTTCTCTGTGTGGTTTACTCCTTTAGGGAGCTGCTGGGGAATTGAGTCTCTATTTCAATAGAGAGGCACCACACACAGTAAAAAAATGCCAAGCATGTCCCTGCACATCCAGCGGGCAAAAGATTTCAAGCGACTTTGGTAAACGTGGCTTTTCTATCGCAGATGCTCTGTTTAAGTATCAGCCACGGTGCGTGGTGCGTTTCACCCTTCCATCAGTAGGTGGCAGTATGCTGCAGAGTGGGGAGCTCACGCGGCATCAAACGCAGAGGATGCGAGCGCTGCAGGACTTGTGACATATGCACAGGCTCTGCCCGCCTCTCTGAAGCGCTGCATTCTCGCTCGTCAGCTGAGCAGCTCTGCCCCAAGCCCAAATGCTAAACGCACATTTGCTTCATGATTTGGAGATGCACAATAGCAGCGGGGCAAAGTAATGCTGATTTATGCAGCAGGTGGGTGCCAGGGCTTCACCGCTGATAGTATATTTAGCTTCCCTTGTCTAGTCAGGTTAGCACAAGTTAACTTAGGGTAGGGCTTGAATAGTGTTATGCTCACACTCACTGGTTGGGGACTGTTGTTAGCGTGGTCTGACACTGTTGCTCATTCAAGTTGAATGGAAACATGTACGTGTTATTGTGCTGGAAGTTGCTCTGGATAAGAGTGTCTGCTAAACGAATGTAATGCAATGTATGATCTGTAGGGCCTGATGCAGATGTAATAGCACTAAACTGATTGTTGGGGCGAAAGGATGGATAGCTTTTTGGCTCGGTTTGTTGAAGTAAATATGCAACACGTCCCTGCAGTTGAGTGGGACTCTTCTCTGGAGATTTATCACTGTAAAAGTTGGTCACGTGACCAGGCTTGGCCGGAGTGGAGTGATGTCACAGCTTTTGGCCCTCTGTTCGGCCGCCGCGTCAGTGTGTAAAGACATCCCGATGACATGTCTGATTACAGGTTAGCTCGAAAATAGCCAGCGGTGGCACGGAGTCAGCGTCGCGGCTGCGAGCACTGATGCGTCGACTTTTTAAGTACAGGATTAGCCCTGACTATGTGTTTTGGGGAGCCGGGGCAGACTGCTCGAAAAGCAATGGCTCACATTTCTAGTTTGTTTGGAAAAAAAGGCTCAAACCATTGCCAAAGGTTTAAATGTTACCATTACGCTTGTTTTACTCTCTCATACACATTACCTAAGCCGTAGGTCAGTTTTCAGGTATAGTTTATTCCATTTGCCTTTAATGAAATATTTGAGATAACCATCATCAGACCCTCTGTGTCATGGATATGCCTCAGCTATATCTCATTATGTGGTTCTTATGAGTCACCGCCCTGACTCTCTCTCCCTCAATAAAGTCACTCCGTACTGCACAAATGGGAGCACGTCCCAGCCAGGGGAAACTCTCAGAGCAGTTTCTCCCCTTCCTGTCTGCTCCCGATGACAAAGTCGTTACGCGGCTGTCCCGGAGCACGTGTTTCCTGGTCCCAGAGGAGGCCACTGGTGCGGGACACTGTTCGGCGCGAGCGGTGCACCTCCTCCCCTGGGGTGGAAATTTCCATGCAGACGCACACCAGGCTCTGGCCACATCTGTTTGCCTTGGAAAGTGAATTCCAAGGCTGGTTAATTGGGCCTTTCCACCCATCCTCCTCAGACGTCCTAATGAAAAAAAATAACCGAGAGCCATGCACACATGCACATATACACATGCACATAGACACATACACATACACACAAAGACACACACACATATGCATACGCATACGCATACACACATACAGAATACACGTACAATAGAGAGATGCAGGGAGATAGAGATAAAAATCTGAATCAGAGAGACACAGAAAAGAAACAGACGCAGAGCACAAGGAGGAAGGCATAGGTTTCAGAAGAGAGATGGGCCTCAATTCATCACCCTGTCTAGTGCCAAACAGTGACCCAGCGGAGACACAGCAGTTCAGCAGCTTCCATTCGCAGCGTTGAGTTGCACAGTAGGCTGAGTGGTCACACCCTGAAAGGGCAGGACAAAACTGATCTGGCAGCACTTTAGCATCACAGGGCTGGCTCAGGGCAATGCTGTATGCATCAATTGCTAAGGCTACGTTTAGGGGCCTGCAGCCTCATGGATTAAATTGATGCAATTCTTGATATCCTGAAAGGACACTGGGGAAACAAGAAAGTAAGATGGGGCAGGGGGGGAGGGGGCTTTCCTGAAAGTATGAAAAACAGAAGAGAACAAGACTGAGCTGTGTCTTTGTGCATATCTCGCTCATTGCACCTTGCGCCTTTGCGCTCTGATTGACACAGAACTAAACGAGATCCCAGGATACTGTTAAACCATTACTCCATTACGTTAAGTTAACCTCCTGGCAAGGAACCTATCTACGCTGCAGACAGTGAATCCAGCCTGTTCTAATAGAGTGTTACAGTGTTTGGTACAAGCATCAGAGCTGAAAACCGATAATCTTTTTGTCACCCTACAGCTAATTAAACAGCGTGGCTCCTGCAGCTAATGCAGTCTATGTGTCGGGCCGCAAATCAGGATGGCTCCCACATTCTTCTCCGTCATGACGCCATCTCGGTCTATTAATAGGGGCTGTCGCCATTCTTCAGCTTGATGAAGACACCCGTGCACCATATCATTATTTCCTGCAAGCATCTGCTCTCGCGGGGAGCTAACCTGCCGCGCGGTTCCAGGAACGCTGGCGCACGTCTCCCCCAGCATGAAATATGGATGTTTGTGTCACCGAGCAAGCTCGCTTGGGTCTCATTAATATTTTCAATTAAGGTGGAGTCCATTTGCAGTGGCGTGGCATCTCCATATGTGCTCAGCTTAACACAGACAATGGAAGAGCTCACCAGGAGAGAGGCCTGTTTTGCTGTTTCCTGGGGCACTTGCACAGATCAGTTAACGCAGTGGGCAGATGTGTTTGTTTGGCCCTTGGTCATATTCCGTCCGAGCTTCGATTGGTAAATGTCAATCAAACTCAATCAATTGCTCTATCCGCAAGAAAAAGACTGAGTCTGGTTGCTAAGAGACGGATTGATAATCGTCTCTCGCCGAGCGGTAGAGCCGGCCGTGTGTTGTCCAACCCCTGTTTGAGCAACGCGCGACTCTGAGAGGGCAGAAGGGATGCGGCGGATACGTTTCCTGGAAACGTATCCGCCGCGTAAAATAAAACAAAGAGACGTACGTGTTCAGGTATGATGTGCCGCAATTAGTGGCATTAGCGGCATTAGCGTTGCTGTGTGTCTGTGCTCACACCTTCAACAGTTCCGCAGTAATGGCCTCGCTCCACTGACCTACATCCACGCCCACACAGTGAGAGCTCTCAGACCGCGGCATGCGTCGCACATGTATTTTCGGAGTATTTTCTGGTAATTTCACACGCTGGAAATCTGCGCCGTTCCGCTCCTCCAGCTGTCAGCTGGGAAACTGTGTTGGATAGATGGCGGATCAACAGGAAGCGCCCCGCACGTTTCGATGATTTCACTCGCTGGCAGGGCTTCACTCTGCTGTGACTGTGCTTTCCTCAAGGGTTCAGCTGCTTCAGCAAGAGACACAAACTTACGATAACGCCTGTGCGAAACTGGGGAAAGGTGTCTGAGAAATGTTCTCAGAGTGATAAACTGTATAAATGACAATTTTTGTTGCATTTTGGAGACTTAAACGCCAATTCCTCTGAAGCTGGGATTGTGCTTCCTCCCTCTTGTAGGTCATTAAAGGTCATTATGAAACCGTGCTCTGAAAATTTGGTAATCTGTCCAGTGAGGGAACTGGACTGCACAGAAACCTGTGTAAATTTTAGTTACCTGTTCAGAGAGGGTTGTAGGTTGAACTGTAAGAGAGAATCTTGCCCCTAATAGCCATTCAGTCAGTGTGAACCCTGTCCCCGTGCACAAATGCAGCTGCTGCCATTGACACAGAACAGGTGACCACAGAATGCGTCAGCCCTTTGGCCAGAAGCAGCTGCCTGGCATGATCACTGTGCGGTGCAAGCCTGTCGCAGGAAAAGGCCTCTGAAGTCTGAAATCGCATATTGTCATGCATGCAGCCAGTCGCAATGGGATGTAGCTTCAGTCAGAGAAATAAAAGCGGGCAATGAAAGCTCTATTCACTGCAGATCAACAGCCTACATCAACGCGTGTCTTCATGAAAACTGTTGCGGCTCAGGCTCTTTTCTTTAAACACAATGAGCTGACAGAAAGAAAGTTTCTGAAGCGAGTGTGGCGTATTGTCGAAGCTGATCTGACCGGTCTGGAGTAACTCGGGTTTTTGGAGTCAGTTCCTACAACCCTTGCCGATCGCCCTCCTTGTTAAGTGAATATAAACAGTGGATTAGCATAACAAAGAAGCCCTTTACCCTCGGTGCAGGCCTCAAGCCTGGGCTGCCGTCGCCATGGAAACCTGGCCACACCGCTTTGGCTTAGGGGTATTAACATATTGCTGTGGGCTTTATAGGATAGGCCCTGTATCCTTCTGTTGTGGTGAACTAATGCCAAATCCCCCCTTTAATATCATTAATGTCAAAGCTTTGCACTTTTAAATGGCTGAATCCTCTCTGCTTTGAGCCACTTATAGCACCCATTAATCGATAGTTATTTTCATTGGGGGAAAAATTAATGCACATCGTGAATTTTCCTTGCCTTTTTGGTTCCAGGAGAAGATCTGAGTAAATGAGCACTGCTGCAGTTCATAGCCTGCTTCTTTTATGCTAATTGGAACTGTAATAACTTTGATTCATGCAACCTATTAAATGTATCTATTCATAATTCATAATAATTTATTCATTTATTCATAATAATTTTGTAGCTGACAAGTCTGGTTGGCAGGAGGAGTTAAACATTTCTCGTGGTTTACAAGCATCAGCAATGTAAAGATTGTAAGGTAGTGTTCCTATGATTACTTTTTTTTTCAAAAGGACAAAAAGTAAATAAAGCTTTTAAGTACTGTGAGCCTTGCTCTTCAGGACAGCACAGACCTTGACCTGGGCTGCTGTGGTCAGTTTTGGGACAATGTGCAGAGGTGGCAGCCACCCAAACGAGTCCAAACAAGGCAGACCAATGTGCTGATGGTGGATGTCATCAGAGTTGCGGTGGGGCTGGACGGATTAGTGCCCGAAGTGACTAATAGGACACAGAAGGCCCCCTCGTGATAAAACGGCTTATCTCACCTTCTGGAACCACGCTCTGAAGGCTCGGCCGGTCCAAACGGCCAAGGCCATAATCCTAACATCTGTTGATGGGGGGCTTGTGCCCCATTCACCGTAATGGCCGTGCGCTCCGATTAAGCAACAACTGATCAGCACGGAGATTAATAGAGATAAAGGCCTGCTTTTCCAATATGACCAGGATAAGCTGACTATGCAGCGAATGCCTCACCAGACAGGATTACGCCCTGTCCAATCACTTTTACAAATGAGGGTGGATCTCAGAGATGTTTTTTTTGTTCCCCTGTTTGTTTGTTTAGGAGCAGGAAAACACTTCCTGAGCTTTAAAAAAAAAAGAAAAATCTTGTTGAGTTGCATCTGTGTTTCTCATAACATAGAAGGCATGAGGTTTATTTTCCATAATGGGTTCTGCGATCTGTACGGGCAGAACAAAGTTCCATCGAACAGATGGAATGTGCACAATGGGTTTTGTCTGCTCCGGGTCTGCGGCCCGGTACCCGTTCCCATGCCTCCTTGCATTTTCACAGATAATTCCCAGAGAGAGTCCGGTCCTCTCCTGCCGCCCTCCCCCTGTCCGTGTCTTCCCTGCTGTGGAATGGCTAGCACAGTCGCTCCGGCTGGAGATCGTCTGGACTCTAATTGCGTTAGAATGTGTGGCGGATCGACGATGCAGCTCCACTTGCCTTAATGAACGCCGGGAGAATTAGATTCTGTTCTGGGAACAGGGCGGCTCCTCGGTTCTCTCACTGGCCCTTGCCAGGGCTGTGTGTGGGATGGGGTCTTGGATCAGTCTGATTCATTCATATTCTACCTGGCACAGAGATAAACGCTCCCATTTCCCCTCAGCTGAAAATGGTACTGGGCTCTCTTTGGGTGGGTTCTGGCCTGTCTGCTGTGTCTGTTGGGGGCACTTTTTCCCCTATCCCTGCATGCTCCAGCATTGGTCTTCCCTGCCTGTCACACGGAATGAATAATGTTTTTAAGTGTGTTTCCAGTGAGTGTTTTATATTTTCAATGGTACGAAGCCAGCATGTCCTTCTTTCCTAAATGGATGGATCCTAGGGCTGGATTTAATCTTAACTGTGGAAAATACACACCCATGGCTGAAACAGAGGTTGCTGTTCACTAATGTTGAGTGATTTTTTCGTATTTGAAATTGTTTAAGTCATAGTTCCAAGTTTCTCAGCAGTGCTATGTGGCGCAGTTCACATGTTGATTCAGTGAAATTAGTGACTTTGGTGAATTGTCACTATAACCATGTTAAAGCAGTTTTTTTATTGAAGTCAATTTGTTTTTGTGTGTTTGTTGTGTCATACAAAACTGACACTTTCAAGCACATTTCTCCACAAAGATGTTTGCAGCGTTTTTACTTTTCTAGTTCATATTCCCACATTTTGCTGTGGCTTTTACGGCAGAAACCTCCAGGTGTGCCACAGACCTTCTTTGTGAGAGAAGTGAGTGTCGTATAAATACGTTTTAAAGCACTGTGTAATAGCTGCAGCCAATGCCTCCTCTCTGGGGGGCAAAAATGGAAGCAATCAACGACAGTTGTGGTATTGGAAACTCTCCTGCGTAGCAACTGGGCCCAAGTTCCAGGCATGCCTGGAGGACTGGAGCCCAGTGCGCTCACACCACTGTTGGGTGGAGCGGCAGGAGTGCGTAGGGGTGGGTGCAAGAAAGCCACCACAGACTGGACACTTGGGCGACCTCATCTTGGCTGCAGTGCGGGGGCACTTTGATCCATTGCTGGAAATGCAGCCCTTATCTTCTCAGTTGCAGCCGGCGCATGACCTTCGTCCATTGTCACAGCGGTGCTCGGCCGTGCGTTGGTGGGACCGGCAAGCGGAGGTGTGTGGGAGGGGTCCAGCAGGGTCCAGATGCCCGCTCTGTTTGAACGTGGCCGAGCAGCGGGTACAGGAGGAGGACTGGGTAGGCATAGCATTTGCATTCATCAAGGAGACCACCTGTAAATGAGGGCTGTTACAGTAAGGCAAGAGCACCTATTAGCCAGTGTCCCAATGCACTGTGGGACCTCCGCTGCCTATCACCAAAAGACACAGCATTGTGGGCTCATGCTGATGTCAGACTGGCTGTTTCGGAGATGCCGCCCTTGCACTTCAAGGACGTTTCTTAATGAGATCCGGGCTATGAGTGGGACACAGTCCCGGGAGAGGATGGCGGCTGATGTCATAGTAGACCGGGAAAAAAGGGAGCCGTGCTCTGCATTCACGCTCTTTCTTTGTTAGACCTTGTGATCTGTGCAGTCCTCACGCGCCTGACTCACTGGCTGGTGACTCGTCCTCGGTGACTCTGTCTTTTGTGCCTCCCCTCACCCCCCCTTCACTGCCTCTCTCTCTCCCTCCCTCGCTCTCTCTCTCTCTCTCTCTCTCTCTCTCTCTCGAAAGCAACACGAGGCTCTTAGAAATTGTATTAAATTGCATTATAGGTTTTATCCTCCTGCCATAGATAGCAGCTGGCGCGACACACGCAGACACACGCTGTGTGCTGCAGGGATAGGATACCCCCGCTCCCGCTGTGAGAGAGAGAGAGAGGGTGAAAGGGACACGCAGCAATCGGGTGAGAATAACCACCTTTCTATTTTATCTTTTCACCTTCAGCTCATCCTTGTAAATCTACATCGCAGACCATGTGAGGGAAAAAAGGCTCCTGCAGCCAGAGAGCTCCCTCTGGCCCGGGCCACCCTTTCTCGGAGGTAACTTAGAGCGGGCTAAGATTTCACCAGGATCTCTCTCTTTTTTACCTTTTCATCTATCTAGCTTTTTTCTCTTTATCTCTGTCTCCCCTCTTTCTCTTTGTCGCTGTCTCATCTCTCTCTCTCCCTCTGTTATTCTCTCTCCACTAACTCTCTCAGCCTGTCTCTCCCTGCTGCTACTGATCTTACTGTACTGTACTGTCCTCTTGTACTGTCCTCTATCCCCATCTTTCTCTCTCCCTCTTTCTCTCTATCTCTTTTTACAGTGTCTGCCATTGGTCTGAGGCAGTTGTCTGGTTCCTCGGCTTGTTTTGTCCGGTTAGGGGCTTGTTTGCTCCGTTTCGCCGAGGTTCAGCGGCAGCGGGGGGGCAGCGCACCGCGGGAGAGAGATGGCCAATCACAGCAATCGCGGCGGAGGCCACTTTGTTCCCGCTCACTGTAAAAAGTGGTGCTAATGGACTGCTTCTCGGGTCGGGCCCGGACGCTTTGGCCTGCTTTACTGTTGTCACTGCGGCCCTGCACACACCCATAGCTGATTTACGGCAACTGCAGTGTCTGCTTCAGAGCGGCCTCTTCACAGCTTCTCATTGTGTGTATTTAGGGTCTGTCGAAGATTAATGTGTAGGGAAGGGTTTTATTTTTGTTCTTTTTAAGCTTCTGCTTTGAATCCTTTCAATTCTCTGAGACCGAACTGCTCAACATGCGCCACTTTGATTTTCGATCCAGCTTGTGGGAAAGCATTGCCATGTTTCGATCTGAAACAGAGCTGAAATTGCATTACGCAGAAATTGAATTGCTCGAAATAAGCAAGTCCTTAGTTAATCCTGTCTCTGTGCGTCACACATTCTCATGCTTTTTCTTCCTCCTTAACGTTCGGGTTGTTTTTTTGGACAGGCCTTCCTCAAAGAACCGCAACTGTCTGCTCTAAAGAAGAACTGGTAAACTGTGTACAAACAGGTGTCCGTGCCAGCTGTGTAGTCTGGAACTCATTTGATGTCTTCTGATTTCAGGTGACAGAGTGGCTCTCTTCAGAAATTCGCGGTTCAAGCCCCCCATCCCTTCAGCCAACTTCCATGGTGAGCGTGCATAGACAACTTCTGTTTGAGCTTGCATATAATCACTTTTTATATCACTGTGGTCTTGCAGAATGAATGTGTCTGGATGGAGAACTGTGCCTTTGTGAGGGACCCTTTTTTAAGCGTTTGGCGCGACTCGGTTGCCATGGCCTGGTAAACATTGTTACAAACCTTCCCCGCTCGCCATTCCAGAACACAAACTACTCCAAACCGGGGCCATTGTTTCGTTTTGTTTTGATTTTGTTATTTTTTTGTTTCCTCTC
This sequence comes from Megalops cyprinoides, assembly GCF_013368585.1. Taxonomy (NCBI): domain Eukaryota; kingdom Metazoa; phylum Chordata; class Actinopteri; order Elopiformes; family Megalopidae; genus Megalops; species Megalops cyprinoides. The sequence goes on from NC_050589.1 coordinate 27,556,984, forward strand.
CTTATGGCTTGTTTAGAAGTTCTGACGCCAAGCGGCAGATGTTCCGGACCACCAGGCAGCCTTCAGACCCCCACTACGCTACGCGTCGGGTCTCCCTGGGCTTTGGTCCGCTTGGCCGGGGTGCGCTGTCACCTCTTTTTGACGCCCCCTTGGCAGAGCGCGCGCGTTTACAAACGGGGCCTGTTTTCTGCCCGGACTGTATATTGTCTCTGTGAAAAAGGCGTCGGTTTCCCTGGGAGCGCTTGTACACAGAACGCCCGGGCCGGTCTCTCAGGATGTGGTGTGGTGTGGTGTGGCGTTGTGGGGGAGGGCTAATACCAGAAGAGCCTTGAAGTAAAGGGCAGGCGTGGGGACAGAGTGGCCTGACAGAGAGTGCTGGCAGCACTTGAAAGGCCTCCTGCTCCACCCCACTGTGTGTGTGCGTGCGTGTGTGTGTCTGTCTGTGTGTGTATGTGTGTGTGTGTGTGCCATGCAGTGTCAATCCATCACAGGACCCATCAATGCCACAATGACCTGAGGAAGAAATGTGACCCGAGGTAGACTGCAGCAAAAAAAAGATGAGTCACGGCAAAATATATTTCATCAAAGGGCAGAAGTGGTTTAAAGGTGTGTGCTTTGCACATCACTGCCTGACTGTGTCTTAACCGCCTGTGTGTTCAACTATATGCATACTGAATATATATGCACACACACACACACACACACACACAAATGCAGAAAGTATATGCAGTACTGTATGTACGATATATGTTGATGTGATGGAATGTGTCTGACTTGGATACAATACCAGCGTCACTGCAATTGTACCATTTTTCATGAATGGAATCCTGGTGATTTATCAACAGTGAAACAGAAATCACATATTCGTCATAGATACCAAGGCATTGAGCCCAGTGAATGTTAACATTTCAAGGGCCGTCCTATTTGGATGACTCAATGAACAACAAAAGCCACCGAGCACGACCTTCAATCTTGCACGACCATGGCAGTGCAGGGAATCCCTTATCTTCTGCCTCAAAAAACCATTAAGCTTAAGAAAGTTAAAAGAGGGAGAGTAGATACCTTAATACTGTTCCATGGGATACTAAACCACTTAACATTGCATGAAGCCCATAAACATAAGCCAATGAAATGCTGACTTTTTTGTTTTTAAATCTGCTCAGCTGCCCCCAAGGCCCTAGGGCTTCTCTGAGGATGGCTTGGAGTTGATTATGCTCTCAATATCATTTAATGTACACTGGTCTCCAAACAGATGGAAACATTTCTTGAAGGTTGTTTCATTTCAAGGTTATCTGAGGTTGAGCTGAAACTATTATTTTAAACTTGATGAAGTCAATGACAAAGAGGGAAAAAACTTGATTTGATGTTGCACATTACTTGAAGTCATTGCTATTCATAAATATATAAAAAAAATTTGTGCACAGCATTCGCTGAACTCCGATGTTCTCCTATTTCAATTTAGAGGAGAAACAGAAAATATTGAGTAAGAAATGAAAAAGTATACCACTGGCCTGAATTTGTTATTGACGTTTTGTTGGAGTCACCCCTGTGAAGCATTTTGTAGCAGATTGAATTATTGCTTCTGTGATTGTGACAGTCTGTGAAGCAAAATAAGAATCTCCTGTCATTGCCAGTGACTGAGGGTACTGTTTTACTGAAAAAAATTGTGTAATTTATGCACTGTATTTTCCTTTTTTTCTTTCCTATTGAAGAATAGATACACTTAACCTTAAATAGGACTCATCCATTAACACAGCCCCCGTTGTTTAGCCCCGCCCTCCCTTGCGCTTGCCCACCCTCCGTGTCGTGGTTACCCCTCTTCGCTGCTCCCGCCCCCCTCTCCCATCACCGCCTTGCCCAAACTGTGCCGCTATTGTCAAGAGAGGACAATTCCCAAATTAATCTTAACCCACGCTGTGTGTGGCAGCACAAAGAGCGGGCACGCGCTCCTATTGTTACAGGGCCCGTATGACGGCAGCAGATTACCTCCCGCTAACAGGAGGTGTGAAATCCAATTCATGTCCCCTCTATTAAAGATGGTTTGAGATTTGCCTGTATTTCCTTAAGCCGGGGTAATGCTCGGCTTGGCCACACGCATTTCTCCCATCTGCTGGCACAGGAGCCTTCAGTGATGCTGGATGGATCCACACTGACGTGGCACGCAGCCCCTCGTGCCCAGCTAGCTTTGACATTGCATGGCTTTAGCATTGATGTACAGTCATGTTGTTTATCTCTTAATTTCTCTGAACCAGTTCTTACTCTGTGGCCCTGTGTTTTTTGGAACTGGTGAACACGCTGTATCTTTACGCCATTTTTAGCTCTTGTGATCTTTTTGGTGTATCAGTTTCCGGTTTGGGTAAAGACTTCATTTGGAAGTCTGGTTATATTTCGCTGATCTACTCTTGCATGAAAATATGTACAGTTAGCTCTTCCCTATAGCACGGCAAGAAGGGCAGAAAGCACAATATGACAGCCATTACAGTCCATCCTGTGATATGTGTGTGTGTGAGTGGTGTGTGTGTGTATATGTGTGTTACCTGAGTTGTCTGATTAAGTATGGATTGGCAATAATAGAGAGGTTTGTTTCAGATGGAGAAGCTGTTTAACCTTTTTCCGGTACTCAGACCCTCCCTTTTAACCAGGGGTGAAAAGGGTAATTCACAGACAGTAACTTGAAATGGCCCTGAAAACTATATCAGATTTCTCAATAACACATTTGATTCAGATCAAAACTGAATGTAGGTCTTACTGGTATTCTATGCCTTTTCCCTGTCCTTATTGGATATTTGTAAGGCACTGTTTACTAAGCTCTCTTTATTATCTGCAGCGAACATAAATCAGTGATCCGTGCAGTGCCTGCTAAGGCGAGTGTCTGATTGTATGATGGCATTTGAGGACTGTAGACACAGCCAGTGCTTCAGCGGGAGGGGCAAACTGTGATAGCGGAATAACGCTGGTGTCCCTCTTTTCAGAAACGGACTGAGTGAGGCCCGGTGACCATGAGTGGAGGAGTGAATGTGAAGTCGGCTCCTCGTCCCCAAACGGGCTCTGGCATCCCTCTCCCCCGGAGCATGATCCCTTCCCCGAAACCCGACCCCAAGCACCAGGGCAGCGGCCTCCCGCGCCCCACCACCACCACCCAGATCCCGCTCGGCACCAAAGGTCCCTTCTCCACCTCGGCCTCCCCCAACGCCACCGCTTCCTCCAGGGACCTGCTGAGAGATGCCACCCTGAGGAACCAGCTGCTGCTACAGAAGGGCGGTCTCTCGCTCTCCCAGGCTGCCAGCAAGGCCTCCCGTGCCGCTGAGCGGGGCAACGGCACCCGCTCGGCCTTCAGCAGCCCCCAGATCCCCCGGCGGGAGGAGCCCCGCTCCAAGGACACGCTGGATGTCTGCAAGGCGCCCCTCTCGCTTGAGGCCCTGAGGGACCTGAGGAGGAATGGCAACAAGAACTACCTGCCGGGCCCCTCCAGGCCGGCCCTGCACAGGAGGCTGGACAACACCAACTCGCAGGCCTCCAAGGGGACCATCAAGGAGGAGAAGGCCGTCTCCCCGGGCCAAGCTAGAGAGGGGTTACCCCCACGCAGGCTCAGCAATGATAACCTGCCGCCCATGCAGCCCAACTCCAAGATGAGTGCCACCTCGAAACAGAAGGGGCACCTGGACCGTGGGCAGTCCGGGAGCTTTTCGGACGAGGAGATGGCGACCCCTGAAGACCTGTCCCCCTCGGCTCCTAACCCTCCCCCCACGCTCTCAGCCACGCCAGGTCCCGCCGATACCCAGAGCGTGAAGCTGCCCAAAGGAACTCAGCCGCCCCACGTGAACATGGCCGCTGTGGCACCATTCCGGTATAGGTGAGTGTGCTAGCAGCACTACCCAGCATGTGTCATGCTCAGTACCCAGCTCACAATTTCGGAACTCTTTGAGGAATTAATAACCTGCTTTTGTGTAATCACAGTATTAAGGAGTTGGTATCAGCCCAATGTCGAGGGTTTGTTGTGAATTTTCATTCTCAGTTCACCACACACATTTTTTTTTAGTTTCAGCAGCTCCACCACAGTTTTCCGAACGTCCCTCAATTACGTCTCTTTCACACCTCTCTCATTTCTCCTTAGCTCCCAGTGTCACCTCTCTGCCTCACAATAGTCCTCTTTATAGCTCCTCATCAGCATTTTATTATTCTGTTTTATATCGCCTTTTTGTCTCGCACCTTCTGCTCCCTTTTTCCCTCTCTCGCTTCTCTGCCTCCCTGCTTCCAGTCCCTTTGTGGATATTTTTTTTTCCCTGTTGGCCCTGTTTACTCGAGCTACATCTCACGAACATTTAAACTGTCCCGAGGGCCCAGTTGGACGGTATTTTAAGAACCGCTCCCCCCCACCCTGCACCTTCAAAGTGGCGTGGATAAATAAGCCCCTCTTTCTGCCAGACGTCCGCTCCCCGGCCAACTCTGGCTGTGCATAATCTGCACTGATGACTCCAAGAAGTGCGGCCAATCAGCTTCAGGGGATGGGGGGGGAGGGGGGTGAAGAAGAAAAATCTCTTTTGTAAAGATAAAGAAGTACTCTGTCTCTCACCAGTTATGAAACACTGCCGTTTTGAGTATCTTGCTGATGTTTAGTGTCAGCGGGATGATAACTTTCTTTACTAATACATTCATCATGGCTGACAATATTATCACTAACTTGTGTATGGTTTTGGGGAATCGGCCCCCTGGAGACAATCTTAGAGGAATGGCCACAATGACAGGTTGCTGAAAAATGGTTCTCAAAATGTCACGTTAATCAAAGGTGCTTTCACTTCATTTGTGATTGCGTTTTTGAAACAAAAAGATTTCATGTTTGTGTTGGAGTGGGGCTTCCATTCCACTCATTTTGTAAGGGGGGGGACAGGATCCTCAAAATCTTTGAGTCCCCCCATGTGTTAGCCTTGAATGTGGTGGGACACAGAAAACAGTGAGCGGATCTGTCACCCCCAGACTGCAGATCCGAGAGGACCACGAATCCTCATCGCTGGAGGACTTCAGTGACTGCTCCTCAGACTCCATGGAGGTGTGCTGTGATGACCTGCCTGCAGGTGAGTCCAGTGGGTGGCGCTTTTCCCCCTCCCCCCAAATTTGAACCTCTTTCCCTTCAAGCTGGAAGTCCCCCTATGGTCCGTTTGGGTGAAGCTCAAGGCTGGGAAGCTGAGCTTCTCTCCACTGGGCTGAAGTAAAGCCTGTTATAAGCTCAATGTGTGACTATGGAACATCGTATTAGTGCGATTATGTCGACAGACAATCTAAATATTAAATGCGTCTCTAGAAAAAGGAGGTGGCAAGACAAGGTGAGTCTAAATGGGTTTGTCACACTAAATAGGAGCTTCAAGCAAAAGGAGGGTGGCAAAATAATACAATGTTGTGTTTGCATACATGCATCAGCATTTTCAGAAGTGTTTCACAAACACCTTGGTTTAAGTGCATGTCCCCCAGTGGCCATCATTGCTCCTTGTAAACTCTCAGAACCACCTTTTGAGCTCATAAGACGTCACCTTGAGGGCATCCCCCTGCAGCCGTGTTCGTTCCTGCACCCCTCCCCACCCAGGGAGCTCACACACACTCATTCATTCCTGGACAGCAGGGGAAACATAAACCAGTGAGCACTAAGGACAGCGATGCTGTTTTAATCTGGTTTTGGCCCAGTGCTCTTACTATAAATCTCTGAGATAGCCGGAGATAAGTCCGCTCAGCTGAAAATCGGGGGAGAGATGGAGTTCGGGGGGGTGGGGGGAACGACACGTGTGAGCCTCACAGCAGAGGGTTTTTGCGCTCATAGTGCTGCCCCCTGTACGGTGTAATCACCCGGGTGTCTGTTCAACCCCTGACCGACAGAACCCTGTCTGACCCCACAGGGGCCAGCTGCAGGCTAGACTACTTCCTGCTGCAGGCCTTCCGAGTAGCAGAGGACAACAGCACAGCTCCGAGGCAGAACGCGTCCTGGTTGATGGTCTCTGAAACCCATTTCTTCATTGCTCAATCTCTCCTAGCTGTACAGGAAGCAATAGCGCTGTCATACTGTCCACATGTGCATTTTACCTGGGCAGATCATGATCATTGGTAACGATGAGATCATACGTGCCTTTTCTGAGCTTTGTAGACTATGCCATATCTATCCTTTCCTTTGCAATATCTTCCCTTTTCTTTGCCATATCTCGCCATTTCCTTCCTTTCAAATACAGAACATAACCTGTCAGGGCATGCTCTGAATTTCATTGGCTACCCATAAAATTTAGTTTACTATTTTTTAAGGTACAAACATTTTAAAACATTAATTTAATGCCATTGCAAAATGGCATTTTACTTATGTTACAATCCATCTTAATGTGTCCTGGGTGATTTTATAATTGCTTCCAATATTTTAAGCTCTAATCAGAAGACCTACCTTACTTTACCCAGAACCACCCTCAATCCTGTATTTATAGTCAGAGATGCAAATTTACTGGAACTCTTTTTTCAATACATAGCAATATCATACAGTTTATAAGACATCACATTAAAAAACATGGTTTGAAAGCATTACAAAACATATATTGTGTGAAATTCCCCTTTTTAATTTGGCATCATATTTGCAGGGATTGCCTTGTGATTTTGGACAGAGTAATGAAACTCACAAACTCAGTAGCAGCGATTTTCTGAGCCCAGATTGGGGCTCCCTGAAGCTTTTTATCCGATGGGGATTAGTGCATTTGCAGGTATTTCAGCAGAGTCACCTATTTCCCCTGACTTGTCCTCATGCTCGTAAATCCGTCCTCCTGATCTGGATTTTGGATTTTGGCCTGCAATGTGCAAATGGCCACGTGCAGGGTTGGGGGAGGGTGGCGGGGTGGCAAAGATTTTAGTCTGGACCTTGGACCTGTTCCAAGGAGTTCTGTGCTTTTCGGATTGCTCGTCTCTTCTAAGGGCCACATCTCTGGTCGACAAGGGACAGATTTCTCCCTCTGGAACTCAGGGACAAAACTCTGGTTTCCGTCAAATTCGGAGGGCATCCAGTCAAATCCCATGACTAAACCCTGCTCTTCAGTCAACTGCAGGGTCATGTCAGGAGAGGCACTCTCATCTGGATGGGCCGGGAGGATGATATATACTGGAGGACCTTCATGCGATTTCCCAAACCGTATCTGTTTTGTATCATAGTCAGTCCACCTCGGGATTAATCTCTCTCTCTCACTCAGAACAGGCCAAAGCTGTGTTCCATCCTGCCTGGTTGCTGCATTAGGAACCTTCTCATTACAGTTTAGCGTTCATTTGTATCCTTCATTTATCTCTGCAGACGGTCCCGGGGGAGACCTCTCGTTTATCAACGTAACTCCTCGCGGTTGCGTACGAGTTCCTCCCGGCCTTGTTTTCATTGTGCGTGCGTTACCCCTGAAATCTGATTTATGTCTTTCTATCCCTGAACATGGTCCACACATTGAATTTTTTGGTATCTGTTCAGTGTTTTCTTGTGCGCTTTATCTCCCTAATCTGTTCACTGTGTAGGTTTTTGACTCCAATTCACCGAGTGGGAAATTTCTGGAATCCAGAGGTATGGTTCCAACATACACTTTCTCCCCCTCCTTTAATGGTTTGAAAGTTACTGCTTGGCCGGAAAGAGGGAAACGAGCATGGGTGAGCGTGAGAACGCAATGCGTACAAATAACATCGATGATTGATCTGGGGGGGGGGGGGGGGCTGGGAGTGCGCTTAGTCCCGGCGTTCCGGTGAGAGATGGGTGAATCTAGAGTCAAGGATGCAGAGAACACAGCCGGGGGAAGATGTTATTGGCTCGTTTGTGTCCCATGTTGTCAAAATGAGGCATTTTAAACAATGCCGCTAGGCGTCAGGAGGCGACCTAGGCACCGATTGTTTCTCCCGAAGTTATTCTCTCCGGGCTGTGGGTTGCTGCGGTAATTGCTGTAATTTTAGCCAGGGGATTGAAAATGAGAGCTGATATGTACTGAGAGAGAGAAGTGGAATGTTGGCTCTGCTTACAGCTAACTTCCAGGTTTCGACCAAAAATTCAACTCCCAGTGACTTGACCAGCACAGCCCACAGCCGCATTTACAGATTAAAATAGAAATGGGGCCATCCAGCAAATGAATGGTTGTTATTATATTGCTAATTGGTTCATTCTCCACAGATGGTACACAGCAGAGTCTTTGAGCCCAGCCCACCTCTTACACACCAGTAATCCATAATGGTTGTGCTAAATATGGGAGAGACAAGCAGATAAGTAGTGAGAGATAGTGACAGTTTCTGAGGGGTTTTAGTGTCAGTTGCATCTCTGTGTAATCCCTCCGTCCCCTTCCATCCTCTCCACTTCTCATCCCACCCCATTCCCTTGATATCTTGTATCACAGTACTTCACAGACGTCATCTTTTTTTCATCATTTTGATAAGTTCCTGTGCTTGGCTTTGAGATATTATGATGAAATATTAGAGGGAACAGTAGTTTCTCTCTGTGGGAATCATCCATGGCAAATAAGATAAACTTATCTGCAAATAGATTGCTTTTATGATTTGTATCTTTTTTGTTGCTGCAGGAAATCCATCACCTTAAATCTCATTGCTTCCTTTTTTCTGTGAATTTATCATCATCAGTGAAAAAAATGTCAGGTCCTAGAATTGCACCTGAGGAACACCCACTGGAGCTAATGAGAAAAGCATCTAATAAAACTGTATACAAAATGAGACTTCCCACTACGTGGACACTTCATTAAACAAATAACTGTAAGGAAACTGGCAGCCTTCCACACTCCCCGGTGGGAAGGAGAGAGCGGGGCTCGAGCGGAGAGTGTCGGAGCAGACAGTAGACAGATGTGCAGTCAGACGCCTGGGTGTGTGCGATCTGATCTGTGGATCGCGTTTCACCTCCTGTCGCGGTGGTGCGTCTGGTCCCATGCGGTCAGACCCTGGAGCCCACTCACAGTGCTTTACCGTGTCTGTCACGTATTGATTCCCAAATTCACCGTCAGGAATCACAGTTGGAAAGGAAATGGAGGAGAACCTTTCAAAACCACTCTCACATCACCATATATATGTTTTTTCTTCTAAATTACAGATGGTTTTGTTTCAATACTTTTTATCATTTTTATTTCAATTTCTATTTATTTATGCATGCTTTTTAAATATACCTAGAGCTTGTCTATAAGAAAAGAAAACCCTGGGAAAGTATTTGGTCAGACACACCAAGCATTTGTAGATCAATCTTGTGATGGCTGTTGACTTGTTATATGCTTTGTATGTGCAACTTCAAGTACTTATTAGCATGTTCTCAAAATTGGAATGTATTTAAATCTGCAACCCTCTAAACAGTTGGAAACAGAGCTGGATTACTAGGGGGAAGGTGGGGACATTCCCTGTCTCTGTTATATTTCATTATTCCAGGGACTGGAGTTTCTATCACCATTACCTTGTGAGGGTAATGTCTTTCCATACTACCACTGTTATTTGCATGGCATCTGAATTGAGGAAGCAGGACTGTTACCTGGTTTTGAACTTAGAGAGGAGAATTTGCAATGAAAAACCCACATGATCATTCCTTTCACCCTAAGAAAAATCGAACCCTGGGAGTGAGCAAGCGAGCTGGGGCCCTGCTTCGTATGGCTTTATAAATGAAAGACGTGATGTACGACTGAATGCAGCTTCACTGGCTCCTGTGTGATAAAAAAAAAATGAAGGAAAGGAAGACAGATTGCACATCAGCATGAACACAACTGTCACTCTGAGGCTCTCATAACAACAAAGGAAACAGAACGGCGGTCATTGCATTTTGTTCTGGAAGATAACATAATGGACATGTGTGCAGAGGACACCTCTTAGGGCCCTAATTTATTTTATTTTTTTTCTGTTTGGGAAAAAAAATGCAAAGTTTCAGATTTTTAAATAAATAAATAACACCGTGATAAAAGCATTATTGATTATTGATATGAACGGACTCTCCACTTTTCATTTGGACTTATTGAAAACCCTAATGACTATAAACTTACTCAGATATGCATTAGTTATGTTTGCAGAAATGAACCATGGTTCTTAATAAACTGGGCTTTTAACCAGAAAGTGGTAGGTTCAAGGAATTGCATCAGTGAAAACCCAATATATGAAGAATAATATAGCTTAATTTAATAATACTTAAAAATATAAACAATGTAAGCTGATCTGTCTAAGTGCATCTGCTAAGTTAATAAATACCCGTAACAATAATATTACATATGAATACCTTTATTGCATTACAGTTATTGCCATAAAATGTGTAATTGTACCATGTTGCTCAGGCATCAACAGTAAGAGCATTGTTTTGACGAACGAGTTAAATAGTGTTTGTGGAGCTATGGCAAACAGTCAGCAGGGACACACTGCATGTGGACTTTGTTAGTCCTTCGGCTGACTAATACGCTCTGGAGTCCGCGGTAGCCAGGTCACAGCAGGGTTTGACATCTGCCGCTGGCCCAGCGAACAATGGACCAATGACTGGGCATGCCGATGTGTCAGTGGCGGAACACTTCCTCAAATAAGGTCCCCGGTGAGATCCAGGCCGAGGTTCCCGCAGTGCCTCCCCACAAAGGAATGCACCGTGCCCAGACATGGAACCAGAACGACCAGAGCCTGGTTACCCTACTTCACAAACAGACCCGCTGCCAGGAGATGTGGGCAAGGTGAAGAAACAAGCTGCTGCAAAGCAAACATGCGCTCAGACACTGGCCCCGGGGGCTGAATTTAGTGGGTTCCCATGTAATTTCCAGTTCAATGGTCGTTATATGGAAATTATATGAAAAAAATTATGTGGAAAATACACACCCAGCATTATGATTATGGAGACACGTTTGGGTTCCTTGGCTCTATATAGATAGAGCTCATATCCTATTCTCAACAGTATATTCAGGCACAAATGTACATAAACTGGTTTGGAGCAGTACAGTAAGCGCAAAGAGGGGTTTACGCATCTGTCCTTTTTTTTCTGATGGGAACCTGTCTACAGGTTCCCATCAGATCACGGACACCAACATTTCTACTAATATTAAGCATATGGTTGGGAGAGATTGACAATGTTTTACCATGTCTCAAGGCTACTGGTGTTGGGTCAGCTCAGCGAGACATTATTGTTTTATTTTTTTTCATTGATACCTCTCAATTTCCTTACTCACGGACATAAGTTTACAACACACTCACAGATCCTCACGCCCTCAGTTTCACCCCCTGCTGGCTTTCCACTGACCATCTGAGAGGGGCGGGGAGGTGGGGGGGGGGGGTGTGAAATCGTTTCCTCCGTGAGGTCCTCGTTCTCATTGGGTGTTTGCCAGGGCAGCTGGGCGCGACCCAGACATTAGTTACCTTGTCGATCTTCTCAGGGATTACCCTGAGCAAATTCTTCACGCACAGCTGTGCGCTCCGCACCGGGCCCTGTAGCCCCGGATGGGATCCAGATGTGCTGGCCTGACCCCCCTCCCCAAAACAACCCCCCCCCCCCCCCCCCCCCACCACCATCACACCAGAACTTTGAGCCTAAATGGGGGTTCTCGTGTTAATTAATGTCATCCCATTGCTGCTGCGATAATGCACTTTAAGGCATTAGGAACGCGTAAGTGTGGTAATGATCTTATTACACAGCTGTGCTCTTTGATAACTTGTTTTTGTCCTGCCAGCTGCCAAGTGATTGACCAACAGAGTGAAAAGTGAGTTCAGTGCAGGCCAAAAAGGAAATGTGTTCTCCATGGAGGGGGATGCTGATGGCTGCAGGCAGATGTGGGTTAGCCCCGCTGCTCTCTCTCGGTCCCCCCCTGGCTGGGTAGGGATGAGCTCTCTGTAGAGTCCTCTCCGTAAGCTCTTCTGACACATGCCTCTATCCGCAAGCTCTTACAACTGGCCATGAAAGACTTCGGGTTTGATTGAATCTGTCTTTTGGGGTTGCCTTTTTCCCTGGGCAAACTATTTCGTCATGTCTTCTTCCTTGTAGTTATTTGACAATGGTGTCAGTGTGGTGTTATAGTGAAGGAACTGGATGTAACCAGAGGTTTATGGGGTCGTGTCCTGGTCAAAGCTCTGCTATGATACTCTTGATTAAGACTGGAACTATCCTTGTATGCGTACAGCTGTTGAAATGTGTAAAATGTAAGCCTATGTATTTGTATATGGCCTTGGACAAAGTCATCTGCTTAGCAATAAATAAATCTAATGATTCGCTTTTGAGTTGGATAAAATGCATGGATGCCTGTTCCATAGCTTTGTGGTAACAACTGAAAATCACATTAGAAGGGGAAAACAACGACCACTCTGGAAAACAGCATGGCTATAGCTACATAAAAAATGTCATTTATTTGAACGTTTTTTTACAAGTATGTGCCATATCCCTGCCCATGTGCACATGCAGTGTGGGAATGTGGCTATGGAGAGGAGAGTTAAACTGTCTGTGAGGCAGCCATGCAGCTCAGAGAGGGGGGTAGCACTGACGACAGACTTTCCCGCTAACAGCGTCTCAGAGCGGGAAGTCGCGGGACAGCCTCTTCGCCTGGAGGGAACTGTCTCTTCCCTTTCCTTTACCCTAGAAAAAAATATATGCCTGGTGTTTTTCCCGCCTTGGTCCCCCCAGTCACGTCAGATTGCCTAATCGCCCTTTGCGAAAGCATGCAGACCCGGGACCCAGAGATCAGCTCACCCAAGTGTGTAACCTCTCTGTGGGAGAGGGGCGAGCTCGGCTCCACTCTCTTTGTCACAAAGAGTTGGGTCGCGCCGGCCGCCCGTGAATCTGCCACGGTTGGACAGGGGAAGGCGTAAACTCAACAGATTAATGGTCTGATTCAGTACTCCACATAGTAAAAATGCCACCCATTCACATTCCAGATTGCATACTCTGCATATATGCCAATAGACACAGCCGGACAACTGACCCAGTCTTGTGATACGGAATAATCTCATTTATACAGAGCAAACAGGCCTAGCAAGCACAGAAAAATCCATGCATTTTCATTGTCGAATTTTGTTGTGATCTTCTGTTGCTCTCCTGACAGATTCTGCTTATAACAGACACAAACACATCTCGCAGGCTGCTGTTTCCATGGAACACACTACTGCATTGTGGGATACTCCTGGGAGGTGTGTGGAAGGAATATCAAGAATGATTCTCGGCTAAGGGGTCGTCTAGAAAGAGCAAAACCACAGACTTATACATGCAGGCTTGAAGAGGTTAATTTATTTAGCGAGCAAAAAAATCTTTTAATGATGACAGAAAAAATATATTTAAAAATTCTTTTATGGGTCAAATAATAACAAAATGAATCCAGCTGGTTTGTGTGTAATTTAAGGAGGCCTCAGATTTGCCTTCACTCTAAATGAAGTGGTGATTGTTGCCCTGCTGACCTCATTTCATCCCCTGTCCTGACCTCCCATCTGCTCCCTGTGTGATGGACGCCCCTCCTTTTTGCAAACGGTCCCTTGTGGAGTTCTGGCTGAAATCCAAAGTTAAGAGCTTGCGCCGAGGGCTTTGATTTTGGGATATACAGTTTAGAAGAGATCTCGGATCTCTGATGATCGGGTTTTACAAAGGCGTATGTAAGACACTGTCTCCCCAAGTCAAACTTCTGCTCTTGCTTTTAGAGAGAAATGACTGTTACTTCCTCTTATTTTTTAAAGTGCCAGAAGAGAAGAGAATCAAATAGTGATGAAAACACCTTTGACCTTTTTGGAATTTGTTTTGCCTTTTTTTTTCTTCTGAGACCTTCTATCCAATATTTACAACAAGAAGACATGCGTGGATTTTCCCAATATGCAGTCGTCTACTCATGTTTTAGGGAAGTCAACTATGTAGCCTCTCGTATTTCAAAAGAGCATTACATACAGGAATGAGTGGAATAAGAAAACTAAATATTGACTCTTGCCCATAAATTTTGCTTGAAAGCAACAAAAAACAATATTATGCTAAGGGCATGTTTTTTTTTCTTTGGCCTGAAAGACCATTAAAAAGGCATTGTGAGAGTTTGGCAGTCACAGCACCAGTCGATAATGGCTGGAAATATGAATTTTGAGAACAATAACATCTCATGTTCATTCTGGGAATGCCTGAGTCAAGTGAAAAATCAGGAAAACATGAGTGATAAACGTACGATTTGTTTAAAAAGGAAGCATGATAAGTCCGATCACAATACATTTATCAAATTTCCTTACACTCTGCATATGATTAAAATAGTTCATTTCAAGGGAATTCAGTTCTTTTTTGAGAAGTGTTGATTTTCCCCATCTCAAGATTATGGCAGGAAATGTGTCGATGTCATGCTCTTTGTTGTGTTGTATTTGTGAGTTGTAGAGTTGTATTTGTGAACTAAAACTAAAACTATTTCCCTCAGAACTGGGATTTGATCATCTGGGTGTTTATGCCAAATATAAATCTCTTGTATCCAATTCAATACTTTCCCTTTCTAAAATGCCTCAGATACCTCAGATTTTAAGTTCCACATAGGTACATGTATATTTGATGTGGCAAATGTTTGATGAAATAATCTTTTTTTTCACTCATACACTTATGTAGAGGTAAATTATTTAACTATGATAAACAACATGAATCACTGCCAGCTCGGGCCTTTGAAGACCGTTTGGGTGTAAACAGGAAATCCAAACCTATGCGTAAAACCAAAAGCCGTCCCAACACTTGGGTGAGCGTATTTATAGCCAATACAGAGGGGTGCAGGATCTATGGCAGGATATCCTTCACGTGTTAAAGCAGTTTCCCTCCGTTTGTCTCCTGCTTTCTCCTGGGGTTCTCGCCCTGCTTTAGCACTCCAAGGAGCTGCCTGAGTCATGGTCGGGTGTGGCATGGCGTTAAATTAGAGACTTTTTTCCACTTTCTAGCTTTTTTTTCTGACTGAGAGAAAGCCTTCTGAACAGACTGCAGTAAGTGGCCCAGCGCAGCAAACATGCTGCCTGTTAGTAGAACCATAAAACACGTGGACGCATACGGGCTACCCCCGGCCAACTTATTTTATGACTAGCGAGGTCAGGAATATGGCAAGCGCTGCCTTGTTCTCAGTCCTGCTCCATTTACAGTAATGTACATTTTCCGTTAAAAGCTGAATAGTGCCCAAAGAACAGAATCTAATCCAGGATTGACTGATGTGGGTTCTTGCTGTGTCGTCACTGGAATGGTAGAGGCGCTCAGAGGGCATATGAGTTGAGCGATGTGATAAATGCTTCATTTGGCCGTTTTTCGAACGTTTTCTTTGGCCAAAAGTCCACAGGTTTTGATGCGGGGACGTTTTTTTTGAAGTGCGTCCAAGGCGCACGCACCCCCTGCGTCTGAAGCTGGCGGAACCGCACAGACGGGTCAGTGTCAGAACTCATGAAAGTGATCAGTGTGAGCACCGTCGCCTTGCCTCGTGACCCCCGCCCCGCGCCCCCAGAGCCAGGGAACGCCGAGTCTCCTCCGACGACTCGCCGACGAGCTTGTGAATAAACAAGCAGCTGTTTACAGTAAGCAACCGAAAGAGAGAGGGCTGGTCACCCCTGCACAGAAGTGCTCTTGTGTCCCCGGAACCATCCAGCACATTAATGTTTCTATGAGAAAGAACAGTGGCCCAACACATCGCTTGGGTCCTTTACCTCCTCTGTTCTCTCTAGATCGGATGGCTGGTGTGATCCTCAACCGTACAAGGTCAGAATGTACACTCACGATTACATGTCAACCATACAAAAATATGTTGAAAAATTGAAGTTTAGCTTGTTAATGTCCTGCGTCCTTTCGATCTTGTTCACTGATGTTACTCCTCTCCAACTTTTACATTGAATCTATGAGCAATAAAAAAACATATTTAAATTAAAAGTAAAAAAGCATAAATGAACATTGTTGTATACAATACTCGACTAAATAAAGTAAGTGAATACAGTAAACTAAAGAATACATTAAAGTATAAAGCTCACTGACACTCACTGTGGAAATTTCAAAGAGGATCTGGTGTCATTTGCATACACGTTATGGATGCAGGGCTTGTTAGATTTATGAACATTTACCACTGTATTCAAACCATTCAGTCTCTTTGAATACTGGTCATAACGGTCGTAGCTCACAAAAACAGTTACAGGGAAGGTTTACAGCTCTTCAGATGTGCGCCACATAAAAACACCATTGTCTCAGGCTACAGGGATAGACTACCATGACATATTAGGCAAATCACGGTACCCGCTCCAGTGTTGAAGCCAAAAGATTTGGCTCTCGTTGCGAAAACATTCATTGTAAGTAATATTCAGGTTGCATTTGTTCACTGACATGAGACTGACACGTTCATTCCCTAGTAATGTTGCATAAAGTCTATTACGTAGTATTTACACTCAATTAGCCATGTTAATGGTGTATTAATGGCAGCAAAAAAGCACATAGCTTTTGGAAACTGAGCTGCTTAAGCACTTAACAAAGGTAGCCTTATTGATTCAACAGGAGTAAAGCAAACGGCAGCGAAGAGCAGTAACGGCAGATACGGACATTTTCTGCCCTGTCATGAAGATAGAACCCATGATCCATTTCTCAATAAATAGTTTATTGTGCCTTTGATAGGACACTAAAGCCTCTGGGGTGCAGTCATTTCAATTTAGCGACAGTGTGTCATCTTTTATACCTTTGAATCATCTTATCGTCTTTAATCGGTTTCTGAACGGAGATCTACAAATCCTTGTCCCAGTGTTTACGTTTGACTACATGTATCCATAAAAAACATCTGCCATTTACTATGACTTTTACTTTTTTGTTTACAAGGATACAATTACAAAGCGACAAGAAAATAGTGATTGCTCAAGTAGCTCTCTAAATGAAAAAAAGAAACCATTTTATGCATCACATCAACAGACAGTGCCTGAATTTGGGAATGAGTCATTTTAATCAAGCAGATAGTGTCTGGTGACTCAGAAACATCCAAATCCAAATATGCTGACAACTCTCTTGTAGGCTTAGAGGTTTTTGACTGTTATGTCTGGAACACACCTTACTCCAAAATATGACAACTAAATGTTAATTTATCTGTTTAGGTAAATCTGGTAAGATCAGTTTTTTGCAGAATTCAAGGTCATCTGTCAAACAATATAGTGCTGGTAGACTGACAAATTATGCTATAAATGATCATGCGTTTGGTATGTCCTTTTGTCAAATCATAGGTATCGTTTGCAGTTTGATATTCCTTATTGTTTAAAGAAACTGGCATTAAGCAAAGGCAGGTAAGTCTGGAAATGTCACCCTATGAGTTTCCCTTCTCCACATTAATTCATGTTAAAGAGGTGAGAGCCATGCCATCACTGGAAATGGCCCTGGAGGGTCCTGGGAAATCAGTGACTTGTATGACGGGACTCATTTTCCAGACTGATCAAACTGCTCAGCCCGTAACACTGAGACATCAAAGGCTTTTCACAACTGAGGGATCCAGGATGCCCTGGGTAACGGGGAGCAGGGATTGTCTGCTCGGATGGCTTGGTCATTCTTCCGAGCGAGATCATTGCGGAGGAGACAGAGGGGAGGGAGCCCCGCAGCCGCCCGGGTTTGCGTGACTCAAACGTGCTCCTGACCCGAAATGGTTCTGGAGGCTGGCACGGTACGCCCACAGCTGCCATATCGATCTGACATCCCTCCGTCACGAGAGCAGAGAATACCTTCAGGAGGCTAAGAAAAGAGCTAAACCAATCCTGCTATCACTGTCTGTCGCCCAATAACCAGGCTGGAATCCAGAAGTGCGCTAAATTCACTTGAAGGCACGGCGCAGCCAATGTTTAATTGCCTATCCATTTGTCACACCCGTTACGAACGCTGGATTGCGTTAAGTGGGACTGAGGTCCGGGCAGATGTGACAGCGTGGAGAGAAGGCACAGTTATTGTAACGAGATTGACACTGAAAGCTGGGAATGTTCTTATTGCCTGATTAATTGAAATCCAATTAGGAATTCATCCCAGTTTGAAGATTATTTTTTTTATTCATTTCCATCTCACACAGAATGGGACTCATTATAGTTTCAGACTCAGACATAAGAGGCGTTTATGGAAATAACAGGACTAAAGGTCTAAAATACCAAATTCATATTTGAAATTATGAAAAAAAAAAACAATGGACTAATCAGATTATCAGATTGAAGAATGGGGGTGTTGCATAACTTTTGATTTTGTCTTTTGGCAGTTTGTTTTCTTTGATCTGACAAAAGGTTGTGGAAAATGCCATGTTTTTGACTTAACCCATTTTGTGCCTCAAGCAGACCAGTGTATAATTGTAGGTTACATGAGATTGAATGGCATGGGAGGTGGGAGAGGGGGAGGGCAAGAACAAAGGGATTAACCGAGGGGGGTTTGGGGAGCGGGGGCTTTGAAAAGAAGAAGGGTCCGGGAGCTATGTAGTTTTTATAAGAGGCTTGTAATTTATCACCGACCCCTTAGTTTTCACACTTAATGCTGAGGCACAGGGAAGCATCTCTGATCGAGAGGGAGCGAGCAAGAGAGAGAGAGAGAGAGAGAGGAAGGGAGGGAGAGAGAGGAAGGGAGGGAAAATGAGAAGGGGGGGAAGGGGGAGGGATTGTTTCTGCGTTTGTCTCTGCTGTCATTTGGCTGCTGTGTGATTCAGAGGCAGGAGGGTCTGCTGGGAGGAGAGAAACGGAGAGAGAGCGAGAGAGAGAGAGAGAGAGAGAGAGAGAAAGGGAGAGACTGGGCAGCACTGAAGCAGCTGCAGCAGCAGCAGCAGCAGCTCTGACAGAAAGGTCCGGAGGAGCGGGAGAAGGCTGGATTTACACACCCCACACACGGATTACTGCTGCTCGCAAGGACATCTCCATTAAAGCTACCCTTAGCTCGTTTGGGGCTCCGGTCTGTCGGGAAGGCAGAGGGGAAGCGAGTGAGAGAGGGAGATCAGGACCGGTGGATTGTTTGCCTCTCATCCTTCCCTTTGCCTCACTGATGTTTTTAAATGGTTTCATGCAGGAGGGATGCTTGGGGCTAGTGTGAAAGGCAGAGAAGTAGATCTCAAGACCGACTGCGGGGAGACCACCAAGACCTACAGCCAGGCGGAGGGCAGGGGTGCCGGGAGCATGGCCGCCAAGAGGGGCAAGTCGGGGGTCCCGCAGCCTGCCAACCGAGCCGAGCTGCGGGTCTACCGGGCCGGCAGCTCCGAGGGGCGCCTGCCCGTCCCCTCCAACCTCCGCAAGCAGAAGTCCCTCACCAACCTGTGCGTGCTGACAGACGCCGAGAAGAAGATGCACCTCTACGAGCCCAAGTGGTGTGACGACATGGCCAAGCCCGCTGTCAGCTACCTCAAAACGGGCAAGCCCAAGGAGGGCAGCGGGGGCGGCGGCGGAGGGGGCGGAGGGGGCTCGGCCCCTCTCTCGCGCAACCTCTCCAAATCGGAGCACTCCCTCTTCCAGGGCAAGCCCAAGCCCTTCAGCCCGCTGGCTGCCCCCTCCAGCCTGGGCAAGCCGAGCCGCATCCCCCGGGGGCCCTACGCCGAGGTGAAGCCCATAAGCAAGGCCCCCGAGGCAGCTGAGGACAGCAAGTCGGACGACGAGATCCTCTCCAGCAAGGCCAAGGCTAACGCTAACGGCAAGAAGCCGACGGGCACCGCCAGGGCGGCCACGCCGGTGGGCAAAGGCCAGGAAGCGGAGGAGGGGGACAAGCCCTTCCTGAAGGTGGACCCTGAGCTGGTGGTGACGGTCCTAGGGGACCTGGAGCAGCTGCTGTTCAGCCAGATGCTGGGTGAGTACGGAGCATCCTCTCCACCACGGTCCGCCCGTCCGTCCGACGGTGTGGACGTCCCAGCTTCCTCATCTCTCCCGCCAGCCATGCAGTCTTCACGCCCCCCCCTCGCTCCTGCGGCTGCCGCTCGCTCCTGCTCGCTGTCTCTCCACCTCACCCGCCCCCCCACCTCGGTGGGGATAATCTGGTTTTACTCAGACTGATTTAAAAAAAAACAAAAATGTGTGTCTGCAACCATTTTCCTGCTGCTAATGTGCATGTCATTGCGCTTCTGTGCATGTCTGGCTTCAGCTGACAGCTGTGTGTGCATGTGCTTCTGTGGGCTGTGGGCTCGGGAAGGTGAGCGGCAGCAGGCATTGTCTTCCTGGGACGCGCTTTTACAGCGTGCAGTGTGATCTGACACACTGACACAGTGTCCTGGGTATGTCACCGCAACACGCGCATGCATGCCACACGTATCAGCTGCAGTTCAATCGCAAGCCCTCCCCCCCCCGGGGATCCTATTGATACATTGACAGGTTACAGTATGTGCAGTGTCACAGTGGTGTGTCTGTAGTGTTTACGCGTGGTGCTTGCTGCTCTGCTCGCCTCGATTGCCAGGCGGCCGTTTGTCATCTGTGGATGGCCGCTGGAAATAGGAGCTCCTGAAATAAACCAGGGCTTATTGAGTGGGTTTCGGCACGTTGCGAGTGACATATTTAGCCTCCCTTTGCCCCGTTCACTGGGGCATGCTGACAGATGGTCGCCTCCACTCTTACTGGAGGGGGGTGGGAGAAACAGGGGCAAGACGTGATCTGAGTGGACGGCGTCGAGCAGGTACCTGACAGCTTTCACGGTCTGACTGTTTACATTCAGAGGGAGAGAATGACAGGTAGTGCGGAGGGTGAAAACGGCAGGAACCAGAGCCCTCCTTTCCCGCATGAAGTGCTTTCATTTCCCTGATGCCTTTAGGCAGAGGCAGTTTTTTTTTCCGCTGCTCTTCATTTTTGGAGGGTTAGTTCAGTGGCCGAGGTTGTTTGTGCGGCCGGTGTGCTGAAATCCCGTTATCTCTGGTGAGCATGACGGAACGAGCACGGAGAAATGGGGGAATCACAGGGCGATGCATCCGCCCGGTCACCTCCCCTCTCGGCCCAGTTGAGAAACATCAGCAGTCTGTTCATTTCCGATTTTTTTTCCCCTTATATTTCTCTGAGGCATTCATGATGCACTGTACTAAACCTTCACTTTACACGGGGAGGACTGATAGTAACAGCCCACTGCATTGCTGACTGCAGTTTTGACTGTTGCTCCACCCATGGCTGTTCGGAATGTCCAATCCAAGTCCTCTCATCCTTTTGCCTGCAATCTCAGCCCTGCCTCCCAGCACTCAGAAGGTGTGGTGTGGGCTCTCCGAAACCCACCAACGGGGAAAATTATTTCCTCCGCAGGACACATTTGCGGCGCCTGCCTGGGCCGGAGCCCTGCAGCTGGGAGCAGTTTGGGGGTGAAAAGGTTAATGAAGCACTGGTTTCAGAGCAAATCTTTCCATGCCCCCTCTTATCAAGTCCTCTCCTTCAATAAACCCATTTTTATAATTTTATTGGCTAATTTGTTTTGTCACCAGCTAAGCTTCCATGGGCACAAGACAGATCTCTTTTTTTCACTCTTTGGTCTGCCATCGTAGGTCAGACCTGACAGATCGTATGATTTAATAATTATTTGAGAATTACACGCCACAGTCTGCTTGGCTTGATGAATATGACCACAATAATGTATACGATTATTACTCAGCCATAAAAAAAACATACTCATAAACCCAAGTCATAGAAATTAGACTTTATAATGTACTGTATTTACAGCTGCTAGAACTGCATTCATGATATGTTATAGGAGGCTGTTATGAATCATATTGTCTGGTTTCAATGTACGATTTCATGACTAACGGTTCTACTTGTAATATACACTCAATGACATCATGCAGCAGTGAGTTGTTACTAGTGTATGCATGTCAGTACATATGTATTCTGTACAGCAGCCATAGTTCAAAGCTAAGTGGTCAAAGACAAGATCATATTCAAAATTTGGCAGCATTAGCTGATAGGAATGTAAGCAAAGGGGGACTAGGGAAATTCAGATCAAAGGTGAAACCCTTTAGGATATGTGGCTTGTCAGATGAATCTAAAATGAAATTGTGGTCAGGGTCCTAGACCCTTTTTAACTGTGTCCCATCAGAGAATCAAAGATAAAGATTACAGAGTCCTGAGCAGAATGGTGGACTTTGATGCAAGTTAATATTAATTCCATTCCATAAATTCCAGAAATGCCAGTGTTGTTTTTATTTCTGCGAGCGTGACGGTGGTGAATGTCATTATACAGCCAATATAAGGGAGAATTCAGAGACCCCGTGAGGGCTTTCTATGTGGGTCATTGTGCTTTCGCTCGATTCTGTGGGGCAGCAAATCTTGTCACTCGAGCGGGGGCCCAATGCTTGTCAGACTCTGGACTGGCTGGCACGCTGCCGCAGTGCCAGGGCGTGTCCCTCCGCTGGGGGCATTCCTCCTGGCGCTCACAGTCCCGCTGTCGCTCATCTTCCTCACCCCTGCCCGTCTCCCTCATCCTCCATGCTGCCCATCCCCACGCCTCCAGTCCCCGTCAGTGTGAGATGCGATCGCATTTGACAGGACATCAAAGAGGAGTCGTGCCTCCACTCCCGTTCACACACACAGACATACATACACACACACACACGTGCCACTTCCACGCATGCCTCCCCTGACCTAGAAGTGCCACTCTGCAGACGTCTCCCCCAGTGCCACCACGCGCTGTGTGTTTGTAAGTCAGAGGGGCGGGAAACGCCGTGGTACAGCTGCAGGCGCTGAATTCCTTCCTGCCCACTCAGATCTGCTCAAAACAATGCATTTCCTCATTGAGTAACAGACAAAAAAACTACAAATGCACCTCTTTCAGCGCCACAGGAAATTGATGCTATTAATGTCCAGCAAAGCCGGCCCTGTATTAAGAGCCGCTTTCATCTTTGCTCTAACGGGTCCTTTCAGCGAGGTGGACTAATGTGGGATATGTTTTTACATTACTTTCTTAATGAATTCATTTCAATAGCAGAGAAATAACATGAGTCAGACAGCGCCAGTAACACACCCTCTTTTTTATGGCTTTTAAGATCCCATCTGCCGCTTAACATTCTCATAACATCTCTCTCATCTTGTAGTCACATTGTGATGGTCTTGCAACATGACTGTGAGTCCTCTGAATTTACACTTGCAGTTTCAAAAGGCTGAGTAACCAGCACTGTTCCTTTCGGGCCTGGACTGCGATATTCCTTGATTTACGCCATCCCGAGCACTGGAACTTTTCAGGCTGTTTACAGGACGTTGTTTACTGTTTCAGTTTGTAAGATCACTGCATTCTGTTTAGCTGGCGTGCCTGGTGCCTCTCTGTACATTCGGACATCATTCCCAGGTTGTGGTGCGTGGCATTCAATTGAACAGGAAATGGATTTGGAAATGCTATTTCCCCCCCCGAACGATCTGTGATATTTTTCCTGATGGCATTGTTAAAAGATCGTTTCCATGTAAATGGGACATGCCTGACTGCGAGGACAGGGAGCCTGGGTCTGGTGTGTCAGAGAGGTTAATGTGCATGCTACCAGCTGCATGCGCTCTGTCTGCTTCCTCTCTCCTGGTCTCTGGAACTGCATCTGTGGCACCACGAATGGCTTCTCCTGGCTCCGCTGGCTGGCGCGTCACTCTCTGCCCCCCCCTCCTGCTGTTTCAGGCCTGCAAACTGTGTCAATGAGCAATCAATGATGAAGGAGGCGGTGTGTGTGTGTGTATGACAGGAGTACACCTCTGTTTTCATATGCAAGGCCGTGCGCGAGACCCAGCGTAATGTGCACTCCCGTTCCGCGCTAAGCATAAGCGTGTGCGCCTATTGATGTTTCGAAAACAAGAAAATCTCATGACAGCTGTTCGCAATAGGGCGAGGGATTGGAAAGAATGGTCCCTTTTTCACTGAAAAAAAAGGCGCTATTTTCGCCAAATTGGTCCACAGTACACGCTGCTGACAAGGGTCTTGTGACAGTCAGGGTCTAAAAATGAAATGCGAGTTTCTTTTATTCCCTGTTTACTGTTCAACGTCCAGTGGCTGTGTAATGCAATTACCAGCCTGGCTAATGTCGCCAGGCCTGTGCACGGGATGCTAATGTAATCTGGCTTTCAATTTAATTTTGCACATGCGCCCTCAGAGGCTGGGTGGGGAGTGGGATCATGGAATGACAGTACTGTCCCACAGAGGAATACTATACATTTCTATGCAAATCTGGCAGATCTCATTAGAAAAAAAAACATATGACGGAATTTTATCATGTTAGATATAAATCTGCTTTGGGGTGGTATCGCATTTAATCTGCTTTGCGACTATGTTGAATGTGACTATGTTCGGGCTCTGCATGGTTGGAGTCAATGGCTTTAAAGGCAATGAAAATAGACCGATGTTTAGAGGTATCATGAAATAGGGTACAAAAGACCGCAAGACATACTTTCAAGGGAATTGCAACAGAAAAGACCGGTCTGTGCATATATATTTAGCCCTTGCTTGTCAATTACAGTGGATGTGTCCGCTGGTTTGCTGCAACGGTCCAGTGCTGCTTCTGTCGGTGGTTTTGTACAAGAACACGAGAGACCGTTCTCAAGGTCAAAACAATTCTGTGGCGAACATAGTTTTTGCCCTGGGAGACTGCCTTTGCACCACTCTGTCTGCAGTTCCACGTGAATCTTGCTGAACAGTGCTCTTCCTTGGCTGTAAAGTCTGACTCTGATTTCTGATTGGTGTGGCTACACTAGTGTAGTGTAATGTCAGTCAGGTAAACCTTGAAAGCGCAAATAATTAAAAGAATACATGAAAATACACCTGTGTAAATGCATGTATGAAAACGTCAGATCATTAGCAGGGCCTCTGGGATGCTTTCTAGGGGCAGGAAGACCACCACTCCTGCTATGGGAGCGGCAGGAATGAAGGCAAGCCAAATGAGACATTCAAATGGTAAAGTCCAAAGGTTAGACAATCTGGAGGGTACGTTCTACAAGGACACGACACAACCATAATGATGTCTTCAATCCCCCCCCCCCCCCCCTCTCTGTTTTTTTTCTGTTGGCTTTGAGGTGGAGCCCTGTGGTCACTGGACAGGAAAAATCAATGTCCTGATTTAAGGTTCTGAGGTGACAGCACAGCCTTAGAAACCTGAAAGAGACCCTGAGAGGAAATTAGGGATGAAGTGTGGGGGGCAGGGGGTAGGGTTTACGGACAGGACCAGGGGTCATATACCTAAATGAACCAGGAAATATCAAGTGACCTCTGACACAGCATTTACAGACTAATGACACGGTCTACAAATTTGCCTCTAGACTGCAAGGAAAATAAACCTTGAGAAAATCACTTGAAAGGTGAACGTCTTTTAATGGTATCGACTGTATAGATTCCCCTTTACAGTTGATAAACATTGGCACAATAGACTTTGTGATTGCAAGTGCATTCATTCAGAGATTTTGCATAATACAGCTACTGCTCACCTTTATAGTCAATGAAGCGTTATTCCCTCCATTGGAGATCGGAATGGTTTGGTGTATCCCACTGCAGCGTTGCACTGGTGGAGCTGACTCTGTGAATGAATTCCCCTGCGGGGGCGATCCACCTCATACTATAACAGAGTCTGTTCTTGAGCTTTCTCGCGGCGCGGCCACAGCCCACTGCTCTGTGGCAGTACAGTCGGGCTTCTCATCATGAGACCGCATGGGCGATGCGCACAGAGATATCTGTTATGCTTCTCCACACAAGCTCCTTTGTGCCGCAGACATTCCAAGCCGAACAAACCTCATTTTTTCGGGTCTCCAGCTGTTAGAGATATGCTTGTGAAAAAAAAGGGCGATCATATGGTTATGAGGTCAGCATGCTCAAAGAATGTTTCATGGATGGGAGCATAGCATGAGATGCAGAGACTTTGATTCCCATGCCGCAGCTGATAGGCATAGACTAAACTGTGCAAAGCAAGTGACCACTCCACTGTATCCTCAGCTGAATGCAGTCTGTGTGAGTAGCATGCTGGGTTGGATGCATGAGAGAGGGATTTCTGCACTTTTCTCAGGGCAGCGGTGAGGGTGGTGTGGCGGGCAAGACTGCATCGTAAGCCTGCAATGTGTGTATTACAGTAAAAGGATAATATCCATGTGCCACGCGATGGCACGTTGCCCAGAGACACGAAGAAGAGGAGCGCTCTGCTCAACCCGCCTGCACTCTGACCTACATCCGCGCCAAATATGAAGCGTGCTCCCCGTCTCCTGGATGCTCGTACCCGATGCGTCTGGTAATGAGCCCAGAGCCCAGAGCAGTGTTGCAGGAGACCTGACAGGGCAGAGCAGTGGGGTGCATTCATGTGTATGTGAGAGAGAGAAAAAGAGAGAGTGAAAGAACAAAAGAGAGAGAGAGAGAGAGAGAGAAGGCCATATTCTGCCACAGATATACCCACTTCTTGAAACTTGGCTCCCCTGCAATACTCAAATTTACTGCTTTCCTGTGCATTACTGGACGGTATTGTGGCACTTTTTTGTTGTAGCACTTCTGTATTCAGCACAGTACTAGCTATTATAGCACTGTGTGGCAGGAAGACAAATGATCAGATGTAGTCAGTTGTTTTCTGTGTGTGCTGTTGTTCGTGTGGTCTTATCATAGCACACTTTTATCCTGTTGCCTTAAAAGTCATTCTGGAGCACCTTAAGTGACAACATGAGAATGAATATAATGTGTGTGTGTGCATGTGTGTATGTCTCTGTGTATGGCTATGTGTCTGTATGTGTGTGTGTGTCTATGTGACTGTGTGTGCTGAGGTTTTGACAGGCACACCACACTGTTTGCTCTCCGCGTGTGCTCTTGGCCTCTTCCCTTCCCTACCCATACAAATGGGTTTGACAATGCTTGTTTATCCATTTTCTTGATTTCCTGTTTTGCAGCTGACCTCCATCTCTCAGGCCTGCAATAGAGAAAGGAGCCTTTTCTCACCTACACACCACTGTTTGAGAAACCTCATAAAAGGGAATGAGGGAACCCACAACCCGCTGTCTGTGTGTGCATGTGCCTGCTTAACAGGACCAGATGTGGCCCCCTACCATCACACAGAGAGCATTAGAGTTTGCAAAATCCTAAGCACTTCATGGGTTTGCTGGTTTAATCTGGGGTGGCTCAAAGCAGGCCGAGGGTGGTAAGACGCTCAGTCTTCAAGCAACGGTCGACCCTAAGATGGTAAAATAAGCAACAAAATGAAGGGAAATGGACAGACAGATGGTCCTTTTGGTGGTCCTTCACAGAGGCTTTCAGTCCGTCCTGAGGAACATCTAGATGCTGCCTGCTTAAGGATCCTGTGCTTATCAGTGGATAAAGTTTTAAGCATGTTTGAGATTTCCAAAAAAGGGATAATTTACAGATTTAGGTTGGTGGTGAAAATGTAAACAAATTTTGCAGTGCTTATGTTTTGCATTAAAGTTAAAGAGCGATCATAGTGTAAATCCAGGCTTGCAATAATCGTGGGGGTCAACAGCAGTGTCCTCGACTGTCACATAGGGCCACCATTGCTAGTGCTGCAATCAGACTACAGGCACTCCTGCTGTAGCCTACTCAAGGCTTTTAACTTGAATTGTAAGCCAGCAGTATGAATGGATAATATGTAGAAGTGATAGCTAAGGCACATTGTTTAAGTGTTTCAAGTGTTGATGCATTTGAACCTGAAAGACGTGTTTTGGGAATAGTTTTAGGGGTTTGGATTGTGAGGCTATTGATGGGTTCCAGGTGTATCCTTTTGTGGGATAGAAAGT
Source organism: Megalops cyprinoides (assembly GCF_013368585.1). Classification (NCBI taxonomy): domain Eukaryota; kingdom Metazoa; phylum Chordata; class Actinopteri; order Elopiformes; family Megalopidae; genus Megalops; species Megalops cyprinoides. Next base: position 27,584,545 of record NC_050589.1, read on the forward strand.
GCAGGGCATTCTGGGAGTCATACAAGTAGGTAATGAACCTAATTAGTACTGTACTGTAGGTATGAGAAAGATTTGAACCTATGTAGCATTAGACTGTGGATGTGTGTCTGTTCTGAACTTATAAAGGGATGTCCTTTGAGTGTCAGAAGGTTCTGAACCCACATAGAGCTGTGCTGTGGGTGTGAGTGGGTTATTAAGCTGCATAGTGCTGTACTGTTAGTTTGAGTAAGGTGTGAATCTGCGCAATGCTGTACTGCGGGTGTGAAGAGGTTCTCATAATCAACATAGTCTTGTGCTGCAAGTGTGAGTGTGTTTTAAACTTATGTAGCATTAGACTGTGGGTATGAGTAGGTTCTGAACCCACGTAGAGGTATGTTGTAGGACTGAACACGTTTTGAGCCAACCTAGTATGGCATAGCACTACTTGACTGTGAGTGGGTTCTAAACCCACGCAGCGCTGGTGGTGTGGGAATAAGCAGGTTCTAAGCCTGCCTGGTGTGGCACTAAGCGTACCTAAGAGTGCAGCTGAGTGAGCTGAGTGCAGCTGCCTGGTGTACTGGCCGTGTCGGGGGGGAACAGAGGGTGAGCGGAGTGTGAACACGGCTCTCCTCCGGGCAGAGCAGATGTTCCAGGTGTGTCCGCAGGAGGCGGCGAGCTGGAGCCGGCCGGGGCAGTCTGCCCTTGTTCCTGCTGATGTCATCGCTCACTGCTCTCTCCAGCAGGCGCCTTGACTTCAACCGTCTCAGGACAATAATGAATATCATCTCTGCAGAGACAGGTGAACTCAGAGCAGGGTTTTAAAAAAGAACACAGAACTCTTTCAACAGCGCAAGGCACACACCCAGGCTGTTCGCCGTGTGCTGCCACAGCTTTGGCAGTCGGAAAGATGTCTTGTTCAAAGGATTAAGAGAAATTATCCTTTGCTCCTCTGACAGGTATACATTCAGAATTCCTCAAAACGAGACTGTGGTTGTGATTATTTGTTTTATTATGTCATAATAACAGTGACGAGCTGCCATGAGGTTTGCATCATGAGACTCTTCCCGCAGCATCATCAAAGTTGTTACCAGTGACTGCCTTCATATGATATAATTGTTATGCAGGGACGTGACTTGACAGGCACAGCTGACATTTCGTGATGTCAGCCTTTATGCAAAACACCAGTGTGTAAATCACTGTGAGTATTTGTAATGGTTAGCGTGAAGTTTGTCTAGTGCGCTGGCACAGGTAGTGGAGTCTCCCCCTCCATGTTCCTTATTTAGATCAGCTCTGCTCCATATCCCAGCACACAGCTGTGGCCATTCTGTGACTACCCTCTTTCTTTTTCTTACACTGTTGGGTCTGATGGGTTTGGAAAGGCCCTGCTGTCACATGACTATGGTGATGGGATTGGATGGAAATTGTAGGAATGGAGCACTAGATGTGGCACAGGAAGGCTCTGTCACTGTTGTCATCCTTGGTGCACTGTTGGAGTATATGGCTGCATTTCAGTGCAGAGCAACGTGTCTTAAAAAAAAAGCCTTTTCCTCACCAAATTATCCATCTGTTTCACATTTCTGGGCCGCCCTCCGCTCTGATATGCGCCCCGGGGATGGCCTGTGAGAGTCTGTGCGGTTTGGGTCAGCGGAACCCTCGTCGGGGGACAGAGCTGACCCGCCTGGCGTCAGGGCGATTGTTTGGAGTTGGTGACGGTCCAAGGTGACCTCACGCAGGAGTGGTTCCCTCCCCTGTGCTAAAAGATCTCACTCATTATGGGATGCAGAACACTAAAAAACACTGACCCAACAACAGAACTTCGTCTTCAGGACCCAGGCATTGTTCAACTGGCATATCAAGTAGGCCCCTACCTTCTCAGGCAAACACAGTCTGCTGGCAGGGCTTAAAAGTTGAACCAAATAATAACTTTGTAGATTTCCTTTGTAATCTAGTTTGCCCTGAAGGATCACTGATTAGCCTGTAAGTAGGTCACAATCACTTGTCTGGCTCATCACATCATGTGAATGTGTGATTTAATCTTAAAATTAACATTAACGAGGGCCTGTGTCATACCCACTCTGTGCAGCTGTCCATGTAGCTGTTGATTCCAGGCTAATTATTTCCATGTTGAAAGCACATGCTGGTTTACAGAAAAAAGGCAGAATTGTGCTGAGTGATGTAAAGTCTGCTCCACACGGCGAGTGCTGTAATCAGGAGAATCTGATACGTGTGTGTCATCGATGATGACATTACCCCCCCGAGCTCATGTGCGAATGAGAGAACCATGGGGGATGCCTCCTGCGGCCTGCCTATCATTGTTTCCACTGAGTTCACTCTGGGTTCATTTACCCTGTTCCAGTGGGAGGTGTTCTCCTGGAAATCTGAGCCTGCTCAACCCCCATGTTTGGTACCAAATGCAACCACTTAGAGGCCTTCCAGACCAGGTGAATTAGATTAGAGGTAAATTAAACAGTATGTCCTGAGGAAATTATTTCATGCCTCGTGAACGTCTATCTGAGATTATTTAGGTACAGTTATGGGTCCTTTTTACTATTTTTTTTCAGTGCTGCACTATCGTAGCTCACTAAATACATGTGTGCTCGTTTATTATCTTACATGGTATACATGCCAAACTACATCAAGTGGACTGTCTACCCTTGGTTTTAAATCTCCCTCAGAAGAACCTCCTCCACTTTATTTTGTAAGGAAACAATCAGCGATGTAGAGGGAATGGCTTCTTCTGAGCTTGTCTCCCCCTTCCTCCAGCCCCTGTCCAAGTTGAGAAAACAAATAGCCGCTGGCTTGGCGCATTGCCACGAGATTGGGCGGAGCCATGGCTGAGGTCATCACCAGATGGGACGCGTTGTTTCGCGGTGCGGTCCTCCTCTCGCACTCTGGAATGACCACAACAAAGACGCGGTGCTGTGTCGCACGCTGGCCGGGAACAACTCTCCTCGCACAGGGTGGAATTTTTATAGCTTCTCCTGGCTTACACCAGGACTCGCTGGCTCTGGGCGTGTAAACGGCCGCCGTGGGCCACAGGCTCTCTTAGGCCTTGGCCTGGCTCCAGCGGGGTTTTCTGCGGACGCAGCTGCAGCAGCATGGGCCTCAATGAGCTGCGCTGGGCCGTAAAAAACCTCCTGTCGACCAGGGTACCACTCTGAGCCCTGTCCTCGGGTCCCTTCTCCATCAGGAGCTCAACCGAAGCGGAGGGCTCTTCCACCATGGGAAGGAGCCTCCATTTCCCACCTTTTTCCTTTTTTTGCTGGTCAACAGGACCAGTGTAAAAGGAGAGCCGGAGGACAGGGTCCTGACCCGGGCCATCAGCCCTAGCGTCGCTCAGCGGTCACACGCCATCACAGCCCTGCGGGTTTGATGGTTGGGATGAGCCCCATCATGCCTTTAACACTCGCTGCTCTACTCCTGTCTTTCTGCTCTGATTCGCTCACAGGCTAATCTGGCCCGTCATGGGAAGAGTCCACTGGCAAGCCCCACAATGCAATTTCTCAGCTGTTGTGCGTGGCTTTGGCAGTCACACGGCTCTGCAGATGAACACAGACACCTCTGAAGTGGGGAGTTTTACTCCCTCATTTTCGAGGAATGATGGTGCATGTTTTTGGTAATGAAAGGGGATGGAAAACGCATTTATCAAGCAGGAAATCATGGAATTTCCCACAGATGCATATGTCATAAATCATAAAGCATAAAAATGAAATTAAAGTCACACGCACACTATATATCGTGTATGCTGTTTATATGTAAGTGATATGGAATAAAATGTTCAAAATGCAGCATTCATATATTTTTTTATTTCAGTTTTAGATTTTTAAATACAGTAATGACTTTCAGTCCAACTGTTGTGCAATTACTTATATGAAATTTAGATATTCTTAATGTACGGTCTTAGAGGTTAATAATGACCATATACTTTGACATACACTTAAAACAAATTGTTTAGTACTTAAATTTTATTGGCTTTAGGAAACATACTGTATCAATGTCACAGTTGTACCAAATCATGCTCATAGGCCACAGGTGTGTTTGATTACATTCCATGTTGATGTGATCTGTTATACCCCTGTAACCAGCTTAAAATTGTTAGCTGTTTTTGACAAGAGCTTTCTCTGCACTGACAAGTTCCAGCTCTCCATGAAACTCACTGGTTGTGATGCAATCGCTAACCACTGATCCCCTACTCAAGATTGGAGTGGGAGTGATTGAACTGAAGAGTTCTCTGAGCTACTCAGCTATGAGAACTTTTTTAACGTGCTGTTCAGAGCCAGCCTGGCTGCTGTGAGCAGAGAGGCTTTTGGTAAAATCGCTTATTATCAGGCTGAAAAAGGCCTTTTCGTACAGCATTCTTCTGGTCTTTTTCATTTCCCCTGTAACACAGTGAGGCCGTCTAGGGCTTTAGAGACCTTTGCTCAGAGACCAGGGGGTACGATTACGGCACACGTGTGTGGAAAAGCATGTTATGAGCTCGACTTCCTGTTTTCCAACCACCGAAGGTCAACGTTGTGCCCGCCGGCAACAAGAGAGAGGGGGGAATTGCTAAAAGGAAGCAGATCATGTTCTGAGTCAATGAATGAAACAGCATTACAGGATATGATGTCCTAAAGGCAGGTGCTGGAGGCGGAGCTGTCATCTTAAGCACCTCCCAGAACGCTGCCTGAAATGTTTTGGTTTGCTTTTTTTGTTTCAGTAATAGGCTTGAGGAAGAAAGAAAAAATCTAGTTCAACAAACGCAATTTGCTTTTTTTATTTTACCCTGCCCTGCTACTTAGCGATATTTATTCAGCTGGTGTTAATCGAATGGCTGTTCCTGATTGCTTGGAGCATATGGTGCACCATATGATGGTTCATTTTAAATGCACCAAGTTGAACTTCCTACCCCTGCACTTTTTAACTTACTTGAGCAGACGCAAGATTGCTTCTCTCAGTCTTTGCTACAACAATGCCACCAGAGAAATGGCCAGCCATTCACGATGGAAAATGTAGGTCATGCAATACACCTCCCAGAAACTCATATTAGTGCCCCTACTGTCTCCGTAGGCCAGTGCACTAAAGGAATGCCTGCTAATGCTACACGTATTTGAGCAGCTCCCAGTGCATTGAAAGGCCTGCTACTTAGCAGAAACCCCTGCAGCATCGGCTCGGTGCGTGACCTCACACAAACTCTGAGAGCTGCTTTTCGGTTAATGGCCACGGTGCTTGGAGATGGCCGTGCTGTGCAGGGTGACCTCTCCCATCTCTCCATCGGCAGACTGCTGGGAATACTCGGGCTGTCCCTGAAGGCCACTCCCGGACTGTCTCCCAGAGACAATCAATCATCTCTCTCTCTCTCTGTCTCTCTCTCTCTCCATTATCTGCACTGCTTGCACATTCTACTTACAGTAGTCCATTACGGCTCCTCTCCTTTTACCTCAATTACCCTGTGGGTGGAATCTGCTCTTAGCAGCAGTAGTACAGTCATTGTGTACCTGTCAAAGCCTGGCCCAGTTCTCTTTGATGTACTGTCTACCCACCAAGTTTCATACCAGTCAGTAACAGGTCTGGAGACAGACCTGGGTGTGGGATTTAGTGTAACAGTTCAAAAAGGTCAAACTGATCCTCATTCCCTGTTAATGGGTGATGAAAATGCCACAGGTTTAAGGATTGCTTTTTCATTTGTGCTTTAGGCTTTAGGTTCAGGACCTAGGATTAAATAGATTTATTTGGCTCTCTTTAACAGGTACTAATACATTACTTTTGCACATTGTTTGATGGCACCTGTATATGTATCATAATAATATGCCTTGATGGTGATAAGGGCGTATATACAGAATCTGCAAATGATTTACTACTACAACAAATGGTGATCAATTGCCTTCTCTGCCATCTAATACGATTTCTGGGTCATAATTCGATGACTTCTAGAATCCGGTTTTCTCAGTGGCCCCTCCTCCCATGTGTCTCTCAGGTAACAAGGTCGACAGGATTGTCTCAGCACCTGATCTGCATCATGTTGTTTTATTTCTTGATGTCCCTCTCCTCTGAGTCAAAGAGCGAGCATTAATTCATGCCTCAATGACCGGCCTGCATTTCAAAGCTCACTCCTCGTGACTAGATGCCATTGTGACATCAGCGTCATCCCATCGGGTGAAATCCTGCTCGGCGTCGCCTGTAACCAGACCGATAAAGCACAGAGTGGTTCCCTCGTGCCACAAAGCGAACCTCCAGACATGAAATCACCCGCTGGAGAGCACAGCTAGCCTGCTCGCGAGTGTTAGGGAGCTGGTGAGATCTCAATAATCTGTTTTCATATCCTGATTATATGCCATCACTGATTATAGGATTACTGCTAATCTTCCCCATCGCTACAGCAAAGGAACAGTGCGGTCGCCCCCAAGTTGGGCGTCTCTGCTGTGGCAGATAATTTAATGACGAGTAATATACAGCTGAGCTTGATCAACAGTGGTGCCCAATGGGCCAATGGAGGAGAGCCAGACACTGGAGGCTCTTTGCAGTAGTTTGGATCCTCTTTCCCCAGCATCGTTAGACTGCTGAGATCGCCGTCACATGCTGGAGATGGTTAGGCAGGCTGCCTGCAGTCAAGGGGAGGAATTGCTCACATATGTGTGGTCTGAAGCTGTTGACACCCTTTAGATTCTGACAGAAATATAGGAACAGCCATTACTGCACTACATGATGTTGTTCCTGTAGCAGCAACCTCCTGTCCAGGGTTATTTTTGCTCACAGATGTGTACTCATCTCATTCATGCTTTTCTACATCTAGAGAAATTAAGGTAAAAAGCATACAGAAGGCCAGAATAGCAGTATTCTAATAGGGGTTTCAACCCCTAACCGTCAATTGCCTCAGACTGATGTAAATACATTATTTCTTTAAACTTGTGTGTGTGGAAATGTCATTGCACAAGGTGTGAATGAGAAAAAAAAATCACTTAATGTGTTGCACAAATTAGGCATTCGAAGGGGACTTCTTGTTCAGACTCGTGTCCTTTTCGGCAGATTAAGACGTTCAGGGGTGTTCGTGAAACATCAGCTCTCTTTCTGGGTCCTTTCACCTAAACAGCGCTCACTGCCAAGGCCCAGCACTCCAGCTCTTTGTCTGATGGGGGGGTGGCAACTGATGCGGCAGCATCATTTTCAGTTGCTCTCCCTCTCCACATCACACCACTTATCCCCAAAGAGTCCCCCCAAATTAAGATTCAAGGGGGGCCCCAGCTCTGCTGAGAGCGCTGAGCAAACAGTAGAGTCTCTGAATGGGCTAACGAGCGCGGCAAATTATTTGTGTGATATCTTTCTAATTCCTCGATTCTACCCCCCCCCCCCCCACCCCCTTGTCAGAGGGGCTCCCTTCCCATTTAACCAGTTAACAATGATTCATCGCCCCCCCCCCCCCGGGAGTGCACTTGCGGCTGACGGGGCAAAATTTGCATTCCTAATTCCCTCATCTTACTTGCAGGTGGGAGAGCCTGGGAGCTGGTGGGAAGTGGGAGGAGTCTGCAGGCGCGAGTCCTCCCCTCCCACCTGTCTGGCCCTGCCCACCAGTGAGAGACTCACACCCCCACACAGTTTGTTCCTTAATTGCCACAGATGAGAAATCAATTAGTGGTGGCGGGCATTGGCTGACGGACTCCACATCCTTGGTTTTCCCTTAGTGTGTCTGCTCTGGATCTGTGCAACCTCTGATAGCATGGGTTTGATAACATACTTACAAAGTGATCTTCATTAAATATTAAACTAAACAGCCATAACATAGGTTAGAACCAGAAGTCTACTCATTTCCTCTCCCACATGTTCCATTTGATTCATATGTACAGACAGTACTGGCATATATGAGTCATTACTAAGTCAGCCTGAAATTTCCTGTAAAATAGAAAAGAGAACATATATGGAGCACCCAGGATATTTCTGGATTTATTTTTAAGCCAAGGAAACTTCAGGAACTCATTTTGGCAACAAGTAAAAAAAGAAATTAATTCCTCATATTGTGAGGAAAGTGTTGTCAAAGTATTTTTTTTTCTTTTGTGACATTTGCTGGGTTGTTGAGTTTGATAAGTTTGCTGCTCTGTCATACATCTTTTAATTAAAAGAACAGAGGATGAAGAATCATTATTGTACTTGTGAGTCATTAGGCTTTTGCTCCAGGTTATCTTTTTGTAGTTAAGCTGCGAGCACATTTTCAGGGAAAGCACAAGTATGAAATAGGAAAATTTTAAGATATGTGGAATTGAAGGAATGCATGTGTTTGGCTCTGCTTTAGCCAATAAGAAACGGACGGAGCGTGAATAGTGAGGATGGTCGATTGAGGGAGGTCTCCTCTGGGTGCAATTGGGCAAATTTAGAATTAGCCTCGTACTCAGACGACTGTGCCCTCTAGTGCAGAGTACCAGGAACGATGGCTCTCTTGGGAGAATAGAATCACACAAGTAGTGAAAAATAGGGCAGCAATGCCAGATATACAGGCCTTTGTACATTTGTGCCTTTATCAAATTTTTTTTTCTGAAAAGGGTAGGTCTGTGCATTGTTAATTTAACTGCACAAGACTTATCACTTCTCTGGTGCCACATGAATACATGTTGTTTATATGAATACACATGAGTTAAAGCCACTATTCAATTTAACAAAAATGTGTGTTCTTTGAACTTTAAGAGAAAAGTTTAAACCAGCATTGCTTCATTTTTTTTTGTTTTTCGCTTCTGATATGACATTATGAATCTGGCAGACGCTGAAATTAATGACAGTGTCAGCCAAACAATTAACGTCAGCCTAACAAAAGCATAAACCTTTCTTAGATTGATTAATCAGGTAAAGTTATGAACAAAGCCCTTTTTCAGTCAGACTGCATAGATTCCTAAGTATTTCATACAGAATATGCATGATGCAATTGTGCACAGATTTTTTTATGTGCAGTCAATGTACAGCTTTATGGAAGCTGATGCTTAGGTTTGTAATCGAAAGTGTCCCCCTGCTTGCTATGACTTCATCATGTTGCCATTATGCCACCCTTTCCCTGGGCTTCTTTAGTCAATCCCCCCGTGATTGCCAACTTCAGGGTGAAATCAATTGTTGGGTTTCGAGGTTCCCCTCAGCGACCTGCCGCCGTGCGTCGAGCACACTTCAGCTCCAGCTGGTGGAGACAGCGACACCTCGGAAGGTCACGACCCCTCCTCAGCGGGGCGGCTCTGGTTGAGCGCTCCCACTCCCCAAACCCCTGCACCCCCACCCTTCTACCCCAGCCAGCTGGACTGCACCCCCAGGGGGCCGGAGGAGGAGGGGGGCGGTGCCGAACGGCCGCTTCGCTGCTGCCGCGCCTGTCAGTCCCCATTCGGGGAGCGGCAGCCCAGCTGGGTCCGGACACCGATCCCAACGCCAGCTGGTGTGTGTCCCTGCAGGGGGACGGAGGAGGGGGGGATGCGGGCTGGTCCTCTGTCACTGACAGCCCCTGTGAATCTGCGCTGATCACTCCCTGCTCACCCCACCCCCTAGGAGAGGCAGAGTGGTTATAGTGGTGAGGAGTGGGGAGTGGTGTGGTGTAGTGGTAAGGAACAAGGCAGCAGTGTGGTAAAGTGGTAAAGAGTAGGGCAGCAGTGTGGTGCTGTGCTAAGGAGCAGGACTTGCAACCAGAGGTTGCTAGGTTTATTCCCAGCTTGGGGAGCTGGGTTTGTACCGTTTGCTTCCAAATGCTTCAGTAAATGTCCAACTATAAATAATATATTATATAATATATAATATATAATTACATATATATATATATATGCACATATAATATCATATAATTATCATATATCATATACCTTCTATAGGCAGGGCTTCTTGAGGCTGCATATATCATTTCCATATGAGCTCCAGTCACATGACCACGTGACCACCCCCCACAGAGTCTGCACACCCAGCCCTGTTTACATTACAATGTATTATTGTACAAAGCAGCCCAATGCATTGAAATGATTAATTCACCAAACTCCTGTCGTGATAAGCCCATGTCAGCGCTGACAATTCTACAGTCAGTAACCGGTTTACAGAGCCTAACCTTTACACATCGCTGTTTGCAAGCATTGTATGGCCCATTATTCTTGGGCTGACCTCAGGCAATTCAGAGCGCAGTCTCTGCATACCAAATGGGGTTTCACATGAGCCAGGACCAGAGAGGTGATGGCTTTGGCGATGGTGCCGGGATCTCATGATTGACGACCTTTTCCCATAGGAAGGGGAAAATGATGCATGGTTGTTAGCCCGGTGGATTTGCCTATCTGCTAATAAGGTCTAGAGGGCTCAGGCTTTTACAAAGTGCAACTCACCTCCAACCTCTCCAGTGTCGCTCTGTAGGGTCTGAATAAAGCTTCCCTCTATGGCGTTCATTATGAATTCTCACATATTTTCCAAAAAGGAGAGGATGATGTGACTGAAGACCCACTTGGCCCCAAACAAGAGCTTGAATTGCAGACAACTGTTTTCAGACCCTCATTCTGAAACTGCACATTGATGCTATACATTGCATGCATACCCAGAGTGGATTTGTATACATGTATGTATCTGGACATCTGAATATCTGGATGTACCAAGATTCACATATCATGACTGTAATTGTCCTTTCGTTGGTGCAAGTGGCTTCTGACCCACCAAACAATTTCCTTCAGTTTCATTTTTTAAATACCAAAATGTAATTGTCAAAATAGTTTTAAGCCCCTGCTGATGTGTAAATTAGAATAGGTGGGTGATAATTTGTAAAGAAAATTTCCTTGGTGTGCTTTAGACAGTCTCTTCTATTCTGAGTCATTTTCAGCTTGCACTGGTGGTGAGAAAATGTAATTAAACAGAGAGACCGAAGAGACTGTCCATGTCCATTTGCTAATTTTTCCAATGTTCCACTGTGCTTGTGTCTATCCTTTTAAGGTCACGGGGTTCACAGCAATTTGGTGTAGCTCACACACTCTCCCTTTTTGTTCCCCTTTTAGCAGGGGGATTATAAAACGATTAGCTCCTGGCCTTGCAGGATGGATTGAGAAATGCTGTCAAACTGCTTTATTATTAGACAGCAATGTGGGAAAAAAAATTGGGTGCATGCCCCCAGCATGCGTGGACCCCACGGTCAAAATTGGATTTGACATTTTTCAGGCCTTGAGAAATGGCTCAGTTAGCGGCCATGGAGATACAATATCATTACCCCTCGCGAGGAGCTGTCCAAGTGACTGAACAATCACGTTGTCCAAGATGGAATACACCGGTACAGCACAGCTCTAGCTCCACCCTCATGAATATCAACTAATATATTCTGTCAGAATAACAGAACATAATAAACAGTCCATCCATGCTGTTATGAGATCCAACAATTTTGTACTGAAGCAAAAAGCCCAGTGCTCTGGAGTCACTCAGGCTGTCGTATAAACTGCGGGCAAACGAGGTCTCAAACTTAGGGTTACAGAAAATAATTAGGTTGTCAGCCTGGAATGTCCTGGCTTGGCCCCACACTCTCAATAAGACTAGTGTTGCATATGTTAACCACATTCCACAAAAGGGGAGGGATGGAAATAACCCTTGATGCAGGAGGTAGGAGGGCTTGATAAAATTGACTGTGGTCACCTGCTAAGCTGTATATGTTTTCTACATCCCTGCTGGCTGTATCTCTGCCATTTTTCTATGTTGTATCAAACTCAACAGCAATTAAACAGATAAACAGAAATGCCAAATGGTGCACCTTACAGGGAGCACTGTGGGAGTCTATTTGACTATCCAGCATAACTACAGTCAATTAGTTACAACATTGGCTAATGAGTTCATTGCTAATGCAGGGGAGAGGGGAGAACTCAGAACATGAGTAAGGCCACGGGTGTGAAGGCATCAGCCACTCCACTGTGGAGTGGCTCATCATACTGAAAGGGTGTGGCCTCAGTAGTGCGTACAAACAAGATACCCTGCCTCTACCAGTGAAAGACCCCCCTGCAGGAGGGGGAGGGGACACAGGCAGCCTCATTAATATTCTATATCTAAAGTGTGTGCACGCTGCTCTGGAGGTCGGGAAGGAGGCCGGGTTGCCATGGTGACCTTCGGAGTTCTGTCGGGATGCTAATGGCCACTTGTGTGCGTGCCATTGATTCTGGCCTCTGTCGCTGCGGAAACGGGGCACGTATGGCCGCTCTGGGTGGTTAATGGGGGGGGGGGGTCCATGGTTTGGAGGGGTAGATGAAGCACCCCAACCTATTCTCTTTTCTAAAGGGGCCAATGCATATTTATTAAGGCAGCACAGTTAATTACAGTGTCACATCATGTTTTGATGTGCCGTTGTCATTATGTACTTAGCACCAATGTTATGATACGTAGATGAGAGGGGCTTTGCTTCTTATTGTACACTGTAAAACCACATCAGTTGCTCATTGAAGAGGTTCATTATAGTGTTCTTCTTTTGATATTCAAATAATTCAAAACACTGTTTAGTAAACTGAATAATTTCATATCATGTTGTTATCAGTACAGCATCTGTGAGGTATAAATATGCTTGCAGGTATGAATACTATGAAAAATAACTGTCAGCTTAGAAAGTGTCATTTCAGTGAATTTCAAGTATCTTTTTTGTTTTTCTTTCTCGCTGTGGAGGCATGGGTTTGTCAGAGGGGCATTGTGGGTGCTCTGCCAGCTCACACTGCGTTTATAATGGGAGTAATTAGACAATGGAAGGACCTTTAACCATCCTAATGTGTTATTTAAAAGATGGAGAGAGGGTTCTGTTAAGTAAATCCCATTATGGTGAAGTAGCCATGGGCTTTTTGGCAGTTTTCCTGGTTAATATTTTATTCATTGTATTGGAGGCTGAAAAGACAAAGCTTGCTAAGAGAATGGTGAGGGGTCTCATGTATTCCTATGTTATTCCACATCAAAGAAGGCTATTTATCCAAAATCAATCAAGACATTACTTACCTAACATGAATGCTATCATTGTGGATTCAGACAGACACTGCATGGAATGCAAACTCAACAAAACCTAACATAAAATATGAATGGAGACACTGAAAGAGTTCTAAGTGACAGTCCTAATATACAGTTGTAAAGTAACAATACATTGTGTTAGCAAGAATTTGTGCCTTTATGGGTGTGTTGTGTGTGTGCACGTGTGTGCATGTGTGTGTCTGGTGCAATTGCAGCAGCCTCAAAATGTCCAGGTTGGATGCCAAACGTGTCTCACCTATCCAATGGTCTCTTCTACAGATCCAGAGTCCCAGAGGAAGCGTACTGTGCAGAATGTCCTTGATCTCAGACAGAACCTGGAAGATACCATGTCCAGCCTGCGGGGGTCACAGCTCAGCCACAGGTGAGTTCAGTGGAGATGTTTCCCTGATTTACTTCTATAGAACAGAATGTGATTGGCTTTCAAGTCACGAAATTTTAGTAGGCATGTAGCACGCCGATAACCACGCTCTTATTCCAGAAGTATTGTTTTTCGTTTCTCTTTTGAACTCTGATTTACTCGTCCTTTATACCATCGACACTTTAAACCTGCAGGATTAGCCCAAATCTGACATCAAAACAATCCTTTTTTGTGCCGACATCAAGCACAGAAAACAGCCAAGTGTCAATACGCCAATGTGCTGGTTTTGATATAATGCCTTCATCCTGACCTGCATTTCATGTCTTGGTTGACTGACTTCCAGCATGCATGCAATATTCTTGTCATGTTTTTGCGAACTGTCAGGGGAGACCTGATTTTCAAAACACACGGATTGCTTATGCATATGTATGTCCTCTGGCACAGATCAGTAGCCACAGGCCAGTTGAGGAACATGACAGGGAATGCTGCTGTTTTTCTCAGTGCTTAATGGGCTGGTCTGGCTTGAATATTCAGAGTTTGCATAGTATCTGCATGGTGCTAACAGCACTGAGTGTGAGTCCTGTGTAGGGCAGTGGTAGAAACATCAGCATTTAATAGCCTGTTAATGGGAGGCTGTGTGGCTTGTCTACGCCAAGGAGAATTTAGTGCTCTGTCCAGGCATTGACTAAGTCATAAAGCAAGCTGTACAGTAGACAAACACGCACACACATACGCGCACACACACACGCACACAGATGCACACACTCATAAACACACACATACACGCAAAGGCACGCACGTACATATACACACATACACATACACATACACAGACACGCATACATACACAGACCACTTGTTTAGCTTCACTGACTCTGCAAGAATGTTGTTGCCTTTCCCTCCAAATGCCAGACTGCAGCTCCCAGAGTTTGCTTTTAGCATCTTAAATCTTGAAAGGGTGCTGTTTTTGCTGGCGTGTGGCAGATGTCTGGCTCGGTATCCGCATGGGCCCTGTCTCTGTCACCACACGGACCCAGTCGCAGTCGCGACGCTGCATCTCTATTAGCATTCACCCACAGAGCCCGTTTTATTGGCCTGATTTAATGCGCTGGCTGCAGCTGCAAACATCAAAACAGACAGCACTGTGCAGGATATATAAATATATATACACACAGCGGCAAAAAAGCCTTGCTCAGTGTGCATATCCCGGATACGCACTGCCCCCCCTCCCCCTCCTCCAGCCTCGGTTACCCTCCCGGACGTGCTTGGCCTAGCAATCCTCCCCCCCAGCCTACATCAGTAGCAGATCTCAGTTTCGATCTTCTCGCCGGGGCCACTGATGTTGTCCTTGAGCACTTCTTCCAGTCAGTGAACCGGGCTGATGCACTGTGCAGCGCTTGGCTGTGCACAGGGAACTGGGAAATGACTTCATAAATATGCATTGATTCTTTTATCCACCTGTGCGTCTGCTTGGCCCCCTCTTTTGCCATGTCCCTCCAACTCAATGGGGACTTCCTGGGAAGCTTAAGATCTGACCAGACCGATTCTGCTCGGCGCACACAGCTATAAAACCTCATGTTTCCACCTTCCTCTTGTATCTCAGAACAGATGGAGTCAAAATATTAACATGAATGTTTCTATTAAGTGGTTTTTTTGCAGCAAATTATTTGACAAGGCATTTAAGCACAACCAATACACCTGTACTGTTTGTTCAGCGTACTGTCCCCGATGCATAATCGTCTTACATGCTATGTTGTTTCACACTTGCTGGTGAAAAACACCCAAGTTATGCATTGCAGTGTCGACAGAATGCAGGGGACTTTTTTTTGACCATTCTCAATCCATACACATAGTAACATAGCAGTCAATATTATAGGTTATTGTACCATTACCCAAATTATTTTGCTCCTGACATCAAGTTAAGGAATGATTTAAAATGACATTTAACCTCCTTTGAGAAAAAAATCGAAGAGGGAATGCTCTCACAGGGACTGGCAAATGACTCAAAATCTTTTATATTACGCTATGAAACAAGATACTCACAATCTCATACGGGTCCCTATTCAGAATTCACAAATATGATTATGAAGCGAACTGACATGATGCACAGCTCTAAATTACTAACTAATTTAAAACTCTTTTGACAGTTAAAGAGAGCCAAAACGGAGGGCATTTGAATTAGCATACTGGCAAATAGCAGATTTAATGTCATGCTAATGCATGCAAAGTTTAACAGGCAGGATTTTTTTTTAATTCTGCCAGCTCAGAATTAGCGGGAGAGGAAGTTAAAGCCCTTTGAATTCCAGATAGCGGAGTTGAAAAGTATATTATAAAGTGAAGCAGCAGACTGTCGGTGAAACAAGCTCTGTCTATCGAGGTGTGAAAACCAGACACCTGGAAACATAATAAGAAGAAAAGTGTACAGGAGTGAGAGACGTGGTCAGTGGGATATAACCGCACGCACACACGCGGCTGTGATGCAGAAGCGGGGAGGGAGGTGGAAGTTGGCGCAAAGTCACCGGTGTCCACGGATGTGCGTTTGGGGGGCCCACTTTGATGGGGGGGAGGGGGGGGGCGCGTCCGTGCCCTGGTCCGTCCGCTCAGCTCATATCCTGGCTCGACCGGCCGGTAGCTATTTTGAGGCTGGGGACAACAGCGGGAGGAAATGAAAGATTCATGCTTCCCGGAGGCTACCGAGTGACGCTCTTACACCTGCTCGATCCCATTGAGCGAGTGTTAGAGTCATCAGCCCTGACAGACCACCGCTTCAAAGGGAAGACCATTCTCACAGCCTCGGGCCAGAAAATGCTGAAATGTATGCAACTGAGTAGGGCAGAACCTATGCCAGATGTGTTAATGGTTTTCTGAGTCAACACAATATATTGCCTTTTTTGTCAGTTGGCAAGAGCTAAACTTACTCCTACATACAGGGTCCTTGTCTCCATGAATAGGAAACAGCGGACTGTACGCCTTACTGCAGGAACATAATAATGGAAAATGAAACATTGAAAAGACAGACTTTTACACAGTATTGCAAGTCTTTGAAGCAGCAGTTAAAATGAATACAGTGTTCCAGTGTTTTATATTTCTATGTCAGTATTCGAGCTCTGAAATAGATTACCATAACACAGTGTTTCCATTTATGAAAACATATTTGAAATTTGCAGTTCCAGAGTAAATGTTCTTTTTTATTCAGATGGTTCTTCCCTTGCTTTGAAATCTGAAATGATTCTAAAAATAAATAAAACTCAACAACAGTCTAGTTATTAATAATAAGCTCAGGGAAATCTGATGCTGGAGTCTGTTTTCCTAAAGGCACACTGGTGTAGATCAGCGTGGGTGACAGTGAACTCCCCAGTTAATGAAATATCCATGTTGTGGGGGCAAATATAACTTCAGCATCCCTTTATGTTTGCTGGGGACAGCCAGACCTTGCTTTTTTCCACTTGCATTGGTGCATCTGGTTATGTAATCTCCAGACTCAGCATCAGCACGAAAAAGCTCGACAGTAGGGAAACGTGGCAAACTCTGACCCACTTACAGCACCGACAGACCGATGCTTATTTAGCTGTGAGCGGAGGAAGCTGCTCTAGAAGCGGCCCTGTCTGTGCCTCTCTCACAGTGTCTGGCTCCCTCAGTAGTGTTGGGCAGTTACACTGTTTCACCACTGGGTGGTGCAGATGCCAGCAAGTCCATTGAACTGTGCCTGCAGTTTTTCAGTTTCGGCCCCAGACCTCAGATACCGACATTTTGTTAATATAGGGCTGAATGAATGGATGATGGCTGCAGATTCCTAGTGGACATTTGAAT
This sequence comes from Megalops cyprinoides, assembly GCF_013368585.1. NCBI lineage: Eukaryota > Metazoa > Chordata > Actinopteri > Elopiformes > Megalopidae > Megalops > Megalops cyprinoides. The sequence continues at coordinate 27,601,637 of NC_050589.1, forward strand.
TCAGTATGGGACAGTATAAAGGGTTTGGAAATTGTCTTAAAGAGTGATTTACAGTATTAGTCTGAGAATTAAGTGATAACAATCCATTTGTCTGCAGGAAAACTGGACAGTCCTATAAATTTTTGAAAAGAGCACTGTGCCACTGTTCCTGGGTCAGCATACTGAATGCAGACCTGGGCTAAATATCTCAAGATGGCTTTCAGATGTGTGGACTATATGGCTTCCCTCACAGAAGGTGAGAAAATGACTTGGGCAGTGCCTGTCTTGGGCAGTGCCTGTCTTGGGCAGTGCCTGTCTTAGAGCATTTTGCTGAAGCCTGGTAAGTGACAGCCTGTCCAATGCCCAAGGTCTGATTTTATGAAAGAGCGTGGTGAAATGTGGGAGCAATCCACAGAAAAGGCTAACTTTGACTGACAGCCACTTTGATCATTGTGATGTTTTTTGACCACCCACAGTTTCATTCTTTATGAAACTGGATTTTTTATAATTTTCTGGAAAGTAATCTCAAACCCTAGCTTTGAAACCCGAATATCTTCTTAATGTGTGGTCTGATTTGCCCTGTTGTGTGATTTCTCACATTTCTCCAGCTATGAAGAAAAATGTAGCACCATAATTTAATTTATAAGCTTTCACATATTAGGTCAAATCTGATTCGGTTTGAATTTTATGTAAATCTAAAGAATTTAGCTGATTAAAAGCAGGCGTCGCATCAACATGAATTCAAGGGAATCTCGGTGCAGGTTTGATTATTTTATTTTATATTCATGCCTCGAGGCAATGGGCTGCAGCCTTCAGCTGATATAATTGTGTGGTTGAGCTATCTCACAGAGAGGACGGATAGGAGGGTTAATAAGGGTTCACTGCTAGGCAGACTCAGCTGCTGTCACCCTTTACCTATGAATAAATTGGTCCAGTGATAAAGGGACAGTGGAGAGATTAAACAGTTCACTGATGTAGAACATAAGAGTCAGATTAGTCAAAATGCCATACGTTCTATATTACCCCACTGTAAGCAACACGGGGGATCTGGTTCCATCATCAGCTGACATCATATGTGATATGCTAGAGCCATCTTGCATTTTGAATGATAAATGGCTTAAATGTTTAATTATGTGTTTGGCGGGATTTATTTTTTTTGTAGAAAATGTCCGTTAAGATAAACTGCTTGTATAAAAATGCACGTAAAATGTACTTTTTCGAAAGGGCAGCTTGTGTGATGTTGTGAAGATGAGCTTTACTCTGATCCTGTCCTTGTGGTTCAGACTAGTAATGGCATTGGCACAGTATGGCGTGGATTCAGAATTGCATTTATGTTATTTATTTGCAAGACAGGCACCTTTATTCAGGGAGGTTTCTGTCATTCACAACTTACATCAATGTTTACATTTGGATATCTATGGCAGCAGTTCGTTGTTCGAGGTATGGGATTTGAACATGTGACCCTCTCCTCCAGTCTGTTTCTGGTCTCTGGACTCCTTATGCACGTAGTGCTGCACCACATAGCATGGTACCTCAGTCAGCCACTTTAAAATATAGGATTGAGGCCTGGAAGAGTCAATAAATTGAATGTACTTGGACCACATCTGATTAGCTGCAGCTGTTTTTGGCTGTTTCTCCTCCCATGACTCGCTGTGCTTCTCCTGCCATGACTCACAGTCCTGCTCCTTCCATGACTCACCTTGCTTCTGCTTCCATGACCTGCCATGCTTCTCCTTCCACGATTCACCACTCTTCTTCATTGCATGCACCTTAAGCACTCTCACTGCAGCCTGAGCCCAATTTCCTGTCATTAATGAGGCGCTCTGCACTCTCAGAGAGGTCACCAACATGGGTGTCACCAATCTGTGGGTGTCGTGTGCTATTACGGCAGATGTAGTACCTGATTTTGCTGGCACAGCAGACAGCACACTCAGCTGAATTCTTTTTACAGCCAGGTGGCTCAGCAACATTTTTATCACCAGCTGAATGCATGCACAGCTGTGGCCTTGAATGTATCTTTTGGTTTCACTGTTTCATGTTAATGAAGTCCTCTTGACCTCTTGAAAAAATTGAAAGCCTCCATGATTATTAATTACTTTTTGACTGATTCTCAGATGCATATAAATGATCAACTTTTATGTGAAATCCTTAGCCACCTTAGGCACCTTCGTAACCTTCTGCGCGGTTTCATCTGCTTGGCCTCCAGCGTCCTGGAGAACACCGTGTGCTACGACAGCGACGAGACAAACGCCCGGAGCGTGTCCAGCATGTCCAACCGCTCGTCCCCGCTCTCCTGGCGCTACGGCCAGTCCAGCCCTCGCCTGCAGGCCGGTGACGCGCCCTCCTCCACCGGGGGCGGCTACCGCGGAGGCCAGGGGGCGGCCCAGTACGCCTCCCACACCATGCCCCTGCGGAACTCCTCCCGCCTGAGCCACATCTCCCGCGTGGAGCTCATCGAGGGCCTGGACGCAGACGATGACGCCGACCTCAAGTCCGGCTACCTGAGCGACAGCGACCTGATGAGCAAGAGCCTGCAGGACGACGAGGACGACGACCTGGCCAACGGGTAAGAGCCGCCTTTTCGCCCACTGTTTACACCCTGCATCCGGTCTGGAGCCTCTGATAGGGTGCAGAGCAACCAATCACAAATGGGTTTTTCAGTCACGTGTTTGGTATCAAGGCTTACTGAGGGCTTATCGAGTGGACGGCCTTGTCTGTAATTCTGTTCCGTCTATTGCACTGTCTGCAGTTCGTCTCTTCTTGAACACTGCAGTCACAGCTGTAGCTGTGCAAAAATTCTTTAGCGCATGACTAGGGCAAAACCTATAAAAACCTTCCCTGGGGTTAACTGTCGAATTCTTATTGATGGTTTTTTTTCCAGAAAACATAAAATCGAATCAGGCCTCGAATAGAAAGTCCAAATCTCAGTTTTCATGATTCCAACATCCAGCTGCACCTGCCACCACTTTGAATACCCGCTGGGCTATACAGTCGTTACTGGAGAATGCAGCTTTCCTGGCCGGACTGTTTGTTTGCACTTAAGAAATTGTAGCTGGATCCATATCGAATGATGTTTATGCACCACACAGTGCTGTTATTGTAGCCCGGCGTCTAGACAAATCAGATGTGTGTGCACAGTGCCATATCCTCATAACTTCTACTGTGGAAAGCACTGTGCATTCTAAACATGATAATGTTTTTATGGTCTTAGAGTCTCACAGATTTATGTGTGTCAGCGTGATGGCAAGTTGTGATAGCAGAAATCCCACCGGTCCCTTCTGTGTAAAACAAGACTGGGTGAAGGGTGCTTCAAAGCCACTTGTGGCTGAGCTCCACGGTAATGAGGCACATTATGAGGCCCCTCACTGAGCTGGCCGTGTCACAGGCAGCTATGGGCCTCCTTACGGAGCTTGGCTGTGAGTCCCTAGCCGAAGAGCAGCACAGTGGGCCCCCTTGTGGAGCTCGGCTCCGAGGCCCTCTGCGGAGCACAGCTGTGGGCCCCCTCACGGAGCTCAGCTGTAAGTCTCCCCCGCTACAGAGCACAGCTGTTGGGAGTGTGATATTGCCTTGGCACATCGATGTTCCAAACATATGCTTTCCTGGTGGAAGTATTTGTGTGTACGTGTTTGTGTGTGTGTGTATGTGTGCGCGCAGCTGCAAGATGGGGGGACTCAGATATCAGTGTTGGTTTTGGAAGTCCTCCATGATGCCATAGGAAATGAAAAGTTGTTTGCCTAGACTTAAAGCGTCCTCCTACAGACGCCACAGCCAGTCGATATGTTTTCAGGGAGTTTGGTTTGAAAGGCAAGAGAGCCAGTATGAGTCAGCCTTGATTGAGAGATGGAGAGGTGGACACGCTGCCATGCAAACTGATGTAATGACCAAGAGCCAGGACTGCGGCGGCATCAGAACCTGAGGGCCTATCCCAACTTATCCTCAGACACCCTCTGTATGGGCGTTATTCACATAACATCACTGCCTTCTTAAACTGGCCAGCTGTTTTTTAAACTAAAGTCAGAGAAGTGGACTGGATGCTGTCTCTGAACTCTAATTTTGGAGTCACATAAATTACCTAATAGGTTTCGGGCGGTGCAGGCTTGGTCTCTCTGTTAATTATAAGATAGGGTTAAGGCATTTTTAATATGGGCCAACATGTCCTGAGACATTTTGGTGCATTGTGCTTCAGCAGGGCCATGGCATGATCCTCTTATTTATGTCTCATTTACTTCAATCATCAGTACCTCAGTCTCGCTATCCCATTACCTCTCTTTCTCTCCCTCTCTCACGCACACACACACACACACACACACACACACACACATGTACACACACACACACACACAGCCGACTCTGTTCTGGACAGAGGTTAGGTAGTCCAGGTCAGTTGTGTACAGGTGCAGGCATTGATTCGTGATCAGTCCTGAGGAAGCAGGAAGGTGAAACAGACGGTAGACGTGCCAGGCTGGGGAGTAAGGCCTACACCCTGCTATTGCATTAAGAGAGAGAGACAGAGAGTGGAAGGGATGAAAAGAAACAGGGAGAGAAGAGAGAAAGAGAGGGGGAGAGAGAGAGGAAAGGGGGAAGAGAGAATGGGTGGTTGTTAGAAAGAAGGGGTGGGGAAACAGAGAGAAAGGGGGAGGAGGGATACTGAGACAGGGAAAGATGAAGACAAGGACAGGCAGAGACTGAGAGAGATGGAGGTAGACGGAAAGAGGGACAGTGAGAGGAGGGAGGGAGAGAGAAAGAGAGAGGGAGGGAGAGGAGAGATCGGTATACTCAGGGAGACACCGGAGTCCTGTTTTACCCCCTCATTCAGCAACCACAGGGGATCAGTTGTTAGATTATCAGGGACAAGCAGTCACATTGCACCTGGTCCAGCTTCAGATGCTGTTGACATCTCAGATCCCCTGCAAGCTAACAGGGGCACTCAGCATTCATCCACCAAACATGCCTCTACAACCCAGGCCAGGGTGATTACTAATGTGGTTTCAGACCCTTCACCCTAGTGAGGGAAGGCCATCCTATCTTACGGGGGAACTCTGTGCTATATTAAAAGTGATGCAGTTTGGCGTTGTCTCACATACGTCAGTCTTGCCACCATTTCCTCCAGTGGTGTTTGTTGTGCTGATTTATCTCATGGTTTTTCATGGTTTAACTCTGACCTAGAATCGGTATCAGCTTTTTTTGCAAAATGAGTTGGGCCTGGGTTTGTGATAGGTTTGCTGAACCTGGATCCCCCACCTTCCTTTGTGTCCCCCCCCATTGGTGCCGGTGCCCCAACGTTCTGTCAGCACTGCCCCCAGGTTGTCAAGGTGACTGTGAGCATCGCCATAGGAACTCCAATCTACCTGCTGTGCACCACCTGTCTCCACTCCTATAATCTAAAGAGAAACGCAGAGACAAAGGAAGGACAATGGGCCGCTGCAAGTTTGGTCAAACCTTGCATCTGGAAAGTATGTCAGTAGTAAGACAGAATTCTCCATTGCTTATACACTATCACACATCACCTGAGATAAGCTTTGTTTATGTTGTTGGACTGCCAGGTTTGTTGTAGTTAATAATTGTGTAACTGTGTTGGAGGACTGGGCATTTACCTTCATAATAAACTCTAAAAGTTCATAAGGGTGTCATATTCCACGCTGCAGTAGTCTGGCTAATCAAAAGCCACAGTCTTGGTAAATTAATCTGCTTTCTAAGAGAGTATTGTTTACTTACATATATTGATTCCCTTCTGTACAGCCCAATATGGGACACAGAAAACACTGTTTGATACAGCAATATCCCACGCATTCCTGCAAACTCCTGCAAACACTTCAGTCTATTTTCGGTTAGTGATGCTTGGCCGAGTTCCTAATTTGATTCCTCTGAGCCAAGGGTTTGCGCTTGTTGGAGAGAATAATCCATGGGACGGGCAGCCCCCAGAACACCTTTCACCCCACCAAAGCCACCACTGTTGAGATCGCACCTCTGAAGCCTGTCCTGTGTTGCCATGGAAACACACTGACGGGGTGGGGGGGAGGCTATCGGGTAAAATCGGGGCTGTTTTTCCGTCCCTAAGCCTGGCTTCCTCTCCCAGTTTTTCTATTTACAATGGCGCAAAAGCTTTGTCTTATAGCCCCTGTGGATTTTTTTTGTGGGGAAATGTTATCCGATAAGGTTTATTGGCTCAATGGAAGGGAAGCATCACCAGATCATTTCCACATGGAATAAGTGTCACACTGGTGGAGTGGAATATTAACCCTTTCTGCCACTGTGTCTCTCCCTTTCAGTGATCTATGGAGGGTATGTCACCTCAGCCAGTAAGGCTTGTATTCTCAGCTGTGATACACTTTTCAATATAGTTTACCTGTATTCATAAGATCACAAAATCAGTAACAGTGTTGATCACACAAGGCAAGTTGTAGTATTTGGAATTATAAAAACTGTACCTGTAATGTATTTTTAATTCTAAAATACAGATACTGACATAGATGACAATGTAAAGAAAAAAGTGAAATATTACTTCACAGTGTGCATAATATGTATCCATAATGCAATCAAAGTGAAATCAATATCACTGGCTTAGCAAACATAACTGCTCTCTTTCCAGAAAACATATTCCGGCTTATAGCAGAAACTCCCCAACATGATTTTGTTGGTGTAATGACTATTGATTGCCCGTCTGATACCAAGAGCAAGTGCACAAGATTGATTAAAAAAGTGTGTGTGTGTGAGCGTGCGTGTGAGCGTGTGTGTGTGGTTGTCTGTGTGTGTGTGTGTGTGTGTGCGTGTATGAGTACATCTGTGTCTGTGTGTCTGTGTGTCAATCACACAGACCACAGACTGACTCCAATCACTATAGGTCCCTTATCACTCTGTCAGCCCATGTGGATTACCGCTTATCGCTGTCCGATTTATACCTCTCTGTTCAAATTTGGTTTCTTTCTGCAGATTAAGGAGCAGCTAATCCCAAAGCTGTCTGCTGGGCACCCGTGGGGACTGTTGTAATCTGTGCTCTTTGCTCATTGTGTGGTATGCGCTTTAGGTGAGACCTCCACTGACTGCATTACTGAGGAATAAGACTCCAAACTTAAGAAAACCCGTTTTGGCTTAAAGCCGATTGTCCACAATGCATCATGTTTAATTTGCTTCTTCAGCACTACAGATGTACAGAATCTGTGCCTAATGCTCTACCAATGTGCCTGCAACATGGCATCACCATTGCGATAATGCTGCTAGAGCATTATGCATTTGCTGGCTCTGTACTCTCTCCATATATAATGGGTACCTTGTAAGTGCTCCATCAAAGCAGAAAAGCACTGTTTGATGTATAACAAGCAAGCCTTCCTGCTTCAATCGACTCTAAACAGAAGCTTGCTGCTAGGGCTCGATTAGGGCCTGTAATGTCCTCCTTGTTTGTGTTAGATGGCAGCTTGAGTGTGGAAGTATCACATGGAGGGTAATTTGATTCCTCTAAGTGATGGAGGATGTTGGAGCACAGATGGGGTCAAAAGGGGTAATGGGCAACCTGGCCCTGGGAGAGGTCATGTGATGAAATGTCATAACACACGGGCACACACACACGGGCGCAGACACACACACACAGACAC